>NC_033795.1:40238748-40315840 GCF_001876935.1 Asparagus officinalis
CACCAAGTGGCCCGCGTGCTCACTGGCCACCACCAAGTGGCCCGCACTCTCATCGGCCACCAAATCGGCTAACTAAGTGGCCTGTGCGCTCACCGACAATTCCGCGCACTCACCACCTAGTTCCAAGCGTCCTGCGTACTCACCAGCCACCGTCAAGCGATCCGTGCGTTCACAAAATGTGCAAAGCGAATCGATGAAGCGTATCGGTCGGCGAAACAATAAAATACACATAAACGACGGAACGAGTCAAACCTAAAAAAACCAAGAAAGCCTCTGACGGCCGGATCACGTCAAAACGATCCGGTCAAGCGCTCGGCCAAAAGCCGAGCCACCTCAAGGTGGCTCGGCCTTAGCTGAGCCACCATTTGGTGGCGCCATGGCCGAGCCACCAAGTGGCAATTCGGTCAGAATCAGTTTTGTTTTAGTTCTTTTTATGAATTCTTTCGGGATTTGTGTGTTCCTGAACGTTCCAACTGATCTGATACTGTGGTTATGCAGTTGTTAACTGAAGATAAAGAGAAATCCATCATTCTCATCCAAATAACCACATCTTGGGCCTATAAATATGAGCCAAAGGCCTCCATTTTAGAGGCGAGACATTAAGAGGGCGAAATGCTACCGAATTAGAGAGTGGAGCCACGAATTTACAGCAAGGGTTAGCAGATCTTGGCGATCTCCTGTGCATAAAGAGTGGAGTTCGAGAGATTCAAGACTCGTCCCCTATTCCTCCGGATTTAAGCTTAGTCTTAAATCTCGAGAAGAGCCGTGATCTCTCTTGGTCGAGATCATCGCTGCAGCGATTACTTCCTTCGTGAAGTAAGAGCTTTGATTGCCAATCTGTCAACCGGATCTGATCCGTGGCGGTCCACGGATATTAACATCCCCAGCACAGACAAAGTTTCCACACAAGCAACGGGTGATAAACGTCTGTTGCGCTGTTTGACAAGAGTCGTATTTTTGTATTTTCATTGTATAAGGAGATCTTATAAAAAGATCAACTTTTTATTTGAGTTTATTGTAAACGATTAAAGTTGTAATAGATTCAATCACAATAAAAACAACGATTTTTGACCCAAACAGTTGCCTGGTGGGTACTTTGATGTTGTTGTTGCCTGTTAGTGTTGTTGGCTGGTTGTAAGCCTGCTTGTTTCTTGATGTTGTTGGCTGGTTATGAGCCTGCTTGTTTCTTGATGTTGTTGGCTGGTTGGTACTTGATGTTGTTGTTGGCTGGTGGTGTTGTTGCCTGGTTGGTACTTGATGTTGTTGTTGGCTGTTAGTGTTGTTGGCTGGTTCGTGAGATTTGTGTGCAGACACTTATTCTGGGTTGTTTGTGTTTAGGCACATATATCTGCATTCATAATCATGTTTGTTCTGTTATGTCCTTACTATTTGTGTACCTTTTAACAGTGCATGTGATTTTCATGCACAATCTTGTTATGTTATGAGCCAGGTTATGTTCAGCTGAATTTGATTATTTTGATATTGTTTACGGATGTTCAAATTAGGCTATGATGCTTTTCAATTTATCTGAGATTAGCAACCTGCAATATCTGTTGATATTACACTGGATGGCTAACAATGATGGTATTGAACAAGTTCTGAGCCCACAGCCATAATTCACATATACATATGGTTGATTTATTTGACATGATGTTGGCTTTGTCTGTCATCTTATTGCTGGTCTACCATGCCCTACAGTAGCTGTAGGCTTTGTCCTCTACGGTCGTTGTCTTGTAAGTGTTAGTTTTTCTATATAATACATTTTACTTCAATCATATGTTAATTAAAATTCTTTTTTCACGTTTATTTCTTTTACTACAATCATATGGTAATTAGCATTATTGCTTCATGTTTATTTCTTTTTCTTGTTCTGTCATGCTTTGCTCAAAAAAATTTGTTCATCTGAAACAATGCCTTTAGGCTCCAATATAGCCACTTGGTATGGAGAAAAAAATTAAAAATTCATGCTTACTATTCATGCTTCTAAACTACCAACAAATTAGACAAATTAGACGTCTTTATGATACTAGTTCACTTTCATAATATTATTGATCTCTGTGTTATCATCTATTTTATGCGTTAGGTGCTCCAAGAGAGAGGGGAGAGCACATCACACCATGGTCGTGCTACCTGGTCGAGTGGTGAAGATCATGTCAAACCTCAAATTGCATGAAGGTCTAGAGATACCTTTAAGTATACCACTTGCAAAAGTTATATTGGTCTTGTATAGATGCTCATATCTAATTTAGAAACTTTGTATGCAGATAAAATCTCATATAAAGGATTGTAACAATTCATAATATTACAAGTTTTTATAGGTTTCAGATTGTTATATACATATTTATGGCTATTTGCTATGTTATATACATATTTATGGCTATTCAGGTTGTTTATATATTTTTATAGGTTTCAGCAGTTTTTTTGGATAATTCATGCAACTTAACTAAATAATTTTTTGAATAACCAAGTTAGTACAGGTTTCGTGTAATTTTTTCAATCTGAAACATGTATATTTCAAGTCAAATCAAGTACGTAATTCATAGCAATTGATTCACATTATTTCAGGTTTCGTATGATTTCATTAATACAAACATAAATTTACAATTCATTTGGGATATTATTATTTGTTCATGTTACATTCGAACTTTTATATGATTAAGATTACATCATATAACGAGCACAAATAAATTTGTATATAGTGGGGGTAATCTTAACATGATGACCATAAACACTTTTCACTACAAACTTCAAAACCAAACGAAACAATAAAAGTAGAAAATGTCATATCAACAAAAGTTTTCCCTTTTTTCTATGTGAACCAAACACAAAAAAATAAATACATTGGTTTCCCATCATTTTTTTGTGCGAACCAAAGCGAAACAATCTATTTCTTGGAAAAGTTTGGAAAACTCAAAACTTGTGTTTTTGTACATGGAAATATATTTTCCTATATCTAGGAAACAAACCAAACAGCCCCTTATAATAAATTATATTATTTATTGCATAATATAATAATATTTTATATATTATATTATATTTACTATATAATATGTTATTATAATATTATTATATTGTTATATTATTATTATATATGTTACTATTATATAATATTTCATAATTAATATGTTACTATATTATTATATAAAATATTTTATTTATTATTATTTTATATTATTTAAAAAATATTACTAATATATTAAATTAACTATAATATAGTATAGTATATTATAGTATAATATAATAAGAATGTTGATAATAACTCTATAATAATTATATTAAATATATTATGTTAGATGTTATATTAACACATTCTTAAACTCAAACCTAAAACACCAAACTTAAAACACCTAAAAGGTGTTTTGAAATAAGTGTTTTGTTTTTGTTTTGATGATGATTTAGCTAAAAAAACATCATGGTTTTCAAACGCATGATGTTTTATTTTTGACAAAAACACCATGAAAACAAGTAAAACACAATGGTATCCAAACGGAGCCTTAAAGATTCTCACGTAGTTTCTTCAACTTTCTATCTATCTTTTTCTTTGTTAATTTTACAGGCCTAGACTCACTTTGCAATGTCAAGGTTTGATAAACTTACTTGAAAACAAATTAGATCGGGGAGAGCATAGTCTAAAGAAATATCGGGTTTTTAAGTTTTTGTGAAACCTTCAAAGAGGACGTGGGGGTTTCTTAGAAGAGAGGGAAAAACTTAAGGGGTTTCAATATTGTTAAAGTTAATCTGTTTGGATTGTTAATAGTATTGGTTGATTCAGTGAGTCTTACAATTAAAATAATTTTTTATAATTTAAATCGAGACTATCATCTATTGGGTCTATAGATTTAAGGAGATGTGATTCATGAGTTGTAGAGGCTCTCTACAACTAAGGATATAGAAGATCTCTACCCTTTTGGATGAAAAATAATAGAAGTTAGGAGATGTGAAATGAACATTTAATCTATTTGCAAGTTTTCTCGAGGGGTGGGGCGAGAATTTACATCCAAAATGGTTTGATTTTGTTCATCTGAAATCAGGCGGTAATGGAGGGGAATTGATCATAAAATTTTTAATGTGTACAGATGATTTTGCTCTTTATCTGAGATTTGATTTTAAAGCTATTCTATTCTCTTTCCTTTACGTTCGTAAATGTTTGGGTCAAAAGTTGATGTTTTCATTGTCATCGAATCTATTACAACTTTGGTCGTTACAATAAACTCAAATAAACGAGAAAAGGTCGATCTTTTTATAAGATCTCTTTATACAATAAAAATATAAAAAGTATAACTCTTATCAAACAGCGTAACGACCATTTATCACCCGCTGCTTGCGTGAGAACTTTGTCTGTGCCGGGGACGTTAATATCTGTGGACCGCCGCGGATCAGATCCGGTTGACAGAATAAGTTGATCAAAGCTCTTACTTCACGAAGAAAGCATTCCCTGCAGAGATAATCTCGACCAAGCGAGATTAAGACTAAGCTTAAATCCGGAGGAATATGGTACGTGTCTCAGATCTCTCAAACTCCACTCTTTATGCACATGAACTCGCTAAGATCTGCTAACCCTTGCTGTAAATTCGTGGCTCCACTCTCCAATTCGGCAGCGTTTCGCCCTCTTGATCCTCTCCCCGTGAAATGAACCCTAGGCCTGTATTTATAGGCTTCAGTTGGGGGTTTTCGGATAAGAATGATGGATTTGATCATATTTTCAGTCAATAATGGCCTAGCCATGTTTGTGGATGATACCAAGTCAGTTGGGAACCCATGGAACAGATAAATCCCGCGAAAACCGCTTTAAAACCGTCGAAAACAAGTTTCGGGCTCTGGACTGCGCGACGGGCCCTGATGACCCGGAGGGGGGGGGTCGGCAAGATCTGACCCACGCTTGCGCGGGTCGGATGCGACCGACCCGTGCTTGCGTGGCAAGTTTGGCCTTTCCTGAACTTTTTGGTATTTTCCGATTTTCCGGGACTTGTATTTTCTGCCGTTTTGCGTATTTGATCGTCTTGTTGGCTTGAATGCGTCGTTAACTCGCTTCATGTGTTCGTTAGCTTCTTTACGGTATTCGGAGCTGACCGACAAGCGCGTCGGGCACTTTGGATCTAACCGACAAGTACGTCGGACACTTTGGATTTGATCGACAAGTACGTCAGACACTTTGGATCTGACCGACAAGTACGTCGGATATTTTGGATCTGACCGACACGCACGAGCTGACTGGCGAGTGTGTTCGGTCACTTGGAGCTAACTAGGGCGTGCGAGCTGACTAACGAGCGTGACGGCCAATTGGAGGTGGCCGGTGAGCGTACGAAACGCAGTTGGTTCGCCATTGCAGTTCATACACTTGTCGGCATCAGATAATCCTCCTAGACTCGGATAACGACGTTCGTCATCTTCTCTCTATCTCGAGCTGTGTACGAATACTTATAAGCATTTTTAGACGCCTGCAGTAAAAACTCTTAAACAGGATGAAATAAATTTCCATCTTATAGTCTGTCTACTAATCTCCAAAAACATTATATATTTGCCTCCACTCCTTTATTTTCCCTCCTTCCATCTTATCACTTTGGAAAGAAAAAAAAATCCCAAAGTTTTAACAACCAACATCTATTCAACCAGGCTCTTTCAGGGATTAGATTCCGGACCGAGTTATAAAAACAAACAAACAAACAAACCATATAAACTCCAAACAATCGATTAAATAGCGTAGAACAAAGTAGTTGCGACGCCTGACCAGCATCTCGCTGCCCAAGTTTCAACAGCGCTCGCTTGCTCTTCTCTTCATCATTCGTTGCCCCTCTCAACAACCCCCAACACGTCTCTTCATCCCCAGAAAAGAAAGGAGAGAGAAAAAGAATGGGAGATGATAATCTCAGCGCCAAGCTTCTCCACTCTAGAGAGAGAGAGGAGCAAGGAGAGAACAACGAGGAGATCAACTTGAGGGAGAAGCTTGCGGATGAGAACAAAAAGTTATGGGTAGTTGCAGCTCCATCAATCTTTACTCGCTTTTCGACGTTCGGCGTCAGCGTTATAAGCCAGGCATTTATCGGTCATATCGGTCCTACAGAGCTGGCAGCCTATGCGCTTGTGGGCACCGTCGTCCTTCGCCTCGCCAATGGATTGTTGGTTCGTTCTCTTTAATTTGCCTTTCTTGATTTCATAGCCATTAACGTATTTGAATTTTTCTTCTTTATGGAAATTTTGTATTGATTTTGGACTTGGGTTTTGGGTTCTGAAAATGGGTGATTTATTTGCTGCTCATCACCTTTTCTGATCCTCAACTTCATTACTAATTTGAATCCTGATTGCTTGATACCTCTCTCTTCTTTTTTTATTTTTTTAAGTTCTCTTGACCCAAAACTTCTGCTTTCTTTTAGAGCACGTGATTGTACTATCTTTTTGCGCTCCCCTCAACTTCATTATAATTTGTATAAAAGCTTGCGGTTTTCTTTAATTTTTTTTTTTTTTTGCTTAATTTATGCACACCCAAAACTGAAAGCCCTCATTTTTGGGCTTAGAATTAATGTACATCACCGTGATTTCAGGATGATACAACATAAAAAAGGGACTTAAGATTTCTAATACGTATGATATTTAGGTTCCTCAACGTCCTTACTAATTTACATTTGATTTTGATTTGTATAAAATCTAGCTTGCATATTTCTTTTCTTTTTTTAAGTCAGTTCTGGTCTTTGGATCAAAATATTGCATACTTATTTCTGAAGAAGATGTGGGTAGTTTTAAATTTCGAACAACTATGGTAATTTAAAAAAAAAAGTAAAAAGAAGAAGAAGAAGACAGTTCAAACAGTTGACACGTAGACATTAATAAGGGAGAGGTAGCCTGGTCCACGCCATTTATGGGATTTAGAGACCTGTCAGCTATACCTATCCTTTTATATCAATCTGTGGCCTCAAGCGGTGCCCTGCGATTGGGACCATGTTTAATGAATCTTGCTGTTGTGCTTGATGACGAAAGTGGATGCACGACCACGCAACCGCTCCAGGCCCCAGTAAGGAGCAATCTTTGACTGCTCATATTAAAAAAAAAAAAAAGTATTTGATGGTGGGATTACCGTAATAGCTTTTCCTTCTATTTTTACTATTAGATAAACAAACAAGTGCTAGTTTGGGCAACAAGAGTTATGGGCTAAGAGTTTTAGAAGAGCTTAATAGTAAATATATAGAATTAACTGAGGTTTTCTTGGTTGTTTGTATTGAGAAAGAGTAATAATTCTATCTAGGCTAAATTGCAAAAAAAAAAGCCCTATTGTTTCACTAAGGGGCTGTTTGGTTGCACACTTTTTGAGAAAACTTTTCTCAAAACATCTGATAATGGCAAATTTGTAATTAAAAGTTTTCCAGAGATTTCTGTAAATTGTGTTTGGTTCAACAAAAAATTTACAGAAATATTTTCTATAAAATATCAAAACCTACCAAATTTTACAAAAAGCAATTTCCTCTCAAAATGAGAGGAAATCACCAGAAATCTGACACATACCATATTCAGGGGCGGATCCAGGATTTTAGTTCTGGGGGGGCCACGTACAAAAGATAGATAAAAAAATTTCTTAATATAATTTTATTCACAAGAGATATACCACAACCCAAATAAAATGATTAGAATAGCCAACATCAATATCTCCAAAATATTGCACAAGTACGATCACTCTAAAAATGAGGTCGTATGTAGCAGATTTATTAGTCTTTACCAACCATTGACACAACTCAGAAATGGTTGAAAGAGTTTTGAAGTCTGACCCTTTGACTACATTATGCTCATAATGTTTCAGTTGCATCTTCAAACTCTCTTTTTCTTCACTTGTAAAATCTTGTGCATAAAACTTGACAATAATGCTCTTTTCTTGAATGAATCCATTAGTGTCCACAAACCGCAACACAATAGACATTTGCTCTTTTTTTTGACTCATCACGGGCTTCATCAACAATAATGCAATACTTGGCAACTCCAATTTCTTCACGAATTGCATTTTTCAATCTCAGTGAAAACACATGAAGTATTTGTTTTTGAATATCATGAGTTGTATATTTGGCATTTTGGGAGCTTTCGCAATTGCCTTTGAAAATTCGTCATTCTCCATGGCCAGCACATCCAAAAATTCAAGAAAATTGCCACGATTGGACGAACTAGATTTCTCATCGTGGCCTCTAAACGGAATCCCTTGGAGTGCAAGCAATCGCACCACAAGTACGTGAGCTCTTAACCGAAGACGATTTGTTGCAACTTGTTCAACATTGAAGTTGTCGAATCGCCTTGATATATGCTGCGGTTGGTTCATCAAATCCTCACATGCCTTTTCAGCATTACGATGGGGTGAAGATACATTATCTTTTCCTATTTCAATGAAACCCCCTTTATTAATCCCTTAAGAATAACCCCCTTTATTAATAAACCCCCTTAAGAATAACCATTCGCTAAATACCTCTTCATAAATTTCTAATTTCAATGAAACCCCCTTTATTAATCTTGTTGCTGCTCATGGTAATGTATTTACTATTAATATATACATAAAACCCCTCAAATAATTAATATTCACAAACTAATTTTTTTCCCAAATTAGGAATAGAGCACCCTAATTTTCTCCCCCAAAATTTTGAAGGGGCTTGAGGAATAGAGCACCCTAATTTTTTTTCCCAAATTTTGGGGGGCCGTGGCCCCCCCTGGACTGTATGTAGATCCTCCCCTGACCATATTTAATTAAAAACCTACCAAATCTTGTTATTTTCTATAAAGTTATGAGCTATTTTCTTGTTTTGAACCAAACAAGCAAAGTACAAAAAACAAGAAAATTGATACTTTTTTATTTCTCAAAACTTTTCCTATAATTTTTTTAAGAAATACAAGGAAATCATATTTTAGGTGGAAAACATTTCCTATAATTTCTAGAAATTGAACCAAACACCCCCTAACATTGCAAAAAAGTAACCTTGATTTGTTTTAAAACCTTGCGAAAAAAAAATGACCTGAAGTTCCCGCACCTTGCAAATAAATTCCCCAAAGTTAAAAATATGCTGGACATTAATACCCTAAAGTTTTGAAAAGGTTGCAAATCGATGCCCACCATCATATAGCTATTAGAATACACTGGGAATATACCCACGTGAGCTGTCATCTATTGTTTTTGAATAGTTGAATGACACTAAAGTTGATTTAAATTACAATAGAACCACCTCTTCTTATATTACTTGTCAGGGCAGTTTCGTCTTTATGCAATTTAGCCTTCTATCTATTTGCAGGAGTTATGGAGTAAGAGTTGTGCTTAAATTTGGTGGTCTTATTAGAGAAACAATCCAGCCAACATGGTTCATAGCATTAATAGCATTAATAGTGCACCAAAGTGATATCAACTCTTGGATGTTGGGACGTCGGGGGCATGTGCATTCGTATGAGGGATGATATCCCTTTGGTGCACTATTGATCCAATATACCAGGTGCATTGCGCGCTTCTCGTTTTGTGGGGGTGGTATTAGGTGGTCTCAAGGTAACAATAAACCCATCAGTGCACTCTTCAACTCTTGGATTTTTAAGGTTGTTCGGAAAGACTTTCGAAGAGTGTAGCTCAGGCTCTCTGCATTTGTCAAATGCAGATTATGGGCTGTAAAGAATTTTAGGGCCTTGGGGAGCAACAGGGGAGGGAGGGGTTTCCATAACGCAGAGGGGCCGCAATGGGAAGGCAAGAGTTCTATCACTTCCCTAAATGACTAATAACTTGCCTTTTTCTTGAAAAGTATATTAGAAACTAAAACCACCTTATACTGAAGGAATGAGTAAAAATTTTCTTTGCTATATAAGACAAAAAGGTAAAATATTGAAGATAAATATATTTTGAAAACTATTGATTTTAGGGGCTGTTTGTTTGCCCAAAAAATGAGGAAATGGGGTGCCACATGGGATTTAGGGAAATGTCAATAGTGCCACATCAGATTTTGGTTTCAAGGGATTTCCAAATCACAAGTTTGTTTCGTTGTGTGATTTAAAGAAATGAGGGTACCACTTAGGATACCACGTCAGATTTTGGAGGAAACCCATTTCATACCAAAACCCTCTGAAATGGGTGGAAATGTCACATCGGGCAATATTTAATTGCCCAAAACACTGTTGAAACGGCGGATGAATATTAAAAGGTAATATTTAAATGCTGAAATCACTATTAAAACGACGGCTGAGTTCTTTTTTTTTTGTTCAAACAAACCCAAGAAATGAAAATGTAGGATTAAAAAGCAATATTTAAATGCTGAAATCACTATTGAAACGACGGCTGAATTTTCCATTTGTTTGATTTCAATGTGAAACAAACGAAATAAAGGAAATACGGGAAACCCTCTGAAATGTCCTGAAATGGGTTTTCAAACACTGTTTTCCATTTCTTCTTTTTTTTCGGAAATGTACCAATCAGAAACCAACTGAAGTTACCCTGACACCTCATGTGGGCTCCGCTCATGCGTCTGACACTTCCCGTACCTTACTCATGCTCCTTGGACGCTCCTTGGACACTCCTTGGACATATGTATATATTTATTCAGATGTGTGCTCAATTATATTATATATGTTTAAGTTCTAGAGAACATAAGTCCATGGCTCGTGCCCTGAAAATATTTTCTCTGGTGGATTCAAAATTTATGGCCTATGTTGTTTAAATTATAAATCAGCTTGTAACCTCACTTCCTACTACTACTTTGCAGTTGGGCATGGCAAGTGCACTTGAAACTCTTTGCGGACAATCTTTTGGTGCAAAGCAATACTACATGTTAGGTGTTTACTTACAAAGATCATGGATCATCTTATTCATAACAACCCTAGTTATCCTTCCTCTATTCATCTTCTCAACTCCACTCCTCATTCTCCTCGGTCAAGACGAGGAAGTTGCCAAAATGGCTGGAGTAATCTCCAAGTGGTTCATCCCGTTCGTGTTTTCCTATATGTGGTCCTTCAGCCTTCAGATGTACCTCCAGGCACAGAGCAAGAACCAAATCATCAGTTATCTTGCTTTCTTGACGCTTGTTATCCATGTTAGCCTCTCCTGGCTCCTGACTGTAAAGCTGGGGCTTGGGCTTGCTGGTGTAATGAGCTCGATGATAGTGGCAATGTGGATCCCTGTGTTAGGCCAGCTGGGGTTTGTATTCTTTGGAGGTTGTCCTCAGACGTGGACGGGGTTCTCTTCGAGTGCATTTAAGGATCTTGGGTCAATGATGAAGATCTCTTTATCATCTGGTGTCATGCTTTGGTATTCAAAGTCAAATTCTTGACTTATCGTGTTGTTGCTTTAAGGGTTAATTGCGGACAGATCCCCTGCAGTACCATTGTTTTGAATTTATTACTACTCTATTTTTGTTGTTGCAGATAGAATCTCTGGGTGAACATTTTATTAGTCATTCCCCAGATGGTGTCTATTTGTACAGAAGAGTACACTCTTGCTCTGAGGGTAACAAAGTAAATATTTTCACCCAGGGCGTCTATCAGTGACAACAGAAGTAGAGTAGTAGTAAGTTTAAAACAAGAACACTACAAGGGGCCTATCCGCAATTAACCCTTCCTTAAACTGCATGCTCTTTTGGCGAAAAATCTTTTGAAGAAAGCTTTTCTAACTCAAACTTCCTAGGTCAAATATATCTGAAGAGCTTGACTTGTGGGGTCCACCCGCTAATGGTCTACATGCTCTAGAGCCTTGAATTAGGGAGCTCGAGTTAGAATAGAACTGTTCAAAAGTTTTGGTGTCATGTAACAAAATGGAAGAATTTTTTATAGTTATATGCAATTTCTTTTCAGTTTTTCACTTAAGCTTATTTGTTATTTTCAGTTTGGAGTTTTGGTACAACACAATATTGGTCCTGCTAACAGGACATATGCGAAATGCAGAGGTTGCTCTTGATGCACTTTCCATATGGTACTAATATGATTCCTGAAACTTGTAGTTTTCATATAATGTTTCATTTATTTTTGTTCTAAAATTTGTAGTTGTTTCTTATTAAAGTCTTATTGCTGCCCTTTTCTTTTCCATTGACATTTTCTCTTTTGCTTTCCATTGACATTTTCTCTTTTGCTCGACAGCCTCAACATTAATGGATGGGAGATGATGATTTCCTTTGGCTTCATGGCTGCCGCAGGGTACTCTTTGAAACAAAGCTTATTTAACATGCTTTCTTTTGCCTTTTATCCTTTTCATTGTTATTATTCTATATATACTTCTAAGTTTTCTTTATGTCCCTCAAATTGAATAGAAAAAAAAAAAACCATAACAGGAACATTTACAAGTGTAATAAAAACCTGAACATTGTTACTACATATTTTTCTTCCTTTACTCGAACAATTCGTTTATATTTCTTGGATTGATATATTGCTTTTCGAATTTTGCAGTGTGAGAGTGGCAAATGAACTTGGGGCAGGAAATGCAAAACGTGCAAAATTTGCAATTGTTAATGTGGTTCTCCAATCCTTAATTATTGGAACTGTTCTTTTCGTGCTTTTCCTTCTGTTCCGGGGGAGAGTTGCCTATATATTCACAGATAGCTTGAAAGTGGTCAAAGCAGTCGCCGATCTATCTCCTTTGTTGGCTTTCTCCATACTTCTTAACAGCGTTCAACCAGTTCTTTCAGGTACATAAATCACAATAAGGACTAACTTTAGAAGTTCTCGTATATAACTTGTCTTTTAACCATTATTGTTATTTACAGGTGTTGCAATTGGATCGGGTTGGCAGGGGATAGTAGCTTATGTAAACATAACGTGCTACTACATCATAGGAATTCCTGTTGGAATTGTGTTGGGCTATGCTCTTGATTTGCATGTTAAGGTATCGCTCATTTCTTTAGAGCTACCACTATTGAGATGTTTCGTCCTATTGGATAAGTGTGTAAAAAGTTTGTGTCCACTTTGCAGGGAATTTGGATTGGGATGTTGCTTGGCACAGCTATTCAAACTCTAGTACTTGTCTGTATCACCATAAAGACAGACTGGACTAAGCAGGTAAATATTTAAAAAGACCCTTTTCGTTCGATTCTAATTGAGATCGCAGATGAAGTTAACTTTGTATATCAGGTTCTATCTCTCCATATAGGAGGTGAGCTTTGTAAATGATTATTTGTATATGACATCAAAATAACCCATCATTAAAACTATTACTACACAGGAAGATAAATCATCTGGGGAAAAAAAATCATATAATTAACTACTAGCATAGAGGGTGAAGTAGTTAACCCCATGGACCTATCAGCCTTTCATCTTCCAATATTACAAAATAGTAAGTGAATTGTTGGGAAATTACTCAGATTTCCCTAGTGCCAGATTTAAGAGAGAGCGAAAATAAAATGCGCAAAATTGGGGGACACACAAGATTTACGTGGTTCGGCACAAAATTACCTACATCCACGGGCTGCTGCAGATCTTATACTGAAAGGGGGGAAATTACAAGCACTCTGAATATTGCTCTGATATTCTCACTGAGTACTCTCTCTCTCTGTTTTTCACTCAGAAATTACAAGCACTCTGAATATTGCTCTGATATTCTCACTGAGTACTCTCTCTCTCTGTTTTTCACTCACTGAGTTCTCTCTGGCTCAGTACTCTCTTGATATTCTCACTGAGTACTCTCTCTCTCTGTTTTTCACTCACTGAGTTCTCTCTGGCTCAGTACTCTCTTAGCCTCTCTACACAATTTCTCACCGACCCTTGATTGTTTCTTAGCAGTTGAAAGGATGATGAAATAAGGGAAGAGTGGGACCCTATTTATAGGTGCAGAAGCTCCTCCCTTCTTATTTTTTTCTTCCTCCCATTTTTTACTTTTGCTCCTGCCTTTCTCTTTCGGTGGCATGAGAAGTTTGAAAAAAAAACTTTCTTTTGTGTGCTTTCGGTGGTCTGCACACATTCTTTGACTAACAATCTCCCACTTGAAGACTGATTTTAATCTGTCTTCACACCTCGATCTATGCAGCAGCTCTTCCCGGTCTTCATACTATTGCAGGCCAACTGAAGCTGAACACAGCTTCAGTTTGTTAATAGTCACCGTCTTTGTCAGCATGTCTGCCGGATTTTAAGCTCCACTGATCTTTTCAAGCTTTAAAATTCCATCTTCCAGAAGTGACCGGATAAAATGATACCGCATCTGTATGTGCTTCGTTCTGGAATGAAAAGACGGATTCTTCGCTAGATGAATAGCACTTTGACTGTCGCAGTATAAAGCATTGTTTTCTTGTTTCTTGCCTAATTCATCCAAGAAACTTTGAAGCCACACCATTTCCTTGCTGGCTTCTGTAACATCGACATATTCTGCTTCAGTTGTGGAGAGAGCAACTATCTTCTGCAATTAAGAAGTCCAACTCACTGCAGTACCTCCTAGAGTATATACATATCCTGTAGTGCTCTTTCTGATATCAACATTTCCTACTAGATCAGCATCTACATAGCCTGTTAGTATTGTATCTCCACCTTTGAAACAAAGTGCTTTACCTGTGGTGCCCGTAGATATCTGAGGATCCATTTGACTGCTTCCTAGTGTACCTTGCACGGATCATTCATGTACCTGCTAACAGCTCCCACTGCTTGAGCAATATCTGGTCTTGTACAAACCATGGCATACATCAGGTGTACGAGACCTTCACCATATGTGCACGCTCTTCCTCTGTCTTCGGTGACTGTTCTTTAGAAAGTCTGAAATGAACACCTAAAGGTGTACCCACTGGTTTAGCATCTTGCATATTAAACCTGGAGAGTACTTTGTTGATGTACTCAGCCTATGATAACATCAATATCCCAGACTTCGTGTCTCTCTTGATCCTCATTCCAAGAATCTGCTTTGTGGCTCTAAGATCTTTCATTGCGAACTGCTTTGACAATTTCTGCTTCAAATTTATAATCTCTTGCAGATCTGATCCTGCAACGAGCATGCCATCAACATATAACAATAAAATAATGAAGCTATTGTCAAACCTCTTGAGATAGCAACAATGATCTGCTTGACATCTAGTGAAATCGTTGTTGCCCATGAAGTTGTCAAATTTCTTGTACCACTGTCTGGGATCTTGTTTTAATCCATACAAGCTTTTCTTCAAACGGCATACTAGATTTTCCTTGTCTATCTTTATGAAGCCTTCTGGTTGCTTCATATAAATCTCCTCCTCCAAATCACCATGAAAGAAAGCTATTTTTACATCTAATTGCTCAAGATGTAAATTCTCAGCAACTATAATTTTTAACACCAGTCTGATTGTAGTCAGTTTCACGATCGGGGAGAAAATTTCATTATAGTCAATACCTTCCTTTTGCTGAAAGCCTTTGACAACCAATCTTGCCTTGTAGCGCTTGTTCCCATCATGCTCTTCTTTGATCCCGTAAATCCATTTGTTATGAAGAGCTTTCTTACCTTGTGGTAATTCAGCTAAGTCCCATGTCTGATTTGACATGAGCGAGTCCATCTCATCTTGCATAGCAGACTCCCACTTGACTGAATCCTCCACCTGCATTGCTTCATCATAACACTCTGATTCACCACTGTCAGTCAGCAATAGATAGTGCAAAGAAGGCGAATAACGTTAGGTTGGCTTAGGAATTCTGGAGGAGCGTCTCACTTCTGGCGTGCTTGGTTCTTCTTGAACTGCTTCAGGGCTAGTCTGAACATCTTTTTCAGAAATCTCCTCAAATTCAGCAAATTCTTTTATTTCAGCTTTTGTACTGGAGCTACTTGATTCTGCAATTGATCTGTCTTTGTACATCACATTCTCATTGAATATAACATCTCTGCTTTTGATGATCTTCCGATTTTCATAGTCTCAAAATCGGTAACCAAACTCATCACCACCATAACCAACAAAAACACATTTGTTAGATTTGGCATCAAGTTTACTTCTTTCAGCAGAATCTATGTGTACATAAGAGATACAACCAAAGATTCTTAAATGTGAAAGGTTTACCTCTTTTCTGCTCCAAGTTTCTTCCAGTATTCCACCATCCAAGGGAACAGAGGGACCGCGATTGATTAGGTAGGTTGCGGTATTGATAGCTTCAGCCCATAGAAACTTGGGCAAGCCGGTATGTATCCTCATGATTCTGGCACGTTCATTCAAAGTTCTATTCATGCGTTCTGCTACGCCATTCTGCTGCGGTGTCATGGGAACTGTTTTCTCCATCTTGATCCTGCTGTTTGCGCAAAACTCTTTGAATCTACTGTCTTTGTACTCTCCTCCATTGTCTGACCTCAACTTCTTTATCTTCAAACCAGTTTCATTTTCCACCATGACCTTCCATTTTCTGAAGGTATCAAAGACTTCTGATTTCTTCTTTAGAAAATAGACCCACACCTTCATTGTAGAATCATCAATGAAGGTGACATAGTACAGTGAGCCTGCAAGAGATGAAACTGGAGATGGTTCCCATACGTCGGTATGAATCAATTCTAACCTTTCTGTCTTGGGTGTCTTGCCAATCTTTGCAAAACTGACTTTCTTCTGTTTGCCAAAGATGCAATCCTCGCATAGGCCGACATCTACATTCTTCAGATCCGGTAGCTTCCCTTTTGACAGAAGTGTCTTCATCCCTTTCTCGCTCATATGGCCAAGCCTTTGGTGCCATAGGTTTGATTTTTCATCTGCATCTGTTACTGCAATGATATTCTCTAAGTTAGAGGTTATATAGAGAGTACCACTTTTCTTACCTCGAGCAATGACGAGTGCTCCTTTGGTAATCTTCCATTCATGCCCCGAGAAGGTTGTACAATAACCCTCTCCATCAAGCTGTCCCACAGAGATCAAATTTCTTCTAAGACCAGGAATATGTCTCACTCCTTGCAGCTTCCATGTGGTCTGATTTGGTAATTTTAATCGGATGTCTCTCTTGCCAACAATCTTCAAGGTTTCATCATCTGCTAGATGTACCTTTTCGAAATCACCGCTGACGTAGTTTTCCATGATTTCTCGGCATGGAGTGGAATGAAAAGATGCCTCTGAATCAAGAATCCATGATTCAATCGGACTGTTGACGCTTAGAATCATAGCATCACCTTCTTCCTCGGTCACGTTGGCAGACTCCTGTGCGCCGGTGTTTTTCTTCGGTGCCCGGCACTCCCTTTTGAAATGACCCTTCTTGCCACAATTGTAGCACTTGAAGTCTTTCTTTCCTGATCTAGATTTGCTCCTTCTAGATTTTGATCTGCTGTGATTTGAAATTCTTTCTGAAGTTCTTCCCCTAGACTCCGTGTGTAAAGCTGAGGAGGTTGAAGCTTCACTTGATTCTCTCCGCCGAATTTCTTCACTAAGAATCAGATCACGAACGTCATCGAACTTTAACTTGTTACTTCCCGATGAGCTACTCACAGCTGTGACTGTAGCGTTCCAGCTTTCTGGTAGAGAAGAAAGAAGTATCAATGCTCGTACTTCTTCATCAAATTCAATCCCAACTGAACTCAACTGGGTTGTGACTATGTTGAGTTCATTGAGATGTTGAGCTGTCGATGCGCCTTCCGTCATTCGCAAATTGAACAGCCGCCTCATCAAGTGAACTTTGTTTGAGGCAGAGGGCTTCTCGTACATGCTGCAGAGAGCCGCCATAAGACCCGTCGTGGTCTTTTTCTTTGCTATGTTGAAGGCAACGTTGCGGGATAGCGTCAATCGGATAACTCCAAGGGCTTGTCTGTCGAGGAGAGCCCACTTTTCATCCTTCATATCATCTGGCTTCTTTCCCGAGAGAGGTTGATACAGTTTCTTTTGGTACAGATAATCTTCGATCTGTATTTTCCAAAAGCCGAAGTCCGCACCATCGAACTTCTTAATTTTCACCTTCCCTTCGTCTGCAGCCATCGCTCCTACTCGAATCTGATTTTCTCTAGATCGTTTCTGACAATTTCTGCGAACCACCTTGTATTAAGATACCTCTGCCGACAAGTCAGTACCGCCGGCAAAATTCCACTATTCACGAAATTTACTATTCACATGAATAGTAACCTTACAGAAATTTGACAGACGTCACAACCAGAGCTCTGATATCAATTGTTGGAAAATTACCCAAATTTCCCTAGTGCCAGATTTAAGAGAGCGAAAATAAAATGCACAAAATTGGGGGACACGCAAGATTTACGTGGTTCGGCACAAAATTGCCTATATCCACGGGCTGCTGCAGATCTTATACTGAAAGGGGGAAAATTACAAGCACTCTGAATATTGCTCTGATATTCTCACTGAGTACTCTCTCTCTCTGTTTTTCACTCACTGAGTTCTCTCTGGCTCAGTACTCTCTTTCTCACTGAGTACTCTCTCTCTCTGTTTTTCACTCACTGAGTTCTCTCTGGCTCAGTACTCTCTCTTAGCCTCTCTACATAATTTCTTACTGACCCTTGATTGTTTCTTAGCAGTTGAAAGGATGATGAAATAAGGGAAGAGGGGGACCCTATTTATAAGTGCAGAAGCTCCTCCCTTCTTATTTTTTTCTTCCTCCCATTTTTTACTTTTGCTCCTGCCTTTCTCTTTTGTCAACAAAAATAGCTGAAGCTTTCGGTGGCTTTTTCATTTTTGTCAAAAAGTGGCTGAAGCTTTCGGTGGCAGCCAATATTTGACCAACATGAATAAATATATAAATTAATAATTATTAAACAGATCAAATATGGGTCAGATATGGTATTTATATATTCGCATCTGTTTACTAATCACGGATATGAAAACAAGTAGACATGGTTACGCAAAGGAAAACCGTAATTCAATTTCACCAAAATAATTAAATTGGTTGGCTGTCGAACTAAACTGAATACTGGTTACTCATTCGTTCAGCTTAAAGCTCGACTAGTGGCTATGGGGTATTCTGGACATACATGTGAAGTTAATTAATTAGAAATTGCATAATTCTATGTACACTTTACATGTTAAACGTTTGATCCAGATGCACACGAAGCGGAACACTAATGTCTTCTTCCGGTTGTTGCCTTTATGTTGTTCAACCTTCTGATCCTAGCAAAACTTGATCCAGATTCACCTTTGTGTTTTCAACCTTTCTCCAACCAAATACTTAAAACTAATTTACTGCTTATTCCTTTTTTTTTTATGGTCTTGTTGTTTTCTTTATCCATGTCCTGTCTACGAAGGAATTAGGTATGGGTTTCTTTGTGTATACATATACTGATAAACTTCTCTATGCAAGTTAAATCGCTAAGACTTAGGTAGAAGTAGTTAGAATAAATTTTTTTATCTGCCAATAAGCACAGGTTACCCTAAAAAACAATAAACATAGTGTGGAATTCACAGCTGATCGGTGTAGCAGAGATGATAATGTTATGACAAACTTATGGCTATAAAATGGTTGAATCAATTGAAATGGCTTGGTCATGTACAATTGAGTCACTAAATGTAAGATTACAGTTAATGGAGACAAGGAAGACCAACGACAGGCCTTAGAGAACTTAATTAAAAGCAATTAAGAAGGTATGGTAATAGTTAACTCAATGAATATATCATTTCGGAATGTTAGAGGATTAAATAAATCCTCTAAACAGCACTTGGTGAAGCTATTCTTATCTCAGTATCATCTTTCTTACATAGCTTTGCTTGAAACAAAGAATAGAGAAACCAGACTGAAGGATGTAGCAAAGAAAATTGCAAAAAACTGGAATTGGCTATCTAATGTCAGTAATCATGGAAAACTAGGATGTTAATTATGTGGGATCCAAATTTACTTGACATTCAAATTATCAAGAAATCAAATCAAAGTATCACATGCAAAGTAAAATCCTTGGATGGGAGAATGGACTGTGTTATCACTTCAATATATGGTCTGAACCAAATGCAAGGAAGGAAGGATTTATGGATGGAATTGAAGATGCTTTAACAATCCATTGGAAATGAACCTTGGCTCTTATGTGGTGATTTCAACACTGTTATCAGTAATGAAGAAAAGCTAGGTGGCTCCATTCTTTCTGAAGCTGACACAAAGGATCTTAGAGAATTTATTGAAGATTGTAATTTAAATCATTTAAAAACAACTGGTTGTTTTTATACTTGGAACAATAAACAAGATCAAGATTCAAGGGTGTGGAGTAGATTGGATAGGGCTCTGGTGAATGATGCTTGGATTCACTTGCACACATCTAGTCAGGTTGAATTCTTACTTCCTAACTTTTCTAATCATTCCCCTGCATTAGTATCTTTGTTTGATGAGTGTCCAGGTGGAAAGAAACCTTTCAAATTTTTTATTATGTGGATAAAGAATGCTAGTTTTCTTCCAAATGTTACAACAATTTGGCAAACAAAGATTGATGGGTATAAAATGTACTCAGTTTGCAAAAAGCTTAAGCAATTAAGAGGAGCTCTTAAAGACATTAACAAGAAGCATTAATTACAATATCAGTGAGCAAGTTCAAAGAGTTAAGTTTGCACTTGAAGAAGCTCAAGAAAACCTGCAGATTAGTCCTCTCAATCCAGAATTCATCAAAGAGGAAAAAGAGTGTATTGCTAAATTCAACAAGCTTCAAGATTGTGAACTTTCTTTTTTACAACCAAAAGCTAGGATTAAAGGGAGTGTTCAAGGGGATAGGAACACTAATTTTTTCCATCAAGGATAAAATCAAATAGACATCATAACAAAGTGTTGGTGCTCTATAACAACTTGGGACAAAGAATATCTGATCAAGAAGAGATTGCCAATGAACTGGTGTCTTATTATAAAGGCTTGATGGGGGCATCCACAGTCACTCTTTTACTTAACATTCAGGTCATCAAAGCCGGGACATGCTTAACTGAATCACAAGCCAATTTCCTTTCCAGACCAGTTTTGAAAGAAGAAATAAAAAGTGCTATTTTTTTCCATGGATGATAATAAGACTCCAGACCCTGATGGATATAGGGTAGCATTCTACAAATCAGCTTGGCCTGTGATTGGGGAGGAGGTATCTGCATCTATTCTAGACTTCTTCAAGAATGGAAAAATGTTGGGAATAGTCAACTCTACTTCCATCACTCTAATACCAAAGGTAAAATGTCCTAAATCACCCTCAGAGTTCAGACCTATATCCTATTGCAACCGCCTCTATAAATTCATATCCAAGATTTTAGCAAATAGAATTAAACCAATTATGGGGTGCATTGTAAATGAGGCACAAAGTGCCTTTGTCAAGGGAAGGCAAATTACTAGCAACATTTTCTTGGCTCATGAGCTTGCAAAAAATTATACCAAGAAGAACATCTCACCAAGAATCATGATGAATATTGATATTAGGAAAGATTTTGATACAATTAACTGGAACTTTTTGAAAGAAATGCTTCATGGGCTGTGGTTCCCTACAGTAATGATTAAATGGATCATGGCTTGCATATCTTTTCCTAAGTACTTTGTTTCTCTGAATGGTTCATTTCATGGATATTTTGAAGGAAAAAGAGGGTTAAGGCAGGGTGATCCCCTATCTCCATACCTATTCATTTTGGGCATGTAATACTTGTTGAGAAAATTGGACCTTTTAAAAAGTGACAGGCTTTTCAGATATCATCCTAAGTGTAATAAGCTCAAAAATTTCACATCTTATTTTTGCGGATGATCTGCTTCTCTTTGTCAAAGGGGACTTGTATTCGGTTCAAAAGTTTATCAATGCATTAAGGATTTCAGTGAGACCACTGGTTTGGAAGCAAATATGGATAAATGTTCTATATACTATGGTGGGGTGAATGATTCTGTCAAAGAGGCTATACATAGTTTCTTGGGCTTCACTGAAGGCACAATTCCTTTCAGATATCTGGGGGTACCACTGATTAGTAAAAGACTTACAAGTGAGGATTGCAATCCACTTTTTGAAAAAATATCAAGCCAGTTTCATAAGTGGTTGAAACATAATAACCTATCCTATGCAGGGAGACTTCAAGTAATTAAAAGTGTGATTCTTGGTATACAAAACTTTTGGACATCAAGTTTCATACTTCCTGTTAGAATTACCCAGAAAATTGATGAGTTATGCAGGAAGTTCTTATGGGGTAAATCTGAAAATTCTTGTAGTGTTCCATTGGTATCATGGGATAAAGTTTGCAGTGGAAAAAGACAAGGTGGCTTGAGTGTATTCTCTGCTTCTATTTGGAACTTGGTAACAGCTTTAATAAGCTTATGATATATTCATATCAGCAAGGAAGTGATGTGGGTAAAATGGATTCATGGACACTACTTAAAACACTCAGATATCTGGCGTGTTAATGCAAGAACAGGAGATTCCTAGTGTTGGAAACAGCTAATCAAAATCAGGAATAAAGCTTTGGATGATTGTGGAGGTGTAGACAACTTGATACAAATCCTAAGTTCCTGCTATAAGAAATCAAAAATTTAGTTGTCTGCAGTTTATGCAAATTTCTCCCCATTTACTCAGAGGTGCCCTGGTTCAAGACAGTATGGGGGAAGATGAATTACCCAAAGAATACATTTGTGTTTTGGCTTGCGACACAGAACAGACTTCTTACTCAAGATAGATTGATGAAAAGAGGAATTATTAACACAAATACATGTTATCTGTGTTCGATCACTCATGAGTGCAGGAATCACATGTTTTTTACCTGTTCTTTTTCAAAGGAAGTGTGGTTATCTATCATGGACTGACTTAAGTTTGAATGGCAAGCCTGTGAGTGGGATATGATACACTGATGGACTGGTTTAATACCAAGTTGAGAGGCAATGGTTTAAAACAGAATATGAAGAGGATGGCAATATCGGCAACCATATACAGCATCTGGAGGGAAAGGAATCTCAGGTTCTTTCAGCAGAAAACAAGAGGCACAGTTCAAGTGGTTCGGAATATCAAAATTGATATCTTAACCATTTACATGAACAATCCTATTTCAGCTGAAAATAGAGATTGGATTCTATCTTTGTAAAAGTTAGATATAATTGTTGTTAGAAGTTTTTGTTAGTTTCTCTTTGAAGAGATCTTGATGTACTAACTTTTTCAATTTGGTGAATGAATAAAATTACTTCATTGACCAAAAAAAAAGGAAGTATTAATCTAGGCTACCCGAAAAATTTGGGTTGAAGGTTTTGTTATAGTTTGTAGAATTTGAAAACTGGTTCAAAACAAATTACTTATAATTGTCTCTGAATTTGAAATTATCTATATCTGGAGCTCTTAGTTGAGTTTAGAATTTGGCTTTCAAATTATGCATACATTTATGACTATTTTCAGACCACAATTTTCTTATAAAATTGTGTAATTGTTAAATTATGGGTGGAAATGAACCAAATAATTAATAAATAGTTCGATAATCGTTCGAGTAACTATTCGATCATATTCGGTAGTTCATTTACCACCAAACAAATATTTTTTAGTATTCGAGTTTACTAACGAATAGAATTTAACCAGATGTATATTCAATTTGTTTGTCCATCAAATATTCGTTTAAATTTTGATCACTTGTTATTTATATTATTGCACATATGACGTCATATTTTTAACAGAGTTACCATTTTACTTAAGTTTTATGTACTGGTTTTAAGACTTACATGATTATAAATCTGTTTTCTAACAAAAATTTTGATTTAAATATATATACATCATATATTGTGAAGGAATAATTTTTTTATGAATTTAAATACTATTTGAAAATCAAATTCTTTAGCGGAATAAATATACTTTGATATTTTATAATTATTCGTGCATATTAATGAATATTTATCAAATACCAAATATTCGAGTTTGAATTCGAAAAACTCCATATATAAATATTAGAGTCCGCATTCGAATTCGATAATTTTAAACAAATACAAATACAAATATTTTAGTATTCGATTCGATTTGATCGTTTACCACCCCTATGTTAAATTTGATTTACTTGCAGGTAGCTGTTGCACGAGAGCGTGTAAGCAAGTGGCGCATGCCTCGGACTAATGGTTCAGAAAATGACCGACAACAACTTGCCTGATATATTCAAAAGGTTATTTATTTTCCAAACTTTATTTTATTTTTTAAAATATTGTTGCATGCAAGGGGTTGCTTAAACCACCCGGGCTTTTATATACTTTGGGTGCTTCACCTAAGGGAAGTCTCCCATTAGTGAATTGTAATGAATCTGAAATTTTGTGATTGTTTATCTGAGAGATAAGATGTCCTGTAACAAAATTGCCAGAGTCTCAGAAAATATAATTTTGTATCAAGACGGGGGCTAAAACATGCACATGTTTTCTTGAACAAACATACCCTTGCATAATTCAATAACCGGATTTGATGTGCAGGCAGAAAATCTGTTTCTGTCTTGAAGTACTTTCTATGATTGATGAAATCTGGCCAGACTTGGGATCTAAAATTGGATTCAGATTTGATCAGGGCCATTCTTGGATCTTAGTGAATCCAAATCCAAACTTGGCAGACTCATGTTTGGTTATAGATTTGATATCTATATTAGCGAGTAACCAAGTGGTACTTGTCTCGGTAGCATGAATGGTTCGATTTTATTTATTTTCTACTTTTGAGAGGATCTAGTTCCTCTGTTGAACTTGGAACTGCTATTTCTAGCCATGGCTAGTTCAAAATTACACTAATGACAGGGAATTTGTGAAGAAGATTGTGAGGGTTGAGAAAATAAGAACATAGAGATTTAAGATGAAACTGAGAAGAAGAAAACAATTCTTATTCCTTCATAATGTTTTCAGTATTACAACTTCTCGTTTATACCCTCTCCAATACAATACTCTTCACTGATTCATTACTGGTTACATGTGCACGTGCACAAACAGTAAAAACAGATCACAAACAGAATTAACTACTAACAAACAAACTTAACTAACTAACAACTTGTAATTGTCCAACTGAATTCTGCAATCCCTTGTCATAAGCACATGCCATGGTGTGTCTTTGCACATTACCCCTTCCTCTACATATATTCAGCTTCAGCTCCTCATGTAATGCCAGTGTTGTCATGCTTGTGCGCAGTCTTCAGCTCTTCGTTTGACTGCAGTTCCTGACAATTCCCCCCACTTAAATTTGACCTTGCCTCAAGGTCAAAAGCATGAAAACGTTTAACCAAATCCCAATAAGACTCCCAAGTAGAATCTAATGAAGAGCGTTGCTTCCACTTAATTAAAACCTGGGATATTAAGTGGTTACCCTTTACAATAGACCTTCTGTCTAAAATGTGCTCAGGTTCATCAACAATCTCTGAGACATAACTAGGGAAATCATCTTGTAAGATAATGTCAGTACCCACTTTCTTTTTCAACTGGGATACATGGAAAACTGGATGGATATGAGACTGTGCAGGTAAATCCAGCTTGTAAGCAACTTCCCCTATCTTCTCCAAAATTCTATAGGGACCATAATATTTGGGAGATAGTTTGTGAGGCTTACTAGAAGAAACATTGATTTGTCTATAAGGTTGGAGTTTGAGAAAAACCCAATCATCTACAGCAAAACTTCTGTAACTCCTGTGTGCATTAGAAAAACGTTTCATATTTTCTGTAGCACGTTTCAAACTGTCCTTTAAGAATTTCAGAGTTATATCTCTTGAGAATAAAACTTCATCAACTGCTTCAACTCGACAACTCTTAGGGATATAGGAGAGTAAAGGAGGTTGTCTCCTATATACCACCTCAAAAGGAGTAGTCTGTGTAGAACTTTTCCAAGTGGTGTTATACCAAAATTCAGCCAATGTTAACCATTTACTCCATTCACTAGGTTTGTGGCAGCAAAAACACCTCAAATAATTCTCCAAATGTTGTTAGTAATCTCAGTTTGACCATCTGTCTGAGGATGGTATGCGGAGCTGAATTTTAATTGGCTTCCTTGCAACTTGAACAATTCCTTCCAGAACAAACTAGTAAACAGTGGGTCTCGATCACTCACAATTGATTTGGGTATGCCATGTAATCTGAAAATCCCTTCAAAAAACACCCGAGCCACTGTCTGAACTGTGTAGGGGTAGGAAAGTGCAAAGAAATGAGCATATTTGGATAGTCTATCAACAACAACAAGGATGGCAGATTTATTTCCACTCTTAGGCAAATGTGTGATGAAGTCCATAGATATTTCCTCCCATATAATTTCTGGTACAGGGAGAGGTTGTAAGAGCCATGGGGATGCTACATTCTCTCCTTTAGATCTCTGGCAAATATCACAAGCCTGTACATAAGCCTGTACATCTTTTTTCATTCCCTTCCAGTAGAAGACTCTCCTTCTTTGTATCTCATCAGGGGTCATTTTTTTAAATTGAGGAGATGGTCGAGAGCTGTCTTTAGTTGAGGGGTTAAAGGGGGAGTTCATTGAAGAACCTCCTGAATTGTAATTACTCCAATTGCCTTTGGGCCTTCTGTCATTCCTTTGTTTATCCTCAAACAATTTAGCTAAGGATACTGCTCCTCTTAGAGAATTAGGCCTGGCAGCTGCCACTTCATACCTCAATTCATCCTTGAGTCCACCAATAAATCTTTCTAGGATGTGTTGTCGAGAAGGTTGTTCATCCAATAAACCCAGAGTTTATTCAAACCTTCCTAAGTACTCTCTAATGGTTGAAGTTTGTTTCATGGTAGAGAAGGCATCATATGGTCTTGAGAGCTCACTAGGTCCAAATCTGGTCATTAATTCTTCTTTAAAAACAGGCCAGTAATAATAATCATCAAGATTCCTAGTGAGCCATCTATACCATTGTAAGGCTTCATCCCTTAAGTAGAATGAACAAACCTTGACCCATTCATCATCTTTAATATCATAATATTCAAAGATCTGTTCAGTTTGCTCTATCCAAGCTATAACATTTTCAGATCCAGAGAAAGAGGGAAAATCCAAACGTAGAGACTTTGGTTGAACAAGTTTTTGATTGCTAAAGAAGGAATTTCTTTGAGTTGAAGAATTACCAAAGCTGTTAGGTGGGAATTCCCCAGTGAATTCAGCAATCCTTCGATGTGGAGGGACATATCCAGCACCGTGACCACTCCTGCTAGATTCGCCAGCTCCTGTTATTGATTTCTCCCTATTCCCTCTTGATTCAGTACGCAGAACTCCTTGATTAGGGTTCTTGAGGTTCTTGATCTCCTGCATCATAAATTCCATCTTGGAAGAGATATCACTCAACTGTGTTGAGAGCTTTTGATTGAGTGATTCCTGTTGTTGACTAAAGGAACTGTTTCGAAGGACATCATCCTCTAATCGAGCCATTCTCTCATCGGAAGCAACTTCTTCAGCCTCAGTTTCCTCCTAATCATTCAAGAATTCATTAGCGCCAGCTTCAGTTTCTTGTTGCTCTGATACCAATTGAGAGGATCTACTTCCTCTGTTGAACCTGGAACTGCTATTTCTAGCCATGGCTAGTTCAAAATTACACTAATGGCAGGGAATTTGTGAAGAAGATTGTGAGGGTTGAGAAAATAAGAACAGAGAGATTTAAGATGAAATTGAGAAGAAGAAAACAATTTTTATTCCTTCATAATGTTTTCAGTATTACAACTTCTCATTTATACCCTCTCCGATACAATACTCTTCACTGATTCATTACTGGTTACATGTGCACGTGCACAAACAGTAAAAACAGATCACAAACATAAATTAACTACTAACAAACAGACTTAACTAACTAACAACTTGTAACTGTCCAACTGAATTCTGCAATCCCTTGTCATAAGCACATGCCATGGTGTGTCTTTGCACATTACCCCTTCCTCTACATATATTCAGCTTCAGCTCCTCATGTCATGCCAGTGTTGTCATGCTTGTGCGCAGTCTTCAGCTCTTCGTTTGACTGCAGTTCCTGACAACTTTTTATTTTTTATTTTTTTAATTATTTCTTTTTATTTCGTTTGAGTAACTGGGGCGAAGTGCTCGGGGAATTCATAACTAAAGAAAATAGATGCATGAGGAACAGGATGGAGGTGAAGTATAGTAGAAGAAGGTAAGAGGAAGGTTTCGAAGAAGAGAGAGAAGAAAAAGTTAATAGAATTATCAATTAGGATTTCATGCTGCTCTGATTTGGTCGCCATACTCCTATGTAGAATGATGTTGTACAAGAATGAAGATGATCGTACAATTAGATGACAAAGTTGTAGAATTAGGAAGCAAAATATGGAGAAAATGGTCTAGCTCTCTCATTGAATTAGGATCGAATATATACAAGTATTAAGCATAATAGAAGGCTAATTATGCTGCTACAATCAGGGAACTAAATATACTGCTACAATTAAGGAATCAAACTAGGAAACAAATAACACCTAATAGTCAAGTGAATCGAGGCTAATAATATCCTAATATTACGCATAATTCAACACTCCCCCTCAAGCTAAGCCGTATACATTAATAAGGTTTAGCTTGAAACACAAGGTACTGAATAAAGAATGAAGTAGAGGCTTAGTTAAGATGTCAGCAACTTGTGATCTTGAAGGCACATAATGCAGTTTGACCTCTTGACTTTCGATCTTCTCACTGATGAAATGTCTGTCTAATTCAATGTGTTTCGTGCGATCATGATGAACTGGATTCTTTGCAATACTGAGAGCAGCTTCATTATCACAGTGGAGATGAATTAACTTTTCACAAGGTACATGTAGGCTGCTGAGAAGACGTTTAAGCCAAATTCCTTCACAAATCCCATGGGCTAGAGCTCTATATTCTGCCTCTGCGTTTTTTTTAGCCACAACTGATTGCTTCTTACTCCTCCATGTAACTAAATTACCCCAGACATAAGAACAATATCCAGAAGTTGATTTCCTGTCTGTTTGTGATCCTGCCCAGTCAGCATCTGTGTAGACATTTAGACTTCGACTTGAGTTCTTCTGAAAGTATAGACCTTTTCCAGGTGACCCTTTGAGATATCTTAGAATTCTGTAAACTGCCTCCATGTGAGATTCTCTGGGATTGCTCATGAATCGACTGACCAAACTGACAGCAAATCCAATGTCAGGTCTGGTGTTGGCTAAGTAGATCAGTTTGCCAACTAGTCGTTGATATCTTCCTCTGTCTACAGTTACTTCTGCCTCATCAATATCGAGTTTCAGATTAGGCTCCATAGGTGTTTCTGAGGGCTTACATCCAAGCATTCCTGTTTCTTTGAGTAGATCAAGTGTATACTTTCGTTGAGAAACTGAGATGCCTTTGTGTGATCGAGATACCTCCATACCTAGGAAGTATTTTAACTCCCCAAGATCTTTAACTTCAAATTCAGTGGCTAGAGTCTTCTTTAAACACTTTATCTCTTCTTCATTGTCTCCTGTGATTACAATGTCATCAACATAAACACTTAAGATTGTGATTTTTCCATAGCTAGCTTGTTTGGAGAAGAGTGTATGATCAGCAGGACTTTGAGAATAACCAAACTTCTTGAGAACTTGAGAGAATCGGCTGAACCAGGCTCGGGGACTTTGCTTTAAGCCATACAAAGACTTCCTCAGTTTGCACACTTTTCCTTGTGAGTGTTTATCTTCAAATCCAGGTGGAATATCCATGTAGACTTCTTCTGAGAGATCGCCATTTAGAAATGCATTCTTTACATCTAACTGATGAAGAGGCCAGTCTAAATTTGCAGCTAGAGAAAGAAGCACTCTGATGGTATTTTGTTTAGCCACTGGAGCAAAAGTCTCCTGATAGTCAATGCCATAAGTCTGAGTGTACCCTCTTGCAACAAGTCGTGCCTTAAGTCTCTCTACTGAGCCATCTGAATTATGCTTCACAGTAAATAACCATCTGCATCCAACTGTACGTTTCCCCGGGGGTAGAGAAGTGATTTCCCACGTGTTGTTCTTTTCTAAAGCTCTGATTTCTTCATAAGTAGCTTTCTTCCACTCAGGTATGGCTAAGGCTTCATGAACTGTATTTGGTATGCTTACTTGATCTACTTGAGCAACATAAGCCCGATACTTAGTTGATAAATTCCCATAGTAGACATAATCTTCAATCTGATATGGTTGAATGTTACGAGCAGTTTTCCTCAATGCTATTGGCAGATCTAACTCATCAGTGGCAATATTCTCAGAGCCAGAATTTGAAGCATTATCATTGGTAGGCATATCTGGATCATGATTGTTACTTGGCAGTGGAGTTGAGGTCGATGATTGACAATCCTGAAGTTCAGTCATTAGTGGACTCTGAGGCAAGGAATTGGCATCTGTTTGAACATTTTCTGTTTGAACATTTTCTGGAACATGTGACACAATACTGTTTTGCTGATTTTGTGGATTATGACAAGTATTTTCCCAATTCTGAGATTCAATGCATATATTCTCCCCCTGAATTGATGAATTGGAGTAAAAAGGTTTGTGTTCAAGGAAAGTTACATCCATTGTGTGGAAGAATTTCCTCTGAGATGGTGAATAACACTTATATCCTTTTTGAGAAGGAGAATATCCTAAGAATATGCATTTTAAGGATCTAGGATCCAACTTACTTTGTTCATATAGATGTACAAAAGCAGTGCATCCAAAGAGTTTTGGAGGAATTTGAGTGAGTAATCTTGTTTTTGGAAAGGATTTCAATAACATTTGACATGGTGTTGAGAATTTGAGTACCCTTGATGGCATTCTATTAATGAGATATGCTGCAGTGAGTACAGCTTCTCCCCAGTAGTGTTTAGGAACATGTGATGTGAACATGATTGATCGGGCTACTTCCAAGAGATGGCGATTTTTTCTTTCAGCAATTCCATTTTGCTGAGGGGTTTTGATACATGAACTGGTATGAATAATGCCCTGAGATTTGAAATAATCACCAAGAATAGTATTGAAATATTCACTTCCATTATCAGAGTGAACAATTTGGATATTTGTTTTGAATTGTGTTTGAATCATAACATGGAATTGTTTGAATAGATTGCTAGTTTCAGATTTCTTTTTCATCAAAAAAACCCAACTTAGCCGTGTGTGATCATCTATGAAGAGTAAGTACCATCTTGTATTAGTTACATTAGGTACTCTAGAGGGACCCCAAATATCACTATGAATCATTGAAAAGGGATGAGAGGCTTTGTATGAACTAGGCACATAGGAATTTCTTGTGTGTTTTGATAGTTGACAAACGTCACAATTCATTAACTTGGCACTTTTATTCAAGAACAAGGATGGAAACAATTTTGAAAGATACACAAAATTAGGATGACCTAGTTGATAATGAAGCATCATGATTTCTTTGTCATTATTCATAGAATTTGAACTAAACTTAGATGCCAAGTAAGATGTGGAACATGATGGTGTTTTGAGGAGATATAGTCCTGACTTCACTTCAGCACTGCCAATCATCTTCCCCGAATCCCTGACCTGAAAAACACAAGAATCATCTGTGAATTGGGTGAGGCATTTCAAATCTTTATTCAATTTATGAACTGATAATAGATTGCAGTTCAATTTCGGAACAAAGAATACTGAGTTCAACTGCAAAGTGGGTGAGATTTGAACAGTTCCAATGCCTACAACAGACGATATTGATCCATCTGCTATACTGACCGTTATTTCTTTCTCACATGGAGAATAGGATGAGAAGAGGTTTTTGTTACCAGTCATATGATCAGTGGCTCCAGAATCCACTATCCATGAGGAAGAATGGTTTGATCTGGAGTGAAAGACTAGTGATATGTTACCTCTTTTAATAACTTGAGCACTGCTAGATGGACCAGGATTCTGACCAACTTGCTGAGACTGGCTGATGAGAGTTTGAAGAAGCTCTAGTTGATCCTTGCTGAATAAGGCTGAAGTAACTAAGTTGCCTCGAGGTTCATGATCAGACGAGTTTGAAGTGTTTCTTGGCTTCCAGTCTTGAGGCTTTCCATGGAGTTTCCAACAATTGTCTTGAGTATGCCCTGGTCGATGGCAGTGATCACAGTAAGGCCGTGGTTTGTTGTTATTCCTCCTGTTGGTGAAGACTTTGGCAGCTTGAATTTTGTTTTCACTTGTGGCAGCTAGAGCAGAGACTTCTGAGACATGTGTTGGTGTAGAGTCTCCCATCATAACCTTTCTTCTACTCTCTTCATGGCGTATGGCTGAGAACGCTTCTCTCAGAGAAGGCAGAGGCTTGGTGCTGATTACTCTTCCACGAGCTTCATCAAGTTCTTTGTTAAGACCTGATAAAAACTTGAACACCCACTTGGTTTCTACAATTGATCTGTAGATCTTGGCATCTTCTGGACAGTTCCACTTCTGAGTATCGATGAGATCTATTTTCTGCCAATGTCTGGTGAGAGAGCTAAAGAATTGAGTGACTGAGAGTTCACCTTGTTTCAGTTCATGAAGAATACTCTCTGTTTCGAAGACTTCAGATGTATTCTCTGAGCTTGAGAATGTAATTTTTGCAGCTTCCCAGATCTCTGCAGCAGTGGCATAGAGTAGGAAATTCTCTCCAATCTCGGGAGTCATGGAATTGACAAGCCAAGACATGACCATGTTGTTGTTTGCCTTCCATGATTTGTATGCAGGATCATCTTCTTTTGGTGCAGCGGCAGTGCCTGTGATGAAATCGTCCTTGCTCTTTCCACAGATGAACATGAGGACAGATTGGGACCATTGTAGATAGTTTTGGCCATTCAGTTTGTGGCTTGTTACTTGCTGAGAGAAAAGATCAGAGTTTGGGATGGAAGTAACAGAGGTTTCGGTGGAAGTGGAAGAAGAGGTGAGGCCATGAATTTGATTTCCATATTTTGTCATAGCTCTGATACCATGTAGAATTAGGAAGCAAAATATGTAGAAAATGGTCTAGCTCTCTCATTGAATTAGGATCGAATATATACAAGTATTAAGCATAATAGAAGGCTAATTATGCTGCTACAATCAGGGAACTAAATATACTGCTACAATTAAGGAATCAAACTAGGAAACAAATAACACCTAATAGTCAAGTGAATCGAGGCTAATAATATCCTAATATTACGCATAATTCAACAAAAGTATGTCCGTATTTCCGATTTTATTTTTTAACTATTTTCAAATGCAAGCTGTTGCTCATAGCCTCTCATGCTTTTTATGTATTTTTGAGTGCTTTGTGCATGTGAAATCTCCCATCAGTAAAATTGTATATATGAGAATTGTAATTGTTTCATTTAGAAATAAAGATATCTTATTTAAAAAATTATAGTGAGAGCCCTATCAGAATGTTCACACTATTGATAGAACGATTATAGTTCTCAAATTAACCCTCTAGCCACCCATGAATGGTATACATTCCTCCCATTCTATAGAGGTTAGAATCTTTAATCCAAAAATTACATCTAAAACATGCTCAAATTTCCTTGAAAAATACTTACCACGTACTTCTTTAAATTCCCTTTACACAATTCAATAATCTGATTTGATGAGTAGCCAATAGGAATCGGGCTTGAAATTTTTGGTTTGTCATAATAATTGGATCTAAAATTGGATTCGACTTGGATAAGGGCCACTTTGCATCTTGCTGAATCTGAATCAAAAAGTTTGAAACTCAAGCTTTATAATTATATATGTATGCCCTGTGTATGGTTAATTGATTTAGGTATGAATAATTCTTTCATGTGTGTTAATTGGGAGTGCTTATACCCTGTCCAACTTCCTAATCTTTCATCTCTTGAGGATACCTTCTCTGAATCAGAAATTAAACATGCTGTCTTTAGCATGAATCCAAACAAGGCACCAGGACCGGATGGATTTTCTTTACTTTTTTACCAATCCTTCTACGTCTGATAAGCTCACAACCAAATCAGATAAATGCTTCTTTGTGGGATACCCAAAAGAAACAAAAGGGTACTACTTTTTCAATAGGGCAGAAAACAAAGTGTTTGTCGCTCGAAATGGTGTCTTTATGGAGAAGTGTTTCTTTCCAAAAGAGCTAGTGGGAGTAGAGTGCAACTCGAAGAAGCTCGAGAGCCAGTAGAAAATACCTTTGGTCAGAATCCTTCATCACTACAGAGAGTTAATAAAGTTTTTATTACTCTCATTCCAAAAACAATAACAAGCTCCAGTGTCAGAGATTACAGACCTATCAGTTTGATTAATTGCATTTTCAAAATCTTCACGAAAATTTTAGTCAATAGATTAGCACCTCTCATGAAGGATCTGGTTGCTCCCACTCAGTCTGCTTTCCAAGAAGGAAAATCAACTCTTGATTCTATTTTAATAGCTAATGAAATGATTCATTTCTATTCTAAAAAGAAAAAAGAGGTGGCTTTGTTTAAGATTGATTTTGCTAAAGCCTTTGATTCTATAAGTTGGAATTTCCTTATTAATCTGCTAAAGGCTAGAGGGTTTGGTGATAAATGGTGCTCCTGGATCTATTCCATTATCTCTTCATCCAATTGCGCGGTTCTTGTTAATGGATCTCCTTCCAAATCTTTTAAGTGTCATAGAGGTCTTAAACAAGGAGATCCCTTATCTCCTTTATTATTTAACATTACAGCTGATGTTTTGAGTAAAATGATTATGTGCAATGTGGATGAGGGTGTTCTATCTAGCATGCATATTAAGGAACCTCTCAACCATATTAGAAGCTTACAATTTGCAGATGAGGGTGTTCTATCTAGCATGCATATTAAGGAACCTCTCAACCATATTAGAAGCTTACAATTTGCAGATAATACTCTAATCTTCGTGAAGAGTACATACAAAGACATTTCTGTTCTAAAGGCTATTTTATACATTTTTGAAGATATTTCTGGTCTGGCCATCAACTACTATAAGTCATCCCTTATATATTTTGGAAATTTGGAAAATAGAGGTTCTTATCTAACGTCAGCCCTCAATTGCAATCTTGCTAAACTTCCTATCAAATATTTGGGTTTACCTCTTAAGGGAGGAAAACTAGCTAAATCTGACTGGCAACCCTTACTGGATAATTTGAATAGAAAACTGGCTACATGGAAGAGGAATTGTTTATCTTTTGGTGGTAGACTCATTCTGTTAAACTCTGTTCTTTCCACAATTCCCTTGTATTATATGTCCTTTCATAAGTTACCAGGTTGGTTGATCAAAGAAGTGGATAGAATCAGGAAAAGTTTTCTATGGACATGTAACAATCAATCTAAACCCTTCAAATGTTTAGTCAATTGGAAAAAGGTATGTCTGAGTAAATCAGAAGGCGGTTTTGGAGTGAAAGATCTAAAACTCTTTAATATCTCTCTTTTATCTAAGTGGTTATGGAAATGTTTTGACAGAGATTCTTTCATATGTGCTTTTCTTTATCAATTATATGTCAGAAAGGTCTCTTCTCTGCAATTATCTAATTGTAATGGCCAGAACTCTAAGGTTTGGAATGATATCATTTTCAACAAAGAAGCCTTCATACATCATATATCATGGTACCTAGGATTTGGTACAAATATCAGATTTTGGGAGGACAAATGGATTGGCAATAATACCCTATCAAGCCTATATCCATCTATATACAGTCTTACCTTATCCACTAATGTATCTATTCGTAGTCAAGGGCACTTCCACAACAATATATGGCACTGGCATCCTCTTTTAAAGAGAAGCATTTCTCAAGCTTCAAACACAGCCAAATTTGATCTTATAAATCTTCTTGATTTATACAGAGTGAAAAATGAAGTCAATGTTCCTAAATGGTCTCTTACATCCAGTGGCTCCTTTACAGTTAAATCATTCTATGATTTTTTAAATTCCAGAGGTGTTATGTTTGAATTCTATAAAGTAGTATGGAATCCTATCTTACCCAACAAAGTCCAACTCTTCACATGGCTTCTATCTATGAATCGGCTACACACAAAGGATAATCTCATTAAGAAAGGTTGGCAAGGTGAAACTTCTTGTATTTTATGTGGTATGCAACCGGAAACTTGCAATCATATCTTCTTTTCATGTAACACAGCTAAAAAAGTATGGAATCACTTCAGTGATTATTATCTACCATTCGTCTGGCCTACATCTCTTGATGGACTATTGTCATCAGTAGACTCTCTTCATAACAAGGAGAGTTTTATATGGCGAACTATCTTGTCGGCAGTTTGTTGGTTCATATGGAGTACAAGAAATAAGTTTATTTTTGAACATGTATCTTTCTCTGCTCATTCTATCATTAACTCAACTATTGATGCTTTATATGAATGGGCAGGTTCTGGTAGAAAGAAGGATGCTCTCAAGTTAGCAAGAGCTCTAAAAGGAAAACCGATCAGAAGGAGCAGTGGTTAACAACATAAGTTAGTTTTGGGAGCAATGTGTTCATAAATCTTTTGTATCCTGTTTTTTGGTTTTTAGAATTGGTTTATAGAAAATTTAATTTCCTAATACTATATGTATAGCCGGCTTTGGTTCTCCTTTATATCTATGTCAACGGTGAATGACGTCAAGGACCGCTCTTCACCTTCATGGATGTCTAGGAGAAGAAGGTTATACATCTCTAGTTCGGGAAATTATTTTTTCTATCTACTAATTTCTTTTAATGGATACAGTTCGTATCCTTTTTTGTAAAGATACTTGTTTTTATTAATGAACAGGGTATACCCCTTGTTTTTCTCGTCAAAAAAAAAAAAATCTTTCATGTGTGTTTGGTGATACGTGGACCGATAAGGATACATTTGGGGAACCGAGACAAGAGCAAAGATATATATTATGGAAAGAGTAGACCGCAAAATTAATAATAAAATCATGGTTGGAGTTCTATATTTCAAAAGAGTAACTCTAAACAATCAACCGTTATCCTTTTTTGAAGGAAAATAGGGCAGAAAGCCCTATCAACAGTTATCCTTATATAACCAGTGATGTAATTCTAAAAGAATAATAATAACTACACTATACTTTGCTATGCTATTCTCATGCTATAATAACTATACTACACTTTTCGAAGAATAATAATAACTACACTATACTTTTCTATATAATTCTCATGCTATAATAGAGAAAAGTGCGGACTCTTTTAATGAGCCATCAACTTTGAAAAAATTAAAAAGATTGTACCCCTACTTTTCTCTAATATATTATAGAAGTAGCGTAAGTGGAGTAGTGTAATTGTCACTACATATTTTAAAGGGTAAATTACACTAAGCCCCCCATGAAATTTTAGGGTTTTGTAGCAAAACCCCATGAACTTTCAAAATCACACTAAACCCCCAATAAATTTTGCAGAAAACCTCTATGAAGTTTTAGGTGAATTACACTAAACCGCCATGAACTTCCAAAATGTATTTTTATGTTGTTCTCATTAGACTAGAATTCAAAGATTGTAGCTTTATTTGAATGGAAAATAAAAGGCTCAGGAAAAGCGTGGAGAATCACTATCCTAAAGACAGATCCACCGATCTCGTGCAATCTGCTAATGCTAGATGTTCCTTAAGGTACCGTTTGGCAAAGGGTTAAGAGAGGGGTTAAGGAGACTTAACCCCTTCTTAACCTGCCAAACACAACAAATCTATATATGGGTTAAAGTGAGTTAACCCTCCATAATTTGCCAAACATAAAAAATATAGAAGGGTTAAGTTAACCCCTCTAGAGGGGTTAAAATAAGTTAATCCCTCAAAATGAGGGGTTTACTAATACTCCTATTTAGATGGAATAAGAGTTAACCCTTCTAATTATAAAGAAAATAGTCAAAATCATTGTTATTCCAAACATTAAAACTGATCATAAGGGCTAAAATAAAACTTATTTAACGGGTTAATAATTTAGTCCTTCGGATTATCAAATGGGCTAAGTACATTAATCCTTCTCTTTAACCCCTCTTCATTAACCCTTTGCCAAACGGTACCTAAAGGTACTATCCCTTCTCTATAGAATCCCTAGCTAGCGTGCATGACCACATTAGGGAGATGACCTAGAGTAAGCTTGCCCAAAGTAATTAATAATTAAATAGAGAAATCTTTTGAGGGGGAGGAAGAGAAAATAGTTGCCGCAATTTTTCTTTTATTTTTGTTATCGCTTGATGGCTATTTTTAGGGGTTGTTTGGTTCGTTTCCTTGATATAGAGAAATACAATTCCATGTAAAGAAACACAAGTTTTGAATTTTTCAAACTTTTCCAAGAAATAGATTGTTTTGCTTTGGTTCGCACATAAAAAATGATGGGAAACTAATGTATTTACTTTTCTTGTGTTTGGTTCGCATAGAAAAAAAAGGAAAACTTTTGTAAACAAAGCAGAGAAGGAAAAAAAATATGACGTGGCAGAGTTTTCATCAATTTCACTTGGTTGGGGAAGGAAATCAGAGAGGGAAAAAAATCTTAGTTGGCGGCGATTTCAGCAGAGTTTTCCCTCTTCCATTCAAGCGAACCAAAGCGGCAAAAAAGAAATGGACGGAAATAAAAAAGCTGACGTGGAGGGTTAAAAATCTGACGTGGAGGGGTTTTCTGAGTTTTCCACCCCTTATAATAGCGAACCAAACAGCCCCTTATAGACGAAAAAGTACTTGTTGAGATAATTGACGTGGAGATTTTTGAGGATACGTAATTTTCACTTTCTTAAAAACAGGGAATATCCTAACAACCCCATTTATTATTTGTTAGTTAGTTACTTAAGAGGCTGTTTGGTTGTTGTTGGTAAAGTTGTGTATTTATGACACAACTTGGAAAGTTGTTGTCCACCTCATCAATTTCACTGAGCAACTTTTCTTTGTTTGTTTTTTATTCCATTGGAATCATAAATTGCTTGTTTGGTTTGCAAAATATAACTTTAATTGCTTGTTTGGAAAGTGTAAAAAGTGGTTATTGTGTGGTCCCTACTCAAATGATTTCATTGGCCTAACCCCCTCACTTCTGACACATGTGTCAGCTTTCCTTCAAAATCAGACCATTTTGAAGGGATTTGTGAATCCATGCCACATCAGCATAGTAAATCACTTTATACTATTTTCACAACTACAAACAAACAATTGAAAAGGAGGAAAGCTGACATTGGGACCAACTTTTTTACATTTTCTATCCTTTTACATAGTAAAAACTTACAACCAAACAGCCCCTTAGATATTTGGTTTGACTGTTTCTTATCCAACAATCCCCTCTTCAAAGCAAATATCAAAGGTAACAAAAGAAATAAAAGAATAACCAAAAGGAAATATCATATGTTTATATGTCACCATAAATTCTATGCATCAAGGTAACTTCCAGCCTTTAACCTACACGTAGTAATATTTATTATATTCTGAGGAAACCATAGTGAACCTAAGGCCATGAGCTAGTTTCCTTTATCAAAAATTAATGAAAGTACACATAAAATGCTTACTTTATTGGGTCATAGGTTGGCACGTTAATTTAACCATGCACTCAGTACTGACTTATGAGAATACATAGGAATAGCCCTAGCTTTCATAACTGCGGCGACACAGTAATTCTCACGTATGTGGATTCTCAAAGGATGTAAGAGACTGGAAAAATCCTACTCTAGGTGTTGGATCCATTAAGGGTTCTACGACTCACCTTAAATTGATCTCTCCATCGAACAAATCTGCCTTAGGATGAGGTTTTGGAGTGTTTAGCTCCAATGTAAAATTATGTTTCACATGTATAATATGTGTGCTCTCTAATAGATGCATCTAATCTGCTTGTTTCTACCCTTTGAACTTCCTTCAAAGATTGTCTATCATAGAAGTAGGGTTCCCATAGTCGATGTTCCTATATATTTAGCTTAACCCCATCTCTTTTGCTGAATATTGGACAACAGTCTTTGCTAGACCTTTTGTCAAATGATCTCCCAAATTATATTCAGATTGAATAAAGTCCAATGTGATATATTGATTTAAGAGCCTCTTTATTGATTTATATCTTATCTGTAGATACTATTTAGTTTTAAATTTGCAGTTTTCTGCTTAAGAAATTCAATTATAGCCTCACAATCACAATGTATAAAAATAGCAGGCATATGCATGTGTACAATAAAAACATTAGAAAGCAAATCTCTAAGCCATTTGGCTTCAGAGCATGTAGAGTCAAGAGTTATAAATTCATATTCTATTGTGCTTTTAACAATCACAAATTTTATTAGAGCCTCATGCAATGGCGGCTCCTCCTACCATGAATACATAGCTAGATGTTAATTTAACATCCTACGAATTAGTTACCCAATTAGCATCACTATAACCTTCTACAACATCAGGGAAACCAATATATAATAAAAAAGAGTTTAAGATTCCTCTAATATATTTAAATACTCTTTCTAGAGCATGCCAATGTTTAATGCTAGGGTCACTAGTATACAATCTATTTACTGCATATGCAATGTGATATCTATTTCTATTTATTCTATACATAAGTGATCCTATTTGTTGAGCATATTTATATCTTGAGATAGGATCTGTTAATTTCTTTTGGAAAGAGATGCTAGAGTCATACAATGTAGCTACAAGCTTACATTCATAATAATTAAATTTCCTATGCATTTTCTCAATTGAGTGTTGCAAAGATTAAGATACGCCTTTGTCACTTCTAGACATTTCCATCCCTAAGATCATGTTTGCTACTCCTAAATCTTTCATATCAAATTTATTTGATAGGTAACCTTTTACATTATTTATTACTTCTAAAGAGGTTCGAAAGATCAAGATATCATCAATATATAAACACAAAATCACATTATCACGATCTATAATTCTATAATAATCACATTTATCAGATTCATTAATGGAAAACCCAATGTCTAAAATTAATCTATCAAATATCTCAGGCCACAGTTAGGAGATTGTTTAAGTCCATAAAAAATATTTTTATTAATTTGCATACTTTACTTTCTTGTCGTATAATTATAAAACCATGGAGTTGATCCGTATAAATTTCTTCTTCTAGCTTACCATTCAGAAAAGCCATTTTCACATCCATTTGGAAAATAATTAAATTATGAATAGAAGCTAATGCTAGCAAGGTTCTTAGGTAGGCATCCTATTTATGGGAGTTCATGTGTCAAAGAAATCTATTCCTTTCTTTTGAGCATATCCTTTAGCTACTAACATGAATTTGTATTTCTTAACACTGCCATCAAATTTGAGTTCCTTTTTAGTATCCACTTATGACCTAAAAGTTTATCACCAGGGGGTAGGATCGGCTTCTAGTAAATACATAAAATATTCTTCTCCAATGTTCTTTTCAGTTTCTAATTCTTTTACTTCTTTATGGTTCAAAAATTTCTACAGTTCCATATTAGTAGATTTGTCTATTATTCGTTTAGAGATTTTATTTTTATTTGAAATTTTTTGCTCAACATATATAACACTCTAGCTTTAACTATTGTATTATTAGATATTTTATTAATTTCTAAATTAATTACTAAAAACTTATTTGCATTACTATATATAGAATATCCAATAAAGACAATATTTATTGTCTTAGGTCCAGTTTTCTTTCTTTTATTTTTAGGTATACTAGCTTTAGCTAAACATTCTCACACTTTAAGATGATTAAGCCTAGGAGTTCTCTTTTTCTATAATCCATAGGGAATTTTATATGATTTCTTATGAGGTACCCTATTAAGCTTCACCCCAAAGATTTCTCGGTTCTCCTAAATTAATTAGTAAAATATTAATCATATCCATTAGGATTCTATTTTTCCTTTCAATAACACTATTAGATTGAGGTGACTAAATAGCAGTTACTTCATATATTATTCCATGTTCTTCACAAAAGGGGGTCATTTTATTAGAAGTGTACTCTCCTCCTTGATAAGATCTTATTGTTCTAACGTGCTTATCTAGTGGGTATTCAACTTTAGATTTATAGGCTTTAAATCTATCTAGACTTCATCTTTAGTCTTAAGAAGATACATATAACAATATCTAGAGCGATCAACAATACATGTCACAAAATATTTTCTACCACCTTTAGTTGGCCTGTTTGAATAACATACATAATTATGAATTAATTCTAAAAATCACTATCTTCATATTCTATTGATTAAAAGGGTTTCTAGTTTATTTTGCTTGTATAGACATTTCACATTTATCATTTGTATCTATATTAGATTTAGGAATTAAAACAATGCTACACATTATCTTAATGGTACCTAATTTTACATGACCTAATCTATTATGTCAGGTATCACAAGATTCAGTGTCCAATAGCTCAAATCAAATAGAAGAGCTATGCCGATGATAGAAGAAGAAAGTTGGAGTTTAAAGTCGGCGATCATATTTTCTTTAGAGTATAACCTACTAAGGGAGTGATGAGATTTGGAAGAAAGGGCAAGTTGAGTTCAAGATATATTGGACCTTTTAAGATTTTGGAGAAAGTTGGAGTTGTAGCATACAAGATTGCATTGCCTCCAGAGCTGGCTAAAATTCATAATGTTTTCCATGTATCAATGCTAAGGAAGTGTATACTTGATCCGAGTCATGTACTAAATTATAAGCCTCTTGGGATCAGGGAAAATTTAACATATTCAGAGTATCCAGTTAGAATTTTGGACAAAAAAGAGCATGCATTAAGGTCAAGAATTGTTAAGCTAGTGAAGGTTTTATGGAAAAATTATTCAGCTGAGTTTCTTTATTTGGATTATTTCGCTCGACGTACTAGTCTCGTGTTGTGAGTTTCTAATTATTAATTCTATTTAGATTGTTTATTCTTAGCCCAGTATTGATATTTAGTTATCTATAATTTAAGACATATGGTATTGTTAGACCCTAGAGGGGGGGTGATTAGAGTCTTAAGGCAATAATTGCGCAATTAAAAATTAAGACAAGCAAACACCACAAAATATAATGCTACAATAAAAAGAGATAAGATAGAAATCGTTATCCAAATGACGTGCGATGTGTTCACGAGGTTCGGCTCTCTAGCCTACGTCCCCGCTCCCCACTCTCGAGGAGAATCCACTACACAACCCGGTTTGGAAGCCGGAACTTCTTCTACACAGCGATCTCCGAAATCTCACGACACAGTTGATCTCCACGAGATCTCACGACACAGTTGATCTCCACGAGATCACCACATAATCAATGGTAGCAAATGAAGAATTGCTCTCTCTTACAACAACCCTATGGCAAGGAGAGAGATTGCACTTGAAGCTTTGGTTGTGGGATGTGCAAGTATAAAACAAGGAATTGGATTTTGAAAATTAAGGCTCTTGAACTCAAGAATTAAACACAATTGATTTTTCTCTTGCAAAGTTGGTAGAAAAAATAAATGGGGTAGTTAGGTATTTATAGTAAAAAATAACAGCAGCCAAAACCCCAAAGAAATCATCAAAATCCCCCAAAATCCGGTTTTCTGAAACTAGCTGTTACTGTGCAACGGCTCTCTGATAAGTCGACTTATGAGTCAACTAATGAATCGGCTTAATTATATGAGTCGACTCAGCAGAAGAAAAATCACAACTTCGCTGCACTTCGTGAGTCGACTTATGAGTCGACTAAACATGCACAGACCAGATTTGCACAGGAAAACTAAACTTAAAAACATGTTTAAAAATATCAGATAAATTCTAAAAAATATGAAACTTTGGTAATAGTTTATAATCATTTTGACAAACTTGTTTGAAGAGGAATTTTGCAAAAAGGTCCTCGTATTTATGAAAAACATCATTTTGACAACAGTACCAAAATATAAGTTTTGAAAGTGTGCAAGTGTGTGTGATATCCCAAATAGCTTCAAATGACATCTACAACTACTTGCCTACAATCTAGCACTAGAGAGAAAAGAAAAACTAGTAAATATCCTCACATAGAATAACATTTCTTTGAGTCTTGATATTGCTTTGATTTGATGAAGCTCTCACTTGTATATGTTGTTATTGATTAACCTTTGCTTCATCACATTACCTCCACCTCCTATAGATATTAACGTTGTAGCTCATATTCCATCCAATCCTCCATATATGGTACTAACAAGCTTGATATACATATTAACTATAATATCACTCAACAAGCAATTAGTACCGATAATGGTGGTTGTAAATTATCATCAAAACATAAGGGCTAACAATCTCCCCCTTTTTGATGATGACAACCAACCATTATATACGAGCTAAATAAATATAGCTCATGGATAAGTGCTCCCCCTATCTATGAGCTACTCCTTACTATGTGCACAAATGAGGAGATTTCTCTCCCCCTTTGTCACCATCAAAAAGTGGGAAAATAAAAAGAGAAACATACTTAAATACATAAAATATACCTCAAGTGTTGGTCCTCACGTATCGCCTCCCTCAAGTGCTCGGAATTACCACCTCTCACTAGGCCATCGACGCCACTTCTCTCGGTATCGACTACTCCTCACCACACACTCCTCTTGGCAATTTGTATGTGATTAAGCATGTTATGAAAATGAGGCATATATAATATGTGACCAAGCAAACAAGCAAGCAAAAATATTTTTAAATAATCCATAGGCCCAAACCATTTCTTATGCTATAAAAATCTTCTTCACTAAGAGGCTTGGTAAAGATGTCCGCTAATTGAGATTTAGTATCAATATGAATAAGGGATACATCTTTCCGCTCTACATGATCACGTAAGAAATGGTGACGTACATCAATATGCTTGGTTCTAGAGTGCAAAACAGAATTTTTAGAAATGTTTATAGCACTAGTGTTATCACAAAATTTTTTTGTATTTTGAAAATGCAAGTCATAATCAACCAAACTTTGTTTCATCCATAAAAGTTAGGCATAACATAAGCCGGCTGTAATGTATTCCGCTTCCGTAGTGGACAAGGCAACACAATTTTGTTTCTTAGAAGCCCAAGAGATAAGAGAGTTACCCAAAAATTAACATGTACCACTCGTATTCTTGCGATCTACTTTACATCCAGCAAAGTTGGCATCACAAAAACCATAAAGATCAAAAGAGGTGTTTTTAGGATAAAATAAACCAAGATCAATAGTACCATTTACATATTTAATAATACGTTTAACCGCAAGCAAATGAGATGTTTTAGGTGAAGCTTGAAAATGTTCACATGCACACACACTAAACATGATATCGAGTCTACTAACGGTAAGGTAAAGAAGACTACCTATCATACATCGGTATAGTTTTTGGTCTACATCCTCACCACTATCATCTGCATCAAGCTTGATACTTGTACTCATGGGAGTTTGTGCTTGCTTAGAGTTCTCCAATCCAAACTTCTTCACCAATTCTCTAGCATATTTGCTTTGAGAAACGAAAATCACATCCTTAGTTTGCTTGACTTGGAGCCCGAGAAAGAATGTGAGCTCTCCCATCATACTCATCTCAAAGTGATTTTGCATAACTTTAGAAAATTCTTTGTATAAAGTTTCATTAGTAGCACCAAAAATAATATCATCAACATATATTTGAACCAAAATAAAATCATTTTTCCTTTTTCTTACAAAAAGTGTATTATCAATCTTCCCTTTAGAAAAATTATTTTTAATAAGAAAACTAGAGAGGCGAGCATACCAAGCTCTAGGAGCTTGATTTAACCCATATAAAGCTTTTGAACCCGGTAAACATGATTAGGAAATGAATGATCCACAAAACCGGTGGGTTGCTCAACATATACTTCCTCTTCTATAAAACCATTTAAAAAGGCACTTTTAACATCCATTTGAAATAATTTAAAATTCTTAAAACTTGCAAAAGCTAAAAACATTCTAATAGATTCTAATCTTGCAACCGGTGTAAAGGTTTTATCATAGTCTATGCCCTCCTCTTGATTGTATCCTTGGGTAACTAAACGAGCTTTATTTCTTGTTACAATACCATGCTCATCAAGTTTGTTTCTAAAAACCCATTTTGTTCCAATCACACTCATATTGTTAGGTCTAGGAACTAGTTTCCAAACATTATTTCTTTGAAAATTGTTTAGTTCATCATGCATAGCTAAAACCCAAAACTCATCTTTTAAAGTATCATTAATCCTTTTAGGTTCTATTTGAGATAAGAAAGCAATGTTACCACATTCACTCAAGGCCTTTGAGCGGGTTAGAACTCCTTGTGAAGGACTTCCTATAATTTGCTCCTTTGGATGATTTGATGCGAATTTCCATGCTTTGGGAAGTTCTTCTTGCTCATGAGTGTTGACGCTTTCCACATCCTTTTGTGCGTCTATTGACGATGTTTCATTTAGTTGCAAGCCTTCCAATCCTCCCTCAATATCATCATCATCATTATTCCTAGGCAAACCATCTTATAAACCAATATTAGTCTCATCAAAAGTAACGTTTATAGACTCTTCAACAATAAGTGTTCTTTTGTTGAAGACCCTATAAGCCTTACTTCTAGGTGCATATCCTAAGAAAATGTCAACATCAATTTTTGAATCAAATTTATCATGGTGATCTTTTGTATTTAAAATAAAACATTTACAATCAAAGATACGAAAATACCCAATAAATGGAGTTTTGTTATAAAAGAGTTCATAAGGAGTTTTCTTGAGCTTGGGTCTAATCAAGACACGATTTAAAACATGGCAAGCCGAATTAACGACTTTCGCCCAAAAATATTTAGGCAAATCAAAAGCATTTAACATAGTACGTGTCATCTTTTGTATGGTACGATTTTTTCGTTCAACAACACCATTTTGTTGTGGTGTTCTTGGGACGGAAAATACATGAGTTATACCATGATATGCACAAAAATCATTGAAAAAATTATTTTGAAATTCACCACCATGATCACTTTTAATTTTAACAACTTTTAAATCTTTTTCATTTTCTATTCTTTTTACTAAAAAGGAAAATTCCTCAAAACATTCATCTTTATTTTTAAGAAAGATTGTTCATGTAAAACGAGAAAAATCATCAACAACAACAAACACATATTGTTTTCCTCCTAGAGAGGTAACACGCATAGGACCAAATAGATCAAGATGTAATAATTGCAAAGGTTTAGAAGTTGATACCTCATTGATGGATTTGAAGATAGATTTGGTTTGTTTACCTTTAGCACAATCTTCACAAACGGTATCCTTGATGAAGTGTAAGTTTGGTAACCCCTTTACAAGATTTCTTTTGGATAGCTTGGATATCAATTCCATGTTGGCATGACCAAGTCTTTTATGCCAAATCCAAGGATTCTCATCAATTGCCGCAAGGCACTTCACATCTTGATAAACTAATTCATTCATCTAAAAAATGTATACATTAGATTTTCTATTAGCAACAAAAACAATTTTTCCATTCATGCTAATAATGCACTTATCTGGTTTAAAAGAGATATCAAAACCTTTATCACTTAATTGACTAATACTAAGAATATTATGATTCAAGCCTCTAACCAAATAAACATCTTCTATAACGGGAGAAGGAATCTTACCAATACTACCAATGCCAATGATTTTACCTTTCTCACCGCCACCGAATGAGACATTACCTCCTTCAATCCTTGATAGTGTTGCAAATAGCTCTTTGTTGCCCATCATGTGATGTGAGCAACCACTATGAAGGTACCACATCCCTCTACGTCGTGTTTGTGATGTTCCCTACATAAGATGACGTAGAAACTTTAGGTACCAAATTCTTGGGTCCTTGGGAGTTAGTGTATTTGGTACCTTTGGGTACCCATGCCATATTATAAAAATTCACATTATTCTTAATTCTACAATGGGTGGATATGTGACCATGCTTCATGCAATATGTGCATACAAAGTGTTTCATATGTATAGAAACATATGATCTATGATGTTCATTTATTTGAAAACGATAATGTCTAGAATATACATGAGTGGGTTTAATTTTACCATTAGCAATTTCTAGTCTTTCAATTTTAGATTTTAATTGTTTGTTTTTAAAATCAAGATCTCCTAATAATTCATCTTTTTGAGCAAGAGAGGATTGCAATTGCTCAACCATGGAAGCATGCAATTTTTTAAATGAAGAGTATTCTTAATTCAAAATTTAACTCTTCTAATGCGGTAGCTAGATCACATTGCATATAAAAAGATTCTCTTTCGGAGTCGGATATAATTACCTCATCTTCATTGGCCATAAAACAAATGTTATGGTCATGAAGAGCAAACTTAGCTCCCTCCTCATCGCTATCCGAGTCACTTGGCTCAGATTCATCCCATCCGGCATACATCGCCCTCTTCTTCTTGTACTTCAGGTATTTTTCTTTGATCTTTGGGCACTCCTTGGCTTGATGACCCAGTTCATTGCACTCAAAACATTTTTCTATACGAGGAGAAAAATTCTTGTTAGATCGGTTAAGATTTTTGTTTAATTTTATTAGTTTAGAAATTCTTCTAGAGAGGTGAGCCACTTCTTTAGAAACACTGGTTTCACTATCCGAGGAGGAGGAGTCATCAATAGATCCTTTAAGAGCAATTGTCTTCTTTTGGGATGGCTCCTCGATTACCCGTGGGTGTTCTTCCTCCTTCTCCTTCTCTTTGATTTTCTTCTCATGGACCTTGAGCTTGCCAATGAGACCATCAAGGGGAAGTGTGGTGAGATCGTGAGCTTCCTCTATGGCCGTAGCTTTGGGTTCCCACACCGGAGACAATGATTGAAGAATCTTGTAGTTCATCTCTTGGGGTGACAACTTCTTATCTAAGCCATGCAATTCATTGATAATATTAGTGAAGCGAGAAAACATATCATCAATGGATTCATTAGGAAGCATTTTAAACAATTCATAATCATGCATAAGCCCACTAATTTTTGATTCCTAACTTGGGGGGTTCCCTCATGTATGATGCAAAGTTTGGTCCAAATCTCATATGCGGTAGCACAGGTAGAAACCCTATTGTATTCATTTGGTGTGAGGCTACAAATTAAGGCATTCATGGCATTTACATTGAGATTGGCTTGGAGCCTCTCACCATCGGTCATAGAGCTAGTTTTAGGCTTTTCTACATATTTCTTTTCAATGATGTCTAGGATGTCAAGGTCAATGCAATGGAGATAGATTCTCATCCTAGCTTTCCAATATGCAAAATTACTACCGGTAAAAAGTGGGGGTCTAGTGGTGGATTGTCCTTCTAACATATGCACATTCATTGAAGCCTCCATAAGATCTTTTCTCTAAGGTGATTAGACCAAAAATTAATATAGAGACCAAGCTCTGATACCAATTGTTAGACCCTAGAGGGGGGTGATTAGGGTCTTAAGGTAATAATTATGCAATTAAAAATTAAGACAAGCAAACACCACAAAATATAATGCTACAATAAAAAGAGATAAGATAAAAATCGTTATCCAAATGACGCGCGATGTGTTCACGAGGTTCTACTCTCTAGCCTACGTACCCGCTCCCCACTCTCGAGGAGAATCCACTACACAATCCGGTTTGGAAGCCGAAACTTCTTCTACACAGCGATCTCCACGAGATCTCACGACACAGTTGATCTCCACCGAAACTTCTTCTACACAGCGATCTCCACGAGATCTCACGACACAGTTGATCTCCACGAGATCTCACGACACAGTTGATCTCCACGAGATCTCACGACACAGTTGATCTCCACGAGATCACCACACAATCAATGATAGAAAATAAAGAATTGCTCTCTCTTACAACAACCCTATGGTAAGGAGAGAGATTGCACTTGAAGCTTTGGTTGTGGGATGTGTAAGTATAAAACAAGGAATTGGATTTTGAAAATTAAGGCTCTTGAACTCAAGAATTAAACACAATTGATTTTTCTCTTGCAAAGTTGGTAGGAAAAATAAATGGGGGTAGTTGGGTATTTATAGTGAAAAATAACAGTAGCCAAAACCCCAAAGAAATCATCAAAATCCCCGAAAATCCGGTTTTCTGAAACTAGCCGTTACTGTGCAACGGCTCTCTGATAAGTCGACTTATGAGTCGACTCATGAGTCGACTTATGAGTCGACTAATGAATCGACTTATATGAGTCGACTCAGCAGAAGAAAAATCACAACTCTGCTGCACTTCGTGAGTCGACTTATGAGTCGACTAAACATGCACAGACCAGATTTGCACAGGAAAACTAAACTTAAAAACATGTTTAAAAATATCAGATAAATTCTAAAAAATATAAAACTTTGGGAATAGTTTATAATCATTTTGACAAACTTGTTTGAAGAGGAATTTTGCAAAAAGGTCCTTGTATTTATGAAAAATATCATTTTGATAAAAGTACCAAAATACAAGTTTTGAAAGTGTGCAAGTGTGTGTGATATCCCAAATAGCTTCAAATAACATCTACAACTACTTGCCTACAATCTAGCACTAGAGAGAAAAGAAAAACTAGCAAATATCCTCACATAAGCACTAGAGAGAAAAGAAAAACTAGCAAATATCCTCACATAGAATAACATTTCTTTGAGTCTTGATATTACTTTGATTTGATGAAGCTTTCACTTTATCCTCACATAGAATAACATTTCTTTGAGTCTTGATATTACTTTGATTTGATGAAGCTTTCACTTGTATATGTTGTTCTTGATTAATATTTGCTTCATCGCATTGCCTCCACCTCCTATAGATATTGACGTTGTAGCTCATATTCTATCTAATCCTCCATATATGGTACTAACAAGCTTGATATACATATTAACTACAATATCACTCAACAAGCAATTAGTAGCGATAATGGTGGTTGTAAATTATCATCAAAACATAAGGGCTAACAGGTATATGTATGAGGGTTTTCTTGGTTGGATTATTTCTCTCGACATCGAGGAGGTGATGCTGAGGGATCAGAGTGCCAATTTATGCGAGACTAGAGTCATCTTAGAATATGAGGATGTCTTTTAGAACATACATGGGTTACCTCCTGTGAGAGATGATGAGTTCTGCATCGAGTTACAGCGGACACAACACCGATATCCTGAGCACCCTATCGTATGACACCTGGTGAGATGAGGGAGCTATAGACTTAGCTGGACGAGCTTTTATCTCAGGGTTTTATTCGCTGGAGTCATTCTCTATGGGGAGCGCCAGTTCTCTTTCTGAAGAAGAAGGACAATAGTATGTGTCTATGTATAGATTATCGTGAGTTGAATAAGGTCACCATCCGAAACATGTACCCACTACCGAGAACTGATGACTTATTCGACTAGCTATAGGGAGCACAATATTTTTTGAAGATTGATCTTTAGTTTGGCTATCATCAGTTACGGATTCGGGAGATGGATATTCCTAAAACCATCTTTCTGACTCGATATGGGTCTTTCGAGTTTCTTGTCATGCCGTTTGAGCTGACCTGTACCTGCGGTATTCATGGATTTGATGAATCGGATTTTGCCATCCATACTTGGACCAGTTCATGATTGTATTCATTGATGACATCCTTATCTATTCGAGATCGGAGGCAGAGCACGAGCAGTATCTTGGATTGATGTTGCAGACCTTGCTGGAGCACCAGTTATACGCTAAGTTTAGTAAGTGCAAGTTTTGGCTATCTGAGGTAAGATTTTTAGACCACGTCATCAGCAAGGAGGGCATTACACTAGATCCAACAAAAGTTGAGGCAGTACATGATTGGGAGCCACCGAAGACCGTTACAGAGATTCGTAACTTCTTAGGTTTGGCCGGCTATTATAGGAAGTTCATTCAGGACTTTTTGAAGATTGCGACGCCACTTACACACCTTACGAAGAAGGGTGTATAGTTTGTTTAGAGCACAGAGTGCTAGGAAGATTTTGAGACCTTGAAGGCTAAATTAACTATAGCGCCGGTATTGATTATCCCGAGTAGTGATAAGACCTTTGTTGTCTACACCAATGCATCGTTATCGGGTCTAGGAGGTGTTTTGATGCAGACCCAGAGAGTTATGACTTACATTTCGTGGCAGCTGAGGACGCATGAGCAGAACTATCTAACACATGACTTGGAGCTAGCAGTAGTGGTCTTCGCACTGAAGACATGGAGACACTATCTTTATGGAGTGCAGTTCGAGCTATTCACGGATCACCAGAGCCTAAAATACCTCTTTCTCAGAAGGAACTTAACTAGAGACAACGGCGATGGGTCGAGTTTATTAAAGATACGAGTTTGCAATTTAGTACCATCCGGGGATGGCGAACGTCATAGCAGACGCGTTGAACAAGAAGTGTCGATATCAGAATTTAGCTTTGAGGTACTCATTGTATCGAGATCTTCACACCCTTAGCCAGTTTGATTTTAGGCCAGAGATTGACGAGAGCAGCGTATTTTTAGGAGCTTTGTCTGTGTAACCATCTTTGACTGATAGGATGGTCAGAGTTCAGCTAGAGGACTCTTGGATTCAAACCAAAATGAGGAGATTTCCAAAGAGCCAAAGGCTGATTAGACCGTTGAAGCATATGGAGGACTTTGAATGAATGGCCGATTAGTGATGCCAAGTAATCCACAACTGAAGAAAGACTTATTTGATGAGGCGCATCATACCAGGTACACAGTTTATCCAGGCACAACTAAAATGTACAAGGATCTGAAGAGATACTTTTGGTGGAGCGGCATGCGTAGGGATATTGTGGAATATGTGTTTAAGTGTTTTACCTGTCAGCAAGTGAAGGCAGAACATCAGAAACCCGTAGGAACCCTACAGCCTTTATCCATTCCGGAGTAGAAGTGGACAGATATTTCCATGGATTTTGTTGTAGGACTACCGAGATCGAAGAAGGGAAAAGATTCTATTTGGGTGATAGTTGATCGGTTGATAAAGTCAGCACATTTCATACTAGTGAAGATGATATACACGGCGGAGACTTATGCGAGGATATTCATCCAGGAGATCGCGAGACTATATGGAGTTCTAGAGATGATTGTATCAGATCGAGGCTTAGTTTTCACTTCAAATTTCTGAAAGAGCTTCCAAAACTCGTTCGACAGCCAATTATTATATTCTAGTGTGTTCCACCGACAAACAGATGGGCAAACAGAAAGAGTAAACCAAGTGGTAGAAGACATGTTGCGGGCATGTATTATTGATTTTTAGGGTAGTAGGGAGGATCACATTCCATTGATTGAGTTCACTTATAATAACAGTTATCAAGCGACCATAGGTATGGCACCGTATGAGGTGTTATACGGGAGACCTTGTAGATCACTTATTAGTTGGACATAACTAGAGGATGGCTTATTGCTTGAATCGGAGCTTGTGAGATAGACTACAAAGAAGGTGGTACTAACTTGGGAACGTATTCTTACAACGCAGAGTCAGCAGAAGAGCTACGCAAATCATAGGCGGTGACCACTAGAGTTCCAGGTTGGAGACTATGTTTTATTAAAAGTATCATCGATGAAGGGAGTTTAGCGATTTGGAAGACGAGGAAAGCTTGTCCCGAGGTATATTGACCCGTTCAGGATTGTTGAAAGCATTGGAGCGGTTTCATATCGGCTAGATCTTCCAGCATCGATGCCAAGGATACACAATATTTTCCATGTTTCGATGCTCAAGAAGCGTTTACGCGATGAGGAGAAGCAGCGAGTATTGGACGCACTGGAGATTGAGCTTCATGATGATTTGACGACCATTGAGATCCTAGTTCGCATTCTTGCCAAGGAGGATAAAAGACTTAGAAACAAAGTGATACCTTTAGTTAAACTTCAATAGAACCGGAAAGGAGCTGAGGACGCTTCTTAGGAGCGCAAAGAGGATATACGTCATGACTACTCGCACCTGTTTGAGCAGGTAAAATAATTGGTTATAAATTACTTATGTTTATGATTATTTTTCATAGTCATATTTATATTTAACACTGGAATGGGGGTATTAACACTTATCTCCTTATATATATATATATATATATATGGGGGGTTCCTTGTTTGGATTTTTCACCCGACGTACTTGTTCCGTATAGTTAGGGGTTAAGTGAGAGTATTTGCATTCTAGATTGTTAAGTGTAAATATCACTTTTGTTTCATATCTGGGGATTAATGGTATGAGATGTGTATAGGAGGGTTTCCTTCTCCGGATTATCCTCTCATCGTGCTTTTCTCATAGTATTAATCTCTAAGATATGATTACGGAATTTCGAAGACGAAATTCTTTTTTTTAGGGGGGGTGAATGTAAAACCCCGTGAATTTTGAGAAATAGTGTGAATTATATTGATAAATGAGCTCTAATTATGATAATATCATTTATAGATGAATGATTATGCTAACAATTTATTTGAGATCAATTAAGAGTATATATGAGACTATACAAAGGTTAAACATGCACAAAGAAGAAATCTAAAAAAATGACCAGTTAAGAGTATATATGCTTTACACACTGATAAAATTAGAATCTTGTAAAAATCAAAAATTAAAAGTTGTAGGTATCTCCAATAGCTTTTCAACGCATCTTAAATCACCTCATTCCGAGGCCGGACGTGAAAGTTATAGCCAAAATACCGAAGATTATTTTTCCAGTCTGACTAGGTTTTCTGTTTCGGGTTTGGGCTGTTTTGTTTCGAGTTTGCAGTTATATATATATACATATTTATACACAAAAAATATATCTTTTTATTAGTATTCCAAATCCTAACAGCCCATATTCCTCTCTCTCAAAACCTAATAATAATTTGTGAGATTTGGGAGAGTTCTTGAGGCGTTTATCAAGAGGAAGGCGGATTTTGCAACTTTGGTGAAGAGGGATCTTGTACGCACGTGTTTAGGAGTTCAACATGATGTTTGAGGTAAGATCATATTCCTCCAAACCTCTCCCTATAATTAATTCAAGATTTAATATGTTTAATTGATTCTTATGTTTAAGCTTAACCCGATGTTTTAAAATCTTAGTTTATGATGTCAATCTTTAAACCAATGTGAAAATCTGTAGTTTTAGTTACTGTTCATATTAGTTTGATGATCATGATTATTGGGGTTGTATTTAATTTTTATTTTAATTTATTAATCATGCTTAAATCATGTTTAAACTCTAGTTTAACAATTAATTGAGTTTTCTTGTTAATTTAAGAAGTATAAACCCTAGGTTTGTGATACCTAAGTGATGTGAACGTGTTTAAATTATTTTATATCTATTCAATGATTAGTTCCAATCATGCTTAGTTAATTATGTTGATAATTTATGTTTTATTTAAGAAATTTTGGTTAATTGAGATGCTAAACCCTGACTAGATTAATTCAAGAGTTTAAATCATGTTGAGTTAATCCCTGTTAAGCAAATATGAAAGTTTAAATCTTTTTATATGCCTCATGTTAATAAAATTAAGTTTTTGAATAAAGTTACAAAAATTCAAACACAAAAATCGGATCTGTGAAGATCTTCTCTGGCTGGTCGACCGACCAAGGCTAGCCGGTCGACCGATGAGATCCTGTGAGTGCACTTTGTGCACGTTTGCGTTCTGTCGACCGACGCCCTAGGGCCGCTCGACCGACCTATATTCTCTTTTGTTTGAAGTGTTAATTTTTTACACCTTTTGTTTTTGAACGCGGGGTTCGAGGCGCACGATGATACACGTACAATCATGAGTATATGTAGGCGTCAAAAAATGCTAATAGATATCCCAAACATAGAGAAGATCACTCAAAAAATCACAAGAATTGATCTCATACTGTCTTTGGAAAATCAAGACAAGTATGAACTGTCTCACCAGCGAGACAGTATTGAAATGGTCAAAAAACCACCTCGATAACTGCCCTACACGTGTCCATTAACTGCCAGGGGACGTGGGAAACATCATGGGCGAAAATCACGTGAATAACTATCAAAATAACGGAGTTTGAAACGTGAGAAGACAGTTAAAACGAAAACTGCCAGAATATTCCACTTCCGAGACAGCATTTACTGTCTCGCGGGCCGAGACAGCAAACACTGTCTCGCTCAGCGAGATAGTAACCACTGTCTCGCGGCCATAACGTGTTGTTTTGTTTGAGTTTTGTGCAGTTATTACCCCAGAGGCTATAAATACCCCCCTAGGGTCACTTCTGACGAGGATCGAGCATATTTTCGAGCAATCCAGAGCAGAGAGAGCAGATTTGAGTTTTCGTGCAACTCCTTGAAATTAAGCTTTGACTTGATTTTAAGAAGAACGACTATCTTACTTTGATAAGATATCGTTTCAAGTTCTCACTTCGATAAACAAAGTCAGAATCATTAAACCCCTTTCACGATCTGTGATTCGGCGGTCCACGAACCAAAGCATTCCTGGCACAGGCAAAGTCCCACAAAAACAGGATTTGATAAACGATTTCTGTGTTAGTTTCTCAAGAGTTGTAATTTTCTAATTTTTTCATTGTAATTCGTTGTAAACGACCGAAGTTCAATAGAATTATCAATGTAAGCAACTTTTGACGCAAATAAGCTGGCGACCACAGGTGTCGCAACCGATTAAGATCGTTGTCAATGAAGAGATCGAATACGAGTTCGATCAGGCGAAGTTTGAGGAGTATTTGTCGTCCTCATCTGCGAAATCTTCCTCGTCTCGCAAATATAGGAAGATTTCGTCTTCCAAGAAAACTTTCAAGTCTGCAATTCCAACGGAGGCCGCAGGCGAAGATTCTTGCCCGACTACTGCTAAGGAATCTGCTTGCAATATCCCTACTCAAAACGACTCTACACCCGTTACGGAGTCGTTGATCAATAGCTCACCGGTGCTGACGAAGAGAGCTCGTCAGAGACAGCGCCAGCGCCGTGCTCGACAATTGGCTAAGGCCATGCAACAAACCGACGGGGTCCTTTACTATGCGGACCTAGAGTCGAGGAAACAGAAAATGACTCAGTTGCCTCAACGGCAAGATAATCATATTTCTGCACAGCTTACGACGGAAGAGTGGACCCTCGTCAAAAGGGCCCGTTCAACCCTTAAGGAACGGATACAAAGACGTCAGGCGAAGGCCGCCCGTGCTCGCGCTCTTCGTCAACAAAAACAAGGAATCAAGAAGGAGTTGGTGTCTGAAAAGCCACCAAATAACCGTACAAGGAATCAAGAAGGAGTTGGTGTCTGAAAAGCCACCAAATAACCGTAAAGTTTGGGTTCCGAAGGCACCACAAACAGCCGTTCCGGGTCCGTTTAATGTATCACCAGTGAAACCATGGGTTAGTCCAGATTTATCAAAGTTCAAGATCACAATGGCGGATCGCCTCGGTCCTTCGGTTGATGATCGAGGCAAAGCCCCAGTCAAAGAACAATCAGATCCAGTAAATAAACCCTTAGCGGTTTCATACACAGGGGTTGTAAACACCCTCCTATCAGAACTACACCAGTCCAGAATGAGAGAATATCAGTTCACTCTCGTTTAGGACCTATGAAAAATCTACACCCTCATGGGGGTGTATTTAAAAATTTTACTTTGGATCGCCCAGAGGCGACGACCAGTCGTCCTGTGCACGTTAACAAAGTTCAGAAGCAAAAGATACAGTCGTCCTGTGCACGTTAACAAAGTTCAGAAGCAAAAGATAGGTTGCTCGAATCACAATAATGATGAGTTGTACTATCAGAAAAATAACTCAAGAAAGAGGATTGTCCGAGAAAATGAGCCTCATTGCGCATGTGAGAGACTCATTAAGGTAGTGCTGACGGAATGCGGTTGCTCTAAAAATAATTCAACAAGAGTCTCCGCATTTCAAAGATTGTCCAATGAAGCGTCAAGACCCAAAATGAGACGTTTCAATAAGAAGAAACCTGTAACTCGACAAGATGAGTTCCCTGAGGTCACCATCAATATGACCAACAAAGGAAAGCAACAGTCGGTTAATCCCGACCCTGATTTCTCTCCAGGAGGGAGAGTTGAGCGGGGTCTTTCTCAGAGGATGTCGCGGTTACAAAGAAGAGCCAACCTACGTCGAGATTACAAGAGAATGCACGAGGGGTTATCCTCAGACGAAGAACTGTCAGACACTTGTTCGACTGTAGCTTCAGACAGTACCGCATCCAACGTAGGGCGAGTCAGAGAATCATTCGCAATCACGCCGGATCAACTGGCTCACATATTACAGGAAGCGTTGGCTAAACAACGCGAAGAAATTAGAGCTGAGTTCAAGACCGAGATGGAGTTGACTATGCAACAGATGCGAGATTTGCAGGTTCAGCAACACCAACCGGAATCGAGCCAGAAAGCGGAGTCCAGCCGACGTAATGAAGAAGATGAGACTATCTTCGACGATCCTCCTCCAGATAAAGACAACTCCGGAAGCGGTCCGACCAAATCATCCTCTCAACCTTCACAGATCTATTTGAAGAAGAGTGAGGAAGAGGACAAGAAGATGCACGATCTTAAAAGCAAAGTCAACGCTCTGATGACGGCACAAGAAGTGAAGAAAACGGGCATTCCATACCCGTACCCAAGGGAGTGGGACCTGATTCCTTATCCCCAGAAATTTAATTTGATTAACTTTACTCCTTTTGATGGCAGGGGTTCACCAACTCAGCACTTGATATATTTTAAGTCACATCTTGGCACAATATCTGGAAATGAAGCCTTGATGGTCCGGTCATTCGTAGGAACCCTCCGCGGGCCTGCCTTCGATTGGTACCGACGCCTTAAGCCTGGGAGTATCACTAGTTGGGAGGATATGGAAGAATTATTCCTCACCAATTTCTTCGACGACGACACAGAGGTCTCTATTGGCACGTTGTTGGACGAGAAGCAGAAGGATGGGGAGTCGGTTGATGTTTTTGTCAAACGATTCCGGGACAAAGCGGTGAACTGCAGAGATCCACTCATAGAGGAATTTATTCTGCAAACATGTCACAATAACTTGTCGCTGGATGTATTAGAGGTAATGGGGGTTGTACCCTCTAAAACTTGGAAGGAGTTGAAGGTGAGAGGTGAACAGGCTGAACGCTTTCTCAAGAGAAAGAATTTGGAGAGAGGTCTGCCACTAGCTAATAATCAAAAACAGAACTTTAATCCTCGAGGCCGAGGAAGAGGGTCCACGGCAGCTGTGGATGCACATCAAACGTCGCAACAGCTGCCGCAACAACAACCGCAGCAGTCATCCTTTCAGTTGGCACCAAATCAGAATCAACAGCCTCCGAGACAACCCAAGACTTCGGAGCCCAGATTCCCGAAAGAATATTCTTTCAAAGATGATGAAGTTCCGGTCATCTTCAAATACCTGTTAGAGAATAATAAGATCAAGCTTCCGCCGGTCACAAACCAAGAAGAGGCAACTAAGATCAATGACCCGAAGTATTGTGCATATCACAGAAGGGTCCACCATCCCACTAAGGCTTGTTATGTCTTGAAAGACAAAATACAGACCTTAATTGATGTTGGTATTGTGACACCGAAGCCAAAAGAGAAGAAAGTAGGCGCAAACGCGGTCTCTATTAGCTTCGGATCGGTTCCTCAGCTTTATCACTTTCTGATGGAGAACAGGAAGTTTTTGCTACAAGAAGTGGAAACGAGTACCATTATAGGTATCCGGAAACCTCAGATCCAAATGCCAAAACTCTTACGGAGCTGGGGGTAGCCATAACTCCACCAGTAGCAGCTGAAAAACCTCAGAAAGTTGTTAAGCAAAAAGAGAAAGAACCCCAACATAAAGAGGTTCAAATTCCGAAGCAGTCTCGTTTTAGTCGACCGATTGGACGAGACAAACCGGAAAGCTCAAACGCTCCATACCGTTTCGACGTCATGGCTCAGTTAGCTAATATCCCAGCAAGGATCACGCTATACGAGTTGTTGCGCCTCTCGAAAGAAACCAGAGAAGCTTTACAAGAAGCTTTGGCTGATTCGGAGGTATTCCTCACTCAGATCAAGCCAACTCCTGAAAAGCCAGAGTCATCAGTGCATCAGTGCAATCTGGCAGCCACCAAATTTCTTTGCATCGCTTTCACCAAAGAAGATATGCAAGTCAGGAATTCGAAGCATGATAGGCCTTTATATTTTACTGGATATATTAGCTCTAGCGTTGTCAACCGGATCCAAGTCGATCCGGGTTCCGCTGTTAGCATCATGCCACTTCGGTTGATGTACCACCTCGGAATCCCCGCCAGCAAGTTAGCCTCCACAGGAACGGTTATCTATGGGTTCAATACTAGCGGGTCAAGACCGTTAATAAAAATCCGGGTGAAGTGTCAACTCGGAGATTTGAAGTCTGAAGTCACCTGCTATGTGATCGATGCGGAGACTTCTTATAATTTACTGTTGGGTCGTCCATGGATCCACGGTAATCTTATAGTTCCCTCCACCCTCCATCAGTGTTTGAAATATGTCGACACTAATGAGGAGGTCAAGACGGTGGTCGCGGATAAGCAACCATTCAAGGGGTTAGAAAATTACTTTACTGACTCCCTTCTTTATGGTGCTGAGTCCGATACTGAACCATCGGCCCATGGCACGGACAGCGAAGAAGAAGCTGATACCGAAGCCGGGCTCGATTATAGTGAAGGTCTTGTACTAAATGACATTGAACCTCTTGTAATCGATCTTGACGGTGATGAATCGTCGGATGAAAGTTGTAACTGGCAACTTGCCGATAAAATAATAAAGGAGGATTTAGAGTATTCGCCTTGTCTTGATAATGTAATGCAGGAGTTGTATGACGATCCTAGTCTACACATGCCGCTTCGCTCGTCTTGCACGACGATAAAATATCTTCAAAATCCAGTCGGAACAACTGTGATTCTACCCGCAAAGATAGGGGGTGAAAAAAAATAATCTTTGGAAAAGGGGATCCATCCCCAACTCCTGATCTTTTCTTGGACACCAATTCGGATGAAGAAAAAAAACAGGGTTATGACCTCTCGCTCGGTGAAGGTCTTTATTTTGGTCAAGGTATTAGGGTCCCCCCCCGTCCTGCCTATGTACCAAAAGGAAAACAAGATAATTATTACAGTCGTAATAGGGGTCTGGGTTATGCTTTATCATCCGATGACGATTATGGCCAACAGATCATTAACCAATTAATAGATAGGAGCGGATATTCATCCGATACTTCAAATTGGGATTCTGATGTGAGCATTGGAGAAAGATTCAAGACCCTAATGTCGAATATGGCGACAGTTGATCCTCCCACAACCGAAGAGGACGATCAGTTGCCTATTTGGGAAGATCCATGGATGCATTACATGAATATCCAATACGGTGATCGATTTGAGCAAAGAGAACCTCCTACAGAAGATAAAGTGGTCCAAGTTAATATAGGTGAAGAAGCTAATCCGAAACCTATATTTATTAGCGGTGATCTCCCACCAGATGAAAAAGAGGAATTAATCGCCCTCGTTAAAGAGTATATCGACGTTTTCGCCTGGAATTACGAAGATATGCCAGGACTCGACCCAAATGTAGCAATGCACAGCCTTAACATTAAACCGGATGTTAAACCTGTCAAACAACAACAAAGACGGTTTCGTCCGCAAATTATGGAGGCAATAGAAGCTGAAGTTAAGAAACTGATTGATTCGGGTTTTGTCAGAGAAGAACAACATCCTGAATGGTTGGCCAATATTGTTCCAGTCCTTAAAAAGAATGGAAAAATCAGGATCTCTATTGACTTCAGAGACCTGAATACGGCCTGCCCCAAAGACGACTTTCCTCTACCGATTACGGACGTCATCATTGACAACACATGCGGGTTTGAAAGATGTCATTCATGGATGGATTTTCTAGGTATAATCAAATCAAGATGCACCCGGATGATGAAAATCATACGGCATTCAGAACACTCCTGGGTGTGTTTTGTTACACTGTTATGCCATTTGGATTGAAGAATGCCGGTGCTACATACCAACGAGCAATGACGAAGATCTTTCAAGAGCACATCCGGAAGACCGTCGAATGCTACGTTGATGACCTGGTCATTAAGAGTCGTGATAAAAACGACCACATTAACGATCTGAAGACAATGTTCGAGCTTATGAGAACTCATCAACTAAAAATGAACCCGACTAAATCCTTCCTTGGAATGTCGAGCGGTAAATTTCTTGGATTCGTCGTCACCAAAAAAGGTATTCATATTGATCCTGATAAGGTGAAGGCAATACACGAGCTACAACCCCCGAGAAATCTTAAAGAACTCAGAGGGTTGCAAGGTCGATTGGCATACATCCGTCGGTTTATATTAAATCTGTCCGGAAAATGTCAACCGTTCTGTAAACTCGCGAAGAAAGGCGTGTCGTTCATTTGGGATGAAGCATGCCAAAAGGCATTCGAAGATATTAAGAAATATCTGGCGAATCCACCTATTCTCGTTGTACCGAAATCGGGCAGACCGTTTTTGATTTATGTCAAAGCGACGAGCCATTCGTTAAGTGCATTACTTGCACAAGACGACGATAACGGTCACGAGCAAGCTGTGTATTATCTGAGTCGTACATTGGTAGGAGCTGAGTCTCGTTATCCGATAATTGAGAAGGAATTACGAAAGATGTAGTGGAGTTGTACGACGATCTGCCAGATGAAACTCACGAAGTTAATACCACCTCACATCAACAAGTGTGGTAGTTATACTTTGATGGGGCTTCCCGATCAACCAATGTGGCAAGCGCACCCGGATGTTCCAAAATCTCCTCAGGAGTGGGGGTTGTTTTAGTTTCCCCGGGAAAGCATGTCTTACCTAGAGCATACTCGTTGACCGAACCATGCTCTAATAACGTAGCCGAGCACAATGCATTGATAATTGGACTCAATTTTGCCAAAGAGCTAGGGGTAGAATACCTTGAAGCTTTTGGAGATTCTCAATTGGTAGTTAATCAGATTCGAGGAGAGTATGAAGTCAGAAATCGAGACCTGATTCCATACCACCAGGTGGCCATCGAAATGGTAAGCTCGTTTGAAGAATTTTTCATCGAGTACGTTCCGCGTCTCCAAAATACGTAAGCAGACGCATTAGCGGCATTGTCGGTATCTCTGGCTCAGCCTCCCGAGACAGAACAATTAATTATAGTGAGAACTCACCAACTTATTGTTCCTATCTACGATTCGGTTGCCAAGGAAGCATATTCAACAGGAGTTGAACCTGAAGTTCGAGATTGGCGTTTCCCGATTATTGATTATGTCTTATACAGTATATTACCTGAAGACGTGAAAGAAAGGGATTCGATTCGGCGGAGGGCTCTGAGATTTTACTACAACACCGAATCACAAATGTTATACCAATGGTCGTACGACGGTCTATTGCTACGTTGTCTATCCGATAAGGAAGTAGAACAAGCACTTAAAGAGGCGCATGAGGGGACATGTGGTGTACATCAACCCGGTCCTAAACTCTGCGACCGACTTAGGAGAATTGGGTATTATTGGCCAACTATGATTAAGGATGCGGCTGATTATGCCCGACGATGTCAAGCATGCCAATTACATGCAAATTATATGCACCAACCTCCAGAGTATCTACACCCGTCAATAACGTCATGGCCGTTCGAGACCTGGGGAATGGATATAGTTGGTCCTATAAATCCACCATCAGTTAAAGGTGATTGGTTTATCCTAGCAATTACTGATTACTTCTCCAAATGGGCTGAAGCAATTCCGCTCAGAGAAGTTAAAACAAGTAACGTCATTGCATTCATCAAACATCATATCATCTACCGGCATGGTGTCCCAAGACGAATCGTACATGACAACGGTCCTCAATTCATCAGCAACGCCTTCATCAGGTTTTGCGAGAAGTTCAGAATTCAGGATATTTCATCGACGGCGTACAATCCCACAGCAAACGGATTGGTTGAAGCCTTTAACAAAACAATCATAAAACTCTTGTCAAAACTCGTGAAAACAAATAAACGAGATTAGGATGACAAGCTTGGTGCAGCTCTATGGGCCTATCGTACCACGGTACGTACACCGACGGGAGCGACCCCGTATTCGTTGGTATACGGGTGTGAAGCCGTTCTTCCACTGGAAATACAAATTCCATCTCTTCGGATTGTGCTCGTAACCCAGATGACAACCGAAGAACAACATCAGAAACGTCTCGAAGAACTCGAGATGCTCGACGAAAAATGCTTAGAAGCTCAACAGCATATAGAGTTCTACCAAGCCAGAATTTCCCGAGCTTTCGACAAGAAAGTTCGACAACGGAGTTTCAAAGAAGGAGATTTGGTCCTAGTTGAGAGACGACCTATGATCCTCAACTCCAAAAAGAAAGGAAAATTTGAACCAAAATTGGAAGGACCGTTTGTAATAGAAACAGTCTATTCAAATGGTGCTTATCGCCTAATTACCCAAGATGGCAACAAATTGATGATGCCAATAAATGGGAAGTTCCTGAAAAAATATTATCCGTAATATATTCAGGATAACCTATGTAAGACGGGAAGTTCCCAGAGAGTCCTGCATAAGGATATTTCGGGATAACCCGAGATCAGTCGATTATTCTAAATGAGAAACTGATCATTCGAATGATTCATTGTTTGATTTTCATAAAGTTCTTTTACAATTTTTGTCGAGATGAGATTCAAATCGATCCTCGCAAACTCCCTCACAGATCAAATCGATCGACGAGAGGTCCATTATAATCCGACATGGGTTAAAACCATTCGAACCCCCACTGTGCTTAAGCCTTTAACATTCCTATTGTTGAAGTCCTAACACAACCTCCAAAGTTTCATCAGCTGATCCACAGCAATTATCAAACCCCTTCGTGTTGTGTACAAGTTAACATTCCCATCGTTATTTGTACCTCACTCCCATTACTCGTTTGGTCAAACCTTACTACAGTTAGGACCAAAGCCAAAATCCCCTCTCGATTCCTTCAATGAACGAGTGGTCCACAAATCAAACGATCAAACCTTCCTACAGTTAGGGTCGTCTCAAAACCCTCACTTGGTCAAACCTTACTACAGTTAGGACCACAACCAAAATCTCCTTTCGATTCATTTTGCGAACGAAAGGTCCACTTTTGAATTGAGTAATCAAACATTATGACAGTTAGGATTATTCAAACCAATCCATATTCTCTAAGTGGAGATCCTACTTTGAGTTTCTTTACTCCAGGAGATAGAATATAAAATTCTTCCTCTCCGATTTTGGGTTTATCTCTACCAACAAACAAGAGATCAGGAGATAGAATATAAAATTCTTCCTCTCCGATTTCGGGTTCGTTGTCCTATATAGGAAACGCAACCTACTCTCACTTTAAAATCCATGTCGTTCACACATGGGGGATGTTATCTCTATCCCTTATCAGAGATAAGCATACATCTAACATATGTAGCCTACATATTCAACATTGTAGTTTAAAGTCTAAAAGAGTTTAATTCTTTTAGCACAACGTTATATGTGAAACGGACCTAGATAATTCACATACTAGCCCGATTCAAACGGTAGTCGGTAAAGGCGTATCAAATCCGTTGATGGCTGAGGATTTGCCAAAAATCCTATAAATATTATGGTTATTTATTCTAAATAAGAATGGGTAATCATAATAAAATCTTAATAAGCAAAAAGATTCAATATATTGACCAAGAGTGTTCAAACAAAGCTACAAAAAATATATGTTCTCCAATTACAAAAGTTTATATTGACTAATCTGATTTTCAAGTTTTGAAAACTCTAATGCATAAGCCTGTTCAAGCTCAGCCGCCAATTTAATTTTGAAGGCTTCTTCGTCAACACTGTGAAGTGTGGCGACCTCTTGTTCCTTTTCAGCAAGTATTTTATCTTGAAGGTTCAGCTGCTGTAACAGGTTTTCTTCAACCTGAATTTCCTGCGTCAACTCGGACTCCAAGACCTCATGAGCATCATTGGCCATTGCAAGTTCCTCCTCTAAGCGAGCTATTTCCACTCGACTCGATTCTAAATCCCGGCGTAGATTAACCTTGGCTTGTGTTCTTCTGCCAACACTCACCCTAAGTTGATCGCTTCGGGCTCTTAGCTTTTGAAGTTCAAGATTAGCTGATTTTTGGGAATCACGCCACGCCTACAACTTGGATTCCATGTGGGAAGCGATATAAGAGGGTATGCCTTTGGTGCGAAGAGTCTGAAGGAGTTCAACATGTCGCCTCAAGTTAATCAAATAAGCGTTGATTGAATCGGCTAACTCATTATACCCTTCTTCTCTGAACCCTGATATAAAACGCTCAAGAGATTTGTTATAACTCTCAAAGTACGATCCTTTTAAGAGAATACGATCGACCATAGAGTTCAAAAAGGGAATGAAGCCTTGGAGATTAGAACAGATGACAGCTTTGTCCGGATCGTCGTCGACCAATAACGCTTGGATATGGTCTGATAATGATGAAGAAGGAACTGTGATGAGGACAAATATGTTAGTACAAAATACATGCGTGCATGCATAACGACGAGGTTGAGGCGTACCAAGTTTAACAGAAGTGCCTTCAGCACGATCTTGTTCATCCAATGGGAGTAGTCCGGCCTCCTGAGCAGCCAAAGTCGGTTCAGGAATAGCAGCTTTTGACGCACTAGCTACGTCAGAAAATTTTTCAATTTCAACCTCAGAGAACTTTGGGTCTAAATTGAGAGGCTCCTTGGGAGAATATTCTGCAAACAAAAGAATCATAATAAGTATGACCGAATGTTGGTCGTAAATTCGAAATAAATGATGGGTAAAACTTATTAGCTCTGGACACCACATCGGCTGATGTACCAACTTCTTCAGTTGGTCTCGCCTTTGTTGCAACTGGGCTAATTTAGGGAGTGACGGTGACTTCTATCATCATGGGGTCTATAGGAGTAGAAGGTTGAGGTTCAAGAACTGATAATTGCAAATCAACCTCAGTTCCTGCCCATGGCACGAGTTCACTACCCTCCGGTCGATCAGATATTCCAGTGATTATGGTAGTATCAGCTCCAGCAGCTGGTCCTATAATTCAAACACTTATATGATTAATCATGTTGAAACATATATGTATGTATGTATGGAGTTCACAGAACCAAAGTCTTACTCTCAGAAGGACCTGCTTCTGTTAAACCGACTCCAACGTTGGATTCTGTGGCCGCATCAGGAGTTTTCCCCGATAATAAATCGGAGATGTACTGATGGTCGCCTTCAGAGAGATCAAAATCGAGATGATGCTCATTGAATTCCTCAACCTCTGTTGCATGCGTGGTCTCTCCTCCAACAGATTCTTTCATTATGACATCTACAGAACGTGTTGAATCGTAAATGACACGTAAATTTAAACGAATTTGCTCAAGAAAAAGATTAATTTTACCTTCGTTGGTCGGGACGGATTCGAGAGCTCCATCACTTGTACCTGCTTCTTTTAGTTTAACTAAAAGGAGACCAAGCGCACAAGTCATTAGAGGAGGCACACGGTCTGACTCATTCATTTCTCGGATTTCTCTTCCAATGGGAGAAAGATCAGTACCTGTATCCTCAGCCGATGGATCAATGTCAGGAGTTAGCCGATGGATCGATGTCAGGAGTTGGTGGAACATCAGCTGGTCCTTCTTTCAGAGCATCCTGCATTTGTTGGACAAAGCTGGTCTCCTCAGTCTCCATACCTCCGGGAGAAACAGCATCAGCTGGCAATTCTCCTTCTTCTTGATTCCCTACAGAAGTTGAGCATGAAATAAATTTGAACCTTAAGAAGTGTGAAAGCAATAAAAATAAATGGTTACCTTGTTCATCAGAAGAAGCACTACGATCAGACGTCTCTTCTAGAGCAGGAAGATGAACGCGTGGCTTAGAGACAGCTTTCTTCTGTCTCTTCAGTGGACGTGCTTCAGAGCCTTCATGGCGATATTTAGTGCGCAGTTCAACTCAGGGGGAAGCTTGAGTCTGAGCTTGAGTGGAAGATTGAGATCTTTGCCTACGGGCAAGAGGCACTGTATCCTCTTCGTCTCCACTGAGAACGTCTACCGTCATCCGATTAGGATAGGTCATGACGACTCTCTCTTTCCGTTTTTTTGGAGCAGCTTGTGGTTGGGCCGGAGCGACGGAAGATCTTACAAGTCCTCTCTCGAAGAAAGAGTCGGGGAGACCTGCTGCTTCCTCAGAACTTGAATCAGTCTCGTCCGCCCCTTCAGATGTTTCTGTTTTCTCAGAATCAAACTCTTCTTCACTATCCGTTGGGCGGGCTGGTTCCTTTCCTTTTCTCGAGGATTCAGCAGCTTCTTTTCCTCGAGTCGACATCATAGTCTCTTCACGAGTCGCCTCTGTCGCTGGCCGCGGAGCTGCCTCTTCCTCTGAGTCCGATACTCTCCTACGTTGAGTGACGATATTGGCGGCTATTAACCACTTACAAAAGAGGAAGGTCATCCGTAGAGACGGCGCCTCCAAAGGAAGATCGAATTCAACATTTGTGCAGCCGGCAATACTCCAAAACCAAGCTCTCGCCCCATCAATAAGTCCACCTCGAAAGCTAAGGTGACGATTCGGGTTGCCGATATAAATTTGGTCATAGCCGAATTGACGGGCAAATCGACATGGAAGATAGGGCTCAATGTGGCAAACGTCCCTTACCCTGAACAACAGATATCCAGGTCGGATATTCATCAGCCATCTGAAACATCCGACATCTAGAACGGTACGATTCTGCCTCGGGTCTTCAGCATCCAATAAAGTTGTATTGTAAGTACCGGAGAACCGAGGGAAGCAAGGGAAGAATTCCCAATACTTGTGAATTTTAAACTGCCTTGTGATGTCCGGCCATCGATGTTTGACCCATTTGCAACCCTCAAGGGTCTGTAAAAGAGGAAGACTAGGATCCACCGTCTCAGGAGCTTCCATTAAATCTGGCCGGTGTAGGACCAACCATGTCATCAAATAAGTGTAGGGTAATTCTAGTTTCGGAACAGATATACTGGCAGAGGGTTTCTTTTTCTCTTGTGTGAATGCGGAAACTAACTGCTGTAATCCACTATGAATAGCCGCCACCATAGCAGGAAGCAAGGATAATCTGCGACCTGTGGCTAACTAGACAGCTGGGTACAACACTTCCAATGGCATAGCATCAGAGGATTGGTGGGGAACTACGCACCTTTTCAACCATATGGCCAGAAAGCCAGCCAGCAGAGTAGTGGGGCGAATCGGAACACTAGCTTGCCACAGATAAGGGCGGAATTTAGTTCCGTGCGAAAACCCATCTTCTGAATGAGAAGTGTAAGATTGTGCGTTTGTTTTCTCCAACAGCCGATTGATGTCACCCGGGCTCAAAGGAGATAATCCACGTACCTCTTCTGATCGATCCTCCAGGTTCTTGAACAGATAATCGGCGAATTGCTTTAAGCTGACCTGGGGAGATTTCTTCCTAGCTTTGGTTTACATCTCAGCCATAGCTATATGATAATGACAAGTCAGCTCCCATAAAGTCTCGTGGGTCACAGATGACTGATCCTTCATCTTATTAAGCTGACTGGTGGTTGGGAAGAACTCTTGATATGGAACATCGCCTATGGGCAAGCCAGACACCTTCATCATTTCGTGCAACGGTAACCCGAGCTCCCCATTCTTGGTGAAGAACGTATTAGTGTTAGGATTATAGATCTCGAACAAACGGAGGAAATGACCTACACTAATTTGCAGACCATGCATGCTGGCACGGATCAGGACTTCCAACCCTAATTCTGCTAATTCTCGCCGCCAACGGTTCAACACATATCGAGTCATTCTGGTCCACCACCATTTATCCCCAGAATAATTGACCCATCCATAACATCTGAAACTCTCGTGGGGTAATTTCTTCTTCATTGCAGCCAAACGATTCTTCACAGTGTTGGCCTGCGCTGTCTTTTCATTCTGAGGTATATTGTCTTGGCCTAAGACACCCGGATGAAGCCCTCGTATAGAAGCTCTTTCACTGGAACCTGGAGTAGCCTCTTTCCCGATGAAACCATAATGAATACGTTTGTGGTTTTCGGTTAACCTCCAGAACATTTCACGTCCAACCGATAAGTTCCTGAACTTTAACAGTGAATCCTCGTGTAACCACTGCGCAGGCTTGCAGAAAGCAATCGCCAGATCCTTTATGGAGTCACCAAACAAGAAGTCTGGTTTCCTTATACATTGGTTTGAGTCCTGCTCTGAAATTAAGGTTGCGTCTGTGATTAATCGTCGTAGGACACGACAGCTCCCTCGCTGAATCAGTTCTCTGGCTCCTTCGTTATAATCTGACTTAAATTGGGGAGCAGATTCAATTAGCGGTAACCCCTCATAATAAGAATGGGTAACGCTACTTTGGCCCGTAACTGCGTCGACGGTGAAGATTGTGGAGGGAAAATGGACTGATACAGGAGATACACATAAGCTGTGTAAGTATAGTCCTAAAATTTTAGAGAAAACGGTATATCTTACTTCATAAGATATAGTCGCTATCTCATAACAGGTGTGACGATTTTCCATCTACCACATGTATAAAGAAGATATGCGTTACTATGCACGGGCATTATAACGGCATATCAAAACCTTTCAACACACGTGGGATGATATAAAATCGCCCCTGTATGTACTGAAGTGCGTTTTGTCCAAGCAAAACAAGCACTTTTAAGCGTCGATCCCCTCAAAGGAGGATACCGGCTCTTCTCGAAGGTATCTCAAAGGATACAAACGAGGATCTGCTTACAAACACAGATATATACATATGAAACTGACAAAATACAGTGTATAAATCGATGAAAGAGTGAGAGATATACCCCCATGTGAAGTGGCAACAACGGGACTAGCCTCTTCAGGAGACTGAGCAGTCGAACGGCCTCGGGAGCCTCTGGATCGACGCGGCGACATGATGAGTACACAAACTACATCAAAACACAGTTAGAAAATTAGGGTTTTGGGCTCAGAATCAACAAGGGTAACACCAAATATACCACAATATGCGCCAGAAACATTGCATGCAGAGTTACAGTCAAGGAAAGTTGAGATTTTGAAGAAAGAGGGTGAACAAACCTTCAGAAATTCGAGTGAAATCTCCCTCAAACAAAGCTCTACTCAAGTCAGCAATAAAGAGGAGAAGAAGAAGCAGGAAAGTGGCTGAAAATCGCCCAAGAAATCGCCAAAAATCGCCCCAAAATCAACGTAAAAAGCTTCGAAAAAAAACCCTAAGTCGGGGTTTTATAACCCCGACTTCACAAAATGGACAGATTTTACTGTCTCGTCGTGCGAGACACTGTCTCGCCCCGCGAGACAGTATTTACTGTCTCGCACAGTGAGACAGTATAAGGTGTCTCGTATCATAAGATGGCCTCGATTGTTGTGATGTCATAGTACAGATGAATACTCCAATAGGTACACGAGTCTAAACTGTTTTCCTACACTCGGCGGGAAGTTTCTGGAGAATATTACTCTTAATATTCTTAAGGATAACCTGATGAACTCTTAAAGGACATACAAGCATCAATCTGGAAATACCAGCTTTAATTCAAGATCTCAACAACGGTCGAGCGATAAACGCAGTGCCGGAGAAGTATTGGCTATTCTACAAAGAACTGAATAGACTAATGGATAAAGAGATCAAGAGTCGAAGCCATTTTACAGATTCTTCTACACGATCTACTCAACCAAGCATTGAAGGGATCGTAAGTAAAATTTATCTTATCCAAAGTATCCCAGACTCTTCTATAAAAGAATACGTCTGGAAATACTTTGGAGGGGGTATCTGTAGGCGTCAAAAAATGCTAATAGATATCCCAAACATAGAGAAGATCACTTAAAAAATCATAAGAATTGATCTCATACTGTCTTTGGAAAATCAAGACAGGTATGAACTGTCTCGCCAGCGAGACAGGCTTTGCTGTCTCGCCAGCGAGACAGTGTTGAAATGGTCAAAAAACCACCTCGATAACTGCCCTACACGTGTCCATTAACTGCCAGGGGACGTGGGAAACATCGTGGGCGAAAATCACGTGAATAACTGTCAAAATAACGGAGTTTGAAACGTGGGAAGACAGTTAAAACGAAAACTGCCAGAATATTCCACTTCCGAGACAACATTTACTGTCTCGCGGGCCGAGACAGCAAACACTGTCTCGCGGCCATAACGTGTTGTTTTGTTTGAGTTTTGTGCAGTTATTACCCCAGAGGCTATAAATACCCCCTAGGGTCACTTCTGACGAGGATCGAGCATATTTTCGAGCAATCCAGAGCAGAGAGAGCAGATTTGAGTTTTCGTGCAACTCCTTGAAATTAAGCTTTGACTTGATTTTAAGAAGAACGACTATCTTACTTTGATAAGATATCGTTTCAAGTTCTCACTTCGATAAACAAAGTCAGAATCATTAAACCCCTTTCACGATCTGTGATTCGGCGGTCCACGAACCAAAGCATTCCCGGCACAAGCAAAGTCCCACAAAAACAGGATTCGATAAACGATTTCTGTGTTAGTTTCTCAAGAGTTGTAATTTTCTAATTTTTTCATTGTAATTCGTTGTAAACGACCGAAGTTCAATAGAATTATCAATGGAAGCAACTTTTGACGCAAACAGTATACACATATAATGTTGTAGTAGACAAATAGGTATCCCGAAGAGGATTAATACAATTATTGTTTCGATTACACGAGAGATATGAGTTATTTAAATATTATATACTTGTATGGATATCGTTGATGAGCACCGCTCAGTACTACTTGGGATAGTACATCGATATACTATTAATATAGGCCATTGAGTCGGTTTTTAGGATACTTGATCTAGTAGTCTGTCTCGCACGTAGATAGGATGAGGCTTGTGAGCCGTATACCTAGGATGCCTAATTTAGTAATCCATCCCGCACGTTGATGTGATGAAACTAATGAGTCGTGTATACTTTTATGATGCCGATTTGGTAGTCCATCCCGCATGATAATGTGATAAATTATAAACTTTGCAAGATTTGCATTGTGATAATTATCTGATAGCCTGAGTCTTGGTGGACACCATTTATGAACATGACTCATCGCTGAGTTATATATGACCGAGGTACTTTACTCTTGTGGGTACGCGGGATTATATACTATTATTTATACTGTCTTCCAAGGGATAGTGGAAGATATTTTTGGTTTGATATTGTGATGACTTTACTTCTTTGTATTGCTTTCCTTTATTCCTAATTTGGAATTGATAATTAGTGATTCACAATTTGAGACATATGGTATATACATGAGGATTTCCTTGTTTGGATTATTTCACTCAATGTACCAATCTCGTATTGTGAGTTTCTAATTATTGATTCTATTTAGATTGTTTATTCTTTGTCCTGTATTGATATTTAGTTATCTACAATTTGAAATATATGGTATATGCATGAGAGTTTCTTATTTTGATTATTTTGTTCGATGTACTGCGTTTCGTGTTGTAGGTTTCTAAATATTAATTCTATTTAGATACAGGATAAATGATCTAGGTAGACTATGCTTAATAGATAGAGTCTTCATCACATCTAGTAGCCCTTCTCCTGAGGTGGATGGAGATGATCTTGATATAGCACTCTGACACTCTTATTGTTTCTCTTTTTATTTTTCAATTTCTTTTAGACTGGAGATTGGCGGGAGCAGCGTATTTTTGGGAGCTTTGTCCGTGCAACTATCTTGGACTGATAGGGTGGTAAGAGCTTAGCTAGAAAACTGTTGGATTCAAACCCGAAAGGAGGAGATTTCCAAAGAGCCAAATGCTGATTGGAACATTGAAGCAGATGGAGGACTTCGAATGAAGGACCGATTAGTGATGTCAAGTAATCCACAGCTGAAGAAAGACTTATTTGACGAGGCGCATCGTACCAGGTACACAGTGCGTCCAGGCATAACTAAAATGTATAAGGACCTAAATAGACACTTTTTGTGGAGCAGCATGCGTAGGAATATTGCAGAATAGTGGCTAAATGTTTTACCTGCCAGCAAGTAAATGTAGAACATCAGAGACACGCAGAAATCCTACAGCCTTTACCCATTCCGGAGTAGAAGTGGGTAGATATTTCTATGGATTTTATTGTAGGACTACCAAGGTCGAAGAAGGGGAAAGATTCCGTTTGGGTGATAGTTGATCGGTTGACAAAGTCAGCACATTTCATATCAGTGAAGATGACATACACGATGGAGACTTATGCGAGGATATTCATCCAGAAGATTGTAAGACTACATGGAGTTTCAGAGACGATTATATCAGATCGAGGCTTGGTTTTCACTTCATATTTCTGGAGGAGCTTCCAAAACTCGTTCGACAGCCAATTATCATATTCTAGTGTGTTCCACCAGCAGACAGATGGGCAGACAGAAAGAATTAACCAAGTATTGGAAGACACGTTATGGGCATGTATTATTGATTTCCAGGATATTTGGGAGGATCACATTCCATTGATTGAATTCGCTTATAACAACAGTTATCAAGCGACCATAGGTATGGTACCATATGAGGCGTTATACGGAAGACCTTGTAGATCACCTATTAGTTAGGACAAGATTATATATATTAGATATCTCTTTCGACATCATGTCTATTGCATTTATTTTTCTTATTTTGTTTGTTTTGTACCTACACTTGTTGTTGATTCCACTAGAGAGATATTACTGTGATGGTGAAATGTGTTATTGCACGGTATGGGTACATGGTAGGTTTGACATCTCTGGATTTATCTTGAACTGCAACCATATATGAAAACAGGGGCATCACAGTTTAGATAGTTTATATCCTTTTGTATGTTTGCTTGCATACTAATTGCTGATTGGATTGATGCATTAGGTATTTGGTATAAGCCTATGGTTATTTTATTAATCGATATTTATGTCTTGTCATATAGGAGATTGAGATGCATATGTGGTTATTTTCACTATTTGTTGACCTTTGGTATTTCTATATAACATGTTTGGTTATATGAACTTTGTTTATTTTTTTAAAACATATGCATCTCAAGTCAATATACCGGTATATGTTGGGGATAAGTAAGTCATCTAAATAGGGCTCAATGTGCCTCTATGAGGTTTTTATATTAGCGCTAAGAGCCCAAGTTTGGGTCTCACTATCCTGACCACGGGTTATATAATAGTGGGATTTGCCAAGTCAACCGGAGTATCAAAGTGTTGACCGCATTGAGACGTGACTTGCTTATTTCCATTACATGTATATATTTTTAAAATGTTGCATTATAATTTTCTTCTATGTTAGTGTCATGCCCCGGGCCCACGGGCCCATTAACGCGCGTAAGCTGTGGGACCCACCGAGAACAACTTGATGTTGGCTAAAACTCACTACCAAAATGCTAGCACTAGTTATTCTTGGAACTTAGGCTTCTCTATTTAAGCTACTAATATTTCTTTATACTAGTCCATGTGGAACTAAAGTGGGAGTGTCACAATCACCCCACCTTACAAAGACGACGTCCTTGTTGTCATGACATGACAATTAGCACATCCTAGTGTCACTACCAGACAATGTGGACTCCAGAGGTGGCTCCTACGAGCTCTAGAGGTGGCTCCCACCGCATTCACGTGATGTAGCACTTCACCTTGTAAAGCACTTAGCTCCATATTTTCGGCTGACAACTGCTCTGATACCATTTGTCATGCCCGACCCACGGGCCCGTTGGCGTGCGCAAGCCGTGGGACCCACTGAGAGCAACTCGATATTGACTAAAATCTACTATCAAAATGCTAGCACTAGTTATTCTTGGGTCTTGGGCTTCTCTATTTAAGGCAGTAACATTTCTTCACACTAGTCCATATGCGACTAAAGTGGGGGTGTTACAGTTAGTGTTTTGCTTATCAAGTCAATTTATTTTTAGTTTTACAAAACCAGTATTTAGTGTATGAATTTATCCACTTATTGAGTTATGAACTCATTGTGTTATTTTTTATTCTTTTAAGAGACTCGGGATTAGGTGGAGTTGATGGTTCCTAAATAGTTAGGAGGGAGCAAGGAATAAAATTTGATATTGCTATTGTCTTCTAGCTAAAGTTTAAATAAGGTCTTTAATGTTTAGTTGATAATTTGAGAGTTTTGTGACAATTAGATTCTTTCCTTTATGGTCGAGTTTTATTTCAAGTTGAGGAACAATTCTTTATCTCAAGTTAATTGGATTAATATTCACTTTTGGATTATAAAGAATATTTATTATTGGTTTTGTTTCAATGATGAGATTATTTCGGTGGCCTCTTGACAAATGAAGATTTTTAGAGGATACGTTCACAGATTTAGTCTGGCTCCGATGTTCCTTGAGGTTCAAAAATTGGGGTCGTGATAGGGCCCCATTATTACCCCAACACTTTCCACATAGGGGCTATTTGATTGGTCAAAAAAAAATGAATAAAAGCCATGTTAGAAAACAGACATTGCTGGAGAACCCTATAGAATTGGATTTTTCCATCAAATTATGATGTCTAGACCTAAAAAAAGAGGAAATATTAGGCTGCAATCGCGCTACAACTCATCTCTAGCAGAAACATGTTTTCCACTCACAAAACCCCGAAATTGGCTGAAAATATCATTTACCAGATTAAAAAACTCCGCTCTTCTTTTTGGGTTTTTGGCTTCAACGAAAGGTGGAAAAGGCTAGGGTTGTTACCCTCCATCTTACCCCGCCCTCTATTTTCTTTTGCCTCCATAATGAAAAATCCCTACTACAAATTCAGGAAAAATGAGGTTTTCGAGCCAAAATGGCTTCGATATTGGTTGATATTGTTGTGATCTTGGTTGTTGTTGTTGTGATTGTCGGAGGCTTCACTCTTCAGATTATGGTTTCCACAAATGGGGGTTTCGAGTGAAAACCCCTATAGTTAAATTCTTCCTTTGCTTATGTGCTTACTGAAACCCTAGATTGAATAATTTCTTTTGTGATTCGATTCTTGCTTTGCTTTAGAGGTAAATTCTTAGCCTTATTTCCCCATTTTATTTTCTTTGTGAAAATGAATTTTTTTATGATGCTTGGTTTCATGTCTAACTACATGTTGTGTATTACATTTAATTTCATGTTTTTTTTGTTCTTTAGCTCACTGTATGTTGTGTAATATAATCTCTCGCTGGATCAGAAATTATGTGGTTTTACTTTAAGGGGCTATTTGGTTCATTTTGCATTTATTGGGAAACACCATTCTTTGTAAATAACTCAAGTTTTGGATTTTCCAAACTTTTTTAAGAAATAGATTATTTGGGTTTGGTTCACACACAAAACATGGTGGGAAACCAATGTACACACTTTTTTGTGTGTTTGGTTGGTATCTAAAAAAGGAAAAAACTTTTGTTAGTTAGACATATAGAAATCTAAGGAGAAATTTGGAGAGAGCTATTTTCCTTGATAAAGAAACAATACAAAGAATTACAACTTATACTGCTAGCTAACAAGATAACCAATTATCTTAACTGCATAATTATCTTCTATCTAATAAGTAACCAACTAACTAAAATATCATATCATCAACACTCCCCTCAAGTTGGCGCATACACATCGTGAATGCCCAACTTGCCTAACAGGAAATGAAACTGTGGTCTAGCAAGTGCCTTCGTGAAAATGTCTGCTGGTTAAAATTGTGAACGGATGCGCGCCATAATGATGTTTCTAGTCTGCACTTGCTCACGAACAAAATGATAATCTATCTCAATATGCTTCATCTGCTCATGAAAGACTGGATTGGCTGCTATGTGAATAGCCGACTGATTATCACAAAATAGCTCCATCGGCTGTCTGTGATCCACCAAAAATGAAGTCAATAATGACTTCAACCATACAAGCTCACTC
>NC_033795.1:40315856-40317169 GCF_001876935.1 Asparagus officinalis
GCCAATGATCTCGATACGATGCTCTGCTTCTTTGTTTTCCATAAAATGGGTGACTCCCCGATTGTGATGAAGTAGCCACTAACTGAGCGATAAGTAATTGGACAGCTCGCCCAATCTGAGTCGCAATAGGCTCGCAATCTCATATCACAATTAGATAGTAGTAGAATCCCTTGGCCTGGACTTCCCTTGATGTATCTCACAACTCACATTGTTGTCGCAAAGTGTTCTTTGCGAGGCGCTTGAGCAAACTGGGAAAGAACATAAACTGAGTATGAAATCTCTGGACGTGTGATGGTTAAATAGATTAAACGACCGACAAGTCATCGATAGGTTGCACCATCTGTCTCCTCCCCCTCGACCAAAGCAAGCTTGTGGCCCGACTCCGTAGGTGTCTCAGTCGGATTACTTACAAGTAAGCCAGTCTCGGCAAGAATATCCAAGACATACTTTTTTTGACACAAGGAAATGCCAATCTGCGACCTAGCAACTTCAATGCCAAGGAAAAAATTTAAAGAACCCAAATCCTTGATACGAAAGCACTCACGTAAGTAGCGTTTGAAAGCCGCACATTCATCATGGTTATTCTCGACCAATATAATATCCTCAACATACACAAGAAGGCCCATAAACACACCATGTCGACGATAAGTAAATAAAGAATAATCTGCCAAGGATTGAGAAAAGTCATACCGCTTGAGTGCTCCGGTCAATTTGTTGAACCAATTTTGTGAAGCTTGGCGTAGTCCGTAAATGGATTTACGAAGACAACAAATGCGATCTCCACAATCAATTCGAAAGCCTTGAGGTAGCTTCATGTATACTTCCTCATCGACATCTCCATGTAGGAAGGCATTATTCACATCCATTTGGTGTAGTTCCCATCCTCACGCCATTACCACTAGAAGAAAAACTCAAACTAAAACAAGCTTTGCAACTGGGGCGAACGTCTCATGGAAATCGCGTCCTTCTACTTGCATGAATCCCTTGGCAACAAGTCTCGTTTTGTACCATTCCACGGTCATGTCCGCTTTGCGCTTGACTTTGTAAACCCAACGACAGTCAATTAGCTTCTTTCCTTTAGGTAGTACCTCGAGTGTCTAGGTTTGGTTGGCCTCAAGTGCTTCAATTTCCTTGGCCGTTGCTTCACGCCATCGTTCATTCTGAACTGCCTCTGCGTAGGACTTCAGTTCCACATCCGAAGTAATAGCTCCAACAAAACACCAGTGACTCTGTGACAAATAATCAAACGTTACATAATGAGCTAAGGAATGAGGTATACCTGAGTCACATTCATGTCGCGGTAGCTTAGAGAG
>NC_033795.1:40317179-40331530 GCF_001876935.1 Asparagus officinalis
GGGGGGGGGGGGGGGGGGGGGGGTAAATGCTATCATTTCAAGCTAAATCTTTAAATTTTTGAGGCAAAAAAGATGCATGATTGGCCGATAAAACACCATCACTGCTAAGCCGAACCCGTTAGACCTCTACTACCGACGAAACACCGTCACTGCTCAGCCGAACCTGTTAGACCTCTGCCCTTCCTTTGTCATCTCTCTACCAGCATGCATAGTCGTGCATCAGCGCACCAGGGAGTCATGCACATAGCTGCCTTGTAGCACTCAGCCCAACCAAGTCGCGTGTACAGCCATGCACACGCTGCTGCTATACATATCGTTGCCCAAACTCTAGTTGTGCACAGTCGTGCATTTTTGCATGCCGCTGTTGTGCATGTTGCTGCCCAAACTCTAGTTGGTCACTCCGTTGCCATCCAATCCTTGCCAAATAAAGAACAAAACCTTCGAGACGCACCGGTGTTTTAGTCTCTCTTCTCGACCACCTAGCTACCCCTTCGGCTTGAGCTACAACCTCATGAACCAAGCTCGCATCATCCTCACTAATTGGACTCGCATCTTCTCCCTCATCTCGAGTACCAACATTATGAGTTGCTTCAAGCTCCCCAATTATCTCGTCATCACAATTGAAATCATCATACGGCCTAAACACATGATCGAAAACATTACAAGCATGAGATTTAAGACTTTTATTACTTTGAGCAAATGGAAAAACATCTTCATGAAAAGATACATCCCTTGAGTAGAAAAACTTATTTTTCTCCAAATCATAAAGTCTCCAACCCTTTTTGCCATGTGGATAGTCTGCAAACACATATTTCCTACTTCTTGAGCCAAACTTATCTTTTTGTCTAGGATTATTGTGTGCATAACATAGACATCCAAACACCTTGACATGATCATACGTAGGTTTTTTGCCAAATAAAATTTTATAAGGCGATCTCTTATCTAGTTTAACAGTGGGTGTACGGTTAATAAGATAAACTACAGTTAAAATATATTCTCCCCAAAACTTAATAGGTAAAGAAGCTTGAAAATGAAGTGCTCTAGCCACTTCAAGAATATTCCTACGTTTCCGTTCAACTCTTCCATTTTGTTGAGGTGTATCTATACAACTAGTTTCATGCACTATTCCATTTTCCTCATAAAATGCTCGCATAGGCCCCTCAAATTCAAGACCATTATCACTTTGAATACGCTTCACAGATTTATCAAATTGTGTCTTGACAAGTTTACAAAATAGCATAAGAAACTTTTTAGCCTCACTCTTTTCCTTCATCAAATACACCCAAACTCCTCGACTATAATCATCAACCAAAGTAAGAAAGTAATATGCACCATAAGAAGCAGGTTTTAAATACGGTCCCCACAAATCACAATGAACTAATTCAAAGCAAGTAGTAGCATTATTCTTACTTAATGGAAAAGGAGAATGTGTTTGTTTTTCCCTATAGCAAGCATCACAGACAAGTTTATTCATAGAATCGAAATAACCAATATCCGAGATAAAAGATAGATGCTGACTACTCTGATGTCCCAGTCACCGATGCCAAACTAAGTGTGAGTCATCTCACTCCACTCTCATTGTTGAATGTGTCTATATAGCCTTGTACCAATAACCCTCCCCCCCAAAGCTCACCCGCTCCAATCAGTGTCCTCGAGGTACGGTCCTGTATTACACAAACCTCATTAATAAACGTTATTTGACAATTTAACGTAGAAATCAACTGAGAAATTGATATTAAATTACAAGTTAAATACGACACATATAGAACATCGATCAACACCATTCCTGGACTCAAAACAACGCGACCAACCATCGTCGCCATTGTTCTCGACCTATTAGGCAAATAAACAAGCATCAGAATCGTATTCTTGAGATCACTCAAAAACTCCTTCTTACCAGTCATGTGATTCGAAGCCCCACTGTCAAGTATCCAAGTAGGAGGCTTAGAATCCTTCACAGAATGATTATTGGTGTTATCACTAGAGTGATCCAACATGTTTAGTAGTTTCTGAAACTGCTCCGTCGATAAAACTTGAGTGTCGACGCTGCTACTTTCTTTGGCTAGTCCTCCTGCTACCGCGACATAGGCCTAATCTCGCCCTCGGAACTTCTCAATACGCTCGCGTCCTCTTCAGCCTTTGTACCAAGCCGGGTAACCTTGGAGCTCGAAGCAATCCGTGACGTCGTGCCCCAACTTGTGATAATGTGAACAATTTTTCTCCACATCACTTCGTTGTTTTGTCCAGGATTGTCCAGCTCCTCTTCCCTTAGCCGATGTATTAACCGCATTCACCATCACCTCAGGGCACTCCTCTGCCTTTATTCTTTAGCAATCATAGCATAAGCTTTATTAACAAGGGGCAAAGGTTCCATGTTGAGTATTTGAGATCGCACTATACCGAAAATAGCGTCGTCGAGTCCCATGAGAAATTGATGTAATTTCTCTTCTTCGTGCTCATGAAGGAAGTCGTGCACTACTTCACAAGTACAACTCGACACCCTAGAATATCTACAAAGTTCATCCCACATACTTCTCAATCGTGTGTAGTATGTCATCACTGTTATCCTATTTTGCCTAGTCGAGGCAATCTGGCCTTTCAACTCATGAATTCGAGGTGCGTTCCAAATTGAAAAACGATCACGTAGATCTTGCCAAATTGCTTTAGTTGTCTCCTCGTAGGCTATACTTGACTGAATGGACCTCTCGATAGAGTTGAAAATCCAAGAAATCAGCATCGAGTTGCAAGAGGACCAACTACTCACCTCCGGTGTATTCGGTGTCGTCTTCTGTAGTGTAGCATTAATAAACCTTAATTTGTTCTTCACTTTAAGTACGTTCGCCATCGCCTTCACCCACATATCATAGTTTTATCCATTCAGAATGCACGTGGTAATCACTGCTCCCGGGCTATTCGAAGGATACATAAAAAATGGAGAAGACATATCCAATGCCTTCTTGTTGGTTGTGTTTCTCTCTATCATGATATGGGCAAAGAAAAAGTGGTGTTTGATGGCAATGCAGTAGGGTTTAGGGAGAAGGGGCGGCGGCGGCTTTTGGTAGGGTTAAGATTTCTCTCAGAAATCTCTAACATGCTCTGATGCCATATAGAAATATGAGGAGAAATTTGGAGAGAAATGTTTTCCTTGATCAAGAAACAATACAAAGAATTACAACTTATACTGCTAGCTAACAAGATAACCAATTATCTCAACCGCATAATTATCTCCTATCTAATAAGTAACCAAATAACTAAAATATCATATCATCAACAAGACATTTCCTACTTTTCTTGTGTTTGACTGGTATTGATGTTTATAGGGAAAAGTGTATATGGTCACTATGATAAGTTTACCACTCACTAAAGACAAATTTATTTGTGATTGTTATGGGGGGTAATCTTACCAAAATAAAAATGCGAAAATAACATGTAAAAGCAGTAAATAATTGAATTCATCATAAATATTTGTTTAAAATAAAAAAATCATATGAAACCTGCAATAACATGATTATCGTAACTGTTATGAACTACATACCTGATTTAGGATGAAAAATACCTGTTTGACCTGAAAAAATCATATGAAACCTATATTATCATGATTGATCATAATTGTTATCAACTACATACCTATTATTAGCAAAAAAAATCTTATGAAAATAGTTAGGTTTCAATATCATGAGCACTTCAAAACCATGGGTAAAACTAGCAGAAAATTTAATAATCCAAATAAATATTGTCAGATTCAACATCCAACCACAAACTAAACGTGCCAATCCATATATATCTATAAAACGCAATGTTTGTATACCAAATGCTAACAAAAAAAAATATGAGTAAGAAAAGTAAAGATATTGGTGAATCCTCATCTGCACCATCATCAAAGATAAAAATAATTAAAACTTTTTTTGATAAAAAATAGAGTTGTTTATTTTAATGTCAATTTACTCTATTTTTTTATCAATGAGAAAATATTACTAAACCTAAACATCCAACCACCTTCGAAAAGCGGATTGCCTATACAAATGTAGATCGAGAGCAAGATGAGTGTGGGATATCATGGAATTAATAGAAAGTAAGGTAAAAGCTAATGCTGTAAAAGTTAGAGACCAAAACAAAAATTGGAAGTGTCCATACTGCAAAGATATACCCAACATGAACTGGAACAAAAATATTCTCTTAACACACGCATATGAAGTTAGTTACAATAAAACTATGGTCCATCTGAGTAAGGATTGTATTTGAGAGCATTGTGGATTAGAAATATATTTACAATCGCTAAAATAGAAGCAATGACATGTATCACTTTGCTATTATCGTGTACAACTTTGCTATTTTATGCATACTTAAATTTGAATGAACTTTATGACTAAAAAATCATTTGAAAACATTTGTTGATATCACATAAAATACACCAGTCACATGTATATGAAGTTTATCACTGAGGGCTTAAAACTTGGTCAATATAATCATTGTTAGCCATCCAGTGCAATATTAATAAATATTGGAGGTTGAGGTGGTGGAGGTTGAGATGGAACTACACCCTTGCCTTTATGGTTCTCTCTCCCACTTAATGATGTGTTATCAGCTATTACTAATTCAATAGAGAGAGTTAGATACAATATAATGTATAGCCTAAGCTTAACATGAATACATGAATGAAAAATAAAATATAATAAATGGAAAAAGCAAAACATAGAATTAAAGAGTACCTAAATGATTATAAATTGTACAAAAAATATGAAAATTAAGTCTCAGTGGTTACACCATGATTATACTTATCATAATAGTCAAACACATCGCCTAAGCAGTGTCATCCCTAAGACACTTCCACTCATTTGTTGATTCAGTTTGAGTTTTAGTAAAATCAACTAAATTATTGTCATTCTCATTTGTCACTCATCATCAATATGTTCATTAACGTCGGTCTCGTTGAGTAGTTCATCATTTGGATCAATAGTTGCCATGAAATTATAAAGTACCGTGTATGCCAATATGATATCTGCTTGTGTAGGAAATGGATAATGTGGCGTAGCACACAAAATCTTGAAACGATTCTTCAATGTGCCAAATGTAAATTCAATCTTAGACCTCAAAGAAGAATGCCTTAGATTGAACAATTCCCTTGTATTCTTAGGTGTTTTACCCGAATGTTCTTTCAAATAATAATGAACACCTTGGTATGGAGAGATGAAACCTGGTATGATGGGGTATCTAGCATTACACAAATTGTATTTGCCTACAATGTTTTGAGAAAATTTGTAAGGAAGACAAGTTTGCATATTAAATTCAAATTTAAGTTAAAATTTTAAATAATTACCATCGTAGACTCTCAATCCATATAGTTGTGGTTTAGATAATGCATCCTGAAGAATTCTATAATCATTTGCAAACCCCTCCCAACCTACTAAAAAATATATATGTGAATATCTTGTTTGGGGTACAAGTTGAAATTAAAATGACAACAATGTGAATTCTTCTAGATCACAAAATGTACCTTGTCATTAGCTCCTATGGCAATGATAAGTATTTGTGATCGTATCAAATTCTACAAAAGAAAATTTAATAAAAGTAGAAAGATTAATTAATAAGAACTAGAAATAGGTAAAGATTCAAAATGTGAGACGTGCGGTTTGCGGGCGTGCGGTGGAGTGGTGTGGGCGACACAGCCAACAACGTGCGGACGTGCGGCAACGACAGTGCCTTCGAGCTCGAACCCTAACCCAGATCCTCAACTGTTGATGGAGAAGCCGATGGAGAAATTGAAGTTTGCGAGTTAACAAATGATCTAAAATTGCAACAGAAATAACCAACATCAATTGAAAACAAAGACCTTTTATCATAGAATCAATCGATTTGTCCCCAAAACAAATCATACTAAGCAGCAGCAAAACCACCACCACTACAGTAGCTAAAACTAAGACAATTGCAACAATGGAGAGGTAAAATAATCGATAACTGATATTAAGAATAGTAAGACACTGAGTTCTTTATGTGCAATGCAACTGTGAAACGATGCAGAGAAATGGCTAAGTAGTAGTTCTTGCAATAAAAAATCTTCAAAATGATCAAAGTTCTCAAGGAAAAATACTGGTTTCATGAAAAACTCAAACATAAAAAAATGAGAGACTAATAAAAAAATAAAACTAATAAAAAAGTTTTACAATAAATCTCACCATTTTCAGTTCAATTTATCAAAAAAATTCACGCCAATCTCTTAGCCAGCAGATTCCTCAAATCATCCAACTATGTACTAAAAAAAGAAGAAAAAAGAAATAGAAAAGTTAGATATCAACCCAATTGATTCTCTGAGGCATAAGATCACTAACTTAACAATTAAATGCTTCAAATCAACAAAGTATCATCATCAAATCATTCAATTATCCAAATACTTAAATTGGAAACAAACCGCAAGTTAGTCCCCAAGTTAAACTTTGTAACATGAAACTGCTAAGTGAGATCAATTAAAGATCCCAATTCAACAAAATACAACGAAAATCTCGCCAAGCAATCGAGTACAAATCAAAATTGATGAAAATTTGCCCAATTGCCTCAAAAACATCATCACACTCCAAGTCCTAGATACCTATCAAACTCATTCTTAGTAACAAAAGTTAAGCAACATTGCTAACCTTGAAGAAGACATGCACTAATCAAGACTTGCAACAAATTAATACTATAAGAAACCTATGACTAATCATGACTGATTTAGATTAAGAGAAATAGAAGCAGAAGCATCCTCGACATTTTTTTAGCCACACGCCATAGCTCGCCGGAAGCATCACAAGTTGAGAACCGATCATAAAAAAGAGTAGGAAGAGGAGAGAGGATAGTCATTGAGCGTTTGTGAAGGTGATTTGAGTAGGGGAGTAAAAAAATTTAAAAGAACAAGTTGTGCATAGAATACTTATGGACGTATAGATCTCGATAGGCTCTCAATGTAGGAGAAGGAAATCGAAGATGGTTGCGCGCTCGAAAATGATGGAGGGTGAAATTTGTTAGAGGAGGAAGACGTGAAGGTGTTCACCAGAGGACGAATCTGGGCGTCTGAGCATGGAGGATGAGGCCATGGGACGAGACGGAGGAGGAAACTTAGTTTTAAAAATTTTAAGAGATAAGGGGAAAGATATGGGGGGAAATATTTTAGAAATTCATAGATTTAAAAATAGGAGGGTGAAAGATATGGGGGGGGGGGGGGAGGGGGGATATTTTTGAAATTACAAAAGATTTTGAAATAGGAGGTGAAAGATATGGGGAGAAATATTTTAGAAATTACAGAGATTTTGAAAATAGGAGGTGAAAGATATGGGGAAATTATTTTCAGAAGCGACAACTTAGAATTTTTTTTTTTTTTGGGGGGGGGGAAGCTCTAGCACTAGGGCACCAAATGTTCCTTTACGTAGGCCCCACCATTTTCGATGGTGATTTATGTCCGGGTAGCTTCTTAGACGGATGCTCTGTCTATGATGGTTAGATCCTCAAATAATTTAAAAAAAAGAAGAAAGTTACTATCCGTCTAGAATTCTTGCATTCTAGACAGGCATTTTCTATCTAGAATGTGAACATCCTAGACAGGAAAAAATCCATCTAGAATGTTCCGTAAAAAATACAACATTTTTTAGTAGTGACCATAGATTTTAGGTGAGGTAATATGATGACATTGACCAAAACTGAGCTTTTATGCCAACATTGAAGTTTTTCATTTTCTAATTTGCAATTTGCCATTTTGCGAGCTTCAATTGTTTCTTCATATCCTTGCATTTGAATGTATTTTTATTTTACATACAATTTTCACCACTCAATTTATGTTGGTAACAATTTTCTCCTATATGAGTGATAAACATACTATGGTGGCCACAACCTTATTTTCTCCTATTTCAAATTGCAACCAAACTAAGAAAAATGAAGGAATCCATTCACACATCAATTACTTTCCTCTTTATTTTAAATTGAACAAAATAAAGGAAAGTAGTGGAAATTATTTATACTTCATATTTTTTGGGACACAAACACAAAAATTATTTTTCTATGAAAGCAAAGGAAACACAATAAATTAAAGGAAACGTATTTCCTTATAATTATGGAAAGCAACCAAACAGGCCTTTAGGCCTTTGGCCGAAGGATCCTTTGAACTTTTGGAGGCCCAACTTGACACAACAATGTATTTATTGTATTGGTCCGTGCGGACCTGTTCTTCTGTTTAAAGCCTAGCTCTTTCATACACTGGGCCCACAATTCAACGGTGAAGATCATTTTCAGTGAACCAAATCGGGCGCCAGATTTGCTCAATGACGCGTCAGAAGAGAGTAAAAGGGGCCGGCCGGCCCTCTCGGCGGTCGCATGTGCGTGAGGCTCACGCGGCATCCCATTCCCTTCCAAATTTACGAAGATTAGGAGCTACCAGCACCCATTAGATCACCCACATACCTCGAGTGGGCCCCACTAGTTGGTGCGAGGCCCTATTTAAAACAAGGGAGGTCTTCGAAACTGACTGCACCCGTTTTAGTTTCTGCGTTCTCCGTCTCTTTACCCAAAACAGAGAAGAGGAGGAAGGAGAAAGGCCTCGATCTCGATCTCAAGATTTTTCTCCAGCGATTCTCTTCGGTAATCTCTCCTTCAATTTTTAGATTCTCTTAGATCTAGAGATCTTCGATCTTCGATCTTCGATCTTCGATCTTCGATCTCGAATCGATCTCCGATCTCGAATCGATCTCCTTTCGTTGTTGCTTAGATCTTCGGTCTGCTGGATCTGAGAATTTTCTGATCTGATCCGTTGTTGTAGAGATGGGGTTGACGTTCACGAAGCTTTTCAGCCGCTTGTTTGCGAAGAAGGAGATGAGGATTTTGATGGTGGGTCTCGATGCCGCTGGTAAAACCACGATCCTTTACAAGCTCAAGCTTGGAGAGATCGTCACCACCATTCCTACCATCGGTGAGTTCTAGATCTGTCATTTTTTTTCCAGTTTTAAAGTTAGAACTTTTGTGATCGAAATGTGGAGATCTAAGTTTTATACATAAAACAAGCTTGCGAGTGATTTTTTTAATGCGTTGGTTTTTATATGCCGTGTATGAAAGAATTGAGATCTAGGAGTTTTGCTAGGGTGGCGTTACTTCTTACGTTTAAGGCATCATTCAAATAGGACACTGATCAAAATAAGTATGGGAATTTTTTCTGTTGTATGAGGCCTGCTGAATCTTTATTTTAGCTTTACTAGTAATGTGCAGCTTTGGTCTTGTATTAAGATTAAGAACTTTCGACTTATTTTCTTAAGTTCTTTAGTAGTATAAACTCCTAGCTTCGGATCGGTTTTTTTAATTTTCTAACTTTGAGTTGTTTTATAAGTTCTCCAACTATTCTTTTTCCATAAAATATATGCTGCTAAAGGCCTGATTTCTTAGAGCATGAATGTGCTTTGTTTTCTTTGCTCGTGCTTTTTAGGACATTGTTGTTTAGATGTATTTGTTTTACAGTAACCATTAATATTTTAACATCTAGCCACAAGTCAGATGATTCATTAGCTAAGACAATAGGAGTTGTGATCTCTAGTCTACAAAGAGATGAAAAAGATTCAAATTAATAATACAAGAGAGTATTATTAGGACAAATAATATATTGGTTTTTTTTGATATTTTACCCCTCATGTCTAGGTATTTACGAGTTTACCCTCCATATCTCTCCAACAACAGATAAATCTACCCCTCACTCTACAATCTACCCCTCACCCTATAGTGTTAGGGAATATCCCAATTATCTAGAGTTTCTTCATCATTTGATGGTTTCACATGCCGATATAGTGGAATCATTCCTCCATCAGTAAGAGATGTAATCCTGTCCTCTCGATTCAAGATTCTTTTGTTTCTCCAAAGGTTTTTAGTCCCATTAGTCAAAGAGTTTAATGCTTGGGCCGAAGAATCTCGATTTCTTTGCTAAATATAGTGGATTAATGAAGGAAAAAAACTAATAGAATGATGACAGGTACTGGCGCCTCAAATGAGAAGAAGGGTTTTATATCACTTATTTGATCGATGCTCCCCAACTCAAAGCACGAAACAAGGAGTGAAGGGGGATGAAGTGGAAAAGGAGGAGGCTTGTTTGAATTGCTTGCATTTTTGCAGTGTCTTGGTCATTTCTCATAAATAGTTTTGTTCAAGCATTCCCTAGGCTGTTCAAACTAATGAAGAAATGCTTCGAGGATCCAAATTTGCAACAGGATGAACTAAAATTTAAGGAGAGACGAAAGATGAAGTAATTGATTTCTAAGAATAAGGAAAAGTTGTTGGGTTGAAATATTTTAAGGGGGATCAATGTATTTATAACCAACTTGAGGGTCAAAGTTCGTTTTCATCCAATCCATAAATTTTAGGAATGGGTATACAGGTCATTGAAATACTCTACCCTTTGATAATTAACATTGTTAACTAGGAAAAAGCCAATATGAACTAATTGAGGGGTAAAATTTGTAGATACATAGATTTGAGGGGTAAATTCGCAAACATGAGTTGAGGTATATATATTGCAGAAACCCCCATTATATAATGGTTTGTATTGATCCCACATGAAGGATTCTAGAACTTTGTGTATGCTACTTATCATACATATGCACTACAATAATAGTTAGTAAAGTAAAATAATTCTCTCCTAATGGATTGCATTTTCCAACATAGCAACATAAGCATGTTGTCACATTAGATTTCTAATATTTGCCTTGGAGAGCTGTTGTCTTATGGGTAGTATGACGACCACATCGAAGACCGTTTGACAACCATTGTGCTTGCTCAACTTCTATGGTTCTTCTAGTACGTGAGCAATTTTGGACCGTTGTATAAGACTGAAAATGTCATAGTGAGGGAGACAGATCCTACCTTCTTGGTCGTGGATCATTTAATTATATGATTATCACATTATCTAAATTTAATGCTTGCAAGTGGATCACAATCAAGCATTGTTGAATTTATTTGGTTTAGTGGATTCATTCACCACGGGCATGTTGTTTGACGATGGAGAAGAGAATATTATCCAAATAGTTTTGTTTGTGTATTTGCTCCGTGAATGGAACAATTATTTATTCAAAATGGGTGTGATATGCATGATTACTATAAAAATCATTAGTTTATAAATTGTCAATACTGATATATATAGGTTATGTTCAAAGAAGTATTAGATGTGTACTTATCACCGTCGCATTGTTGCTACCTTACATGTCGATTGTTGGATTCTATTGATGATGTGCCTCTTGGGGAGAGATATGAGAGGATAGCGAGATAATAAGTTTGGATTGGATTACTTTAGCGTAGAATTAACCCCACCCAAGGTAGAAAACACTACAATAGACCATTTGGTGTATGTTGTTTATTTTCTATTATTTTCTTACGGTTATCATCTCATATTATTTATTTTTAATAATCTTGTATTATTTTAAACAATTTTATCATTATCATCATCTCATATTTTGTACTTGTTGTAACCTTGTTAGTAGAAAATGTGGGAATATAGTGATAATAGTTTGAAAGGATTATTTGTGTAATATAGGAATATTTATACTACTGTATAAGGTATGATAAAATTTAAAGGAATGAGTACCTTCCTTCATCATTTAATAGAAAAATAAAGTATATATACTATTTGAGTTAAGTTTTAGTAGCTCTTACCATTATAAACAACCTTATGTATTATATTTAACATAAAAACAGGTTTGGCCCATAAGATAGTGAATGACTAGAATGGAGAAGAATATGATGCATATTGCTATTAATGTTATCATAATTATGATTATCTTATATTATTTTTATTTATTATAATTATTTATCATTTTTTATGTTTATTCATTTTAACTTTATATTATTTTACAATTGTTATTATCGCCACTATTATTATCATGTTATACTGTGCATTTGGTATCATCGTATTAAAATATTTTTTAGTAAAAAATATTTTGTCAAAATATATATATATATATATATATATACACACACACACACACACACAGAGTATGTATATGTATATGTGTGTGTGTTGGGGGGTGAGAGTTGAGCTACTGTCATCTTAAGTGGATATAAGTTTTTGTCCATCTAACTTTTTAACAATCGGATGGATATTACAATCAACTTTTTGTTCACCTTGATTATTATGTGCACCCAACAGTTAAAAGGTTGGATGGACAAATTCTCCTATCCGCTTAAGTGGATAGTAGCTCATCTCTCTCTCTGTATATGTATGGATATACGTATGTTACTAAATGCTTCCATAGAAGTTGTGAAGCAAATGATTGGTAGTACTATAGCTGGAAGTTTGGAGGACGTAACATTGTTTTCAAGTAATCTCTTCAAAATATATTATTATTGTATTCCCACATTTTTATTTTTTCTAAATATTTTTATAAAATGATAATAATGTGTAAGCAGATGATAATAACAATTGTAAATAATAATATAAGATAAAGGTGGTGATGATGATAACAAGTATTTGCAAATAATTCCTTCAAATTGTATTATTATATACCAATGTTTTTGTTTTTCACTTGAAAACATGTCAATAAGGTGTTGCCAATTTCACAATATTTGATGAAAATACAGATGATGAGATTATAACAAACAAAGATGATAAACGATATAAGATTATACAAATAAAAAATAATATAAAATGATGTTCATGATTATGATAATAATATACTATGAATTATGTTCCCTTCTATTCTAGCCAATCACTACCTCAAAGGTCAGACTTGTTTTGTGTTAGAAAATAATATAGATAATTGTTTAAATAAAGAGCTAATCAAACTTAACTTAGATATTATAGGAGATTGCAAGAAATTATGAGAAGAGCTAAGTTTAAAAATTTCCTTTAATTTGATAAATAAGGAAGTCTTTGTTAGAATGGATTTACATAATCTACTAGATGAAAAGATACATTTGACCTTATTTTTCTACATAATCTACTAGATGAAAAGATACATTTGACCTTATTTTTTTTACATAATCTACTAGATGAAAAGATACATTTGACCTTATTTTAGTCTATGTATGCGTTTTAAATTATTATGTATTTTAACATTTCTAAAAGGCTTATGTGAAAACAACTTGTGAATATACTAACCACAAATTTAAGGATGAACTATAGAGGTTCCCCCTGATGGAGAGTGGCCATTTGCCCAAAGGATTCATTACTTAAAAAGCCAACATCAAAATTACCTATACACTTTATATCTATTAAATAATCAAGGAAGATCCTTGTACCTTCAAAATTTATCACACCTTATAGAGTAGTATAGATATTCTGATATTACTTACAAATAGTGCCTTCAAATTATATTATACACTCTTTTCCAATGTCAAATGATTTGTGATGATGGGTGTCACCAGATCTAATAAGTTCAGCTGCCTGGTTGTGATTCACTTACAAGCATTTAATTTAGATAAGGCGTAGTCACATAATTAAATTGTCAACGGCTTGGGGAGTTTGGATCGTGTCTTCCATACTATGGCATTTTTGGTCTAATGCAATAGTTCAAAATTGCTCGCATAGCACAAAAAAATGTTGAAGTATGGCAAGCGAAACTTTTTCCAAACGGTCTTTGATGCAACAGTCATTGTACGCATAAGATAACTTTTAAACTTTTGTATACCTAAGGTAGCGGTGGAAAACTGATGTAGTAACATGCTATGCTTGAGAATGCACTCGATAATAAAATCATTACTTTAGTAACTATTGTTTTGGTGCATATGGATGATAATGAGTAATGCATGTAGATCTAGAATCTTTCATGCATAGTAAATACGGACCGTTATATACTACATGTCTTAACAGTACTCTCTTGCATTAGTAATTTCAATTTAGCTACACCATTTTTTTTATAAGGAGCATTAGTATTGCATTAACATTCACCACATTTCTATATTATAAATTTTCGTACTGAAGGTTATTCCTATATGTTGAACTTTTGCATTAATTTATTAACTTATTTACTAATTATACGTTTACAACTTTCAACTGGTTCTGTTATTTTCTAACGTTAAGTTGCTTTATAGGTTATTTGACTACTTTTTTACATAAAAGTATCCGTTCGCCGTTAAAAGTTCTTACAGCGTGACATGCCTTGTTGCTTTGTTATTGCTTTCTACGTGATTGATGTTTACCTTCATTTGTTTTCTGGGAACCTTAAATATTTGATGTATTTTGAGCAGTGTTACAAAAAGTGGCCTAGGCGTAGGCGGAGCTTCGGCCGCCTAAAAATGGCTGAAGCGGTCAATCTAGGCGGCCGCTCCGCCTAGGTGGCATCTAGGCGCCGCCAGCGTTTTGAAAAATAAACTGAAAAAAGATCCCAAACTCAAACCTGAACCCATAACCTAATAATAGA
>NC_033795.1:40331540-40395173 GCF_001876935.1 Asparagus officinalis
CCTCTCCCTAACTCCCTCTCTCTCTAACTCATTCTCCCGCAACAGCCTCTCCCTATCTCTCTCTTGACTTTCTCTCCCTCTCCCATTTCCCCTCTCTCGCTGCCGCTACTCCCACAACCACGTCCTCCTCTCCCACAGTCCACGTTCTCCCACCGGTCCTCTCCTGCAGCCCCCTTCTCCCGTCTTGTTCAAGTAAAATTTTTAAAATTTTAAATTTAAACTGTTTTTTTAACTTATTTACTGTTTTAGGTAAAAATTTAACTTATAAGCTGTTTTTTAAATTTAAATAGTTAATCTTGTTCAATTTAGTTAATTAATTAGTTTAATTAAGTTAATTGTAGTTTAATCTTGTTCAATTTTAGTTAATTTTAGTTTAATCTTGTTCAAATTTAGTTAATTTTAGTTTAATCTTGTTCAATTTTAGTTTAATCTTGTTCAATTTTAGTTAATCTTAGTTCAATTTTAGTATTTATGCATGGTTGATTATGGATTTAATCTTGTTATTTATGTTTTTTTCGTAATTTTATATGAACTTAAAGATTCTTAATACATATTTTTGTGAATTGCTATAATTAAATATATTAAAATAGGCAAACGCCTAGGCGCCGCCTAGGCGCTAGGCCCCGGCTCGAACGCCTAGTCTGCCTAGCGCCTTTTGTAATATTGATTTTGAGTGACAAATATAGTTCCAAGAGAAAATGTTATGTTCAAAACTCTCATTTTATGAGCCTCAAAACTTGAAGTTCTTTAAATTTTCTTTTCATTGACACATCTACCCATTAAGCAGTTGAAAGAATCTAATAATTTAGGACATAGCATATGATTTTTAAGAATCTTTGAGAAAGCTGAAATGTAAAGCAAAGCACAAAGCACAAGGCATAAAGCTTTAGGAATTTTCATTTTTATGATAAAACTTTATTGTTCATACAAATAATATTATAAGATAATTGCATGTGCCTGATTGATTGAATCTTAATAAAAAAGGAATTCAGGAGACAATTAACAGTTAGATTTTTATAATGTAACTTCATATTATGATTGATGTTGCTATCAATGTTGCATGGACATGATACGCCAGCATGGAACACAATGATACATTCTTAAATATGCTCAGAAATTGCGTTTCGAGGTACTTACTTACATAGTCATTGACTCATTGATGATTTGAAAATAGAATGTAAATGATGTGTTAATATAATGATAATGACTACATTCGAAAAAATTTGTTGAAAGATCCTCATATGACTTGGAAGAAGATCTGGAGGAAAAAATTTAAGATTGTATAAGATTCATTTATATTGTCCACGTGAATGCACAAATCACAAAATACTTGATGCCAAAAGGCTTAAGCTCATATTAAAGTTTGGAAGTTTTATATTTTAGAGAGTTCTCTTATAGGCTACATATAGCACCTACTATGCTTTAAGTGCTCTAAAGCATGCCTCATGATGAGCTTTTATAAAAAATAGAATTTATTTGTTACATTACCGAGTTATATGAATTATACATGAATAACTATCTCTTTGCATGACAAATATACTCTTGTACTATAAGTTTTATGATCTTTTTAAGATAAAGGTTGTCTTTAAGTTCCTTTAGTTACATATGATGGTTTAATACAGGTTGAAGTAGGAAGGGCAAGTTAAACAGGTTCACACGATGACATGTGGCTATTGTCTTTTTGTCCTTAACTTTAACAGTATCATTTATTCCTATGAGCTTTGCATTTGATATATAAGAATTTTGAAGCTGAACTGTGCTATTTCAAGAATAGATGATGTTCAATATTGACTGCTTTTACCTTCTGCAGGATTCAATGTGGAAACTGTGGAGTACAAGAACATTAGTTTTACTGTTTGGGATGTTGGGGGTCAGGATAAGGTATTTTGATGAACTTTATTTCGTTGTAAGGAAGATTAGTTGGTTGAAAATAAGTTTTGAAGAAGCTTTACTGATCTTGTAATTTGTGAATGTTTGGAAACAACAGATCAGACCGTTGTGGAGGCATTACTTCCAGAATACACAGGGTCTAATTTTCGTTGTTGACAGTAATGACAGAGATCGTGTTGTTGAGGCGAGAGATGAGCTCCACAGGATGCTGAATGAGGTAAGATAGTTTTACTATGATGAAATTGATGAGTGTTCACATCGCCAATCTATATAATATTGGCTTTTAACAAGATTAATGTCAGCTTATATTAATTAGGGACTGAAATATGATCTAGCAACTCGGTCTAAAGCTAGTAACTCTAATGCTGGGAAATAGCTGAAGGACTGAGATTGCTTGGGGATACTAAAGAAATGATGCCCACCCTCAACAACATCATGACTTGAAGACCCCAAACAGAAGAAACCCATAAATTTAGTAACATCAACTAGGAAAGAAAGGAAAATATCTATCTAGCAAACTGCCCAATAGATATTTGCCAGAAGTGTAAAAATAAATGAAAAATACAAAAGAGAACGCGATCTTACCCAAGAAAACCCTACAAATCACAATAGGAAAAATAGAAGAAATTAAGAGAATGGCACAGTTTTTCCATAGATAAAGGCCTTGGGTTCTCTCAGCTGAGGCTTAAACAGCCTCCGACCAGAATATCTGGAAACAGGTGAGAAGGTGATCAGCATGGGCCATAGATAGAACTGCTTGTGAAAATGCCCCAACTGCAGAAAATTGTTCGCAATATTCTTCTCAGGAGCCAAAATGTGAGCCATTAATTGATAATCCATGCACCATTTTTCATAAGCTTGTAACACAAGTTTTTCCATGGAGGAAGTAAGAGAATGGCATAGTTTTCCATAGGCAAAAGCTTTATGAGTTCTCTCGGCTGAGGCTTAAACAGCCCTCCGACTGGAATATCTGGAAATGGGTGAGAATGTGATCAGCATGGGCCGAGTTAGATGGAACTGCTTGCGAAAATGCCCCAACTGCAGAAAATTGTTTGCAATATTCTCTTAGCGAAAATGTGAGCTATTAATTGAGAATCCATAAACCATTTTTCATAAGCTTGTAACGTAAGTATACGACCTGAAGTTTCCACTACCAAACATTGTATTTAAATTAAGGAGAATTTATTTTTCACGATTAATTATTTATTAAGTTACGTATTTCGCGAATTGAATAGTTGACTGCTATATTCGACGTCTTATTAAGCTAATTTTTCATATGGGAAGCATGTCGTAATTTATTGCATTCCATTCTTAACTTGCTGGGAAACAATATTTGGGTATGTTAATTTCATGCCTGTTGCTCAACTAGAAAGTTTGATGGCTTGCTGTATTTCTAAATTGTTGCTTCGGTTAATTTGATTCTTTTTGTGGATGTTAGTTTCTCTCCAATTTCATATTACGTATTCCAGCCTGGATCTGTATTTAATCTTGGCTGAATGACCCTACAGGATGAGCTGCGAGATGCTGTGCTGCTTGTGTTTGCTAACAAACAGGATCTTCCAAATGCAATGAATGCTGCTGAAATCACTGACAAACTTGGCCTGCATTCCCTTCGTCAGAGGCACTGGTAAGCCTTAATTTTCTTTGAAAGTATCAGTTAGGTGTTGATAAATGGAATAATTGTGATCATATGCCTGTCATGCGCCTCGAAAATCAACCAATGGAAGGCTTGTGAGTGAACATTATAAAATGAAATGTTTAGAAGATTGGAAAAATAGATTTTTGATAGTTCCTGTGATATTTTAAGCAGCAGCACCAAGAGTTCCTCATGTAATAGTTATCCTGGAACTGAATATCTTATCCTAAAGTCTGGCTAGGCAGTTAAGTGTCAGATTTATATAGATTGTGTCATGTTAGAAGTACTTATATCCATGTATCTGAAAGCGCACATGCAATTATCATACTGTATTAGCTTCAAATTAAAACCCTTGGCCTTAATAGATTTAGGTAATTTGCATGAAAGAGAGAACCATTAAAGGCACCAAATTGATCTCTCACTACATGGTCCATCTAATCGGATTTAGTTGCTCTGGGTACTTGTGTACTTGATCTTATGGCTATCTCTGTTCTCCAATGCCTAAGATCTTACTTCAATCTTATATTATCTATCTGTATATACTCTTTGAGTTTGGATTAAGCATCTGAATCCAGTCATCTTGTAGTTCTAATTCGTAAATATGGCTCTTTAATGTAGATCTAGTTATCCAACTATTTTATTTGAATGGCATCATGAATGGACCTGGAAAAAGAAGCAATTGTGTAACTAATTGATGGCGAAAATATATGTTCATAAATATCATAATTTATAAATCAATGTTTACAAAATTTTGTAAAAAATATCATTTAAGTGAAGGAGATAGTTATCTCTGACTAAGAAATCAACAAAGGGAGCATTGGTAGAATGTGAAGCCAAATCACTAGATAATATCATACCTGTATAATTCTAGCATTTATTATATTTTGATTTTGTAATCAACTAATCATTCACTTTGCAAGTACGTGGCTCATCTAAACATGCATATCTTTTGATCTTGGATGCATTATCGTCAAAATAAACTACTAACTGATACGGAAGTGTTCTATCTGGAATATATCATGCGTCTTCCACAGTATGAATGATTTCATTATAGTGGTCCGTGCTAGTTGATTTCTAATGACTTGCATAAATTAATGCATGAAATTTGTATCGTCTTTCAGGTACATACAGAGCACTTGTGCTACATCTGGTGAAGGTTTGTACGAGGGGCTCGACTGGCTCTCCAGTAACATTGCCAACAAGGTATAGCATCATTCAATAATGTTCAAGTGCCTCTTAAACTTCTAGAGGCTTTTTCACGAGCAGCAATGTAGCAAACTCTAATTTGGGTTTTCTGCCCAAATAGTCGCTTAATGTTGTTTTTCTCGTTTTCAGGCTTAAACATCTCTCTATGTGGGCTGAAGTGAGGATGTGATGAAGCTTTAGATGAAACTTATTAATCTCTCAGACGTGTTGGTTTTTGTGTTGATGTGGATGATGTTTTCGGTTTGGATTGTTACTATTGCTGTTACTTGCTTTATTTGCCTAGGCCCATAACTTGTTTACTGTTTGGTAGTATTTGACGCTTGTTGTAATTAGTTTACATGGTCTCTGGTATATTTACCTCTACTATATTTTGATCATTGATCTATGCCCCAGCTATTATCGGCATTAGTCCATATCTTTCATATTCCGACTTAACAACTCAGATCTCGCTAAAATTTGTTGAATATGGTATTTTGGTTACAAAATGTGTGTCGTGGTCATCTCCGTTCAGATAAAACTATGTTCTGAGCCAACGCGATAGAAAGCCTCGTTCAATCCAAATATGTTTTCCTTGTTCAGGCTGGCGTCTTTGCTTCAGATTTGAATCAAATTTATTGTAATGACCTTGCTCGCACTGCTTGTTTTGATTTATTTGGTTTGTATGCCCTTCAAATATGTCAAGCTATTCTAGTGTCACAACATAGATGATTGATTATGTTTGTTTATAAGCTATAATCAGTTATTGATTAATATAATAAAGCTTATAAAAAAACATTAAGTATCTCTTTTTGCTAATGTTATGAGATAAGGTGAATGTAGTTTTTTATATGGTTTTTAAAAACTAAAAAATGATTGGAATTTTAATGTCTTTTTTATATGTTTTAAAAACTAAAAAATGATTGGAATTTTAATGTCTTGATGTTTCAATCTATGTTCATGTTTGGTTCATTCAATTAGTTCACGTATGAGATTAGGACTTTGCTCTAATCCTCAAAATGAATAGTAATAAGCCCCCATTATCCCTCGGTATAAAATGACATAAGATTTTACATGACCATTGTAGACAAAAGATTTTTCATGACCATTGTACCCTCTCGCCTCGTGCATTCCCCACACCAATGATATATATGTATGTATGTATGTATGTATATTAAATTTAGGAAGTCATTTATTACTTTAAATTTTTTTTGGGGTAATCTTTGTAAAGTTTTTAGGGTTGTTTGTAATTTTTGAAACTTTCAAGAGGGTGCTTGTAAAGTTTTTAAGGGATCATTTTTTAAAATTTACTTGGTATTATTTGTAATTTACAAAACTTTCAAGCGGGGTTTTTGTATTTTTTTTGAGGGTTCATTGTCAATTTGAAAACCTTTAAGGGGTTGCTTGTAAAATTTTTAGGAGTTGTTTGTAATACTTTAAAATGTTTAGCTTAATATTTGTTATTGTAGCAACATTCATGAGGCTAGTTGTAAAACTTTTAAACGATTCTAAAGTTTTAAAGGTGATATTTGTATTTTTGGAAACTCTAAGGGTCTGCACTTCTATATATATTAAAATATTAATTATTAATTAAAAAATATATATTCAGAGTATATCCAAAACATCCCCTAATAGAAAATTAATAAAAAATTAAGTGGCAGATTAAACCAATCTCATATAATTTCGGTGTCCGCGAAACTGCTTAATTAGAATATGTCATTCTTCTGCAGTTATATGACTTATAAATTCGTGATAGTCTTATTAATTTTATTTTAAAGACTATTCGTGATAGTCCTATTAATTTTATTTTAAAGACTAATTACGTTCCAATATCCTGAGGTATAATATAATTACACGCGTATCCCTGAAGTTTATGTATCTACGCATATAATCATGAGATTACTGATTCTAATCACGTAGGTGATGATTAACGAACTATGTTTTTTATGTTTGAATTGGATTTTTGGTATAATCCGAACTATAATTATCTCGAATTAGATAAGAATTTGGACAATTTCATTAATTAATAAATTTAGTATGTTAACAATAAACAAATATAATTCAATTAGTAATTTTCTGCATTGTAAGTCATAAAAGTAACAATTATTCTTCTTAATTTCTATAGTTAAATATGTAATAAAAAAAGTTAAACAACAATACAATTTTAATGCATAATTAAAACAACAAACTCTTACCCAATCTCAGAAAGAGCAAAAAAAAAAAAAAACAGAATTCTGTTAAGTATTACAGTGCATTTCCCCCCCTTTCTTTTTAACTTTCTGATACTTACACATACAAGTAGGGGTAATGATAAATAAAAATAAACTATGCAAAATCAAAATTTTCTCATACAAATCCCTAATAATAAAATAATTGCTAATATGCAAAAAAAGTAGAAATCTAATGCAAATAAAAATAACTTCTTATGCAAAACCCATATGCAAATCTCTTCTCATAAATTTTTTTTGCCGCCTACAGCTAGGAAAATAATTAATAAACAAGTATTTATATTTGAAGCATCAAAATCAGGTGATGGGAGTATAGAATAGAGCTGAGGAGGTAATAGACTAATTTACAGTCAAGTAGTTAATTGGAACGGACTAATGAACAACATTTCCTAATTTGATGAGTAGTTTTATTGCATACTTTCCTAATTTGTTAAGTAGCGTAATTATTCCGCGAGTAATCATCATTAACACTTTGATTTGGCGGGAATTTCAGAGGGAGAATGATCCTAGCCGTCCATCTATCCCTCATTGCCTTCTATAAATCAAGTTCAGAGAGGGGAAAACGGTCACGCGCACAAACTCTCACTCCCTCTCTCTCTCTCTCAAATTGAAATTCCAAATTCTAGGGTTTTTAATTCGCCGCCGCAGACGATCGATTCTGAAAACCTAGCAGCGATCGCAAAGCTAGGGTTTCCGTTTCTTTCAGAAGCAAATAAGATTCTTGTTCGTAGCTGGTGTGGCCATCGATCGCTCTGTTTGAAAACCTAGCTCCAAGCTCTCATCTTTTCTTTCCAAAAAAGCTAGGGTTTTTTCTGCGAAATTGGCAGCCATGGAGATACAAGAAGTTGAAGGAGCCGACGATCTCCAGCGGGCTGATCCGGTTCTTTTTCAGTTCCCGGGGTTTAATTTTAAACCCAGCGATGTTGATCTTGTGGCCTTTTACCTTCGGAGGAGGATCAGCGGAGGAATGACCCCGAGCAACTTGGTCAGAGATTTGGATATCTACTCAACGGAACCCTGGAATCTTCCTGGTAATTCTGATCTTTTACTTTCTTTCATCTGATGTGTCAATGCAAAGGAATCGGCTTTTCTTGTTAACAAGTCGCGAATTAGCTTCTCTAGTTCTTTGATTGTTTGCTTTGTGTTGATTTGTTATTCAGCCAGAAAATGAAGGGTTTCTTGTTAATCATTTGATGCAATATGAATCACTTTTTATTGCTAGTTTAGTTCGAGAGTAGGCTTTTTGATCTGTTTCGCTTGATACCCGTCAATCATTCTAGGGTTATGGAGCTCTTGGGCTCTTCAAATCTGCATGGGGGAAAAAGAAATTATCGGTGCATTCTAATGCACGAGCTTTTATGTCATATCATGTAGTAGTGTGGTGTTGAATTTAGAGACATTACGTTGCCCTTTTACACTAGCTATGAAGGGAGGGGCACGCGTATGGTAAAGGTTTCTTACTTTGATGAACTAGTATTCTCCAGTTTGGTAATGAATTATTTTCTTTACTCATTTAGTTAGTTACTTTATTATTTTAAAGTTATGTTTCTGTGGCCTTCTTGCTGTCTATATTTTATTAACTAATTCGATTATGATACCTCCTCTGCTACTGATTTATTTGGATTTCTAATCTTGTTGACATAACTCTGTTGATTTTTTTTTTCTATTAAATGTCACCTCCTATTAATTTACCTGTCACATTTAAGCAATCCGCCCGCTAAATATGTTGCTGGTTTTGATTTCTAACCTGTTTTTGATGAATGGTTTGCAGGTGGTCTGTTTCAGTCCGAAAGTGAGAAGTACATGTTTTTTTTCACTCGCAGACACCCAATCAGTGCACGCTCTCGGAAGTTTAATCGCACTGCTGGCTGTGGTTTATGGCACGGTAGTAGCAAAGACAAAAATGTCATACATGGATCTCAAGTTATTGGGTACAGACTGCAATTCACTTTTAAGAAGATCGACGCCGGGAACCAGAAGATCCCTACCAACTGGATTATGCATGAATTCCGCCTCAACAAAACTACAAACATTGATAGCTTGGTGCTTTGTAAAATCTTTAAGAGGAAGCATGGTGAAGAGGGAGAGACAGATGGCCTCGGCGCTGGCATTGCTCTCTCTGATGTTTGTGATGGTGAAGAAGAAAAAGAGAGATTTGCAAAGAGGAGGAGGATTGTGGAATCAGGTGGACAAAAGTTCTTGATGGATGGTTATGCTGAGACATCCTCCAAGAATGCATCATCATCATTATCCTCATCATCATTGCATCATGAAGCACCTAGTGTCGCTGTTGAGAAACCAATTCAACGTCAAGAACAGACAACAACATATGAGAGTCTCGAGAAGAGGAGGCAAGTTGAGAAACAAACACAACAAGAAGCCTACATGGCCGATAACAGTGAGAAGAGATACTGTCGTGTGGACAATACTAAGGCAGCCGACCAACCTTTAGTATTCAAGGATGAATTTGCTTCACTGGAGGACCTTATCTGCCTTGATGACTTTCCACAATGGACTACGGAGTTTAATGCATCACCTTTAGTGGGTGATTGTGATGAGACACCATTCTTGCCTTATGAAGAACAAACAGCAACAGAGGAAAGACTCGAGATGGGGAAGCAAGTTGAGGAACCAGATCAACAGCAAGGCGTCTTGGCTCATTACAATGAGGACACTACTGAAGCAAACAGCCAGTCTTCGTTGTTCAATGCTGTATATGAGTCTCTTTTCTTTGATGATTCTTCACCACAGGATGCCAAAATTGATGCGTCATCATCTTTTTTCCCTTGCTCTGATGACCTTCAAAATCTGGGGTGGGCTGGTCTTTACCATTCGCTGATGAAGTAAGGCTGCCCTCAGCCACATGACTGCTTGCTTACTTGCTTACTTACTGGTGTTGAGATATCCGACTTTTGTCAGAGGATTTCCAAAACTGATAGTGCTGAGATATCCAAAAAAAATTTTAGAGGATTTTCATGAATTGCTTGTGTACAAAGAAGAACTCACCCCCATTAACTTCAAGTGACCTTTGTTGACCTCATCGATAACCAGTACAATCTTACAATGTAGGCTCTCTACAAAGGGTGCATCTTGTGTTATTTCATTCCGTTGTTAATAAAATTATTCATTCTTATTTAAATGGGATATAGTCCAGTATCTTTTACTTTTACTTTATGCATTTTCTGCTTCTTAGTCCTTGTATGCATGTTTTTTTAGGTGCTCATATGTACGTTTAATTTGCAAGATAATTTATCGTTTAATCATTATTCAGGTTTGATTTTTTTTTGTCATTCCCATAATAACAATTAAGCTTCCCTTTTGACACTGAATCAATTTGACTATGCTTGTGCTGGGAGAGAGAATCCACAATAAAATAACTGAAAAAACAAAATGATTACTGTCAGGTTGAGTAACTGAGTATCCATAGTTTATCCTTCTTAGCACTTGGAAGAATGTCAATTTTGCAGGTTTTAATCGCTTCATACTCTTCAGTCCTTCTACACGATGATATGGCAATAGTTCTATACTGAGCAAGCCGGCTGAACTATTCACGATGTCACTTGTCACCTACACGATGATATGGCAATAGTTCTATACTGAGCAAGCCGGCTGAACTATTCACGATGTCACTTGTCACAATAATTTGAAATGCTAATAATGATAATACTGAGCAAGCCGGCTGAACTATTCACGATGTCACTTGTCACAATAATTTGAAATGCTAATAATGATAATCGTTTCATCTTGAACTTCTCCTTAATTAGAACCGCAATCTTAATCTTAAATTAAAATATTTTATACCTCACGGTGGTGTACGTTACGTAGCTATTTTTAAGATAGAAAGAAAGTTCTGCTTTATTATATAAATGAACATCTCATGTTATTATGTTAAAGAAAGACTTCAATTCTTTTGACAAACATCTAGGATTCTTCTCATGTCCTTATGTACATATTCATTCGTTATTATATAAATGAACGGGGATCTGATCCGTTGTTTTTGTTTCCATAAAAGAAAGTGGGCTTTGATAGAAGTTTTTATTTATTTATTTATTATTAAATAGCATTTTTTTCAGAAGTTTTAAATGCTACATCTTAAGAAATGCATTACTTTCATCATTTGAGCACCAAATTTTATTGCAGAAAGATGCAAGGTAGGCTTTTGTGTCCTTCGGGTCAATTATTATTTCTGTCCGTCTCCTTAAAAATAGGCAAACTAGTAAATGAAAATATTTCTGCATCTAAGTATGAATAGGTTTGTTGATTATACTGGAGGTGGATAATAGTGGTGAGCCATCACCTCCTCACTTCATGACATAGAAAGTATCCTTTTTATTCTACTTAAGAACAATTTGGTTACCTAGAATATGAGCAATAGTTATTTTAATGGAAACCTGAGCAATACTATGCAGAATTTTTTTTTGGAATCAATTCACCACTATAGGATTTTGTAAATAGAGATTTTGTAAAGAGCAAGAATAGTGGACACAGTCATAAGGCACGCAGATACAACACAATGTCGACATTCTAGTCCTAAAACTCAATTAAATGTAGGATAAAAGAGCATAGCCACATCAAATATATTCTTATGTATAGATAATACACATCAAAGCCCATAGTGATAAGACATTCTGTAGAAGTATAACGAAAAATAAGATGACATTCTAGTGAACCATATATGTGGTTTTATTTTGGTGTTTAAATAATAATCTCAAAAAAAACCCTGAACTTTGGGATTTTTACATGTAAGGTGTCTCACAAAAGCCTTACCTATGAACTTTCTCATTGGAGCCCATATGTATAATTTGCAAATGACTAAAATTTCCAAGAGAGAAGAAAAACCTCAATTGGCGGGTGGCGGGTACATTGCCAGTAAATACAAATGACTAAATTTAGGATTCTTTTCTCTCAAGAACATTTTTACTTATTTGCTCGATATATTTGGGTTCGATGAGAAAAGCTGAAAGATAGGAGGTTTTGTGAGACACCCTTAATTTCGTTCTGCTAGGGTGTTTTTTTTTTTTTTTTTGAGACAAAAAATTCAGAGGGTTATGTGCAATACCCCCAATTTCAGTTGGATTTGTTAAAATTAACCATTAAATATGTTGGAGAGTTTTTTTAAAAAAGGGAAGTGTCACTTTCAATGAATAGTAAAAAAATACTTTCAATGAATAGTAAAAACATGAGGATTTTATTTTTTCTTCGGCGATGCCAAACTCAGAAAATTTTATGCGTGGGGCCCACATGCATAGTTAATATATTATTTTATTAGTGCATAGTATTTTCCCAAACGTTATAAATAGACCTCAAATCCTTAAGGAAAATTCATTCCAAAAACAACAATCAATATATACAGATATAGATTGTAAAATAGCTGATGCTTATAGGAATTTTACCTAATAGATTGAGGAGATCTTTTGCCTGATAGATCGAGGAGATCTTTACCTGATAGATCGAGGAGATCTTTGCCTGATAGATCGAGGAGATCTTGATAGTAATGGGTCGGTACACACCAGAGTACTGGACCGCTGTATCTGGAAGCAATTTGGCCTTGGGATCCTTGTACCAGAGTAGGCCAAATAATGCTTTAAGCACAACATTTTACAAACGCACAGCAGCTGAGTTGAAAATTATAAATTACTGCACTTTAATTTTTCTGTTAAGTTTTTGCTATTATATATCTATATTATTCCAGATTTAATCACAGGCGCCAACAGTTTTAAAGCATTATTTTGATCTACCATGGATCCTGCGAGGACTCTTGGAGTGGATTGTCTTAAGTTAGAGAACTTTGACGGTTCTAACTTCAACGCATGGCATCGAAAAGTAATCTTCGGGATGCAACTCCTGAAAATCTACTATGTGGTTTCTGAGAAAAAACCCGACTCTGAAGAAGACTCTGAAGCTGAAGCCTCTTGGGCTAGAGATGATCACTTTTGCAGGAGTTATCTCCTTAACTGCCTAGCCGATCATTTAGCAGACGCTTACACCAACAAGCCCTCTGCAAAGGAAATCTGGAATGCTCTGGAGGACCAGTACAAGGATGAGGAGAAGCTCTCCAAATCTCACCTCATTGACAAATTTCTGGACTTGAAGTTCGAAGATAATACTGAGGTTTTGCCTCAAGTCAAAGAGCTTGAAAAGCTTGTTATGAAGCTGAAGGATGAAAATATCAGTCTTTTTCAAACCTTTATTTCTGGTGCAATTATCAACAAGCTTCCTCCATCTTGGATGTCATTCTCTAATGACATTCGGAGAAGGAAAAGGCATGTGATTCTATCTGATTTGAAGTGGTTCATTCGGATCGACGACGAGACTCAGACTCGCACGAAGACTGAGCTCCTTGCTAAGCAGAAGGCGTCTGCTAACATGGTGGCTGCTAATTCTGAAAAGGGTAATAATTCATCTTTCAAGAAAAAAAGTCTTTTAACAGAAAGAAGAATCAGAATCTGAAGAACCTGAACGTCCAGAAGAAGGAGTTCAAGAAGAGCAGCAAATGTTTTAACTGTGGGAAGCAAGGATATTTTGCCAAAGATTGCAAAGTACCAAAGAAGAAAACAACAAACAATGTCAATCAAGTTGATGATTGTGTGACCATGCTCTTCCAGGTAACAACTCCAACCAACATCTCTAGTTGGTGGTTAGACACGAGTGTTACTTGTCATGTATACTCCAATAAAGATATGTTCTCTTCTTATGTTGCTACCAAAGAGAATGTATTAATGGCTGATCATTCTGTGGTTTCTGTTCTTAGAACTGGGACTGTGGTGCTGACTATTTCTTCAGGAAAGACTCTAACATTGAATGATGTGAAACACGTTCCCTCAATTACCAAAAACTTAGTCTCTGGAAGCATGCTGTGTGATACAGGCATGAGGCTAGATTTCTAAGGAGGAAAGCTGTATTATCATTCAAGAAAATATATTTTGGCAATGCATATCATACTGATAGCATGTATAAAATCAGTACGAGTGCACCCAACCCCGTTGTAAATGAAATATCCTCTTCTGCTTACTCCTCTGTGTTATCGCACAATAGGTTGGGACATGTAAATTATAGAAAATTATCCAGCATTGAGAAGTTAGGATTACTTCCAAAATATGGGATAACAAACCTGAGAAGTGTGAAGTTTGCGCGCAAGCAAAGCTGACGAGGAAGCTATTTTTAAGTGTCACGAGGAGCACCAACATGTTGGATCTGATTTATTTAGATACTTGTGACTTCAAGAGCTTCATCACTTGTGACGGCAAGAAGTACTTCATCACCTTCATTGATGACCATTCTTGCTTCTGTCACGTTTACCTGTTGAAATCTAAAGATGAAACCTTCAGCAAATTTGTTAAGTTTCGGACTCGAGTGGAGAAGCAGCTTGGATTGCATGTGAAAAGACTCAGGAGCGACAGAGGAGGAGAATACCGATCTAAGGAATTAGAAGCATACTTCAAGGAGCATGGAATCATTGCAGAAGCTACTGCTCCGTATTCTCCACAATCTAATGGGATTGCAAAAAGAAAGAATCGCACATTGACTGAAATGGTGAATTTGATGCTAATCACATCTAGTCTACCTACCTGCTATTGGGGAGAGACTTTGCTAATGACAAACTAGATTCTGAACAGAGTATCCTATTTCAAAACTAATAATACTCCTTATCAGTTATGGTTGGGATATCCAGATTCTTTGGATAGTCTCAAAGTGTGGGTGTGTCTTGCATATGTTCGAATTCCAGATATCAGAAGGCCTAAGCTTGGACCAAAGGAAAATAGATGTGTGTTTCTTGGCTTTGCTGGAGATAGCAATGCGTGCAGGTTCCTAGACCTTGGAACCAACTCCATCATTGAAGCTCGGGATGTAGAATTCTTTGAGGATAAGTTTATCAAACATAAAGACTTATTGCTCAAAGATATAGTAGGGAATGCTAATACATCAAATGCACAAGAGGAGCCAGTCAATGATGAAGGAGTTATCAAACCATATTCCAAGCGAGTCAGAAGATAGAAAGATTTTGGAGATGACTTCATCACCTATAATGTGGAAGGAGATCTACAGACTTTTTAAGAAGCAATGCAGTCAACAGACGTTCTTCTGTGGAAAGAAGCTATCGATGATGAGATGAATTCATTGATCCAAAATCATACTTAGGAGCTGGTAGATATACCTAAAGATGCAAAGCCTATCAGTTGCAAGTAGATCTTCAAAAAGAAGCTCTGTCCTGAGGGTACTATTGAAAAGTACAAAACAAGACTAGTGGCAAAAGGATTCTCTCAGAAAGAAGATATAGATTTCTTTGATATCTATATACCGGTTTGCAGGATCACTACCATCAGAGTGCTTATCGCATGAGCGATGATTAAAAAGTTTGTCATACATCAGATGGATGTGAATGCTACCTTTCTCAATGGAAATCTCACAGAAGAAATCTACATGGAGAAACCAGAAGGACTCGATGCTCCACCTGGTAAGGTTTGTAAACTTGTTAAGTCATTATATGAACTTAAGCAGGCACCAAAACTCTGGCATGAGAAGTTCGATGGTGTCGTTCGCAACAATGGGTATCAAGTCAGTGAATCTGACAAGTGCCTATATATCAAGGTCATTGAAAGAAAGGTGGTGATCATCTGCCTCTATGTGGATGATATGCTCATCATAGGGAGTGGTTTGGATATTATAATATCTACTAAAAAATTTCTTTCAGCATAGTTCAGCATGAAGGACCTTGGAACTACGGACGTGATTCTCGGAATCAAAATTATATACTCTGAAGAGGGTATTGGATTGTCCTAATCTCATTATGTCGAGAACATGCTAATGAAGTATGACTACTATGACCTGCCAGAACTGTCAGTGACATATGATTACAACAAGAAGCTTCGATCAAATACTTGAAGACCAGTAAAGCAGCTGAGGTACTCAAAGATCATTGGGAGTCTTATGTACGTGATGAGCTGCACAAGGCCAGATATAACATTTGCTATAGGAATACTTAGTAGGTTCACAAGTAATCCTGGAAAGCTTCATTGGGATGTTGTCCAGAGATTGATGAGATACTTGAAAGGAACTACAGGTCTGAGCCTATTCTAAACTGGATATCCGGGTGTAATCGAAGGCTATTCATGATACGAGTCATCGTGCAAGTACTCTTGATCGCTGAATTATCAAGAGTGGGTAGAGAAGAAAACGACAGAAGAACACAAGAGTTAAAATTAGGGCGAAGGAAAATACCTTCTCTAGATTATGAGAATCAATTGGATTTATAAAATCTCTCTCTCACAATCTCTCTAGATCAAAGAACAACCTCCCTGATCTCTTTTCTGATTACAATCTGAGTCCTAAACCCTAGAAAAGTTGTGTTTGTATTTATACTAAATAGAAATCCTAAACGGTACAGGAAACAGGCCCAGGCCCATAACTGCTACGCGCTCGACCGCAGTGACCAAGTCGGTCGACCGGCCAGAACATCAATTTCTAGAAAAATTGATTATAGGGTTTCCGGTCGACCACAGCGCCTACATCGGTCGACCGCTCTCAGTTTAGAGACACAGTCTGGGTCTGTGCACTACGCGGTCGACCACTATGACACATGCGGTCGATCGGACAGAGCCCCAAGCTGTAATTTCCTGCAGTTTGATGAATCCTTCGACTTCGCCGCCTCCAATGGCCTCGTCCATGACTCCTCTACTCTATCCTCAAGATACCATGAGAATCATCTATCCTTAAGCTCCCATAAGGATCGTTAAGCTCCCGAAGAGAAGATACACCCGTATCATGGGTCCCCCCTTTAGGAACTTGAAGTCCCATTCAAGTTAGAACTTCAGCTAAGGGAACTCGCGAGCTCCTCCTTCTCTGTTGAACCACTTAGCCTTGCTAGGAACCTGACCTTGACGTCCAATGAGAAACGACTCCTTCGTCCCCTGTCTCATCGTGGTCGTCTTCCGTTCCAAAATACAATCTTCTTTCAGTGGCTCCTCTCTATCAAACCACAAGTCTTCAACATGCGGTAAGATCATCTTGTCATCACCTTCATCATCCAATAACGGAGGCTCAAACAACTTCAAGTACTCGGCATTGATCACCGAATACATACCTAAGTAAGGCAGCAAATCTAATCGAAAAGCGTTGTCGCTAATCTGATCGAGAATCCGAAACGGACAATAACGAATAGGCTTTAACTTCTTCCCTTCTCCTTTTAGCCTCTCCTTACTCAATTTTAGCTATACCATATCGCCTTTACCAAAGTTACAAGGAACCCTATGTTGATCATGCTTCGCCTTGTACTTAGCTTATGATTTCTTCAATTGAGCTTCAACCGTGGCATGATTATGTTCAATCTTCTCGAGAAATCGCTGAGCACGTTGTCTTTCACTCCCCTCCTTGCTGTCCATTGTGGCTTCACATGAAAACACAAGATCGAACGAGCTCGGCGGTAAAAATCCATAACAAGTCTCAAACGATGACTTCTAGAAGATCCATGAATCGCCCGATTAAAAGCAAACTGTAAATATGGTAAACTCTCATCCTAAGTCTTAGGATGCCTGGAATTATACCCCCGCAATGTGTGCACCATAGTCCGGTTGACTATCTCCGTTTGTCTGTCTGTTTGTGGATGAAAGGCCGTACTCTTCTTCAATTTAGTGTCCATCAAACTCCATAAAGAATCCCAAAAATTGCCCGAGTAAACGGCTATCCCGATCCAAAATAATCGAACTCCGCAACCCAAAGTTCTTCCACACATGCTCAAAGAACAATTATGCTACACCCGCTCCCGTCACGGTCTTCTTACAAGGAATCAATATCATCATCTTGCTGAACTGAACCGGTCCACTACAACGTACAAATAGTCATGCTCACACTTCGTAGTCGGTAACCCTCCTAGAAAATCCATAGAAATGCTCTCTCACGGCTTAGAAGAAACTGGCAATGGTAGGTACAATCTCCTCTTCCTGTTAGAAGGCTTTGAAATACTGCATAACTTACACCCTCCAACATACTTAGTCACATCATCAAGCATCCGTGGCCAAAACACATGTCGCCGTAGATTGAGAAGCGTTTTTTGAATGCCAAAATGCCCTTGCACACGCGAGGTATGTGCTTCCCGAATCCACTACAACCTATTACCATCCTCCGGAATGCATAGTGATGCCCCACGATACAACAAGCCATCTTCTCCAAGTGCATACTCCCCCCTTTGACCAGCCTTCGCCTGCTCAAACACACTACCGAAGTCTCTACTGGATGCGTACAACTGTACATACTCCAAAGGAACCAATGGCTGAATATGCGTCATCACCAATAAAGACCTTATCGGCGGACGAGATAACATATCGACCAACTTGTTCATCGCCCCCTTCTTGTACCTAATAACGATGTTGAAAGCCATCAAATAAGACATCCACTTCATGTGTCGTGCCTGCTGTAGCTTCGTTTGGGCATGTAAGAACTCCAACGGCTTGTGATCCGAATGCACAACCACCTCTTTTCCCAACAAGTACACCCTCCAATGCTTAATTGCTTGATATAGTGCATAGAACTCCTTGTAGTTCGCAACAGCACCCGAAAACTTCTCAGAATGGTATTCCACCGGCTTCCCATCCTGAATCAACACCGCGCCCATCGCATAACTAGACGCGTCAGTCTCCACCTCGAAAGTCCGCTGTAAATTTGGCAACGCTAACACCGATGCCTCCGAGATTTTCCTTTTTAGCAACTAAAAAGCCTCCTCATGCGTCCTCCATCACTCAAACTGAACTTTAGCCTTTGTGAGGCCATGTAACGGTGCCGCATAAGTCAAAAAATGTTGAATGAACTTGCGCAAATACTGACAAGCCCCCATAAAGCTCCTCAGCTCAGTCACTGTATTTGGCGTCGGCCACTTCGTGATCACCTCAACCTTGCTTGGATCTATCCTCCACTGGCCCTTCCCTACGATGAAGCCGAGATACACCAACTCGTCCTTCCCGAACTCACACTTCTTCCCGTTGAACTTCAGTTGTCCGTCCTGCAACACTTCAAATACCCTCTCAACATGAACGAGATGCTTCTCCCAAGTCCTGCTGTACACCAAGATATCATCAAGGTAAACTATCATAAAATCCTCTATAAAAGGTTACAACAAATCATTCATAAGACTCATAAAGGTAGACGGAGTGTTGCACAATCCAAACGGCATCACCAACCACTCGAACAGGCCCTGCTTGGTCTTGAACACAGTCTTCCAAATGTCTTCCTCCCGAATCCTCACCTGATGGTAACCAGACTTCAAATCCAGCTTCGTGAAAAACCTCGCTCCCTCCAACTGGTCCATAAGATCATCGATCCGTGGTAATGGGTAGCGATTCTTGATGGTTATCTTATTGAACGCCCGGTAATCTACGCACATGAGCCAGCCTCCATCCTTTTTGGGCACCAATAACACTGGTGACCCGCAAGGCGAACAACTCGGCACAATCACTCCCGTCTCCAAGAGCTCCTGAACTTGCTTCTTGATCTCCTCGGACTCCTGTACTGATGTGCGGTACAGGCCTATGTTAGATAAGGAACTCTCCCCGGTCAACATAATCTCATGCTCTACACTTCGACATGGTGGTAGTCCCGTGATCTCCGAAAACAAGTCCACATACTTGGTCTTTAACCTGTCAAGATCTCCCTATTGAAGCTTGTTCAAGGTGGACAAGCACATCCTACTCAGCTGCTCTTCATACGGCCGAATGAATAATAAAACGAACTTCCTACCCACATTCACCAACCTCTTAGCCTGAGTCACCGTCACGAAGCTCGTCTCCTGTGGAAGAGATGTCAATCGAAAAATGAATTGCTCGCCATCCTTGGTGAACGTATATTTTTGGGCTCGCCGATCATATACCGCGTATCTATCCCACAAATAAGGATTGCCCAAAATAACTTGGCAAACATCCAACGGAACCACGTCGTCCCACAAATAAGGATTGCCCAAAATAACTTGGCAAACATCCAACGGAACCACGTCGCATGTGACCTCGTTAATATACGACTCATGCAACGGAACCACGTCGCATGTGACCTCGTTAATATACGACTCATGGAGTGCAAATCTGAATGAACACTGGCTCACCACACTCAATCCCGCCTCCTTCTGAATCCACCCTAATGGATAGGTCTTCGGATGCTTCACCATCTTTAATCCCAGCTTCTGTACTAATGCCTCAGATATCAGATTTTTCTGCCTCCCTGTATCTACAATAGCATCCACTAAACTGGTCTTGACCTGCAACTTCAGAACAAAGAGCTGCTCCCTTGGGTCGTCATCTTCTTTAGTGGCCTGCTTTCCCGCCATAAGGTTAAGACTACTATTGGGTTCAGTCATCCCGGGAACCTCCTTCGGACCCTGTGCTATCACGTACGCCTTCTTCTCCTCCTTCTTCTTTAACCCTTTTGGCTTCAGATGAGGATACTTATCCCAGCAACGATCAGCCTCATGCCCTGTCTGTTCGCAGTGATTGCATGTCAATCCTACTTTCCCCGAGTCACCCTTTTTCTTCTCACCCTTAGACTGAGAGCCACCTGTCTTGCTCCCCAATGGTTTGGAATCCCCCTTTGTCTCATTGCCCTTCTTTTTCCTGCCCTCAATGGCAATGGACTTCACGCTCACCTCTGCGATTGTCTTAACCGAAAACAGCTTCATCTCCTTCCAGATGTAATCATTCAGACCTGCCATGTACTTCATGAAGATGGAGTACTCGTCCGTTAAGATGTTTAGAACCATCGCCTATTGCTGGAACTCCGTCGTGTACTCTTGAACGGTCTGATTAAACTTTTGGTGCAAGTCATACCACTTGTACAAACGCTCCTCAAGCAACCCCACTAGATAGAACTGTTTCCGAAGTAGCTCCTTGAACTTGTTCCACGACGTCGCTTTATTCTCCTGTTTGTAATAGGATTTCCACCACGTCAACGCGTGCCCTGAAAGCTTCAATGTCGCGAACATTATTTTCTTCTTGGACGAATATTCGTAGAGAGTGAAGTACATCTCCATACGTTTGATCCAATCATCAAGCTTCTCCACATTGATACTCCCATGTACATCTCCATACGTTTGATCCAATCATCAAGCTTCTCCACATTGATACTCCCATCATAAACAGGAATCTCAACCTTGAAGTCAATAATCATCAAGCTTCTCCACATTGATACTCCCATCATAAACAGGAATCTCAACCTTGAAGTCAATCTTCAGGTTCTGGTAATTATTCTTACCCCCTTGATATCCAACAGTCTTGACAATCTTAGTCTCCCCCTCTGAATCAGATTTCTTGCTCTCTTTGTCGGATTCGACGAGTTTCTTCTTACCCTTCGAAGAAGATTCCTCCTTTTTGTCTCCTCCGTTGATGAGACCCACGAGTTGAGTAAGAGTCATCCCGATCATCTCAATCTGCTTCTCCATAGCATCGAGTCTTGCTGAATTATGTGCTTCAGTCATCTTCTTCTTCCTTAATTTCTGGACTCCCTCTAAGGAAATAAGGATCTCGCCAAGCTTCTTGTACTGTGAACGAGTAAGGACCATACACAGGTTCCCCCTTCACAGGATCTAGTGCTCTGATACCAACTTGATACGAGTCGCCGTGCGAGAACTCTTGATCGCGGAATTATCAAGAGTGGGTAGAGAAGAAAACGACAGAAGAACACAAGAGTTAAAATTAGGGCGAAGGAAAATACCTTCTTTAGATTATGAGAATCAATTGGATTTACAAAATCTCTCTCTCCCACAATCTCTCAAGATCAAAGAACAACCTCCCTGATCTCTTTTCTGATTACAATCTGAGTCCTAAACCCTAGAAAAGTCATGTTTCTATTTATACTAAATATAAATCCTAAACGGTGTAGGAAACAGTCCCAGACTCATAACCGCTACGCGGTCGACCGCAGTGACCAAGTCGGTCGACCGGCCAGAACATCGATTTCTAGACAAATCGATTATAGGGTTTCCGGTCGACCGCAGCGCCTATATCGGTCGACCGCTCTCAGTCCAGAGACACAGTCTGGGTCTGTGCACTACGCGGTCGACCGCTGTGACACATGCGGTTGATCGGACAGAGCCCCAAGTTGTAATTTCCTGTAGTTTGACGAATCCTTCGACTTTGTCACCTCCAATGATCTCGTCCACGACTCCTCTACTCTATCCTCAAGATACTATGAGAATCATCTATCCTCAAGCTCCCATGAGGATCGCTAAGCTCCCGAAGAGAAGATACACCCATATCAATTCAGATGTGAGCTGGTGCTCAGAACCAGATGAGTGCAGACTACTGGAGGATTTGTCTTCACCATGTGTGGAGCTACCATCTCGTGGAAGTCTAAGAAGCAGACCAAGATTGCACAATCATCGATGGAATCTAAATTCTTCGCACGCTATGTTGCAAAAGATGAAGCTGAGTGGCTTAGTTGTATTCTCCGAGACCTTCCATTGACAAAATTGTAAGGTACAATTACTATCTATTGTGATAATCAGGCGACGAGTGCTGTGGCAGCAAACTCGATGTTTAATGGAAAGAAACGGACCATTCATCTGAAGCATGGTTATTTGAGAGAGCTCATTTGTCAAGGAGTCATCTCTGTGATTGACATCCGATCTTCAGAGAATGTGGCTGATCCTTTGACTAAGGGTCTAAAAAAGGATATAATCGAAAGGACATCTACTAGAATGAGTCTTAAATTTTTGTAAGTCTTACAAATACTTACCATGTTTATTAAATTATTAGTTCAAAGCTTTGTAAGTCTTACAAATACTTACCATGTTTATTAAATTATTAGTTCAAAGCTTATGCTACTAATAATAAGATAATTGGTTCAATTAGTTCAAAGCTTATGCTACTAATAATAAGATAATTGGTTCAAAAGTCAAGTAAGATTTGCAAAAGTTGATAGTCTTACAAATACTTATCATTTACATCAAGTTATTAGCTTATGCTACTAATGACAAGATAAATGGTTCAAAAGTCAAGTAAGATTTACAAGTGAAAGGGTTCAAGTTTTCTTGGATTAGTCAGTGTCTAAGGCAAGGTTTGGGGGTTGCGTAACGCGCTCCATAAGGAACGAGGTACTTAATTGATCTTTGATCAACCTCTAATACTATCCTTACCTGGCTGAACTACCCAAGTAAAACTTTGATTTTTTCACCTAGAATCCTATTATGTAAAGGGGATGGCCGTTAAGCCTTAATGGGTCCAAAGCATTTTGGATGCAGGGTGTTAGATAGGAAACACACCTAAAGGACTCACCTAGAATCCTATAATGAGAGAGGATGATTTTTTTAGCCTTAATGAGTTCAAAGCATTTCGGATGCGGGATGTTTGATAGGAAACATGCCTAACGAACTCACCTATGCATGGGTGGAGATTTGGCCATCTCCTATGGTGTCTTGTGGAAAAATACCTAGAGCCCTAGCAGAAACTAGGACATGCACAGTGCCATAAATGTGCAAAGACAAAGGCAAGGCAAAGGTAAAGGCAAAGGCAAGTGTGGTTCAAACTAAAAACTACCACAGATAAGTTTGATCTTGTATACGTGATCGCTGGATTTTTAGACACGTGCTGGTTCAAGTCTCTGCGATACCATGCACCTACCTATTATTCAGTCGGTCTAAGGGGGATTCAAATCCTTGCGATATCTACCGTATGCACAACGATTGAAACAAACGGCACCGTTGCACGCCACTAGTTTAAAAAAGAACTTATGGGGGATTGTTGGAGAGTTTTTTAAAAAAAGTGAAGTGCCACTTTCAATGAATAGTAAAAATTACTTTCAATGAATAGTAAAAACATGAGGGTTTTATTTTTTTCGCCGATGCCAAACTCAGAGAAAATTTTTTGCGTGGGCCCACATGCATAGTAAAATATATTATTTTATTAGTGCATAGTATTTTCCCAAACGCTATAAATAGACCTCAATTCCTTGAGCAAAATTCATTCCAAAAATAATAATCAATATATACAGATATAAATTGTAAAATAGCTGTGCTTATAGGAATTTTGCCTAATAGATCGAGGAGATCTTTTGCCTGATAGATCGAGGAGATCTTTGCCTGATAGATCGATGAGATCTTTGCCTTATAGATCGAGGAGATCTTGACAGTACTAGGTCGGTGCACACCAGAGTACTGGATTGCTGTACCTAGAAGCAATTTGGTCTTAGGATCCTTACACCAGAGTAGGCCAAATAATACTTTAAGCACAACGTTTTACAAACACACAGCAGCTAAGTTAAACGTAGAGTTAAGACTCTATGTTAAAATTGAAAACGCAGAGTTGGGACTCTGTGTTTAGGAAACATAGAGTTAAGACTCTATGTTAAAATTGAAAATGCAGAGTTGGGACTTTGTGTTTAGGAAACGTACAGTTAAGACTCTATGTTAAAATTGAAAACGCAGAGATGAGACTCTGTGTTTTAGGAAACATAGAGTTAAGACTCTATGATGGGGTATGAAATTTGAATGTGGGTCTTGGCCTTTGCGTTTCAATTCTGACCGTAGGTCTTAGTCTCTGCGTCTAAATGTTATAACACAGGGTTTGACCTCTGTGTCCAAGTATTACAATGCAGGATTCGACCTCTGCGATCAAGTGTTAATACAAAGGGTTGGCCCTTGTATTTAAGGCTTGACACGTAAAGTTTATTCTCCGTGTTACAATCCAGTTTCTTATGTGTTAGCAACCTATTTCTGTTACTAATTATTATTTCTGATTTTGCAGTGTTCTTTCCGAATGTACCACTTTTGCAAGAGCATCATTTTGGGTATATTGGCGGCCCTGACATGAATGAAGTTTTTAGCCTTCGTAGCAAAATCCCGTTGTGCACTTTCCCTGACTCGGAGAGAACGAGCATGCTCAGATTCCCACGATGTTCTACTCTCAGAGTTCTGATCACCGACTTAGATTTGGAGACTCCTGCCGACCATGATCAATTCCCTAAACCGGTGTTCATTTTTGGAGATCACATAGCAGCTGATGACCATCTTATACATGCAGAAGATTCAAAGCTGTTAAAGAGAGTCAATAACTACTTCCTCTTTCTCCCAAATATGAAGAGGATGTATCCACTCTCCTACTTCTTGAATGTGAGCTGTCGCCGAGGTTTGACTTTTGATATAGTCAAGTCTTCGCGAAAGAATTCCGTTGTGCACTTTCCCTGATTCAGAGAGAACGCACATGATCAGATTTCCTTTATGCTCTACTCTCAGAGCTTTGATCACCGACTTAGATCTGGAGACTCCTAACGGCCATGATCAATTCCCTAAGCCAGCGTTCATATTTGGAGATCATATAGCAGCCGACGACAGCTTTATACATGCAGAAGATTCAAAGCTGCTACAGAGGGTCAACCGCTTCCTCTTTCTCCCAAATATGAAGAGGATTTATCCACTCTCCTACTTCTTGAATGTGAGCTGTCGCCGAGGTTTGACTTTTGATATAGTCAAGGAGAAAGAAAATGTGTCGCTTGGACTTGGTCGACAAGCTCGCACACAAATTGGGGGACAACTCAAGGGCTTAAGACCCAGCCTATTTGAAAAGGATCTTGCTCATGAAGCACCACTTACAGCGAATGTCTTCATTCGCCAGTTCATCACGGTTCAGGGTGAATTCCCTGCATAGACGTTCAGGGTGAATTCCCTGCATAGACGTTCAGATCCCCAGGATAGGTTTGTTCTGGAGAAGGAGGTTGGTGGACACGGATGGTGGATTTTGTTCTTAAGGAACTTAAAGAACTGCTCGCTCAATCGGGTCTCATGATCCCGGTGTTAGCTATTCGGCGTAGGATTGTTCAAGGCTATCCTAATTTCTTCGCTATGTTAGAGAGATACAACCCGGATAGTTGCACATTCTTCACACCCATAGGGGAATTAGGGTTTTCCCTCCACGAAATGCAAGCGGTATCGGGGCTGCCATTGTGTCAGATGCCCTATGAAGAATTCATCCCCGCTACTGAAGAGCTCTCCATTTTAAGAGTGGCACACCCATAAGTTTACGCTACCTTTTGGGAGCTGATGTGCCACTTCCACATATGTGCTTAGGTTGTTAGGATGCGTGGAGGGGGTCTTATGCATACTACATGTGTGGACTATCTCTTTTAGAACTTGAGTCAGAAAGATGAGGTCATGACCCGACTGGCTGTCATTTCTCTTAAAGACGCTAAGGCCTGAATTAAGGCTTCTAACGCTGCTTACAAGACTGAGCACATGGAAGATGGGTTCGAGGCTGGTGTTAAATTTGAAAGTTTTCACTACCAGGCCACAATTCCGATTTTTGACATGGCTCTCCTAGCTGGCTTCTTCATGATTTGGTTGAAGGGGTGCGTAGTACCATCGAAACTAGTCGAGGCGATATTAGCTGAGGTTGTATACCCAACTGTCTTATTTACCCATGGGAGGCCCGTGAGCCTCCTTACTGCTATGGTAGGCTGCGTACAGAGTGGATTAAGGATGTTGTCTTCTAAACTTATTGGCACCCAGGGAATTAAGGCTACTAGGAGGAAAGCTAGGAAAACTCCCCAACCACGTGTACCAGTGCCATATACGTACTTGGTGGCCTGGTTCGTGCTACATTGCCCTTCATTGATGATAAGGGTTGCTGAAGAAAATGAAGTCCCTATTCCCTTTGTACAGAGATTGGAGTCGGCCACATGGACTAATATTTACATAGTCATGGTTGACAGATTTTATCTCAGGAAGACAACTACAAAATTTTCTGTTGCGCTCCTAACTTTGATGGGGCTGATGAAGAGGGCACAAGCTTTACAGACATGCTTTTCGAAGGCTCATCCTCTTTGGAAGAAGGCACCTTCAGATGACTTCTCATGATCCGGTTGGGCTATCTGGTCTATCGCTTGAGGGAGAAGTGCATCATTGAACCTTACATGTCTTCTCGATTCACCAGATAATTTGGATATGACCAGCTTTATGTTGGCAATCCTAACCTGGCATTAGCTCAGGTTGGGAACTTGTACTAAGGGGCCCGCACGTGGTACTTCTTCTCTGTCGGAGGGACTCATGCGTACTTTACCTTACCCAACTCACCGCCTAGCTGTTCCACCGTTGCGGACTTCCGCGACTGGTTTAATGAGGCTTCTCAAATCCTAGAATATGATATCTACACATCATGTATAAGCGAGATTCGGGAATTATACAAATCAAGAAGCGGTTCCACCAAGACTCGTTTACCGGGAATAGAAGAGTATCTATCCTGTGAACGAGGAGCTGTCGAAGCCCATCAGGAGTTGCCCACCATTGAGCCCTCTGGAGAAGAGGTTCCTATGGAGACTGAAGAGGAGTTATTAATTGCTGACCCTCCTGAAGATAAGGCAGCTGGGGAAATTCCTGAGGAAGCGCCTGCTCTTGAACCTCGCTCTTTAAGATCAGGTAAAAAGGTGCTTACTACTGAAGAGGAAGGCGAATATGATAGGAGAATTCGTAAGAGAAAACCCGTTGCTGCCAAAAACTCTAAGAGGGCCAAATTGATGGGGGACACAATGAAATCTGTGCCCGTTGCGCGCTTGGCTGATAGGGAGGATAGAACGCTTCGATCGATTCCTTCCATTTCTGAGAGAGTGGGAGCCGATGAGATATTGCCCATTGAAGGTTTAGAATCATCTTCTCCTCCTCTTATCCGGGACCAGAGTATATATGAAGGTCATCCTTCCGAGGTTGTTCCTCCACCTACTCGTAATGAGTACACAGGTCTGATCTATCTAGCCGTGCCTCTTCCTCATTCGAGAGCTCTGAGGAAACTAATCGAGGAATTAGAATACTAGATACAGATGACTATTGATGTCGTCAGTCTTAGAGGTGCTTCCTTTGAGCATTTTGAGCTCATCTTGACTAACTATTTAGATAAAATCAGGGATAAAGGTGATGTGTCGTGGGCCAAACATTGTAAGGAGGGTGTCATCCTCTTAGAAGCAGAGTTGGAAACTTTCAAGGAGCTATAGTGCACTAATCTCGAATCTGAATAGAGCAGACTCTCTCCTTAGCTACAATCTCGAGGATACATCATCAAGAGATCCTTCGCAAGGATTTATCTGATAAAAAGGCTCGCATAACAATATTAAGGTAGCATCATACTCAGGTGTATACTGATATAAATAGTGTTGTTTCTGGTATTCGTGTCACTGAAGAAGTCATTGATCGATTAGAGGCTGAGCTGGACCAGAAGAAAGCCCAGTTGGCTCAATATGCGGATGTTAGAAAAGGGCTTTTTAGCTTCAAAGTGACAACATTTTTAAGGATTTTTGCAGCACACTCCACGCATCTGAGGGAATTCGAAGAGAGATTGTTGCTGCAGCCCCCGCTGAAGCAGAACTCAAGAAGGAGATTGAAGAACGAGTCTGGGCCGCTCACGAAGAGAAACTTTCTGCATTCAAGTCCAGGCTGAAGTCCTTTAAGCTGATGAATCCTGATGCTTAAATTTTATACTGTTTGTTTTGGCTGAGGAATAATTTTGTATCATTTTTATTTCAATTATCGTCACTTTGTATTAAATTAACAATATCGAATGAAAATGATATCATTTCGTCTTTCATCGTCTCTCTTGTTGAATTTTTATTTGGGACGATGAAAAGTAATACAAATGCCATAAGTGTAGTGTTAACTTAGCATGAACTCGAAATTCTCTTTATTACCACATGAAATTTTAGCCGTCAAAGGTGTAGTGTTAACATGACAATATACAAAACATGAAAATTAAATATTTATTCCTGCAATACACTCTAAATTAGCAACCACCAGCCTGACTTGACTGGAGTTTGAGAGAAAAAGAGGGGGCTACATGACTTATGGGAAGTATCTCTTAAGGAACTTCCCGTTAATTGGTATCATGAGCCTGTCTCCTTTTTTATCGATGAGGCAATAAGCTCCATTTGAATAAACTGATTCTATTACGAAGGGTCCTTCCTATTTGGGATTGAACTTCCCTTTGGTTTTGTGTGTCATCACCATGGGTCATCTGACGGCTAAGACCAAATCGCTTTTCTTAAAAATTTGTTCTTTAACCTTTTTGTTGTAGGCTTTAGAAATTCGGGCTTGATACAACTCGATCTGTTGCTGAGCTTGAAGTCACTTGTCATCTAAGGCTTTAAGTTCCTGAAGGCGCAGTTGATGTTTCTCTTCCTTTGTCATTCCGGTTGCGATAGCACTCTCAGGGAAGGGATCTGAATTTCTAACGGTAGTATAGCTTCTCAACTGTATACCAAAGAGAATGGCGTAGCTTTTGTGGGGGTCCTCACCGTTGTGTGGTAGGCCCACAGACATTCACCGAGTTTTTCATCCCAATCGCGTCGGCTCTTTGAAACAAACTTTTTAAGAAGCTTCATAATGGTCTTGTTAAAAGCTTTTGCAAGGCCATTTACTGGCGGATAATATGCCGTAGAGGTAACGCTTTGCATTCTAAACTTATCACAAAATCTCTAAAATCCAAAGGTAACAAATTGTGTCCTGTTGTCGTGAATTATTCGTTTCAGGACTCCAAAACGGTAGATGATGTGATGTTTGATGAATTTGATCACATTCGAAGTCATGACTTCTTTTAGCGGGATTGCCTCCACCCATTTGGAGAAGTAATCGGTTACAGTCAAAATGAATCGGTGTCCTTTGGAAGTCAGATGAGAGATTGGTCCCACAACATCCATACCCCACATTTCGAACGGCCAAGATGCAGATGTGAGATGTAAGTTTCCTAGCGCTTGATGGATAAAGTCACCATGAATTTGACATGCATGACTACGTTTAGCGTAGTCAACTGTGTCTGAGAACATTTTTGGCTAGTAATAGCCAATTCATCGGAGGTGATCTCCCAACTTAGCCCTAGGTTGATGGGCTCCACACATTCCATCGTGAGCCTCCTTGAGATCCTCCTTTGCTTCCTTTCAAGAAATACATCGAAGCAAAACTCCATCATGTGATCTACGATACAATATTTGGAAAACTGTGTCGTAATAGAATCGGAGGGCCTTTCGTTTGATAGCGTCCGCTTTCTTAGAATTATCGGGCAAAATCCCGTATAAGATATAATCGATATACAGGAATTGCCAATTCCTGGATTCAAGCTCCATGGAGGTTGTGCAAACCTCTCCTACTGTTGTCTTGTCTGAACTTTCCTCTATAGGGAGCTTGGAACAGTATAGCTTGCATCCCGTGACCGGAATCATTGTTTCGGCCCTAGGTGGCAATGCTAATGAAGTTGCCAATGAGGCTAAAGCATCTGCATAAACATTCTGAGTTCGTGGAATATATCCAATAAAGAAACCTTCAAACTTCTTTGCTTGCTTTAACACAGTGAGGTAGTATGGGATCAGATCCTCATGACGCACTTCGTATTCCACTCGGACTTGATTTACGATGAGCGTAGAGTTACCGTAAGCCTCGAGATGTCGAATGTTGAGTTCTTTCTGCAAATTGCATTCCTAATAGCAGAGCATTATACTCAGCTACATTATTAGTGCAGGGCTCGATCAGGGAAAATCCTATTGGGATCATATGACCGTTTAGAGAAATAAATACGACTCCTACTCTGGCGGTAATTGCTCCATGAGGATTTGCTCTGGATGAACCGTAAAGAATAATTTCCACACTTGCATGGCTTCTTGAATGACGCAAGCTTCAGCGGCTTCATCGGGCAATTCTTCATACAACTTAGATGTCTCTGGCACCGGGTGATCAGCTAGGAAGTCTGCCAACACTTGACCATTGACTGATTTTTGGGCCATAAATTGCAAGTCATATTGTGATAAGAGGATGGCCCACTTTGCCAGCCGACAATTTCGAGATGATGGTTTTGTCATCAGAACTCTCAAAGGATTTACCTTAGAGATGACATGGATTGTTTGTCCAACCAGGTAGTGTCACATCTTTTGGATGGCGAATACCAAAGTGAGACATTCTTTTTTAACTGGATTATACCGGTGTTCGGTTCCCATCATGGTCCTGCTTAAGTAGTAGATGGCTTGCTCTTGCCCTTGATCGATGTTCTAAGCTAATAAAGCTCCAAGAGAATGGTTCATGGCTCTCACATATAACAAGAACGGTTTTCCTAATATTGGGGCCATAAGAACCGGCGGTTGGGTGAGATATCTCTTAATCTCCTCAAATACTCTTTGGTTGTCTCAATCCTAAATGAATGATACTTCCTTCTTCATGAGCTTAGAAAAAGGTTGGCATCGTCCGGAGAGATTAGATTTGAATCTCCGGATGTAAGCCAATCTGCCTTACAAACCTCTGAGTTCTTTAAGATTCTTCGGAGGCGGCATGTCTTGGATAGCACGAACTTTCTCTAGATCAAGAAAAATTCCCTTGGATGTAACTATAAATCCCAAGAATTTTTCGCTCGATACTCCAAAGAATGATTTTTGTCAGGTTCATCTTCAGCTGATGTGCTTGCATGATATCGAACATTGTCTTCAGGTCTACAAGATGATCATCTTTATGTTGACTTTTCACTGCTATGTTGTTAACGTAGCATTCAATCTTCTTATGTAGATGTTCGTGGAAGATGGTGTTCATTACACATTGATAAGTTGCGCCTGTGTTTTTCAAGCCAAAGGGCATCACTGTGTAGCAATATACCCCCAATGGTGTTCTGAACACAGTATGCTTTTCGTCTTCAGGATACATCTTGATTTGATTATATCCGGAGAATCCATCCATGAAAGACATCCTTTCATATCCGCAGGAATTGTCAATCATGACATCAGTGATGGGGAGAGGAAACTCGTCTTTTGGACAAGCTGCGTTAAGGTCATAAAAGTCGATGCATATCCGGACCTTACCGTTCTTCTTAGGAACTGAGACAATATTGGCTACCCAGTCCGGGTGATGTTCCTCTCTGACAAAGCCTGAGTCTACAAGTTTTTTAACTTCTGACTCAATTGCTTTCATGATATATGGGTGAAACCGGCGTTGTTATTGTTTAACGGGTTTTGTGTCCGGATCAATGTTGAGACGATGCATGGCTACTTTTGGTCAAGGCCAAGCATATCTTCATAATTCTAAGTGAAGACATCTATATATTCTTGGATAAGAGATATAAGGTCCTCTTTCTCGGATGGTGATAAGCTTTCAGCTATGAAGATAGGCTTAGGGTCGGATTCATCTCCCATGTTGACCTGGACCACTTTATCTTCGGTAGGTGGTTCACGCTGTTCGAAGCGCACATTCCACAAGATATTAAGGCGTCTGATCCAAGGGTCATTGGTCGATTTGATCAACTCTTCATCATCCCCTGTATTTTCATCTAGGTGACTAGTTGAAACCATGTTCACTGTCAAACTTTTAAAGAAAGGCCCGATACTGACATCGGATTCCCATGAGGATGTCCCGGATGAATGATCTTGACATAGACAGCCACACATTTCATTTTCTGAAGGAGAAGGGGTTGTGACATAACCCACACCTCTTCCGTTTTTTTGATAATAGTCGGGAGGTTTCCCTTCTGGGGTCAGAGACATTCGAATTGACGTTCATCTTCCTTTCCCGAAATTTAAACTCTTTTTCTCTTTAAAGTTATAACCCATTCGTTTCATTAAGTGAATGGAATTGGGTTCGTGGTAATGAAATTGAGGAACTCCATCATCTTCCTCTGAGCTTCCTCATTTGAGTATTTCGGGTTTGACTTTACCAAAATAGATCGGCTTCTTCCCTTTCCTTTTGGACGGGACTTTAAAGAAAGCCTTCTGTGTATCTTCTACTTCTTCATCTGAAGTGAAGGACGACTTAATCGGCAATGTGAGGGATGCCTCTGCACACAATGTGTGTCATGGGTCGATACATGCATTAACATCATTCTCTATTTGTTCATTTTTAGAGGACACATCAGACAAGTACACCAAAATAAAATCTTTATTAATGCACTACTCGTCCTCACTCGGTATATTATTATTGCTCTCATCCTGACCAATTACATTGAAGTTTAGCTCCCATGGACAATCTTCTTCAGGGTCTGGCTCAACGTCGGCTTTATTACCACTGTCAACATCTTCTTTCTTCTGTGATTCTGAGTAGAAGACCGAATCTGTATGGAAATTTTCCACCCCTCTGAAAGGATACTTTTCCGCAATCAGGGTTTGGACTTCCCCCTCATCATTAACATACTTCATGACCTGATGTAGGGTCGATGGGACAATGCAGTTTGTGTGAATCCATGGTCATCCTAACAATAGATTATAGGACGTGTTCGCGTCTATAATGTAACAAGTCACCTCGGACTTGAGATCTCCGATTTGATACCTAAGCTTGATCTTCCCTAGGGGTCGAGTACTATTGGCGTTGAAACTGAAGATAGTGGTCTGAGTGGTGTTCAACCGATGCATGGGAATCCCTAAGACCTGCATGACCCTGTAAGGCATGATGCTGAGTGCTGAGCCTGGGTTAACTTGAACACGGCTGATTTTCGAAGACCCAATGTACCCTGATAATCATATTTTATTACAATTTTATACCCTCATTATCTATTTAATATGAATAAATATACCACTAATAATTGCTTTTATCTTTAATTGCAGGTTAATGAAGAATAAATCCCAAAAATCTCATCTCTTTTCTCAAGTGAAATATTTGATTTTAAAAAGCCCAAATGCCCAAATGTCCCAAAGCAACCATGGCAACTCCTCCTATTTTTTCTCAAATATTTGAATTTCATTTATTTTTGAAACTTGGATTTTGCAACTTGGATTTTGAATGGGTTGGACCTGATGCAATGCAACTTGGATTGTTCTCTCAAGTGGGCCGGCTTGCTTGGACTTTTGATTTGGAAAATCAAATAGAGAGTGGGCCGGACCTATGTGCTGCAGTTTTGATAATCACAAAAAAAACATGATGAAGACCGGACTTTCTCGGACTTTTGCTGCAGACTTGGGATTTAATGCAAAGGGGTCAGACTTGATTTTGAAATTCAAAAGCATTGAAGACCGGAATGTGCTGCTGCTCACAAGAAAATCAAATGAATGGGCCAGACTTAAGATTTCCAGATGGAGACCGGACTTCATTGTGGGCTGAAACTTTTCTTTGAAAATCAAAATGAATCATTGGACTTGATTGCTGGAGATTTAATTTCCATATGGGCTGGACTTGATTGCTTCATGGATCAACTTAATTTTCAATTGTTTCTTGAAAATCAATTAGGCCTCTTATGTTGGATTAGAGAAGAACAAAAAACAAATTCAAAGGTGGAGATTGTTGCTTGGGGCTCAAGACAAATCCAATGGCTCATATTCATTGAAGATTACTATAAATAGGGGTAGAGAGTGAGGGGTTAAAGGTGTAAAAATTTGTAAACTTCTTTTGGAGAGGAGGGCTACTCTTAATTGAGAAGACCTTCCAAAAATTATAATTTTAGTTGCAATTAATAATAATAATTTTTCCCTTTTTAAATTTGTTCTTTCTCCTCTTTGTTGAATGATGAGGATGGAGATGAAGAGCAATTTGAAGGTTTGCATTTCTTTTCTCTTTTATTTCTTTTTAGTAATTTTTTTATTATTTCTTATTAGTTAGATTTAAATTCATGCGTGTAGTGTAGATTTATTTTCTTGTCTTTTTTATTTCTTTTCGCACTTTAATTTGTAGAGTAGATTTATTTTCTTGTATATAATTCTGCAATTTATTTTTGTAGTTTAGATTTTTATTTTCTTTGTAATTAGATTTATTTCTTGTTCATAGTTTTGATTTTTCTTTTCTTTTTATCATGTTGTTGTTCTTATCATGAATAGTAATTTTAGCTTAGATGATAATTTGATAGGTTACACTTTCCTTAAATGGTTTGATAATCTATGCTTAATAAATCTAAGTTGAAATATGATAAAAAGAGAATAGTTTATATTTTGTAATTGAAATTGGTTAGTGGATTATATTCTAGATTTCTTACCTCTTTTAAATCCTCCATCTTGATTTTCTTAAATTTTCTTTTCATTCTTGGTTTTATTTCTTGATTTTATTCATTCATCTTTCTTGCCTTGTGATTTCATTTATTCTTTAATTCTTCCTTCTCTCCTCTAAAATTCAATTGATTATCTATTGCATATATTCACAACAATCACTCATCATATTCACACTTATTCTTTATTTCTAATTGTCACGCACAAACCATAAGAACCATTTCTAATAATCTCTTAAAATCACCTTTCTCGTGGGATCGATATTTTTTTATACTGTAACTTGATAAATTGTGCACTTGCAATTTTGGTACATGTTTATGTCGCATCAAGTTTTTAGCGTCGTTGCCGGAGAGGGTGCTAAAATAGGATTTTATTAACTTGATTCTTTAACTTGTGTATTTTTCTTGTGAAGGAACCGCTTGGAGCTTGAAAATCTTGGATTGAAGATAAAAAATTTGGAGCATTGCTTTCGGGTAAGTCCTCTTCCTAGTTTTCAATTTCACCCTCTTTAGCTAGCTTCACAATTAGAGACAATTAGGATTTAAAAAAAAGATTTTATTTTTGTTGACCATAATAAAATCCATCTTTCACTTAGATATTAACTAACAAGATAATAAACTCAAACAATTTTCCCCTTCTCACTTTTGATTATTGTTGACCATAATTAAAAAATATAAAGATTTTCTTTTTACCATCCTTTTTAGTCGCTTTTAATTTCTAGGGTTGCATTTCATATAGTGTAGGAATTCACCAAAGTGATTGTAGCACTTGATTTGGCACACACTTAAAACATTCTTAAGGGCAAAACCCCAATCAAGATAAGGTAAGGGATTTCATCACCCTTTCCTTAGCCCACAAATCACTAATTCCTCACTTCACAAACCCAAGCCTTCTAAAACTCATTAGACGTTGGCCCCTAAGGATTCGAGCTCAATAAGGAACAAGAAATCCTTAAGTGAACCGGTTTAAGTTTTCTCAGATTAGTTGGTGTCTAAGGCAAGGTTTAGGGGTTGCGTAAAGCGCTCCGCAAGGAAAGAGGTACTTAATTGATCTTTGATCACCCTCTAGTACTATCCTTACCTGGCTAACTACCTGGGTAAAATTTTGATCTTTTCACTGTAGGAGTTTTTGGTTAGGAGCTGGTCTAGTTGAGTTAGGCTAAACCCTAGAGTTAAAGTTGATTGAAAAGTGATTGCCTTGATTTGTTTTAGTTAGGATTTTTTCTTTTTCTTTATCTTCTCATTAAAAAAACTAATTTTCTTTCTTTCTTTCCTTTAGAAAAAAACTAATTTTCTTTCTTTCTTTCCTTTAAAAAAACTAATTTTCTTTCTTTCTTTTAATAAATTTTTTTTTTTGGTGTATGCAATTTTGGGTTCGGGATAATTTTCATCGCTTAATCTGTGTTGAACCAATCCAAGAAATGACAAATCAACCAGTTCTTCAGGATATGTGTTACCCCACCAGAAATACAATTCCATCTTGCATAAGACTCCCCGAAGTAAATGGAGCAAATTTCGAGCTTAGACCGCATTTCATAAACATGCTTCCCAAATTCCTAGGTAATGAAATAGAAGATGCATATATATTTATCTCGGAATTTGAGGAAGTATGTATTATGATTAAAATGAGGGAATTAACTGAAGATGCGATTAAGCTTAGATTTATTCCATTTGCCCTTAAGGACAAAGCTAAAAAATGGCTGTACAGCTTACCGACAAATTCCATCTCAACTTGGGAGGAATTTGTTACCGTTTTTCTCAAGAAATTTTTTCCTATTCACAAAACGGTAAAGCTTAGGAACAACATTCAGAATTTCAAAATTATCCCGGGAGAGCCATTCTGGAAATATTTCGACCGATTTAAAGATATTTTAATCCAATGTCCTCATCACGGTCTAGAAAAATGGCGACTGTGCCAAGTCATATATGAAGGATTGGACTATTCTTCAAAAACATCTTTAGAATCGATGTGTCAGGGAGATTTTATGAGGAAAAACGTAGATGAAGCCTGGGAATTTCTAGAGAGTTTATCCGAGAAAACAATGCAGTGGGAACACTGTGATGATAGAGTTTCATCTGTTCCCCCACCTAAGTCTAGTGGTTTTTTCCTAGAGTCAAACATTGCTTCTGAAGCAAAGATGGCGACGATTATGCAGAGGTTAGAAGCCTTAGAAGTTAAGGAACGAGCTCCGGCTCAAATCAATCACATTTCTGCCCCGGGATGTCATAACTGTCAGTCTCCCACCCACATTTCATAGGAATATTCTCTTCTAGGAAACAACCATGCATTAGAACAGATGAAAGCTGCATTTCAGCGGCCTAGAAATGATCCATTTTCTCCAACCTACAATCCAGGTTGGAGAAATCATCCTAACTTTGCTTGGAACCAAGGAAATTCTCATGGAAACCAAAACTTCATTCCCGCGTCAAACCAACAATTCCCTAGGGGAAACACTGTCTCATTCAATGCACCGAACAATTTTTCTAACCCACCTTTTCCAAACCAACATCCTAATCCTCACCAGCCTACAAATCCTTCAAATTCTGATCATGACAAACGTTTAAGTGTCTTAGAAAAGGGTTTAGAAGCTATGATCAAAGCTTCTACACAAACTACCAACATGTTGACCCATTCATCCACCACTCTAAATTCCTTCATGCAAACCACCGGCCAAGTGCTTAACTCGAACACACAAGCCATAGCCCGGTTAGAAACCCAACTTGGGCAACTAGCCGCTGCCGTGAGTGAGAGAGAAAAAGGAAAATTCCCTAGTCAACCTGTTGCAAACCCTAAAGACACTGGATCCAGTTCCAACAATCCAGCTCAACTGAATGCAATTCACACTCTGAGATCAGGAAAACAAGTAGACAATCATGTTAGAATTCCACCGGATCAAACCCCTTCTCCCATTCAAAACACTCCTTCCGATGAAACAATTCCTTCTGATGACCAAAATGCTAAACTTGAGATTGAGCCTAATCTAGATAGGTATAGGCCCGTTGCCCCCTTTCCAGATAGACTCAAACCTAGGAAAAACTCCCCGCAGGTTGAGAAAATCCTAGAAACATTCAAACAGGTCAAGATCAACATCCCTCTCCTAGATGCAATCGAACAAATCCCTTCTTATGCAAAGTTCTTGAAGGACTTATGCACTAAGAAAAGAACCACCAATGTCCCCAAGAAAGTCTTCTTAGCTGCCAACCTCAGTGAAATCTTTTCGAAACCAATGCCGTTAAAATATAAGGACCCTGGTTGTCCCACAATTCCTTGCGTCATAGGTAACACTCACATTGATAAGGCACTTCTAGACTTGGGAGCCAGCGTCAACCTCCTTCCTTATTCAGTCTATCAACAGCTAGGTGTAGGAGAACTTAAACCGACAAGATGCACTCTACAGTTAGCTGATAGATCTGTAAAAATTCCCAAAGGAGAGGTAGAGGATGTTCTGATCAAAGTTGGAGAGTTCATTTTCCCTGTTGATTTTATTGTCTTGGAAACGCAGCCCGTTTCCAATCTCAAAAGTCAAATCCCTGTCATTCTAGGAAGACCGTTCTTAGCCACCTCAAATGCTTTGATAAATTGTGAAACCGGTCAGATGAAACTATCTTTTGGGAATATGATTGTTGATCTCAATATTTTCAACTTAGGGAGACAGCCTAGTGATCCATCTAATGAACCCATGGAAGTGAATTTCATTCAAGGAATATCCAGTAAACAATAAGAGGGAGAGTGTGAGTCTGATTCAAATGCATCTGATTTAATGATTGAGGAAATTTCTGATGACGAACTAGAGATAGAACCGCTGAACAATCATATTTTTGCTGTTGGCTGGCAACGAGAACCTTTAGAGATAGAACCCCGAGTCCAGCTTCGGCCATCTGTGGAGGAACCCCCTAAGTTAGAGCTCAAACCTCTACCCGAAAATCTAGAGTATGCCTACTTAGGGGAGAACGAGTCTTTACCAGTTATCATTTCTTCTGAGTTGACTACCGGTCAAAAGGAAGCTCTCTTAGCTGTTTTAAGAGAGAATAGGGAAGCCATTGGATGGACCATGGCTGATATCAAAGGGATTAGTCCAACCATTGTTCAACACCGAATCCATTTGATAGATGATGCCAAACCTACTAGAGATGCTCAACGTAGGTTAAACCCAGTGATGAAAGAAGCCGTTAGGAAAGACATTCTGAAATGTCTCGATCATGGGATCATTTATCCTATTTCTGATAGTTCATGGGTGAGTCCGGTCCAGGTTATTCCAAAGAAATCTGGGATCATCGTGATCCAAAATGAGGCTAATGAGCTGATTCCCACTCGGATCCAAACTGGATGGCGAGTCTGTATTGACTACCGAAAACTCAACTTAGCCACTCGGAAAGATCATTTCTCTCTTCCTTTCATTGACCAAATGTTAGAGCGTTTAGCAGGACACGAGTTCTATTATTTTCTGGATGGATATTCAGGTTACAATCAAATCCCTATCGCTCCCGAAGATCAGGAGAAAACCACGTTCACTTGCCCGTATGGAACATTCGCATACCGACGCGTGCCTTTTGGCCTGTGCAATGCACCAGCCATATTCCAACGTTGCATGATCAGTAATTTTCCGACTTGGTAGAGCGATTTCTCAAAATTTTCATGGATGACTTTTCCATTTTTTGTGACACATTTTCCCAATGTTTGCATCATCTTAAATTGGTCCTAGAACGGTGTAGGGAGAAAAATCTGACTCTTAATTGGGAGAAATGTCATTTCATGATCAAACAAGGCATTGTCTTAGGACATGTAGTTTCCAATAGGGGAATTGAAGTGGACAAAGCTAAGGTAGATCCAATTTCCAATCTCCCTCCTCCCATAACAGTCAAAGATGTCAGATCGTTTCTTGGTCATGCTGGTTTTTACCGACGTTTCATCAAGGATTTTAGCAAAATTGCTAGACCCTTGACTAATCTCTTAGCCAAGGATACATCATTTGTCTTCTCCCCCGAGTGCCTCAAAGCTTTCGAATATATGAAAAAGGAGCTAACCACAGCTCCTATCATTCATGCACCGGACTGGACCTTACCCTTTGAACTGATGTGTGATGCATCTGATTCTGCGATTGGAGCTGTTTTAGGACAACGGTTTGATGGAAAACCGCATGTGATCTACTACGCCAGTAGGACTCTGAATGATGCCCAGCAAAACTACTCTGTCACAGAGAAAGAGTTTTTAGCTGTAGTCTTTGCCTTATTTCACTGATCATGCCGCACTAAAGTATGTTTTGACCAAAAAGGATGCTAAAGCACGGCTCATTAGATGGATTCTCCTTCTTCAAGAGTTTGACATTCAAATTCTTGACAGAAGGGGAACAGAGAACCCCGTAGCAGATCACCTCTCTCGACTCCCAAATGCACTAACATCAATCGTTCCAATCAATGAACATTTTCCAGATGAACAACTCCTAGAAATCCAATCTGTTCCCTGGTTCACTGACATTGTGAACTACATAGTCATGAACCAGATCCCTTCTCATTGGTCCAAATAGGATAGATCATGTTTTCTCTCCCAAGTAAAATACTTTTACTGGGATGATCCATATCTGTTCAAATACTGTCCTGATCAGATCTTTAGGAGGTGTGTTCCCACTGAAGAAACTAGGAGTATTCTATCCTTTTGTCATGAGCAAGCATGTGGAGGCCACTTTGGCCCAAGAAAAACAGCTAAAAAAGTTCTCCAGTCTGGGCTATATTGGCCCACTCTCTTCAAGGATTCATTCGAGTTTTGCAAAACCTGTAACCGCTGTCAGCTTTTAGGGAAGGTCACTAGAAGAAATATGATGCCCTTACAACCCATCTTATCCGTTGAACTTTTTGATCTGTGGGGTATCGATTTCATGGGACCATTTCCAAATTCCTTTGGAAATGTCTACATTCTAGTAGTCGTTGAATACATGTCAAAATGGGTTGAGGCGGTAGCTTGCAAAACTAATGACAACAAGGTCGTTGTCAAGTTTTTGAAAGAGAACATTTTTGCCCGGTTTGGAGTACCTCGAGCGATCATCAGTGATAACGATACACATTTCTGTAACCGTTCTTTTGAGGCTTTGATGAGGAAATATTCAATAACACACAAATTGTCAACTCCTTATCACCCCCAAACCAGTGGACAAGTAGAGGTCACAAACAGGCAGATCAAACAAATTTTAGAAAATACAGTTAATCATAACAGAAAAGATTGGTCTGTAAAATTGTTTGATGCTCTGTGGGTGTATAGAACAGCTTTTAAGGTCAATTTGGGAATGTCACCATACAGACTGGTATTCGGGAAATCTTGCCACCTACTAGTAGAGTTGGAACATCGAGCAATGTGGGCAATAAAACAGTTAAATTTTAACTCAGACTCGGCAGGTAAAAACAGATTGCTCCAAATAAATGAGTTGGAAGAAATTCGGAATGATGCATACATAAACTCAAAAATTTACAAAGAGAAAATAAAAAATTTTCATGACAAATCAATTTTGCGAAAAAATTTCTCTCCAGGACAGAAAGTTTTATTGTACAATTCAAAATTGCAACTTTTTCCGGGAAAATTAAGATCTAGATGGACATGTCCATTTTTTATCAAACAAGTTTTTTCACATGGAGCTGTCGAGATAGAAAATCCTAAAAATGGTAACATTTTTAAAATAAATGGTCAACGTCTGAAACCATTTTTAGAATTTTCTACGCTCGGAGAGGAAGAGGTGTTGGTTCTTCATGAACCTTATTATCTATAAAAAAACTAATTTTTCTTTTGTTTTTTTAAAAAAAAAGTTCTTTTGTTTCTTTAAAACAACATAACAAAAATTTGAATAAGTAACATAGGTTTAAAAAATAAATAAACAAATAAATAAATAAAATAATTACTTACAATTTTCCTCTTATTTGATTTCTTCATCCTCATACTAACAGTAATTGCAGATCATTATCATCATTGTCAACCGAACAACTGTAAGTTCTTTAATTTTATTTGCTTTACTTTGTGCTTCAGCGAATTTGCATTGAGGACAATGCAAAATTTAGGTGTGGGGGTGAGAAATACATATTTTCCTCATTATTTTAACTTTTTAGTATATTTTTCTTTCTTTTGTTAAAAAAAATTTATAAAAATATTGTCACTTGCCAAATTAATAGAGTTAAGTAATAATTGATTAAATTGATAGAGTATAAATTTTCTAATTCTTAATTAGTGACATATTCAAGTTCACCTTTTATGATAACTCCAAATAAAATTCTTAAGAAATGATTTTTCAACTAGTATACTTTACTTAAGTCTTATCTTAGATTTTTAATTAAAAAATAATGAAATTTTGCATGCTTAACATAGAGTTGAAAATATTTTTCAAGTTATCTTGATTTACACATTTTTTTAAGACTATATATACTTACACATATATATATTAAAAAAAACTAACCTTATAAAGAAGAGTGCGAAAAATGGACACCACCTCAAAAAAAAACTCTTAAATTCAATGTGATTCTATCTTATAAAGTCTAAGTTGACTGAGTAATTAAGCCCAAGGAGTATCTCTATACTTAATGACCTAAGCCCAATTGGGTTGGGATTCATTGGCCCAAAACTCGTTAAATGGTCACTTAAAAAGCCCGTTAAAATAAAAAACAATCACCAAGAATTAGAGAGTGAAAAAAAAATATATATACATATAACACTAACCATTGTTTATATATATATATATATATATATATATATATAACACTAACCATTGTTTTTATATATATTGTTGTTTTGTATATATGGTCTTGAAAAATAATTTTTGATCAAGAGACTTGAAAGTTATTTAAAACAAAGAGTTGGCATGTTCTTTTCAAAACTTTTTAATTAAATTTCTAAGATTTGACTTGGTTTTGTATTACTATAATGAAAAAGATTTTCTAGGGGATTTACATTGGAGTTATATATAAAAACGTTTTCTTGATTATTAACTAGCTTCAATTAGAATGTTTAAATATATCAAGGAAAATCTGTTATTTACTGACTTATTTAACTTGGCAAGTTGACCGAATTTTGTGGGTATATTCACTGCAAACCCTCACGAGACTACAACTCGTCCACTAGGGTAACCTAGGGGTTTAAAGGCTTGTTGTATGCGCTAAATACAACCGCGATTCCTGCGAAAGTGAGTTAGGATTTTCTTTTTATTTTCTTTGCTAGAGGACTAGCAAAAGTTTAGGTGTGGGGGAATTTGATAATCACATTTTATTACAATTTTATACCATCATTGTCTATTTTATATGAATAAATATACCACTAATAATTGCTTTTATCTTTAATTGCAGGTTAATGAAGAATAAATCCCAAAAATCCCATCTCTTTTCTCAAGTGAAATATTTGATTTTAAAAAGCCCAAAAGCCCAAATGTCCCAAAGCAACCATGACAACTCCTCCTATTTTTTTCTCAAATATTTGAATTTCATTTATTTTTGAAACTTGGATTTTGCAACTTGGATTTTGAATGGGCTGGACCTGATGCAATGCAACTTGGATTGTTCTCTCAAGTGGGCCGGCTTGCTTGGACTTTTGATTTGGAAAATCAAATAGAGAGTGGGCCGGACCTATGTGCTGCAGTTTTGATAATCACAAAAAAAAAAACATGATGAAGACCGGACTTGCTTGGACTTTTGTTGCAGACTTGGGATTTAATGCAAAGGGGTCGGACTTGATTTTGAAATTCAAAAGCATTAAAGACCGGAATGTGCTGCTGCTCACAAGAAAATCAAATGAATGGGCCAGAGTTAAGATTTCCAGATGGAGACCGGACTTCATTGTGGGCTGAAACTTTTCTTTGAAAATCAAAATGAATCATTGGACTTGATTGCTGGAGATTTAATTTCCATATGGGCTGGACTTGATTGCTTCATGGATCAACTTAATTTTCAATTGTTTCTTGAAAATCAATTAGGCCTCTTATGTTGGATTAGAGAAGAACAAAAAGCAAATTCAAAGGTGGAGATTGTTGCTTAATCCAATGGCTCTCATTCACTGATGTTTACTATAAATAGGGGTAGAGAGTGAGGGGTTAGAGGTGTGAAAATTTTGTAAACTCCTTTTGGAGAGGAGGGCTACTCTTAATTGAGAAGGCCTTCCAAAAATTGTAACTTTAGTTGCAATTAATAAAAATAATTTTTTCCTCTTTAAATTTGTTCTTTCTCCTCTTTGTTGAATGATGAGGATGGAGATGAAGAGCAATTTGAAGGTTTGCATTTCTTTTCTCTTTTATTTCTTTTTAGTAATTTCTTTATTATTACTTATTAGTTAGATTTAAATTCATGCTTGTAGTGTAGATTTATTTTCTTGTCTTTTTTATTTCTTTTTGCACTTTAATTTGTAGAGTAGATTTATTTTCTTGTATATAATTCTGCAATTTATTTTTGTAGTTTAGATTTTTATTTTCTTTGTAATTAGATTTATTTCTTGTTCATAGTTTTGATTTTTCTTTTCTTTTAAATTTTGTAATTAGTCTTCTTTTTCTTGTTTTTATTTTTTAAAGATGTGAATTTAATTCTTGTAGGAAGTTTAGAATTATATGAAACTAGTATATTTTCCTTTATATTGTATGAATTATTCTCTTGCACTTAAAATGTTCATGTTTAGGATAATCAACTAGAGAACTAATCGGTAGAAGAAGAATTTGATAATCTATGCTTATCTTAAATGGTTTGATAGGTTATGCTTATGAATTCTAGGATTATTATCATGTTGTTGTTCTTATCATGAATAGTAATTTTGACTTAGATGATAATTTGATAGGTTACACTTTCCTTAAATGGTTTGATAATCTATGCTTAATAAATCTAAGTTAAAATATGATAAAAAGAGAATAGTTTATATTTTGTAATTGAAATTGGTTAGTGGATTATATTCTAGATTTCTTACCTCTTTTAAATCCTCCATCTTGATTTTCTTAAATTTTCTTTTCATTCTTGGTTTTATTTCTTGATTTTATTCATTCATCTTTCTTGCCTTGTGATTTCATTTATTCTTTAATTCTTCCTTCTCTCCTCTAAAATTCAATTGATTATCTTTTGCATATATTCACAACAATCACTCATCACATTCACACTTATTCTTTATTCCTAATTGTCACGCACAAACCATAAGAACCATTTCTAATAATCTCTTAAAATCACCTTCCTCGTGGGATCGATATTTTTTATACTATAACTTGATAAATTGTGCACTTGCAATTTTGGTACATATTTATGCCGCATCATACCCTGTATAGTACAAAGGTCTGTCATGCTTATGTTTGACTTGCATGTCTTCTTGAGTAAATATTATGCATGGCAAATTCTTGCTGCTTGTAGACATTGCAAGCAAGATTGGTTTTCAGAAGCTTCGGGAATCGGAATGACTTGAGTGATAAAGCTCTATGTGTTCATTAAAGCTTTAATTAGAGCTTCCTTGGTAGTTTTGGACAACCTTAGGAGCTCATACAAGGTAATCCTAGCAAGTATGTTGGCCAGCTGCGTCATGACATTGAATTGGAAAGGAGCGCTCGACTCTCCGGGTTCTTGGAGAAGATTTTTATTGAACCAGATTTCCTTTTGTTTCCCCTTATCAACTAACTTCTTCGGTACAGAACTCCCAGCATCTTGGGGTTGTTCCTCAGCTTCTTGAGCGTTCTGGTCATAGTCTTTCAGGTAATTTTTTCTGACCGGGTGCCAGGGTTACCTCCTGGGTATGCTGCTAGGACGATCCTCTCTTCCTCTGAGTCAGTGAGAGGTTTGAGATGATCATTATTCTCATTAATAGAGGGGCTAATCATGTTGGATGACTTAGCCTTGCCTCCCTTCTTTTTGGACAAGGTTTTCATCCATTGTTGATCTTCAACTAGGTCGGGATGGACCCACATAATCTCCCCTTTTGGGATAGTGAGGGGTACTAACCCCCTATCCTTCTAACTGTATAAGTCAATATTTTTCAGGAGTATTTCCCCTTTATGAATGGGGACAACACCATCTGTAGTCGCCACCGGAGGGAAGTCACCAAATTGGACCGCTATCATATTGATGGATACGGTCTTTTACTCGGGCTTTAAAGTGAGCACATTAGTATTCACCAGATTTTGCAGGATGTCTTTGAAGACATAACATTTTCTGGTAGGATGCCCTAGGAACCTGTGATAACGACAGTAATTAGGGTCATCCACCTTTCCTGCTTCATCTGGCTTTCTGATCTCGATAAGCTGCATCTTATTATTCTTCTGAAGTAGCTGGAACAAGGTGTCCACATGCTCCTCCTTAAACGAATACTGCTTGGGCGCTCTTTGTTGATTCGGTGTCTTGCCCTGCTTAGCTGGTGATGCCCGTGTGCTAGTATCGGCACCTAGAGTCTCCTTCCCCTTGGACCGAGGCGCATTATGCTGGTTGCGCTGTTGCTGAGGCTTTGGTTAGGGAATTTCTTCAGCCTTAACCTGAGTAAAAATTTCTTTGGCTTGTTCTCCTTGCTAAATCAGTTGTCTCTAGGAGCGACATTCCGCTACCCTTATTTGAGAAAGGAGCTGGGTCTGCAAGTTGTGCCTGCAAGTTTTAACCAAAGTGGATTGAGTCATACCTGACGGGCATCGCAATACCATGCTACGGAATCTTTCCATATAAGTCTTGATAGATTCTCCCTTCCTTTGATTGGTGGCAAGAAGAGTCAGGACTGAGACTTCCATGTTATCCTCGAAGAACATGGTTAAGAAAAGCCTTTCCAGATCTACCCATTTCTGAATAGATCCAGCAGGTAGTTTTGTGAACCACTCAAAAGCGACACCCTTGAGAGTGCCGATGAACAGTGGAGTTAAAATAGCATCGTTCGCTACCACGTCCCCAGTCTGAGACTTGAAGTAGTAGATGTGCTGATTTGACCATCCTGTGCCATCAAACGGTTGTAATGTTGGAGCCTTAAATTTTGGTGGGTTGGGAATTGTGTCCCACTCAGCAGGATAAGGCCGTACCACTCCTTCTTTGTGGAGCTCACTTCTGTTAGCGATTTCATTGAGGCGAGCTTCTAGTTCATCCACCTTAGAGGACTACGGGTGCAGCTCTCTTTTCCTCTGGGAAGACTCCGGTTTTTGGCCTTTTTCAGCAAGGAGCTGAGCCAACACATTCTTCATTTAAAGAAGTATCTCCTATTGCGCCTGGAGCATGACGTGGTGTTCGTCAACTCTTTTGGCTAAATCTTCGGGGTTTCCAGTCATGTAAACGGAAGCCTTTCGTGCTACGACGAATCTTGAAGATTAAGATTCGGTAATTGACGAATGTTCATCATTAGTAATAATCCCCTTGGATAACTTTTGATAGTTAACCAAGCGGATAGCTCCTGTCCGAGTCTGAGTGTATTGATATACTCCTTCGAACTCATCACAAATTTCCCTAACAGTTGGGGGATGACTTCTTTGCAACTCATCAGAATCGGGATGCAAGACTTTTCCTCTGCCAATCACATTGATAATGACCTCATGATATTCAGTTTCAGAGACCTTCTTTTTGTGGCGACGTTGTCGTTTGGCAGGTCTAACAACATTTGTCAGTCTGTCGAACACGGATTGCTGAGGTTCAGGTGTACAGTAGTGGCATTCTGAAAGAACTGCAGAAATAAGCCACTCACATAGGTCTTCTTCTTGACAACAGTTCACGCAAATCAGAGACTTGGGAAGAATCTCGTGAGGTCGGAGATGGAACCCCTTGCCCCTGAGTGGGTAGAACTGATTCTTATTGGGCATGAACTTTGAATCCATGCCGGCTCTTTTGAACTTGGCGGACCACATCGTGTTCTTGAGAAGAAACGCGAGGGTCACGTTTTGGTTTATAAACATTAGGCTGAGGCCTGTGTTTGGTCGATGAAACAAACCCTTGAGTGTCGTGTTTTATTTGGACGCATCCTTAAAGTGTGCATTTGTTGGATGAAGCAGACCCCTGAGGGTCATATTTTGCTTGAACGCACGCTTGTGGTGTGTGTTTGATTGATAGAACAGACCCCTGAGGGTCTTGTTTTAGTTGAACGCACGTCTATGGTGTGCATTTGATTGATGAAACAGACCACAGAGGGTCTTGTTTTGGTTGAACACACACCTGTGGTGTGCGTTTGTTTGATGAAACAGACCCCCGAGGGTCTTGTTTTGGTTGAATGCACGCCTGTGGTGTTCATTTGGTTAATTGAATGTGCCTTTGGGGGTCACGTTTTGCTTTTGAGACGCACCTCTGAGGTGTGCATCCGGATTGAACAACGCACCCCTAAGGGTCGCGTTAAAGTTGGATTACACGAGACTCGTAATCGGGCTCATTACCACAAAGTGTGTGTTCCGGCGTAGAAACGCCGTGTTCGGGCAGAGTCTTAAAAACGCGATTCTCGCGTTGGGCAAGAAATCAGCTTTCTCGAAGATGCGCTCGTCGTATGGATCTTCTCCTTCGTCGAGCGACATTTTTCTTGGCTTGCTTCAACGCCTTAGCTGTAACATCGTCGGCGTTGATTGGATTTTCCTCCGTCATAGGCCTCTTATGACCTATTACACGTCGTGTTGATACGGGTGTGGAGTCTTCAACTCGTTGAACGAGTTTGGAATCTTGGCCAAAGGAGAGGACTTTATTTGGCGTCTCAGCAGTAGTTAAGGCCTCCTTGGAGATCTTGCGCGTGGCGCGCCTAGCCTTGGGGCTAAGCGATCCAGAGGAGAGGATTTCCTCGTACTTGGCTTGGTCGAACTCTATGATGAGAGTTTCGATGGTTGTTCCAGTGAGGTAGACATCGGTTTATGCCACCACTTCCTCATCAGAGAAGCTAGTCCCCAACAGAGTCACCATTTTTTATTTGAGGAAAATTCATAGTAAAAGAAATGAAAGAAAAATTTGATTTAGATTCTCTCGATCTCAATTACAATTGGATTTCGATTACAAAAGAAAAGAGAATGATCTAGATTCCCCCCTTTGTTTAATTCTTGGTTCACGGTAGCGATGGAGTGCCTCCTTCGAATGCTTGTGTCGAAGTTGCTCTCCGTTGATGATCCGATCATCTTGTCTAATGGGAACAATTAACTCGTATGGTAAGTTTGATTGAGAACTCTTAACGAGTTTAAGAACTCAGAATGAGTTGAAACTCTGTGGAAAGAGTTGTTTAAATTGAATAATCGATTAATAAGCCAAGTAGATGGGTTTGTTGCTGAAGGATCCTTCAAGACTTGATCTCCTATCTCCAAAGAATTTGCTCTTGATCTCTAGAAATCCCACCCTCTATGCCGAAAAAATCCAACCCTTTACTCAGTTGAGTAATGCGGTTATTTATAGGGGAATGAGGGGTGTAACTAACCCCTAAATCCGCTCCTAAGTAGGTAAAAATCCCTCAAAACATGGGATGAAACGGTTTTGAGGCCATTCAGCTTGTGTTTGAACAAGTCAAACGCCTAAATTGGTGTTCTGGACCTTAACTCTGCGTCTTAGACTTTAGACGCAGAGTTGAGTGTCTGCTGGAGATTGAATTGGTGTTCTGGACCTTAACTCTGCGTCTTAGACTTTAGACGCAGAGTTGAGTGTCTGCTGGAGATTGAAAACACACGGACCGTTTACATTCTGAGTCTTAACTCTGCGTCTTGGATTTGAGAAGCAGAGTTGGGTTCTTGCTAAAGAACGCACAGGTCACTTGCGTTTTGAGTTGAGAAGCGCAAAGGTAGACTCTGCGTTTAGAAGTGGTTGTTGACTTGTAACCTCTTCTATTACAGTGTTGCGAAGACTATTGCTCGTTGATCCTTGCTTTAGCTGTTGTGGGGTGTAAAAGTCGTCAGATTGTAACTCTCACTGTTGATTGTGAAGATCACTGAATAGAGTTTTCATCAGTTGTCGGAAGTGTCGTTGAATTGTAACTCTTCTCGATCCATATGAAAAGTCCTTCATTTGTAGTTTTTATTTGTTGACATGAAAGCCATCTGATTGTAACTTTCATCATTAATGTATGAAGTCGTCAGATTGTAACTCTCATCATTGAAACCTGATAGGGATCAGCTATCTATTGTGATTTTTAGACAGCCAACATGTATCTACACTGAGATGGTAACTAAACCTTTAGATATAGAATCTCAAGTCCAACTTCATCTGTCTATAGACAAATCCCCTAAGTTAGAGCTCAAATATTTACCTAAAAATCTAGAGTATGCCTGTTTAGGCGAGAATAAGACCCTACCGATCATTGTTGTGTCTAATTTGCACTAATAAAAAAGAAGCTCTCTTAGATGTCTTGAGAGAAAATATGAAAGCCATTGGGTGGACTATGACTAATATCAAAGGGATTAGTCCAACATTATTCAACATATAATTCATTTGACAGATAATACCAAACCTACTAGGGATCCAAAATGTAGGTTAAACCTAGTGATGAAAAGAGCTGTTAGGAAATATATTCTAAAATATTTTGATAATGAGATTATTTATCTCATTTGTGATAGTTCTTGGGTGAGTCCGGTCTAGGTTGTTACTAAGAAGTCTGGGATCATAGTGATTCATAATGAGGCTAATGAGTTAGTTCTCACATGAATCTGAACCAGATTGTGAGTCTATATCAATTATAGAAAACTCGACTCAGTCACACGAAAGGATCACTTCCCTCTTCTTTTCAATAGCCAAATGTTAGAGCATTTAGCAAGACACAAGTCCTACTATTTCTTAGATGGATATTCTAGATACAACTAGATTCTCATTACTCCTAAAAAGCAGAAGAAAACCACTTTCACGTGCCTATATAGAACCTTCACTTACTAATGCATGCCCTTGCAATGCTCGCGCAATATTCCAAAGGTGTATGATTAGTATTTTCTCTGACATCGTTGAGCGATTCATAAAAAATTTCATGGATGACTTTTTAATCTTTGGTGACACATTTTCTAAGTGTTTGTGTCATCTCAAACTTGTTCGAGCACGGTGTAGGGAGTTAAAAGTCTGATTCTCAAATGTGAGAAATGTCAACAAAGCTAAGCTAGATCTTATTTCTAACATTCTCCTTCCCAAAAATATTAAGAATGTCAGGTTATTCCTTGGTCACGCTGATTTTTCAGACTATTTATCAAAAACTTTAATAAAATTGCTAGGTCTTTGACTAACCTTTTAGCTAAGTATACACCCTTCAAATTCTTCCTCGAATGCTTTAAGGCATTTGATCACCTAATAAAGGAACTAATCACAAATCATATCATTCATGCACCTATTTGGATCCTACCCTTTCAATTGATGTGTGATGCATCCGATAGAGGGAAAGCCATTATTAGTGATAACAATACATATTTTTGTAACCGTTAATTTGATACTTTGATGGGAAAATATTCAATTAATCATAAATTATTACCTGCTTATCATTCCCAAATATAATGGTCAAATAGAGATCACAAATAAATAGATCAAACAAATCTTAGAAAAAATTATTACTTAGAATAGAAAAAGTTGATCTATTAAGCTATGCTTTGCGAGCTTATCAAGTAACATTTAAAATAAATTTGGGCATGTAACCAAATAGGCTTGTTTTTAGAAAGATGTGTTATCTACCTATTGTATTTGAACACCATGTCATGCGGGTGGTTAAACAGCTGGATTTTAATTTAGACTTAGCATGTACAAATAAGAAGCTCCAACCCAATGAGCTAGAAAAGATTTGAAATGATGCTTATGAGAATGCAAAAAATTATAAGGAGAAAATAAAACATTTTCCATGATAAATCAATAATACATAAATTTTTTATCCCAGGACAAAAAGCTCTTAATAATTCTAAATTGCATCTTTTTTGGGGAAAAATTGCATTTGAAGTTCGTATTTTGTAAAGTAAATTTTCTCCATGGAGCACTAGAGATTAAAGAACCCAAAAAATAATAATATCTTCAAAATTAACATCAATGCTTAAAACCATTTTAAGAGTTTTCTACAAATGAGGAAGAAATAACATGGATTCTTCATGAACCACACTATACAGGTTGATTTCTTTCTCTTTGTAATATATATAAGAAAATTAAGAAGTTATGTTGAAAAAAAAAGAGCTTGTTGAAAGTAAAAAAAAAGAAAAATGTGTATACATATCATTTTGGCTACATCCTCCTCCTATCCGTCAGAATTTAAGGTAATTGATGAATTTGCATTTTATCATTGTTCATTTTCTATTTGCTTTACTTCTGACATCATATAATTCGCATTAAGGGCAATGCAAAAGTTAGATGTGGAGGTGGGGACTAGTCATCTTTCCTCTGTATTGTTTCTTTACTTATATTATTTTATCATTTCTTTTATATTTCTTTTCCTTCCCTTAAAAAAACACATCACTTGCCAACTTGACAAAATTAATTAATAATTTATTTACTCAACAAATTTTTAAACTTTTTTGTTCTTAGATAGTTTTATACTTAAGTTAGCATTTTTACGATAACTCTAAATAAAATTTTGAGAAATGGTTTTCAAATTATTAAACTTTACTATACCTTTCAAATTATTAAACTTTACTATACATCTAACTTAGAAATTTATTTGAAGAAATAATTTTTTTCATAATTAACTTAGAGCGAATGTCAATTTCTCAAATCCTTTTGATGCAAACCCTAAAAGATTACAACTCATCCTTTAGGATAACCAAGGGGTTTAAAGGCTTATCACATGTGCTAAATACAGTCGTGATTCCTTCAAAAGTGAGTTAAGATTTTTGCTTCTTTCTTCTTCATTTTAATTTCTTTCTTTGTCAAGTTAATAGCAAAGTTTAGGTGTGCGATATTTAATTATCATATTTTATTACATTTTCATACCCCTATTTTAAATAAGTTTCATACAAATAAATTATTAGTATTATATTTTTTACCTATTTTTGTAGGAAAAATGAAGAAAATAAATAAGAGATCAAATAAAGATTATCTCAAGCCCAAAATATCTCTAATTGAAGTCTAAAAGAAGTTAAGAGAAGCACAACTCAATAAAGCCTAAGAGAATTTTAACAAAAATTGAAATGAGAGACAACTGGGTATCTGTACTACTAGCTATAATAGTATAGCTATAATAGTATCAATACTACTACTGATACTAGTCTTTATCCTACTATCGATACCACTACACCCAGCCAATAGTGTTACTTGGAGCAAGTTTAATCTAAGGGCCCATATTAGTTTATGTAATCTATAAATAAGGATAGAGATGAAGATGAGAGATGTAAAAAAAATTTGTAAATCCTCTTTAAGAGGATAGAAGGGCTACTCCTTGGAAAGGTCTTCCATATATTGTAAAACTTTAATTTTATAATTAATAAACTTATTTTTCCTCTTCAAATTTTTTTCTTCTCTTGTATACATGAATGTAATCCCATCACCTCCTCCTATCACCCCAAAAACTCCACACACTACTGGGTTCAATGTAGGATTCATGTAATTCCATTCTAAGTTCTAACTAGTGTGCACTACATCCTAATACATTTGCATGTGCGGCTAATTATGATGCTAATTTCTATCTAATGTCTCAACAACATAGTTCCTATATTAATTTGCTCACAGGTGGTACTCCAAATCAAGAATATTCCTAACCATCAGCTACTGGTGTGCAAAAACTTGACTGGAGAGACTTTAAGGGGAGCTACTCTAGATACATGAAAGAAGAGGGCATGTGATTCTGAGGATGTGGAGACGTATGCTCCAAAGAGACTTAAAAAGGGTATACGCAAGAGGAAAATGACTAAAACTGCTATTCATGAAGACACAGATATAACAGATAAAAGGTGGGAGTCTAAACATGATGATATTTTAATCCCTTTTCTTGCTAAGTTAGCAAAGTCTAGATTGAAAGTTGACAAGAACTTCAAAAGGACTAAAATTTCCCAAGTTGCTACTCATGTCAACCAAATATTCAATTCTAAGTTTACCCGGGATAATGTCGCTAATCGTCTAAAAACTCTTTGCAATAAGTTTCACGACATGTTGTATTGTTTTAACCATAGTGGGGTTGGATGAGATGAAGAGAGTAAGACATTTAAAATGGATCGTGCGTGCATTGAAAGGTGGCTACATGTATAATTTTTATATAAAACTGTATGTTTTTGTAATATTCCTGTTAGACCCTAGAAGGGGAGGGGGGGGGGGGGGGGGAGGTGATTAGGGTCTTATGCTAATCTAATCTGATTTTATGCCAATTAAAATTAATTAACAAGTTATCCTAGCAAGTATGAAATACAACAATATATATGAGCTAGGATGAGCAATATGAACTAAGGGGTATATCCTAGCAATGAGATATACTATGAATTATATGCAAGGATATACAAACTAACACAAGGATGAAATAAACAATCTACCAAAGTGATAGGGCAAAATGAAGTGTCATACACAAAGGCAATATAAGATATGAATATAAGAATACGAACGCCAATGCAATCACAAACAAAACGATATGATTACGGAGTTCGGTCTAACCACTTGACCTACTACGTCTCCGCTCTTCACCTCGAGGAGATCTCCACTATCACAACCGGGTTTTCTACGTTCACTCGAATAACGTTTACACCACACAATACAGTTTTCTAGTTTACTGAAAACTCTATAACTAACACACTATTGTAATCCCACTCTACACCCTCTCAAGTGTTGAACTAGACGTGTCTCCCTTAAGTGCTCGGATACAACCTCTCCCTAGGTTCATCAACCGATGCCACTCCTCTTGGGACGATCCCCGACTCTCGCCACACACTTCTCTCGGTGTACAAGTGTATTACAAAGTGAATCTCACAATAAGCACAATACAATAAATGATTTGCTCTCTAATATGGATGAGAACACAATGAAAGCTCACACTCAATTGTTACAACTCTCACCAACCCAAATATACTATATATGAAAATACAATAAGCTCAATGTGGGTGTGTGTAACAATGAGATATAAATCAAAACTAAACTCAAATAGCAAACTAGCAATAATAAGAATATGAAAATCAATAATAATATTACTAGAGAAAAGAGTTAGAAAACTTCTCTATAAACACAAAGAGAGGATGAGAAGATATTGAAGATGAACTCATCAACAGATGATGCAAGCTCCTCTTTGTAAAAGCAAACCCCAAAAATAAACTAAACAAACTGTAAAACCCTCTTAAACTTGTTTAAAACTTTCTCCATTTCTCTGTTGGTAGAAGAGGGGTTGAGGGGTTTTTATAGGAAGAGAAACCAACAGCCAACACCCCAAACAAAACAATAAAAATCCCAAAAAATCAGGAATACGAATCTGTACAAAAAGAGCCGTTGGGGTGAACGACGGTCGACCGTGGAAAACTCGCGGTCGACCGTGACCGTCGATCGTGAGAATTTTCGAGTTGACGGTCAACCATGATGGTCGACCACGAAAGTTTCTGCAGCCCACTCAGCAAAAGACACAGGCGCGGTCGACCGTGGAGGTCGACCGCAAACTGATATATGAAATGACAGTTTTGAAACAGATTTTGAGACTTTTAAAAATATGTTAAAAATAACAAATGAAGTCCAAAAATAATGAAACTTTAGGAAATGTATATAAACATGTAAATGAACATGTTACAAAAAGAATTTTCCAAATTGCATTTTCCATTTGTGAAAAATTATCATTTTTTAAAATAGTCCAAAACATAAAAATATAAACACAATAGTTTTGACATTTTAGCTTAACCATGTTTTGAAACATTACAAAAAGATTTTATAGACTTAATAAAAGATGTATATGATTATTGTTAAGTCTAAAAGCTGAAAATATAATATTTTCACAAAATTACATATTTTGCAAACTTTTCAAAAAACAATAAATATGATTTTCTTTAACTAAATAAAATTGATACTGATGAAATCATATATATGCATATAATTATGAAACAAGAAATCTATTTTCAATTGTTTCATATTAAAACTCGAATAATATTAAACCAAAACATTTATGTATATATATAACTATATATATACAAAAACCAAAACGTGTATGTGTGTATATAATTAAGCTTAAGGTACTAACACACATAATATAAACCTAAACTAATGTTACCCAAGCTTGATCTTGATCTTCATTGTAGTTTAACTTGGTACACTATGCGGAAGAAGCTTAAACTTGGATCTTCAACTTGAATTGCAAGGCTTCACTCCATAATTCCGCCAACCTCCATTGGATATGATCGTGAATGTGCAATTCTATCCATCCTCCAACTCATTGTTTGTTTATAATAAATAAGAAAACACGAATACTAGACAAACAACATTAGTAGCAAATTGTTTGTTAAACATCATCAAAACAATAAGGCCAACAATTCCATGCACACATACACACACACTATCCGATGTTAGGTTCTTAGGTTCTATTATTTACCTTTAAATTGCAGGGTAAAAATCAAATAGTAGTAGGCTTAAGGATTATATCAATACACATTTTGAAACACTTTAAGAATCTTCAAATCATCATGGGTGATAATCAAGCCAGAGGTGATTATGCCAAAGATTTCTTTATGAAGTTTGGTGGTAGTAATCCTATTCATGTGGTTGATGATGATGATTGTGATGTGAATGAGGATCTTGATTCCCCTCCCATACATTGCGTAGATGAGGAGGTTGTGCAAATTGAGCCTAAGGAAACCATAAAGCCTTCTAACAAAAATAATGCTAAACAATGCTTCTAAAGCTAAGGAAAAGTCACAGTCAAAGCCAAAGAGAGTGAAGCCTAACATAGAGGCTGAGCTTATGTTTAAGATGCTTGATAAGGTGGACATGTTCACTTCTTTCATCCAATGTGCAAATCTGCATTGGACGGAAAAGCTTTCTGGATCCATCTTTGCACATCAAGTTGACTTCTCTAACAGCATACTTGACAAGTTCTTTGAAAGCTATTTTCATAATCAGGGTGGTTCTAGACTTTTCATAGGAAAATCATTAGAAGAGCAAAAGGCTATGATATCCACATTTGTTGAAGACCATGCTCTTGATATATAGAAAGTTTATGATTTCATTTTAGGGAACAGACTGGTGACCTTTGGGTTGAACTAAAACTACTACTGTGATATACTCTAATTATGTGATAGTTCTTATCTTACTTTTCTTGATACATGCACATGTAGCTTCTTGCATATACTGAGCATATTTTTTGCTCACTTTTGCATTATGAACTACTATATTGACATGTAATGGAACTGTATTATAATAAACTAGCAGGTCTATAGTGCCTATATGATATACTTTTATTCTCTGGTACAAGCTATAAGTGAGCAAACATATCCTATGATGAAATATCTATGATGGTAAAATCATTCATGCTCTAAGTTTTCATATGCGCTATGATGAAACTAAGTATTGATTGCAACCTCCATTGTATATACATTGTATTGGATAGCTATCTATATGATAGCAGCCTATACTGCAACATACAATGTATAGAATGATAATCTATGATAAATAAGACCAAGTTTTGAGCCATTTATCTTTAATTACGTTCACATATAAGTTGGTCTACTTCTATATATGATCCTATATATTAATGGATTTCCTTTGGCACAAGTTTTCATGGATTTTATGGATTTGATAATGTATGGGGTGCTCATTTACCTCAACCTGTTTGTGTTGCTTTTGGTCAATCAACTAATATTTTACTATTTTTTTGTTGAAGGATTATGTGAGATTTTGCTATTATATTTCACTTCGGTTTTGTGATAAAATTTTGATCTTATACAAATCAAGCTTTAATATGATAGATCAGTATGATTTTCTTCTGAAATTTTCTGTCATGAAGTTTTATTTGGTGTTGAAAATTTGTCCAATTGATTTTTTGAGCTTTTGCTCTGATATTTTAGTATATTATTGTGCTTAGATATGATTTGTTACCGTAAGAGCTTTGTTATGTTGCCTCATTTTGGTTTTGGAATGAAAACTGGCTCCTTCTTACCTTAGAACTGCTATTCAGTTATTTGGTTTTTTTTGAACAAGTTATTTGTAAGACCCCATAGATTTTTGAGTATGTATGTAGATTTTTGAGTATGTATATGTACATCAGTAATGAGGTTGAGTGTGCTAGATTTCATCATATGCAGCCGAGTCAGAGTATGCAGTTTCTAGTCCATGAGTCGACCCATGACTGTCATGAGTCGACTCACGAAATCGAGTCATGTTGTTATTTAGTCTCTGCTGAGTCGACTCATTATATCATGAGTCGACCCATGAGTCATGAGTCGACCCATGAGTCATGAGTCGACCCATGACTGACATGAGTCGACTCATCGGGGTTTTTCTGGTTTTCTGGGTCGGGTTTTGTTTGGGTTTCGGGTCGGGTTTATCCACTCGTATATATTCCCCTCTACCCGAAAACACCTCTTTTTGATCAGAAAACCCTAGAGAAACCCTAGCCTCTTCTCCCCCTCTAAACCCTAGCTCGTTTTTGGGATTTCTTGGGCGATTTTTGGGGATTTTCAGCGGCTTTTCGTGGATTGCAGGGAAGGGGATTGTTCATCATCACTTCTAAGGCGAGTAACATCTCGCCCAACCCTTCTCCCACGTTTTTAATAGTTTATAACTGTTTTCCATAAGTTTTATTGAGCCTAAGACTTATTTTCAAGTATAAATCAATATCCTTGTTAGGGTTAATGCTAGAGATCATGTATTTCGGATTTTTAAATCCCCACCAACAAGTTTTTCATGAAAACCCAGATCTGGAATTTTACTTAAAGAATAAAAATGTGAGTTTTATTTTGATTAAATGCTTTCTTTCATGTATAGGAATTAAATGTTAGATTTAACCTACAAGAAAATCGTTTCTCATGATAAATATGTTTTTCTCACTGTGTCATAGTCAAGAATCGATGGCTATAGAAGTGTAGATCATTAAAATGGAAGTGAGATTAGGGGTGTGCAACGGTCGGTTCGGTTCGGTTTTTACCAAAATTTGAACAACCGAACCGAACCGCCTCGGTTCGGTTCGGTTTTTACCAAAATTTGAACAACCGAACCGAACCGCCTATAATTCAAAATCGAACCGAACCGTTGCAAGTCGGTTCAGTGCGGTTCGGTTCGGTTTGTTCGGTTCTAACTTTATCAAACTTCTTATCAAATAACAAACTGTGTTAAAGAAAAAAGATATCAACAAAGTAGGAGAATATGAAGCATTAAACACTGATATAATGATATTGTTTTCAACCTATAATGATTCAGAAAATGAGTTTAGGGTTTGAGTCTTTGACTCTTTGGGGACGGATCAGGTAGGGTTTGAGATCAAAATGGGTAGTATTGCACTATATTCGGTCGGTTTGGGTCGGTTCGGGTTGAAAAGTTTTCAAACCGACCCGAACCACCCTTCTCATAAAACCAATTTTTCCGGGTCGGTTCGGGTCGGTTCGGTCGGTTTTTTCGGTTTGGACCGAACCATGCTCAGCCCTAGTGTGGATCGTTTGAACAAGTTATAGTTGGGAGAAAAGCTGTGTTCAGCCTGTGAGTCGACCCACGGCTCATCATGAGTCGACTCAGCAGGTTGAGTCGACCCATGACTGTCATGAGTCGACTCACGAAGTCTAGTTGTGTTGTCTTTTTGTTTCTGTTGAGTCGACTCGTCAGTATACGAGTCGACCCATAAGTCATGAGTCGACCCATGACTGTCATGAGTCGACTCATGAAGCCCTTTCCTGCTATTATTTGTGTTCTGCTGAGTCGACTCATATTAAGCACGAGTCGACTCATCGCAATATTTTATTTCTGTTTCGTTCATGCTTTTGTTTAAATCATCTGCTGGGTATATATATATATATGAGTATATATGTATACCGTGTTTACATATTCAAGAGTACTATCTATCATGTTTGGACTTGAGGAGTGCCTCGTTTATTGAGTATTTATTTGCAGTGAATATGATTTTACCTATACATGTGAGATGACCTTTCGGACACAAGTTTAAGTCAGTACAATAGGGTACGTACGGGAATAAGACATGCATACTTTCTTATACGCAGTCCTCGTGCTGGACTATAATCCATTAATGTCCTCGTGTTGGATTATAATCCATTAAAGTCCTCGTGTTGGACTATAATTTGTTTTAATCACGTTTTAGACTTTTGCTAAACCTTGAGCATGTTACGTAATCAAGTTAGGTACATGATATATTGTATTAGGCTGGGACATGATAGCTACCTAGGTTGTGCATGACACCTATTGTAGCTGATAGCTACCTAGGTTGTGCATGACACCTATTGTAGCTTTGTCATGTTTACACTTTATTGGTAGAGATGGGTATGTATTCTTTTCTTTAGCTTTGTCATGTTTACACTTTATTGGTAGAGATGGGTATGTATTCTTTTCTTTATTTATTTCTTATGACAAACCTCGGGTTTAATATTTAGGGATCTACAATTTGAGATACAAGGTATATACATGAGGGTTTCCTTGTTTGGATTATTTCACTCGACGTACCTATGCTCGTGTTGCATTTTTCCTAAGTACTAAAACCCATAAATGTTTGTGTAAATGATTTATATTATTATGTATTATCTGTATTTTCATATACAATGAGCCTTATCCCTTGGGGTTGGTTGTGATGTTGCTCGCTAGCGCTTTGACGCTCGTTGTCCCTCCCCCTTTCAGGTAACGAGCCAGGAGCCCGGAGAGTCGCAGGTTGACGGCGATGCACTTTAGCTTCAGCCATCTATTTTAGATATATTTTCTTTGAGCTCCACTGTAGACTTCTGTTTAGACATTTGAGAGTTTTATTCTAGAAGTTGTAAAGGCTGTGTGCCTTATTTTCTCTTGTCAGACATTTTATATTTGAGACTTGATGAGAACTCCAGTTTATTTATTTCAGACATTTATTTGTATTCCAACATATTAGATGGTGAAATATTAATTTGATCTCTAATATTTCATCAGTTGATTCTTGTTTAACCTTTTACTTGCTTTGTACTACACCTGTTGTTGATTCCACTAGAGAGATAGAAATTGTGATGGTGAAACATGTTATTGCACGATGTGGTGCATGACAGGTTTGACATTTCTGGTTTCACATCGGACTGCAGCCTTGTGTGAACCCAGGGGCATCACATTATCCTGCTTTCTATGATGCTGTTAATTAGACATGGGCAATGATATCATGTGTGGTCATGATACTGCAACCTACATGTATATGCATTGTAATTGATGGCCATCTATAAGTTAGCAACATACAATGCAAAATACAATGTATTTGATAACATTTTTTGATTTAAACTCCAATTGTTTTTATTGAAATCATAACAATTTGATACTACATACTACAATGGTCAAAAAATTAGAAACAATGAGAAAAATACAAGGTCAATTGAACATTTTTTCCGAATCAGGATTTCATATTTCACTTCTTTCAACTGATTGTTCAAAGATCTTATTTTCAAGGAATTCTTCTCTTTTGAAGTTGCTTCATTAGGTGATGGGTATGATTTTACTACTGTCATGATCGCTATTACATCATAAGAAAAATAAGCAATATCTTTTTGGGTAGTTAGCACAACCCTCAAAAGCCTTGCCCTTGTTCTTTCCATTCTTGCACAACCATAATGGTGTTGGTATATTGCAATGGCATTTGATTTCAGCCCCTTCCAATGCTTCAGTTTTGTGGTTGACCATAAGAGAAATGAACAGATATTTGCAGAAATTTGAGTATTGAAATTTTTTATGGATGTGAATATTTTCGTATGCTCTATAACTCCCTAGTTATATGTTCATGGATGAAATTTGTCTGTTGCTGCTATGTATGCTACCGTTACTTGTGGGTAGAATTCAATTTGGTTGGTAAAATTACCACTATCTTATGTATAAAAAGTTCTTGTCTTTTTATGGGTGGTAATCTCAACTTGGTGAATGCATACAAGATTCATATTGATGTTTTTTCTTTTTTTTAGTCAACCAAACAATTGAAATGTTTCTTATTTATATGTTTTTCTATATCTTAGACACCCAACCAAACAATGAAAATTGTGTTTTCCAAGAATTAGGGTTATGTTTGCTCTAATAATTCAATTTCGAAAAGTGGCTGGAAAACAAAAAAAAAACTGTTTTTTCCTCAAAATGTGGTTTTCCCATAATAGAGTCTTCGAACCAAACATGCCCTAAATAGAATGAAAACGAAAGCTGGAAAGACTCGATATGATGAAATAATAGATTGATGGCTTAATAAAAATCTTTAGATAAACTATGAAGACAATTGAATCTGTGTTTCTAAAAGATAGAAAATCTTGCAAATGACGGGCCCAAAAAAATCTTGAAGTAAAAAAAAAGGGCTTTTTGTCTTTAGGTCCAATAGTTTACCTCCCTTTATTTTTAAACCCAAGTAGTATTAGTTGTATCTCTAAGTCCAAATTTCTTTTTGTATTTGTCTTTAAACCCAAATCCAAAATACAATACTTTCAGCAGTGGGTCCCCCCATACATTTTTCTTAAATTCCAGTTATACCCTCCCACTTATAGAATTCATTTAAGTGGGTCCCCCTTAAATAAAATAAACGAAATGGAGAGAGAGGGGGAAACTGGCGGTAAATTTCCCCCCTCCATTCTCTCTCCGTCCTCTCTCTGCCCCCCTCTTCTTCTCCCTTTCTCTCACTCCATTAATAGAACTCAACACTCTCTCCTATAACCCATCATTTAATCACTCTCTCCTACAACCCATCAATTAATTCTCACCAACTTTCTGGGCATTTGAAGGTAGAAATTTGCAATTTACTCAACTACCAAGTTGTTAGCATTAATTTCTCATTTTAACCATGACAATTATTTGATAAGTTAGTTAAATGAGTTCATAAAAAAATTTTAATTCGTTATTTTTAGTAAAATGTTAGATAACTGAGGTTTTGTAATTAACCACCCATTAATTTCACATTAGTTATTTCACATAATTATTTTGCACTTCTTATTTCACATTATTATTTCACATAATTAGTTATTTCACATAATGTTATTTCACATAATTATTTTTAGTAAAATGTTATTGTTATGAATTCATAACAATTAGTTAAATATTAGTTAAATTTGTTATAATTGATGAAATTTTTGTTAAATTTGATCTTAGTATAGAATGATAACATGTAAGTATAGCATGAATTACCAGACTTATAAGTATAGCATATTAATATAAGTAGAGCATGTTATACTGTAAGTATAGCACATTAATACTGTAAGTATAGCACATTATACTGTAAGTATAGCACATTAACCTGTAAGTATAACATGTTATATTGTAAGTATAGCACGTTATCATGTAAGTATAGCATGTTATATTGTAAGTATAACACGTTATCATGAAAGTATAACACGTTATCATGTAAGTATAGCACATTAACCTGTAAGTATAACATGTTATATTGTAAGTATAGCACGTTATCATGTAAGTATAGCATGTTATATTGTAAGTATAACACGTTATCATGAAAGTATAACACGTTATCATCTAAGTATAGCACGTTAACCTATAAGTATAACATGTTATTCAGTAAGTATAGCACGTTAACTTGTAAGTATAGCACGTTAGTTAGTAAGTATAACACGTTAACATGTAAGTATAACACATTATTCAGTAAGCATAGCACATTATCATGTAAGTATAGTACGTTATCCTATAAGTATAGCACGTTATTCAGGAAGTATAGCATGTTATCCTATAAGTATAGCACGCTATCAGGAAGTATAGCACGTTAACCTGTAAGTATAGCACGTTAACCAGTAAGTATAGCACGTTAACCTGTAAGTATAGCACGTTAACCAGTAAGTATAGCACGTTAACCTGTAAGTATAGCACGTTAACCAGTAAGTATAGCACGTTAACCTGTAAGTATAGCACGTTATGTCGTAAGTATAGCACGTTA
>NC_033795.1:40396225-40420737 GCF_001876935.1 Asparagus officinalis
TTTGTTTCTGCTGAGTCGACTCATGACAGTCATGAGTCGACCCATCAGGTTGAGTCGACTCATAACTGTCATAAGTCGACTCACAAAGTGTGCTGGAATATGTGTTTTGTTTCTGCTGAGTCGACCCATGATATTATGAGTCGACCCATGGTTTATGAGTCGACTCGTGAATTTTATGAGTCGACCCATTTGTTGGTCTTTTTACTTGGGTTCTTGCTGATATTTTGGGATGTCATAAATAACCCAGTGCATAAAACATTCTGGCCAATGATTTTGAATTGACTATTCAAGTTTACAAAGTTTTTAAGAGATTGACAAACGTTGCATGCATATCCGGACAAACTATATACAACATTGCGTATCAAGGAGATTGACAAACTATATACAAGATTGCATTTCCAAACAAGCTATATATACAAGATTGCATTTCCAAACTTGCATTTTCAAAAAAACTGTATACAACCGGGGAATATATACAAGATTGCATCATTGGCATATATATATATATATATACAAATACTTTACAAATCAATTCCCAAAATATATTTGTACACAAAAAATATTGGATATCACAATTGGCATGTAGCAACCGGGGAATTGGTCTTGAGGATCATGTTGGTTGATTTCCTGAAAGCAAAATATAAGCGGATCAAAAGAACAATAGATTTCGATATAAGCGTTTCAATGAACATTACACGTATAGAAAATATACCTTCAAATAGAAATAGAGCAACAATACGAGCTCTATGTCTTGCACAATCCTTTTGGTCAATTGCAATTGGTTGACCGGATATGAGGCTAAACATGTACGCCATCAAGAACACCCCGCAATCCAAGCTTCTGCAAGTTCAAAAGTTTGCAATATCAATATAACACTCTTGGCCCGCAATATGTAGTCTCTATGTGAGTGTTAGCACAAACGAAAAAAGAACATATGAATAAGTCGAATACACTAACCCCCGTTGTTGAGGTACATCAACACTTTCTACCTCCTGAATCGAAGTAATGTCTAAGTTCCAAGCATCGGGAATGGTAGAAATAAGCTTCACCCTAAACTCATTAGCATCGGACATATAACCACGGAGGGAAGAATAATGATAAAATCTCTTCTCCTTTACAAAGAACACCAACATATGCCAATGAAATGAAGTTAGGAGTGGGAAAATAATCTTATCAAGTTCTTGGAATCGAGTTGTCGTTATTGGCTTAAACATTCGATCCACACTTGACGGATTATTTTCATTGATGCATCTCTAAAAAAATAAAGAAAGTTAAGAGTAAGTATTTAATATAGCTTATGAATATTACTTATAATCTCGGATTGGATTTCTACTTACGGTTACCCATGGACTACATATGTGTATGTCTTTCGCATAGTTTGCACGCGTCTCCATTAACCTATTTAACAAGACAACATAGGAGGCTATAACCTGAAATGTAGATAATAAATTTGTAAATATTCATGTTATATACTAACGTGAACACTAATATTTACATAATTTCAGCTTGCAGCAGAAGATCGTTTATCAGTTATGCGGCCCTCAGATTAGTAACCATTGCATATATGACTGAATTGTGGAGGCATAAGATGTGTTATTGTATCAATATCAAAAGCATGTACAGTGCTCTATATGTGTGTTATTGTATCAAATATCAAAAGCATGTGGAGGCATAAGATGTGTTATTGTATCAAATATCAGTCATACGCTTCTATGTGATTTCTGGTACAGAAAATACTCTATATGTGTGTGCATGTGTGCGTGTTTATGTATATTTGTGTGAAGCATGAAAAGAACGGATACTTACGTCACAGCTAATTGCCTCTCCTTTAAGTAACTCCAATGCATCTTTACGTGTCATCAACGCATCTCTAGATGACCACACTAATGTCTCACTACATATGAAACAAATACATAACATGTATTAATGAAAAAACTTAGTACAGGTTGAAAAGTAAATAAGTAAATCATTCAAAATACTTACGCGGCCATATTCTCCTTCCAAAAGTTATCTAGTAGTTCTCTCTCCTCATCCATTACTTCCTTCCTTCCCGGATAATTTGGTCGTCCTTTTCTACTAACAAGTGGAACAAAAGGAGACCGCATTGATGGCCCAGCATGCCGAGATCTAGAGAGAACTGTTCTTTTGATGGAAGGGGTTTTACGCATGCCTTCAATCAACGTAACATCGCGCGGGCTAAGAATAAAGGCGTCGTCATCCACTTCCATTGAATCCATGCCCACTTGATCCTTCCCACCATCCTCACCATCATCTTTCTCTACATTCAATCTATCAACGTCTTTACCAACCTCATCATCCCCGCCGACATCCTCCTCCATATCTCCACCATTCCCCTCCTCATCTTCCTCATTCCCGCCATCAACTCCCTCCTTATCCTCCTCATGCCCCTCATTAGCCCCCTCCGCACCCTCCTCTTTCCCCTCATTTTTTCGCTCCTCATCACCATCATCACTATCATCCCCATCTTCCTCATCATCCTCATCATCCTCATTTCCTCCATCACTATCCACATCCTCTTCCTCATCACCAAATTTGTCCCTCCTTATCTTCAACAGAAGGTCTAATTCCACCCGTTTTTCAAGTATGAGCTGATCCAACTCAGCTTTGGTGATTACCTACACATAAATAACCCAAGTAAAGTTCAATTCATGGATGAACATCAAATAAAAATCATGGAGAGCAATTAACTAACATGGAATAAAAATAAAAATGGAAATATATATACCTCTCTCTCTCTCTCTTCAATCTTGAAGGGGCAGTGGATGTAGTGGCAGCTTGTCTCTTTTCAAATTTGTTAGCCCTTGACTCAACACCATGCTTCCTAAAATTAGCCGGATCTCTAATTAAATCTTGAACTGTACTCCTCCGTAAAGATCCCGTGCCCTTGTGGAAGCTTAGGATGGGTGGTAGGGATTCTGCTCCTACACGAAGGCGTAATTGTCCCACAAGCTCATAAAACCAAACCTGTGAGAAAAGGAAAATTTTAGCTCAACAATAAACATGACTAAATGAATTAATATATACAATGTAGAATGACATTAAAATGTAGTAAATGTTAACTTACCATCAAAACCGAGGCAAAACCCCCCATATAACCACCTCTAGATCGATTTCCCTCAAATCTCTTAGTGATGGTTTTCTTAGCCTTAATCATCTCAGTACACAACACATTGTATACTAATTCAGCCCAATTATACTCCTTAAGAGTGCCCAATTTCTTAGCATATCTAAATGCAAACAAGGGACAACTCACCATATAACCACCTCTAGATCGATTTCCCTCAAATCTCTTAGTGATGGTTTTCTTAGCCTTAATCATCTCAGTACACAACACATTGTATACTAATTCAGCCCAATTATACTCCTTAAGAGTGCCCAATTTCTTAGCATATCTAAATGCAAACAAGGGACAACTCATACTAGCTTGGGGGCATAATATAAAGCCAATAATGAAAGCCACGAGCATATGTGGCAAAAGAGGATCTCTACGCTCGGCCATCTGCTTGATAAGTTCACCCATTCTATCTCTTCTAGCACACACAATCTTTTTCTTACCTTCATCATTTTCTTCTTTCCTCTTCAAGTCCTACGCTTTATATCTTCTTCAATTACAACCTTCGTACTATATGAAAGCACAAGCTTGTAGATCGTATTGCGATCACTTCTATGAAACTGTGTGTCTACTATAGATCTTCCCATTGGAAGACCCGTAATTCTCCCAACTTCTTCAACACCAAAGGAGGTCAAAATTTTGAAACTACTTTTTTCGACATTAAATACTCCCAACAAACAATCTACTATAACTGGTTGCACTGGAAGATCTGGAACATCTAAGTAGCCATAAAATGGAGTGTCACGAAGGGCAATTCGTTGATCTTCCGATAAATAAGTAGAAATATGATTTTGAAGGTCCCGGAAGTACCCAATGTTCGATGGAATTCGCACTAAAGCCATAAGATAGAATTTTCTGCAACCATAAAACATAAGGCGACTTTAGTTGTCTATCATATTTACAAACAAAATTGTATCAAATGTTTACAGAATCAGATGTTTACAGACAAAATTGTATCATATTTACAAACAAACAGAAAGAGAGTTGGGCTTAGAGATACAAACAATATTGGGTGGGTTTAAAAATAAATGGGAGTAAACAAATGGACCTAAAAGTAAAAATCCCAAAAAAAAAAACCCAGGCGTTGCGGTCGCGTAGAAAATTCTTATGCGGGACGTATATTTCATTCTTTCTAAAACCCCCTAAAACCCTAAAATCTCCTCCTCTCGCTCCTCTCTCAATACTCGCAGTGAGCGAAGCTTAGTGCTCGAAACCTAGATAAAATAATGAATAATCTCAATCAGGTAACCATTTCTCTGGTCCCTTGCTCTCTCTCCTTAATTACTCTTTTTCTTGGCTCAATTTTTTTCTTTATTCAGTAATTTCGTTTTTTTTTTTGTTTTTTTCCTTTCAATTCTTGAATCAGGGGATGCCATTCAATCCTAATTTCGACCCCCAAAATAACAATTTGGGAAATTTGAGTGGAGCCAACCCGAACAATTTCAGTGGCCTAAACCCTAATTTCAACCCCCGAAACAACAACTTGGGCAGTTTGAACGGAGGCCACCCTAACAATTTCAATGGCATGAACCCTAATCTCCAAACCATGGCCCAGAACAACCCGCTGGGCGTTATCCAGATGTTGGCAGCGCAAATCCAGAGCAATCCCCAGATTCAGATGAATCTGCTGAATCAGCTCCAAGCCCAAAATTTCGGTGCTCCATTTCAGCCATTTGTGGGTCAGAACCCTAATCAGATGATGGGGATGCAGAACCTGCAGATCTTTCCCCCGAGCCAAATGCTTCAAGGGAGTCAAATGATGGGTTTTCCAGGGAATCCTCAGTTGGGGATGAATAATGTGGGTCCGGGTTTTGGTAGCGTAGCTTTCGGGCAAAGTCCTGTACATGGTCCTGGTTCGATGAAACTGGAGCAGCCAACGTCTTATAATAATTCAGTGAAAGCTCAGTGCAAGCCACAGGCCAGTGGAAGTCGGCAGTTTCAGGTATCTAGAATGGGTGTATTCCTTTTACTGTGCGGTTACGTGTTCTGTATTGTTGTTTGATTTGGTTGAGTTCTTGCACACCACGTCCTACCTGGTACAGTAATTTTATATTGTGGATATTTATGTTAGGTAATGATCTACTTTGTATTCAGATATGCTTACTGCCGCCCCATGCTTTTTAATTCTTATTTAAATAAGAAAATGAAGATGTGAAAGTATAAGTGATTAGGATAACATGTTAAAGACAATGGTTGTCATCAACAGTGGCATGATATGTTGTTATTTCTGTAAGAAGCGAAGAGACCGTGCGTTATTCCTTTTCCCTGCTTTATCTTTCTTTAAGATTAGACTAGAGTTAGAGGGTGAATTTTGTGAACTAAAACACACAATGTTGAAAATATACAACAGCACATAAAAGTAAAGCACACTCAAGATATTATGAATAAACAATACAATGTGGCACATAAAGTAGGACACATGTCTTATTCTACAAAGCTTATATTCCAAAAAAAATAGAAAAGTTACATGCAAGACAATTATAGAGCACAATAACACATAAGAAACAATAGACACACACATATACATCTATATGTATGTACAATGTATATATGTATACATCAAGGTTTTAAATATCCACCGATAATCTGATATTATCCCCGAGTTATTAGTTTTGGGAGCTTTCCGATAAGATAAGTTGGAATTTAATTCAGTTATCGTTTTTTGGAGTTTATCGGCGATAATGCAGCGATAAAGGTGATTATCAGTCGATATTAGTGGCTCTAAAAATTGGAATTATCGGGCCACACTATTTGGTTGTGATTTTGGGTAATGGGCAGTTTTTGAGTGAACTTGAAACCTGACCCGACCCATTTTTTACAATAAAACTTAAAACCTGATTTTGTAGCCCTAATCCTCCGTTCTCTCCCCCCTCATTTGTGTGGCTGTGCCCGTTGCCCTAATCATCTGATCTTCGTTCCTCTTTGACTTCGTCAACCTTGACGCTCACCTCCGCCGACTTCGACGCTTGCCTCCGCTCAAACTCCACTAACCTCAACGCTATCAAATTCGACCATTTGACGCTGCTCTCTCATTGACGTTAACTTCATCAACTTGACAACTTTGACCGACGCTAAGCTCTCTCCATCGACGTCCTCATCAACTGATCGAATCGATGATGTCGATCGACGCTGAGCTCTTCATCGACGCTGAGCTCTCTCCATCGACACCATCATCAAATGTGACTTCCACAGTTCGACTTGGACTCTCCATCGACACCACGCCCTCAACACAACTTCTGAAGTTGTGGCAATAGGTAATATTCACTATTCAGTTAGTTTTTCTCTGGTTATTTAGTAAAGTTTGAGAGAATGAAAGAGGGGAGTATGGTTAGATTACAATTTGGGGTTTTTCTCTGGTTATTTAGTAAAGTTTGAGAGAATGAAAGAGGGGAGTATGGTTAGATTACAATTTGGGGTATTATATTATATATATACATCATAAGGGGAGTATGGTTAGATTACAATTTGGGGTATTATATTATATATATACATCATACGATATTATCACTCCGATAAATACTACTTATCCCCGATATATCCTCGATTTTCGCTATCCGATAAGAATTTTGGCTATTTGATAAATCCCCGATAACCGATATTTAAAACCTTGGTATACATACGTATATACATATATCCACTATGGATCAAAAAGTCATTAGGGACTCCTGATGTTTTTAAAATGACACCAGTTCACTTGAAAGAAACAAACATATATGTACTGTAGTGTTATGTATATTTGTTTTTTGCTCAATTCAAACTTAAGTTCCTCCTTTAAAATCCAAAATGAACTGCCAAATCACGATACTATAATGTTGTGTTATATTTTAAACAACTACTACGCTGTTTCTGAACAAGTAATGACTTGTTTAACTATATCGCAAATTTTACATGTTCATGCTAAGAATCTTATCCTGATGCATTTTTGCCTCAAACAATGAAGCAATTTCTTTACTTAGTCCATCTTACAGTAATTAAAAACTTCTTCATTTATCTCTTCTCTGTAGTAACGAAACTAGGTTGGTAAAAGATCACAGTTGACATTGTGTTCTGGTCAATTATTCGATGCATCCTATGCATATTATATGGTGGGCAACATTAATTGCATTTCTTTAAAATGGTATCAAGTTGACTGAGCTCTGTGAAGGAGTCCTAATAGTTTGTTGTAATGCCCTTTTTCTAATGTGAAATTAGGTAAAGATACAAGGAACATGAGACGAGCATACTATCAAAACATAGTTTTTTGTAGTATATACATGGATTTTTTTCTCTTGCTTTGAATGTAAGTAGAGGGAAAATAGCTGAAGGTAAATTATACCTGAGAGTTTTGCCTGCTGAGTGTTAATTAAGTAGTAAATCTGTCCAGGTGATCAAAAACAGTTCTATAATTACATTGCCTCTTTTATATGAAAGAGAAAACCACTAAAGCTTGCAAACCTCACTGGTACCTGAATCTGCTTAATCTGGTGTTAAGCTGGTTGGAGTAGACACTAGAAATATGAAGCTATGAGGTCAGAGTTGTCAGACATGCTTGGAGACTAGTTTAAATTTGTTTTTAACTTTTAACGGCTTTCAGCTTAGGTGATGAGTTGGCTATGATTGTTCCTCTACAGTTATATTACCAGTTTAAGATAGGTTGGTATAGTTAATTTTCTAGATGGGAACGATAAATTAACTGCAAGTTAAGTGTTTAACCTTGAACTGCAAAGGCCTGACGTCCTTGTAATTTCTGAAGTAGTTAAGACGGGAATGTTCTCCTTTGTAGGGATGGATCTGTGCATGTGGAGGGTGGGCAACTATGAAATCTATGTTACAGTCATTTAGGAATATAAATGCTCGCCATCTACTCATGCGAAATCATGGTTCTGACTGACAAACTAGACAAAATTCATGAAGGGGATGTAAATGCTTCTCAAATTCGTTTTCTAAATCTTGATTGTACTGTCTCAAACATAAGCATTTTGATAGAACAAATAGGTAATGTTGATGTGATCCTTGTAAGCATTTCTATTGATGAAATTTGATTTCAATAGGTTTTGTTGGCTGCAAGTTAATATAAAAACAGAGTCTGAGGTTATCATCACAGTCTATTGTAAATATTATGTATAACAGTATGAGAAACCATCACCTATCTGAGGTGGTTAAATAGACTACAGAGGGACTCTGCGGTTGACTATCCTGCATCTTGGAGTGGAATTATATGGTTTCAAATAACATTGCAAATGCAGATTGTACATTTCAATAGATTTGCAACCTATATTGTCCAGGTCCGTGCTTGAATTGCATTTAACTTGCTCCTGACTCTATTCCTTTAAAGGGATTGTATAACTGGATCAACGGACATGAACCACGGAAGAGAAGGCTTATCTAAATAATGGTGACTGGACATTTCAAAATTGTTAGGAAGCTTACCATTTATTAAATTTGGCTAGTTTATGGTCTTTTTCTAATACTGTTGTATCATATGGACTCTCTCCTTCCTTTTACAGTTTAGCATAAAGTATACTAAGGAAAGAAAAAAAAGACATGCCTAGATGATTCCATTAAACTTCCTTCCTACTAGTCTATTCACCTGATAGACTTTGGACTTATTTATTCATTGGTTCATCATTTTTTTTTTGATATCTCACTGTCTTGCAGGTTCTTATGTGTAAACTCTATCAATCTGGTTTAGTTGTATTCACTTTTTTAGGAATTATCTATATTCAGTTAGGGGTAATGGATAGAAGATGCACCTCCTCCTTGGTTCTTCCTTTAACTTGGTTGCATGTGCTAAGCTGCTTGTAGTTGTTCTCATATAAGGCTTATTTTCTTTCCTTCTCGTTGATCTAATTTTATCTTATGGTAATAGGTAACAAGTATATGGTTTACGCCTTTTAAGATGGCTAACAATTCTGCTGTATTGTGTCCCACAATTGTATTATGTTTTACTTTTCTTGAATGATAAAGGCTTCATGGATCATCACTTGTATGCCGTAGATTTCTATATCCTCACGAAGGGAACATTTGTTTCTCATAAATTAGTGCTATTCTGCTATCATGAAAGGAATATGTGAAAAAATACACTCTTCATTTTAGCTCATTTGCCTATCATATTGATTTTTTCTTAGGGTAATTACATTGAGGCTAATAGATGTGCAACCTCTCAAAGTTCTGCGAACAGAGGTCCTGTAAGAACTTTTCATGGTTCTGGGAAAGAGCCATTACATAACAGGCATGTCTATCAACTAAGCTTATTTTGATTTTCATGGAAAGGAAATTTCACGCTAGTTTTAGTTTTGCAGATTCCAGAAATCTCAATTGTCTGACATGAGGGGTTCAAAAGGAAACATAAATCAATCTAACAGGAGACGAGGAAGAGGTCTCGTAAATGCAATTCTTATTCGATTGTAATTTATCTTGTGTAGAATGGTGCAGTTACTAAATTCATATAGAAAGTAATAGAAAATAGTATGTGTATTGAGCAAGACTGGCAATGCCATGTAGTTGCACGGAGTAGATCATAATTCCCTTTAAGATTTTAGTCATCACATTTTATCCAATTTCTTGACTGTCACAATTATGATGTGTGCATTGCATAGGGTTGCAGAGCATAACAGCGTAACAGGCCTAGTAATGCCTTTGCTATGCTGTTTTGCTTGGGCACTGTAAGGAACAATAATATGGGAAGTTTAGTAGAACATTGAGAACTCATACAACTTAACTAAGTCATAGCCTCTTGTGTGAATTGACATGCGTACGTAAAAAATGGATATATATGCAGTATACATGTATACAACAAATTGAGTTACCTGCATATATAAATAAATTCAACTACAAATTGAGAAGCACAGTTACAAAGACAATTCATGGACAAGATGACACAGCAACAAACTAATCGCATGAGTGGCCTGTTTGTGCTCACATTCGCTAAGAAACCCACCCAATACGACTATAGGTAACCCCACTGAAAAACTTGGGTGACCCATTAATTGTGTAAACCAAGTGAGATTAAGATTGGCTATACACTGAAACCTAAAGTTGTTACACTGAGAGCAATTTAAGAGCCATTATACTCTAAAAGCTTATTAACCTCACTATAGAAGCTATTATTCAGACCAACTTCTGTTACTACAGTATATTTCTACCTATATGTTAATTGGTAATTTGGTTAATTTATGCTTATTATTCTTGAACCACTATCCACATTGGCTTAATAATAGGTTAGTGACATATATTAAGAAAGATGTATTTGATAGTGTTACTAATGATTTTTATTATGTACTTTTAGAAAATGAAAACTCATAAGAAACAATTGTAAAACTTTTATTTTATACTTTATATAGTGACACCACTTTCTAGAAATCCAGGACCTGCCACTGGTGTGTGCGTTGAAATACTTGGGTAGAAGCCGTAACTAAACACTTCACGTTCACTGCTGATATTAGGAGTTATCATATTATTCATCACATTTGATTCTATAACAATATACAATTTCCCACTTGTTCTAATTTGGAAATTTGATCATGTAACCCCATAAAAAGTAGTCTGGAGAGTGGTGATGTTTATTTCCTAAGTTTAAGAGTTAACATGAACTCCCTAGTCCAGTGAGGTTCATCCTTTTATGGAGAGGAAGTACATTTATAAATTAATGGATATGTACATATGCACATGTGAAACTTGCACAGACCACATTACTATATTAGAATATTTACTGTTATAGGATGACATATGATTTGTACATACTCTAAACATTGGCCTTCCATCTTATAATTTTTGTGTAGAGAATATCCTTCTCATACGTATACGTCATATTAGTATGATAATCTAACATATAATATTTACATACCCTAAATATTAGCCGCCTATCTTACAAGTTTTTATGTGTGGAATATCCTCGGGCCATCATCTTTCAAAGAGTAGCCTGTCTCCCAGTTTTTATATCAAAAAATATTTAAAATTTTTTGATACTTTTACTAAATTTATTACTAGATGCCCTTCACCAAAAAAGAAGTCTTTAATATCTAAGTGAAGGAAAATAAAATCTCAACATGTAATGTCTATGGAAGAAATGTTTTGGAAGTGGCAAAAAATATCTAAGAAATATCTAGTAAGTTTTCCAAATTGAAATTAGATCGCTAAGTTCAGGGGAGACTTGGAAAGTACCTGATAGGAATATGTATAAAAAGTAAGACATATGGGTGTCCGCTACATGCCTAATACGAGCAGCGCATCTTACTGGTACTGTCCAAGTTAGATTGTTAGTAATTAGGGGTACTAAACCGTATCCGTATCCGAAAATATCCGTAACTGTATCCGTTAGGATGCATATATGGTTACTCAAATCTATAACCGATAGGATATGGTTACGGATATGGTTTTGTAATGAAATATCCGTATCCGTATCCGAAATATCCGAATACATATTAGTCATACTCTTACGATAGTTTCGATTCTTAGATTATAGATTTGTGGTTAATTTTGATGATCAAGATGTCTAATCTTAACTTTTCAGTTATAATGAAGATATTAACGAACTCTTTTGTATCACATGAACTATATTTTTCTCAATACTATCTATTTTTCTCATATCTATTTTGTATCCGTATGCATATGCGCTTATATATCCGTATTTACATCCATAACTGTATCCGATTTTAGCGAATATAGTTATAAATTTTCCTTACCGAGATATATCCGTATCCGTATCTAAGATGGGTAAGCGGATATGGATATGGTAAACATCATATCCGAGCCGTATCCGGACCGAATGCACTCCTATTAGTAATCCTTCTAAACTTAATTACACCGTTTGAATTTCACCTAGCTGTGTGTGATTCTTGTGGTGGTATCTTTTTCAAGGTTCGAAGGTGCAAAGTTTGAACATTGAATGACTGCTGAAAGATTGTGATGTACAGAATTGTTTGAGTGGTTCTAAACCCAACTTCATAGTTGGATTTATTTTGTTATCACAAATATCATGTGTTGATGGTGAAGTTGACATGGCAGCTTTCTCGGGATTGTGGACAGTTGGAATTTATGCCAAAGAACTATAGTTACCCTTGACAATGTTGAGAGAATGGTTTTCTAGAGGAAGAGATACATATGGATAATGGCATCGTAATCTGCTACTTCTGTTCGAATTTGTGATGTTACTTTTATAACTTTTAAAGGTCCTTATGACACATTTTGTACCAGTTTTAAAAGTTGGAAGGTTCTGTTCATTTGCATGTTCATTATCTGAGTTCGTATGAAACAATCTAAAGCATCACGAAAGCTGCAACATATCCTGTCGAGGCAATTTTGTATGATCAGCTCTTGCTTCTTCATTTTCACTTATTCATCCAACTTTGTGTTTTCTTGTGTTGTTCAACTTATGCATGCACAAATATTTTGCTTCCTTTCCATTCATATTATGGAATAAGACAATAGTTTCTGGTGAGAGTATTTCCTTATATGTTTGATGTTCTTAATAAATTGTTGCTTTAAGCAGGACAAAATAACAGGAGAGAGCAGAGATCAAAACCTATGGATTTCAGTGAAGCAGCTCCGAAAGTTAGTGTGAGGTAGTGATATGTTAACTAACTTATCTAACAATCTTCTTAGAAAGCTACAGGGGGACTTTTCCTTCTCAAGTTGTACAACTGAAACTGAAACTTACTTCCACATCGTATCCTATTATAATCTTATTTGTGGACATGCAATAAAGGAAAGATTTGTGTGCTTTAGGAATTAATTTTTGATGAAAAAAGTAGCTCATAATTTTATTAATGCAGTCCATATTACAAACATTCAGTTTTCATAGTCTATATTCATTGTGTAGATGATTCCTTAGTTTTGTGTGCTTGCAGGTCCATCCTGTACCTATTTCTTCCTTTATTTGTTTACTATAATATCTTATATTTCTTGTAAGAGGGAGTGACGGTTGGTTAAGATGGCTTCTTAAATCATTTAGATCTTTGTTTTAAATATCCCTGATATGTGCTGATATATATAGGTTGATATATCTTTTTATGGCCAATATCTAGTAGCTATAGCTTTTGGGTTAAAATTGGTTCCTAACCATTATTTAAGGCCCATTAACTCTAAATCGGGCAAAATGTGCGTGAGTTTAGGGAAAAAATTTTATTAAGATTTCCCTTATTAGTTACTTCCAAATAATTTTTCATTGCTATCCCAACAACGACAACATCAACAACAAAAGGATGAAGAACACCAATTTAATATCCTTTACTGCTTTTGGCAAGATTCCGGCGTGTATCCCTGACATAGCCGATATATTAGATGATATGTTAGCTGATATATTCGTTTATATAGCTAGTCACAGAACAATATAGTTCTGCAAAATTTCTTTAATGTTTTTAAGAAAAAAATTTCCATACTTATGAATTATTATTTTTTTAAATTGTAGCATGCTCTTTTCCATAAGTGAGTTTCTACAATTGGTAGGTGATTCTAAACATATATATTATTTACATTTTAGTACGTATAGATTACATTTTAGGACATTATATTATGTATGCACATCATGCAACGTGTCATTCCAGTATTTAATACATATCCCCGATATTTCCCCGATATCGCCAATCTGATATGAATTTTGGCCGTATATTTTAACCCTTGATTTAGATGTAATCATTATGTTCAACATTGAATGTTTCTTAGAAGATGGAGAAAGGGTTGGTTAAGACTTCTTAAGCCATTTAGATATATGCTTCATCTTAACCATTTCGATATTTGCACCAATTTTCCTTTAATTTCGCATGCCTATATAGCTTCATCCTGCTCTTTTTCCTTGGGCTAAATGGCACTTAAATGCCTTATATTTCACACTCTTAGCACGTACATACCCTCAGCTGTATTTCGTAGCATTTATATACCTTGAGTTGGTCAAAATTAGCATATTAATACCCCTATATTTTGCAAACGTGATATTTTTTATTCAAAAGTTCCCATATAATATTTATATGCTTATCTTATAGTTTTTTCTTTATTAAGTTTGTTGTATTCATTGTTAAATCTTTTACAATTCTATTTTGATAGGTTTAATAATAATTTAATAAATATTAATGGTTAGAAAGCTCCAAAATTAACATATGAATGTTATATGGGAACTTTCGGATGAAATTTTTCACGTTTGCAAAATATAAGGTATTAAAGTGCCAATTTTGACCAACTAAGGCCATATAAATGCTACAAAGTACAACTGAGGGTATATGAGTGCTAAAGGAGTGAAACTATAAGATATTTAAGTGCTATTTAGCCTTTTCCTTATATGATTCTTATTATATATTTCCATGAAGGTCACTCCCAGTAAACTATACGAAGCATGAGATCCAACTGTGGCGTGAAGCACGCAAGAAGAATTTTCCAACCAGAGCCAACATGAACAAGGTGATAATTCACCTTAGAATGGAGCATAAGTTCATCTTAATTTGTTGCTTACAATTTTCATTTCCTTTTCTTTCTTCTGTCAGAAGACTACCAAGATTAGTAATAATGAAGATGCAGACGCAAAATTACGTCGCCAGGTGCTTATATATTATTACTATGTCAAAAGTACTACATTTATAGTGGTGTTAATTATTGATATACTCCCTTTCTATCTCCCAAATGTAGATGGACCCCCTCTAGTTCTATTGTTGCAGATAGATCCCTGAATACAATTATACTGGGGTTAATTATTGATATACTCCCTATACTAGACCTCCTAAGATGAAAGAATCAAAATAATTCCACTCAAGGGAGTCTATCTCAAAAACATAGAACAACAAGGGTAATCCAGAATTAACGCTTTATAGTATATACAAAAATGGTGATAATATCTTCTCTGCAGCAATTGAAGGAAGTTCTAGCTAAACAGGCAGAATTAGGTGTGGAAGTTGCTGAAATACCACCTGATTATCTTAGTGAACCCGAAACCCAAGTCTCCAAGAGGAAAAATGAAAGAGAAGGAACATATGGGGGATCGGGTGATAGATTCAATAAAGGGAGAGGCAGGGGAAATGGCCGAGATAATCGGCATTCTAAAAGACAGAAGTTTCAGAATAAAGGAGCATCTGCTACTCCTTTGCCCGTGAAGAGGGAACCAAGCCTTCTCGAGAAACTTTTGAGTTCTGATATAAGGAGGGATAAAAGCCAGTTGCTGCAAGTTTTCAGGTTTATGGTCTTGAATGATTTTTTCAAACAATGGCCTGATAAACCCTTGGAGTTTCCAATCATCAATGTTAAAGACAAGGGATACTCTGAGGAGATTAGTGATCAGAAAGAATGCTGTTTGGTTGAAGAAATGGTTAATGAATCCATTGAAGATGTAACTTTTGACGATAATGAGAATGGCAGTAGAGAGAAAATTCAGGAGTCAGAGGAAGGGGAAATTACAGATTAGCGGCATGATATTCAAATTTTTTTTCTTTTTCTTCTTGAATATTGTCTTTCTTATAATCAATTTCTAATGGAAACAAACAGGAGAAGAGAATCTTTTGTCATGTAAAATATATTTCTTCTCTCGTTATTTGTATTAGAACTTCCAATGTTTTGGAAAGGCTCTGATGAAGGTAATGTGTATAGGCTACCGAAAAAAAGTTTGCTTTAGTTGAGCTTCTGAGTTTCTTTGCTGTGGAAATAACCTCCCTACTCTAAATGTTGCTAGATTGTTGGTATATAATCTGAGATTCAAACCTGAAGATGTTGATTTGAGTATTTTCTGGTGCTTCTGGTGCTGTTGTGTATGCAATATATTGGTCTTTGGGCTTTCTTTGTTCTTCCTACTACAGTTAGAGTTTATACATTAGATTGCCTTATCTTCTCCGTCCAATCTATTTTTTTCATTCTTTCTTGCCCTCTTCTTGTATCGTGTCTATCAGTTGCAATTTTCTCGATTATCAAGCCGTTGGCATGTTATCGTAAGATCACGTTATTCACACAATATGGGAACTAAGAGAGGCAATAAAGGATGCAAAACAATGAAAGGCTAGGGGGAAGGACTAGGCCTGTCTCAACAAGCCAGTCTGGCTCGGCCTGAATTTCCAACTTTGGGCGGAGCAAGCTGGACCTTCACCGGAGGGCCCAGGCTAGGTTCAGGTTTGGTTCCAGGTAGGGTCGGCTTGGTTTTTTCATATGTTTTCATTTTTTGCAAAAAAAAAAAAAAAAAAAAAAAAAAAAAAAAGTCATATGTTTTCATTTTTTGCAAAAAAAAAAAAAAAAAAAAGAAAAAAGAAAAGGAAAGAAAGAAAGAAAGAAAGAAATTACCTTTTTTGTTACAAAATGGCAACTTCAAAAGTAATTAAAAAGGTACAAATTTTGAACAAACAAATTCAATCTTATTATTAATCACTTATATAGTTATACAATTTGCAAATTTCATAGAAATTAAAATGATCAAACATAAATTCTTTATTATTAATAACTAAGAATTATAACATTTTTTTGGAAAAACCATCACATCATAATAGATGAGTACATCCCAACTAGATTGACATCCATCTATATCATTATCATTTACAACTTCTTCCATTCAAACAAACAAAAGCTAAAAATTACAAATAACTTTCTACTCTTTATCTCCTATCACCAACTGATTAAGTCCATCTTCAATACTAGCTATCAGATCGATACCTTTAGTTCTCTTCTCGTACCTCTGCTAACATTGTAAGCACATACCGCCTGTACGATAGACAAATCCAGTGATGTTCTACAGTTATCGATCAACTATCTTGATGTGGTAAAGGTGGACTCCAAAAGTACAGTAGAAACCTTCTCTGTTAGTAAATCAAGAGGCAAATGGAAATCACAAGATATAAAACCATCCCATATACTTTCCACCATTGCAAAATATCAAACCTCTTATTATTCTGAGATTTAAGTAAAGGTTCAGCTAAATATTGTTTAATTTCAAAAACTTTTCTTGATGATGGTCCTGATCCACGAAAACTACCCGTACTGGTTAGCCTCTCTATCATCGATTACCTGTCAAAACCCTTACCTTTGCTCCGTCTAGAACTCGTTGAAGCTGTAGGTTGAGATAATATATCATGACTAGCTACATACTCTTCAAATAATATTTAATAGTGTAATGATGAGTAAGAGCATTAATAAACTGATCGCTATCACTTTCCATTACCATGTTATGATACAAAGAATTCAACAAGCGTTGAAGACCAAGATCTTTCAAGCATGGAACAATAAGAATCCGCAAACCAAAAATAATAGGAATGAGTCTAAAATACTTAAAAAAAAATTTTCCATTTCATAAATCATGTTGAAAAATAAGCATCCATGTGCTAAGTATTAAAAAAGTTTGAAATTTTAAAACTTGCAAATCACCTTGAGTAATACCTTGATAATAACAGCTAGATAATAACATAGTAACATCATAAAAAAAACTTATAGCATCTCTTTTACATACTTATAATTGCTCATTCATCATCACTTATTCCATACATATCACTAGAACTAGATACAGAACTAGAACTACAAGCATAGAAAGTAATAAAACTATTTATAATTTCTTTATACTTTATTGCTACATTTAACATTGCATAGGTGGAATTTCACCTATAGTCAACATTTTTTTGGAATTAACTTAGTTTTTAATTTTTTTCTTCTACACAGTTGTTTTCATGTCTTAATCATTTATTCAGAAGCATTATTAGCGTAAGCTATAACCCTAACTTTTTCTATCATTAGTCTAATTTCATCAATGCACTTTTCACAATTTGGTTCAAAATATGACACATGCATCTAATATGAAAAATGTCACCCTAGCATGGCAATTGTAAAGATGACTTGATAAGATATACAACTACATTATTATTTGTTTGCATTATCTAGTAAATTTTTTTTTAGTGATTTCTAATTTTAGAAATTCTTCAATTATTAAACTTGCAACATTCACGCTAGTGTGTGAATCTTCAAATGAAATTTAAAAAAAAATCTTTTAGATACTTGGCAAGTGTCATCTATCCCGTGTGTTATGATACATAAATAACTAATTTGTGCTCTAAATATTCAAATATCAGAAATTAGAGAAAATTTATAGTTTAAGCTTTTAAAAAAAATTCTTCCTCGTGATAATATTTCAAAAATATCACGTTAAAAATTTGGCAAGAATTTTTTTAAAAAGCAGAATAAAAATGATCTTTAATCATATCATCAAATTCAACATTTTCTACCAATTCATAAGGAAGGATTTTAAGAACAATAAATCTGATGTTGCATTTGCTAGCTCTAATTGTGTCTTAGTTCCATGAACCAAGGCTACCGAAGGAAGATGATGGAGATATTAGAGATTAGCTAATGTCGTGCAAAGCCATTCCTTGCCCTTTGCTGTGTTTTTCTAAATATCTTTTATGTGGTTAGCCCCCCTTTTATGATGAGTTACCAAGACATGGCCGCATAACGCACATTTTGCCTTTTAGGTGAGAAGCATGTTGTCTCCATCCTTAGTAACTCCTATCTTCTCAAAAGAAATCTCACACTTCTGACATCTACCTTTTAGGATCTCTAGCTATTCGATCATTGTCAGATTCGAGTTCGACATCGGTAGGAGGAGGAGTAGCTGTAAGACACAATTCAGAAGATGGATTTTGCCATTGGTAATCGAAGAAGGAAGCCATTAGAATTAGAGAATTAAAGAGTACTTGAGAGTATTAGAAAATATAAGAGTGATTAAGAGAGAGTGTTAGATAAAAGAAGATGAGTTTTGGAGGAGAAAATAAACAAAACCCCCCTTCTATTTATAAAGCCAGAGCATCCTAGTCAAATGACCATTTAGGCTTCCTAACTCTGTCCAAGTTCCAGTCACAGACCCAGGTTTCTCTACCTGGACCTTCAGAATGCATGCTGGCACAGCCCCTGGTGACAGGACCTAGACCCGAGCCCGAACTCCATAGGGCCTAGCCATCCGGGCTAGGTTTTGGGCCAACCGAGTCCGGGCCAAAGCCCATTTTGACAAGCCTAGGAAGGATGAAGTTACAATAACCAAGTTTTTTTTGCCAGTCTAAGGAAAACACTCTTAAGTTTCATCATTTTCTAACTTTATCATTAATTTTTAAAAAAAGAAATAGTGATGGTTTTTGTCACGCTCCGCTTGCCAAAATACCGAAAATCGAAACGTGAACAAGTCCGCGACGTATTAGATTAATAAGAATAAATAAAAATAAATATTTCTCCTTAACCTAATACGCTAAGCGTCTAGAAATAAATACAATGCGAAGTCACAGGTCCTCGATCACAATCAACAATAATATAATGAACAACACAGAATAAAATGATACATATCACAACTGAAATATCATCCAAGACATAATATTCGGGTCAAACATGCCCTTATTACAAAACTGAACAAATGAATACTCAAGAGATACAAAATACATTGTTCAACAGAATAGAAGGGAAAAGACTACAAAAACAACTAGGATCATCAAATAAGACGAGATACTGAACTTCGACCTATTCTTCAACTGTATCTGCAATGCACTCCTGCTGAGAATCCTCTGGCTCCTAGCGATCTTCCGGCTGGACCAATTCTTACTCTAAGTCTGATGCACACCAGAGAAAACATGTGTACGTCAGCGTGCATGGCACACGGCAAGACCCCACAAAACAAAGAAAAGAACGAATGAAAACCCAATGCGAAAAACGATACAATAATAGAAATGACAAAAGGAAGTGTAACTGGAAATCCAATAAAATCAGCATGCGAAAACACTACTAAAACATGATAATCATAAGGCTAACTGCACACTGTAACCGGGTTGAATACTAGCCATCCTAAAAACTCATTGGTCCACATCTCACATAGAGTCAATGCTCATATTATTGGATAATTGACTGTTCACAAATCCCCTACGTGCATCCAATACTGCTACACAAACTCGATCAGAGGACTACACGCAAACCCTTTTCAGCCTGGTTCGAAATCAAGCTAAACTCGGCTGAATATCAAATTCACAGATCAAAGTGACTACACAAACTTCACTTTGACCCAACAAACCAGCCCCAGTGCTACACAAACTCATTGGTGCGAGCCTGGAAGATACATCAACAGCCACATGCGAACACATGAACAATGATTTCCCCGTTCCAACTCTTCTCGTTTTTCTAAGTCAACCATAATCCTCATTGAAACTCAGGTTCACCACCTAAACTCAGTCAACACACTCACATATGTCACTAAGTCTGTTCATGATGCACAAGACCACTAAGTCATGAACTACTAAGGCTCTCAAACACAATAATGAGATAATAATAACACTAGTTTCACGCAACCACATCATGACATGTCGAATACAGTAAAATATTCACAAAACATGAATGTAATCATGAACAACAACTATGTAATTCAAAAATAATTCCTTTTCCAAAATAATTTCTTTTAAAATTATTTCTCATTATAATAATCCAAAATATTCTCTTTTCTAGAATAAATTTCTTAAAATTATTTCTCATCAATTATTATTCTAAAATAATTCATTTTCTCAAAAAATAAATTCTTTTTAAATTTTATAAATTCTCTAAAATGATTCCGTTATGAAAATAAGTTCTTTCACTTCATTATCAATATTAATTAAATAAGAATAATTAATAAAAAAAAATAATTACTTATATTTAAAATCAAATAATTATAGGATAATTATCTACACAATAAAACGTGCATGTTGTGCTAATATGGTAGATAATATACAATAGTAGAAATAATACAAAATAATATGAAATAATAATACAACGTATTATATGAAAATATCCGTAATAGTAATAATAATAATACCACGTATTATTTAGAATGATATGTAATAGTATCGGTAACACAACGGATAAATTCCAAATTTTTTTACTACACTAAATAAATTTATAAATATTTAAATCATTTAAATAAATATAAAACTTAGACTTTAAATCATAGAAAATTGTAAAAATTCAAGAAAAATATAAATACTCTTTTAAAAATCATAATTAAATATTTTAAAATACTAGAAAATTATTTTAACTAGTATTAAAATTCACGGTCCTTACATTCTACCCCTTCTTAAAACAAATTCCGCCCTTAAAATTAAAATAATATATGCACGATATCATATAGTAATCTGTAAAGCAAAAATAATACATATAATAGCTGATAATAGAATGTAAAAAGCATATCAATAATGGACATAGATAAAAGACATAAAAATATATGCAACAATCATGTAATTATGTATTCATAATATTTACACAACGAACACAATATCAAAATATACCAATAACCATTATACTTGTTAGAATAACCAAATATAATACAAAATTATAAACCAAATATACATATGGAATAAACATAATACAACATATGAACTGCCATTTATTAATTTCCAAAATAATAATCAAATATGGACATAACAGTTAACTTAAACAGTATTACGGAGACTTGTGTATATGAAAAATTGATAATTACAACAATTAAAACAATTAATGAATATATAATAAAATATATTATCAAAGTAAAATATACACAACCTAACAAAAGAAAAATAACTAATAAACACAATAAAATATTTGTAATGTGCAAAATCTGTAATTAAGCTGTATAAACTTATAACACTCATTTCACATCCTAAAATAAACTATGAAACTACTGAGGAAACGTAAAAGAAATAACTATGTTAACTAATAAAGAATATAACCTAAATAACACAAATAAACTAATAAATTAATAAAATTAAAGACAACATAAAAACATATACAAGGAAAACATATAACTTGATAAATAACCAAATAATAATGATAACAAAACGCGTATATGAAAAATAAAATGTGACTAAAATTATGTGGTAACATACACATCAAACATGTATAAGTTATATGTACACTACGTAAGATTAATAAAACAAATACAACACAAAATAAAACAACTACATTATAACGTGAACATAACCAAAAAAAATTTGTAACAAAAAAAAAATACTAAATTACCATAAGTATAGAAACACACAAATTAAAACGTGGAAAAAAACATGAGCAAGAATATACTGCATAAAATATAAAACATACTAACTACAAAAATATTACAACTAAATACATAACCAAAATATAATATGTAAAAACATAAAAATCAAAGCTAACAAAAACACACATTATAACAATATTTAATAACCATATACAAAAACTAGAAAACCATAACATCACACACTCACACCGAAAAATAACAACACCTGTTCAAAGAAAAATATAAGAATAAAACGATATTGTTATACTATGATGTACGAAAAATACAAAAATAAGAGAAACAAAACAGAAGAGTAACACGATGTAAAATAATACAAGTCAAAATAATAAAAATACCAAACTGACAAAGAAAAACATAATTAAAGGACTCAATGCATTCAAATAAGTAACGAATAAATTGACAGTATAAAACTCAAAATAAATTAACACATACAAAAATCGTAGAATACACTGAAACATAAATGCTTACTAACAATACTGTCACTCACAAACATAAAACTAGATAAAGACGTATAATATACAAAGACAACTATGAAAGGTAAAATAGGTATATAAGCAAATGAAAACATAAGAAGAGCTTAATTCCGTATAATAAAAACATCGATATATTTTAGACACACAGTTGATACTAGAAATAATGAATGACTATAAATTAATAAAAATAACATTGTAAATATAATAATCTACGTGAATACACTATAATGAAATAATAATAGTAATTATAAAAGAATAAAAAGTAAAACACAACACAAGTAACAAAAACAATGATTAGAGAATGAACAGCAAACAATGACACAATAAAAGATATAAATATCTAAAAATATCATAAAATAAATACTAAAAAAATAATACGCATATACAATGTATATTGTTTGAATGACAAAACAATACATATCAAAAATGAAACAAACAACAACAAATATGCAATTACACTATAAACAACCCATGAGTAAATACTATACATACCCACAAACGCTATTTAAAATAATCTTTTACATTAGTTATAAAAGAACAATATTCAATGATACAAGATAATATTACAAAAACCTATATAATTAGTAACTCAAACTCCAAACCTAACAACGTGAGTAAATGCTTGAATATTAAAATAGAAATATATGGCTCTTAGAAATAACGAAACCAATGCGAACACACTAAAACAATCTAACAAGATAAAACTTACTGATAAAAACTATATACTGAAAATGTAAAGCATAAGAATATACTGCATATGTAGAATATTAAAATCATAACATATTAATGTATATCACTAAAAATACAAACAATATACAATAATTTAGAGCATAAGTGAAAGATAGATGGTATTACAGAAAACGCACACATACACAATATAGATATGCAAAAATATATCTTAAATACAAGAAAATAATCTGAATATCATATATGCTTGCAATGTATATGAGGAGTTTAGAGCAATGCAAAACACTTAATAACATAGTTTGAACAATTGAATATATAAGTAATGATATATATTTTTAATGAAAACATACAATATAACACCGCGTGATACATAAAATAATATAATAAATAATCCAAAAATCAATACAATCAAACGATACATAAATCAAATCAAAGAAAATATAGTTGTAAAAAAATAATAACACATAAATAACGACCGGTACGAGGATAGAGAAGAGATACAAACAGAGGGTAATCGCGAAGTGATGGGACAAGAACCGTGGAAAACTCCGGAATCAAAGAGTGATAAGATAGGGACGAAACAAAATCTATCAAGAAAATAGGATAAGGGCTCAAGAATAGTCTCACGGATGAAATCATGATGTGCGTCTAAATTTTTCATTATATTCTCACTGGTAGGAACTCAGGACCGTGACCAGAACCGTGACCTGCATTTGCCACCACTAAAACCTGTCACGCCCCACTTCCCAAAATACCAAAAATCAAAACATGAATAAGTCCGCGATGTATTAGATTAAGGAGAATAAATAAAAATAAACATTTCTCCTCAACCTAATACGCTAAGCGTCTAGAAATAAATACAATACGAAGTCACAAGTCCTCGATCACAATCAGCAAGAATACAATGAACAACACAGAATAAAATGATACATATCATAACTAAAATATTATCCAAGACATAATATTCAGGTCAAACATGCCCTTATTACAAAACTGAACAAATGAATATTGAAGAGATACAAAATACATTGTTCAACAGAATAGAAGGAAAAAGGCTACAAAAACAACTAGGATCATCAAATAAGATGAGATACTGAACTTCGGCCTATTCTCCAACTCTATCTGCAAGGCACTCCTGCTGAGAATCCTCTGACTCCTGACAATCTCCCGGCTGGACCTGTTCTTCCTCTAAGTCTGATGCACACTAGAGAAAATATATGTACGTCAGCGTGCATGTGACGCCCCTGGGTTCACACAAGGA
>NC_033795.1:40421737-40516464 GCF_001876935.1 Asparagus officinalis
CGTTTTTGGCCGCCGTTTTAGACTTTGGCCTCCATACTTGCTGCAGTCTTTGTGGCTTATGTTCCACTCTTTTTTTCTCCAATCTCTTGGCCTCTTGCACAAGAATTTTTGCTTGTGCAAGCAATGCGCGGCGTTTGTGAATCCGCTCTTGAAGAGTCGATCGGGTCCTTTTGACGCGAACCCATTCGTTCTTCGCTGGTTTGAAAGGGGAGGGGCTGTCCATTCTCTGTTGTGATGGTTGGCGCCTCCTATATTTCAGATCCGCCTCATAGCGGATTCCATCCACTGGTTCCAAAGCTTTGGCCAGTTGGCGTGCGAGGCGTTGGCGCTGTCTTTGACGAGCTCTCTTCGATAAAGTGAGCACGCCTTCTGTACTCAACTCCTTGATTGAGGAGGAGTTCAGATCTGCAGATCCGGACATATTGGAGGCCGGAAGGACGTTGCAAGGTTCAGCTACCGCAACAACGGGGGCGTTGATCTTCCTTCGCTTGCGAGAGGCGGAGGATCTGGAGGAGGAGGTTTTTCCGTTTTTATGTTAGTTTGTATTGTAAATGGAGTTGCCTGCCCTGTCTGTCCTGGCTAGCAAAGTAGGCTTTCCCTCCTTTAGTTCAAGAGTTTTTACTTTATTAGTTAGGATTCAATTATTGCATTACAAATAGTTTTTTGTCGGCTCCCACTGTGGTCGCCAGTTTGTTTCCGTCGAAAGTCACCTTAGTCATTGATTTCATTAAACTTTAAGCGTTACAAATGAATTCAAATAACAAAAGAACAAAAGATTACAACTTTCTAAAAAATACACAAGATATCCGTTTATCGGCTCTTGCTTGCGTGGGTTCTTCGCCGGTGCCGGGGTTAATCCGTGGACGACCTCGAATCAGATCCGGTTGCAGAAAATTGGGCAGAGCTTCTACCTCACCAAGGGGGTATTTGCTTGAAGTCCTAAAATCGACAAAGCGAAATCAGGGCTCTTCTCGAGATTAAGACAAAGCCTAATCTCAAGGAACGGACGTACGAGCTTCAGATCCTTCGAACGGCTTCTCCTTTGCTCCGAAGTTCACCGGGATCTCGCTGTCCTTTGCTGAAATTTCGTGCTCCTTCACTCTCCAATCCAGCAGCACCTCGTCCTCTTGATAAAATTCCAGATCCAGAAAATGGAGGCCTTTGGCTCATATTTATAGGCCTCAAAATGCGGTTATTTGGATAAGAACAAGGGATTTGGCTCTATCTTTAGTCAACAGCAGCCTAACCACGTTTGAGGATGATCTCAAGTCAGTTAAGAACCCCTGGAACCGATAAACCCTGCAAAAAACCAATTAAAAACCGTCAAAACGTGTTTGGGACATTAGACTGCGCGGCAGAACAATCTGACCCGCGCTCGCGCGGGTCGGAATAATCCGACCCGCGCTCGCGCGGGTCGGAAACATCCGACCCGCGCTTGCGCGGGTCGGAAACATCCGACCCGCGCATGCGCGGGTCGGAATCATCCGACCCGCGCTTGCGCGGGTCGGATTGATCCGTCCCGCGCTTGCGCGGGTCGGATCATTCCGTCCTGCGCTTAGCGCGGGTTCGCCGACTTTCTCCCTTTTTTTTGGTTTCTTTCTTCCGGGACTTGTTCTTGTTGCGTATTCGTTCGATTTGTCGACTTGTATGCTTCGTCGCGAGACCGATCGTCGAACGCGCGTTGGTTAACATACGCGTGCTGATCGATCCCCGCGGGCTGATTGACGTGCACGCGTTGACTGGCGCGCACGAGGTGATTTGACGTGCACTCGTTGACTGGCGCGCACGAGTTGGTTGACGTGCGCGCGTTGACCGACGCGCACGAAATGATTTGACGTGCGCGCGTTGACCGGCGCGCACGAGATGATTTGACGTGCGCGCATTGACCGGCGCGCACGAGTTGGTTGACGTGCGCGCGTTGACCGACGCGCACGAAATGATTTGACGTGCGCGCGTTGACCGGCGCGCACGAGAGGGCTGATCGACGTGCGCGCGTTGACTGGCGCGCACGAGTTGATTGACGTGCACGCGTTTGACCGACGCGCACGAGTTGGTTTGACGAATCTTCTTGACTCGCCCATTCATTGCTTCGAGTTTCGTGTGGGCTCTCGTAGACAATTTTAGACGCCTACAGATACCCCCTCCAAAGTGTTTCAGCCTCATTCTTTTATAGAGGAGTCTGAAACGCTTTGGATATGATGGATCCCCACCTTCAGTCGGTGTTAAAGGAGCTACAGATGGTTTCGATTCTTGACTTCTCCATATTTTAGCGTATTCTGTATTTTGTCGAATAGCTAAGATTTTCTCGGTACTGCGTTTATCGTCTGACCGTTGTTGAAGCCTTGAACCGGAATTGGTGAGTGGGTTTTTTTATTGATATGTCATTGAGTTGACTTTTGGATCAATTGCAACGTGTTGACTGGCGTTGACCTAGGGCTACGCGTTGACCGGCGTTGACCTTAGGGTTTCGAATCGATCGACGTTGACTTTCACGCAACGCGTTGACTGGCGTTGACCTAGGGCTACGCGTTGACCGGCGTTGACCTTAGGGTTTCACGTTAACCTGAGGAGAACCAGTTTATACTCGTGTACTCCTGGGAGTTTCGGGAATCAGTTTAACCTCGTGTACCCGCCGGAGGTTGCCAGGTTATCCTTAAGAATTATTATTTGTAATATTCTCTAGGAACTTCCTGTCAAAATGGGGAACAGTTTAGACTCATGTACCCGTTGGAGTTTCGGGTATCGAATATTCCGATAAAAGGCGAAAGTATCGCGAAATCACCCAAAATATAAAATTGGGTCCCGAATATTCCGAAATAGGTGAAAAATCACGAAATCATGCATACCCTTAACATAAAATCGGATGCTAAACCTGTCAAGCAACAACAAAGACGGTTTCGTCCGCAAATTATGGAGGCAATAGAAGCTGAAGTTAAGAAGCTAATTGACTCGGGTTTTGTCAGAGAGGAACAACATCCTGAATGGTTGGCCAATATCGTTCCAGTCCTCAAAAAGAACGGAAAAATCAGAATCTGTATTGACTTCAGAGATCTGAATACAGCATGCCCCAAGGATGATTTTCCCCTACCGATTACGGACGTCATTATCGACAACACATGCGGGTTTGAAAGAATGTCGTTCATGGATGGATTTTCTGGGTATAATCAAATCAAGATGCATCCGGATGATGAAAAGCATACAGCTTTCAGAACACCTCTTGGCGTCTTTTGTTATACCGTTATGCCTTTCGGTTTGAAGAACGCCGGTGCTACGTATCAACGGGCGATGACGAAGATCTTTCAAGAACACCTTAGGAAGACAGTCGAATGCTACGTTGATGACCTAGTCGTTAAGAGTCGTGATAAAAACGACCACATTAACGATCTGAAGACAATGTTCGAACTTATGAGAACTCATCAGTTAAAGATGAACCCGACTAAATCCTTCCTTGGAATGTCGAGCGGTAAATTTCTTGGGTTCGTCGTCACCACAAAAGGTATTCATATTGATCCTGATAAGGTGAAGGCGATAAACGAACTGCAGCCTCCAAGAAATCTTAAAGAACTCAGAGGATTGCAAGGTCGATTAGCATATATCCGTCGGTTTATATCGAACTTGTCCGGAAAATGTCAACCGTTTTCCAAACTCGCAAAGAAAGGCGTGTCGTTCATTTGGGATGAAGCATGTCAGAAGGCATTCGAAGATATCAAGAAATATCTAGCGAATCCACCTATTCTCGTTGCACCGAAATCGGGCAAGCCGTTTTTGATTTATGTCAAAGCGACGAGCCATTCGTTAAGTGCCTTACTTGCACAAGACGACGATAACGGTCACGAGCAAGCTGTGTATTATCTGAGTCGTACATTGGTAGGAGCTGAGTCTCGTTATCCGATGATTGAGAAGGAATGCCTCGCTTTGGTATTCGCGATTCAGAAAATGCGACATTATTTAGTCGGACAGACGATTTATGTCATTTCCAACATAAATCCCGTCCGAGTGTTCATGACCCAACCGGCTTCCATGAATTGGCGTTTGGCCAGATGGGCTTTACTCTTATCGCAATATGACTTGTACTTCAAACAGCAGAAATCTGTTAAAGGACGAGCTATTTGCGACCTTCTGGCAGAAAACCCTACGAAGGATGTAGTCGAATTGTACGACGACCTGCCAGATGAAACTCACGAAGTTAATACCACCTCACATCAACAAGTGTGGCAATTGTACTTCGATGGGGCTTCCCGATCAACCAACGTGGCAAGTGCACCCGGATGTTCTAAAATCTCCTCAGGAGTGGGGGTCGTTTTAGTTTCCCCGGAAAAGCACGTCTTGCCTAGAGCATATTCACTGACTGAACCATGCTCTAATAACGTAGCTGAATACAATGCATTAATAATCGGACTTAATTTCGCCAAAGAGCTGGGGGTCGAATACCTTGAAGCTTTTGGAGATTCTCAACTGGTGGTTAATCAAATACGAGGAGAGTATGAAGTCAGAAATCGAGACCTGATTCCATACCACCAGGTGGCCATCGAAATAGCAAGCTCGTTTGAAGAATTTTTCATCGAGTACGTTCCGCGTCTCCAAAATACATACGCGGATGCATTGGCAGCATTGTCAGTATCCTTGGCTCAACCTCCCGAAACAGAGCAATTAATTACAGTGAGGACTCATCAGCTTATTGTTCCAATCTACGATTCGAATGCTAAAGAGGTATACTCAACTGGAGTTGAACCCGAAGTTCGAGATTGGCGTTTTCCTATTATTGACTACGTCTTACATGGTATATTACCTGAAGATGTAAGAGAAAGGGAATCGATTCGGCGAAGAGCGCCGAGATTTTATTACAATGCCACATCGCAAACGTTGTATCGACGAGCTTATGATGGTCTTTTACTTCGTTGTCTATCCAGTAAAGAAGCGGAACAAGCACTCAAAGAGGCACATAATGGGATATGCGGTGCACATCAGCCCGGTCCTAAACTCTGCGACCGACTTAGGAGAATCGGATATTATTGGCCAACTATGGTGAAAGACGCAGTCGATTACGCACGACAATGTGTAGTGTGTCAATTGCATGCAAATTATATGCACATACCCCCTGAATATCTGCATCCTTCGGCGACATCGTGGCCGTTTGAAACTTGGGGAATGGATATAGTAGGTCCTATTTTTCCACCTTCGGTTAAAGGGGACCGTTTCATTCTGGCAATCACCGATTATTTCTCGAAATGGGCAGAAGCAGTTCCACTTAGAGAAGTAAAGACGACCAATGTCATCAAATTTATCAAACACCATATCATATATCGGTACGGTGTGCCAAGGCGAATAGTGCACGACAACGGTCCTCAGTTCGTGAGCAACGCATTCATCAAGTTCTGCGGTAAATTCGGGATTAAAGACGTTTCGTCGACTGCTTATAATCCTACAGCTAACGGATTGGCCGAAGCTTTTAACAAGACTATCATCAAAATCCTGGCAAAATTGGTGAAAACCAATAAGCGAGATTGGGATGACAAACTCGGCGAAGCTCTCTGGGCTTATCGTACGACCGTCCGCACGCCTACCGGAGCCACCCCGTATGCTTTAACGTATGGGTGTGAAGCCGTTCTTCCATTGGAAGTGCAGATTCCTTCTCTCCGTATCGCTCTCGTAACGGGAATGACGACGGAAGAACATCATCAGAAACGTCTCGAGGAATTAGAGATGTTAGATGAGAAACGCTTGGAAGCTCAACAACAAATCGAGTTTTATCAAGCTAGAATTTCTCGGGCTTTCGATAAAAAGGTCCGACGACGAAGCTTTAAAGAAGGAGATCTAGTTCTCGCCGTTCGAAGACCTATGATTCTCACTTCTAAGAAGAAAGGCAAATTTGAACCTAAATGGGAAGGACCGTTTGTGATAGAAACAGTCTATTCGAACGGTGCATATCGCCTGGTTACCCAAGATGGCAACAAATTGATGATGCCAATAAATGGGAAGTTCCTGAAAAAATATTATCCGTAATATATTCAGGATAACCTGTGTAAAGCGGGAAGTTCCTAGAGAATCCTATATAGGATATTTCAGGATAACCCGAGATCAGTTCACTATTTTAAATGAGAAGCTGGTCATTTGAATAATTCACTGTTCTTTTACAACTTTTGTTGAGATGAGATTTAATGATAGTTAATCTTTCCTCAGCAAAACCTTGTAATATAATCATGGAAGATGAGATTTGATGATTTGTAATCTCACGCTATGAAACCCCCATCGGTCGGATTGATCAACGATCATCAGTATGTATCAGTCGACAGATTATTTCGTGTCAAATTCTTATGTTTAAAATCAAAATTTCCCACCGATTAGTTTGTGCAAATCAACAAACTCATTGTTATTTGCACCCTACTCCTATTCCTCACTTGGTCAAACCTTTAAACAGTTAGGACCAAAGCCAAAATCCCCTCTCGATTCGTTCCATGAACGAGAGGTCCACAAATTGAGCGATCAAACCTTCCTACAGTTAGGATCGTCTCAAAATTCCCACTTGGTCAAACCTTACTACAGTTAGGACCACAACCAAAATCTCCTTTCGATTCATTTTTGCGAACGAAAGGTTTACTTTTGAATTGAGTAATCAAACCTTATGACAGTTAGGGTTATTCAAACCAACCTATTTTCTCTAAGTGGAGATTCCACTGTGAGTTTCCTTTTCATCAGGAGATAGAATATAAAATTCTCCCTCTCCGATTCTGGGTTTATCTCTACCAACAAACAAGAGACCAGGAGATAGAATATAAAATTCTTCCTCTCCGATTCTGGGTTCATCTCTACCAACAAACAAGAGACCAGGAGATAGAATATAAAATTCTTCCTCTCCGAGTATGGGTTTATCTCTACCAACAAACAAGAGATTGAGAAATGGAATATACAATTCTTTTTCTCTCCGATTTTGGGTTCGTTGTCCTATATAGGAAATGCAACCTATTCACACTTTGAAATCCATGTTGTTCACACATGGGGGATGTTATCTCTATCCCTTATTAGAGATAAGCCTACATCTAACACATGTAGCCTACATATTCAACAGTGTAGTTCAAAGTCTAAAAGAGTTTAATTCTTTTAGCGCAACGTTATATGTGAAACGGACTTAGATAATTCACATACTAGCCCGATTCAAACGGTAATCGGTAAAGGTATATCAAATCCGTTGATGGCTGAGGATTTGCCAAAAATCCTATAAGTATTATGGTTATTTATTCTAAATAAGAATGAGTAATCATAATAAAAAACCTCAATGAGCAAAAAGATTCAATATAATGAGCAAAAAGGTTCACTATATTGACCAAGAATTTTCAAACAAAGCTACAAACAAAAATATAATGTTCTCCGATTACAAGAGTTTATATTGACTAATTTGATTTTCAAGTTTTGACAGCTCTAACGCATAAGTCTGTTCAAGCTCAGCCGTCAATTTAATTTTGAAAGCTTCTTCATCAACACTTTGAAGCGCGGCGACCTCTTGTTCCTTCTCAGCAATTATTTTATCTTGAAAGTTCAGTTGCTGTAACAGGTCTTCCTCAACATGAATTTCCTGCGTCAACTCAGACTCCAAGACATCAAGAGCATCCTTGGCCATTGCAAGTTCCTCCTCTAAGCGAGCTATTTCCGCTCGACTCGATTTTATATCTCGGCGTAGGTTGACCTTGGCTTGTGTCCTTTTGCCAATATTCACCCTAAGCTGGTGACTATGGGCTCTTAATTGTTGGAGTTCAGAGTTGGCAGATTCTTGAGAATTACGCCACGCTTGCAGCCTGGATTCCATATGAGAAGCGATGTAAAAAGGTACGCCTTTGGTGCGAAGAGTTTGCAGAAGTTCAATATGTTGCCTCAAATCAACCAAATAAGCGGTGACTGAATCGGCTAAGTCGTTATACCCTTCCTCTCTGAACCCTGATATAAAACGCTCAAAAGATTTTTTATAATTCTCAAAATACGATCTTTTGAAGAGAATGCGATCGACCATAGAGTTCAAAAAGGAGATGAAGCCTTGGAGATTAGAGCAGATAACAGACTTGTCCGGATCGTCATCAACCAATAACGCTTGGATTTGAGTTGATAATGATGAAGGAACTGCGAGAAAGTCAAATAAGTCAGTACAGTATATATATATGCATACAAGACAACAAACTAAAGCATACCAAATTCGACGGAAGAACCTTCAGCATGACTTGGTTCGCTCAAGGATGATAATCTGGATTCCTGAACAGTCAAGATTGGTTCAGGAATGGTAGCTGTTGATGCACCCGCTACATCAGGGACTTTTTCAACTAAAGTCTCAGAGGACGGCGGGTCCAAACTAAGAGACTCTTTAAGAGGAGATTCTACAAACAGGAGGATTACAATGAGCATAATGATAATCCGAGCTTGAAACAAACGATAAATGAAACTCACCAATTCTAGTCACAACATCGGCCGATGTACCAACTTCTTCAGTTGGTCTCGCTTTTGTTGCAACTGGACTAATCTGGGGAGTGACAGTGACTTCTATCATCATGGGGTCCATAGGAGTAGAAGGTTGAGGTTCAAGAACTGATGATTGCAAATCAACTTCGGTTCTTGTCCACGGCACAAGTTCACTACTCTCCAGTCGATCAGACGTACCAATGATTATAGTAGTATCAGTTCCAGCAACTGGTCCTATAATTCAAATACTTATATGGTTAATCAAGTTAAAATATATATGTATGCATATATGGAGTTTACAGAATAAAGGTCTTACTTTCAGAAGGACCTGCTTCTGTTGGACCGACTCCAACGTTGGATTCCGTGGCTGCACCAGGAGTTTTCCCCGATAGTAAGTCGGAGATATACTCATGGTCGCCTTCAGAGAGATTGAAATCGAGGTGATGTTCATTGAATTCCTCGACCTCTGTTGTATGCGTGGTCTCTCCTCCAACAGATTCGTGCATTGTGACATCTACAAAATGTGTTGAGTCGTAAATGACACATAAATTTAGACGAATTTGCTCAAAAAGACAATTAATTTTACCTTCGTTGGTCGGGGCTGATTCGAGAGCTCCACTACTGGTACCTGCTTCTTTTAATTTGACTAAAAGGAGAGAAAGCGCACAGGTCATTAGAGGAGGCACACGGTCCGACTCATTCATTTCTCGGATTTCTCTTCCGAGAGGAGAAAGATCAGTACCTGTGTCCGCAGCTGATGGATCAACGTCAGGAGTGGGTGGAACGTCAGCTGGTCCTTCTTTCAGAACATCTTGCATTTGCTGGACGAAGCTGGTCTCCTCAGTCTCCATACCTCCAGGAGAAGCAGCTCCAACTCGATATTCTCCCTCTTCTTGACTCTCTACAGAAATTGGAAATGAAATGAGTTCGAGCATTAAAAAAAAATGTAAGAGAGATAAAAATAAATAATTACCTAGTTCATCAGAAGAAACATTACGACCAGAGATATCTTCTACGGCAGAAAGATGAACGCGCGGTTTAGAAGCAGCTTTCTTTTGTTTCTTCGGTGGATGTGCTTCAGGACCTTCGTGACGACGTTTGGTGCGTAATTCAGTTCGAGGAGGAATTTGGGTTTGAGCTTGAGTGGAAGGTCGTGATCTTTGTCGACGAGCAAGAGGCACTTCATCCTCTTCATCCTCTTCGTCCCCACTGAGAATGTCTACCGTCATCCGATTAGGATAGGTCATGACGACCCTCTCTCCCCGTTTTCTCGAAGTAGCTTGTGATTGAGTAGGAGCAACAGATGGGCACACAAGTCCTCTTTCAAAGAAAGAATCAGAAAGACCCGCTCTTTCATCAGAACTTGAGCTAGTCTCACCCGCCTCCTCGGAAGTCTCCGTCTCCTCAGAGTCAAATTCTTCTTCACTACCGACTGAGCGAGCCGGTTCCTTTCCTTTCCTTGATGATTCAGCAGCCTCTTTTCCTCGAGGCGACATCACAGCTTCGCGAGGCAGTTCTGCTGCTTGCCGTGGAGCTATTTCTTCCTCTGAGTCTGATATCCTCCTACGTCGAGTGACAATATTGGTGGCTATCAGCCATTTACAAAAGAGGAAAGTCATCCGTAGAGGCGGCGTCTCTAAGGGGAGATCAAATTCAACATTGGTGCAGCCGGCAATGCTCCAAAACCAAGCTCTCGCCCCGTCGATAAGTCCACCTCGAAAGCTGAGGTGACGATTCGGGTTGCCGATGTATATCTGATCATACCCGAACTGACGGGCGAATCGACATGGAAGATAGGGTTCGATGTGGCAAACATCCCTTATCCTGAACAACAGATATCCAGGTCGAATATTCATCAACCATCTGAAGCACCCGACATCCAAGATGGTACGATTCTGCCTTGGGTCTTCAGCATCCACTAAGGTAGTGTTGTAAGTACCGGAGAACTGAGGGAAGCAAGGAAAAAATTCCCAACATTTGTGAATTTTAAACTGCCTCGTTATGTCCGGCTCTCGATGTTTGCTCCATTTGCAATTCTCGAGATTTTGCAACAGAGGGACACTGAGATCTACCGTATCAGGAGCCTCCATTAAATCTGGTCGATGAAGTACCAACCAGGCCATTAAGTAAGTATAGGGCAGCTCCAGCTTCGGAACGGACAGGCTGGCGGAAGGTTTCTTTTTCTCCTGGGTAAATGCGGAGATTAGTTGCCGCAATCCACTATGAATATCGGCCACCATAGCGGGAAGCAAAGATAATTTGCGACCTGTAGCCAGCTGGACGGCCGGATACAACACTTCCATTGGCATCGCATCTGCGGATTGATGGGGAACTACACATCTCTTTAACCATAAGGCTAGAAAACCTGCCAGCAGAGCAGTAGGGCTAATCGGAACACCAGCTTGCCACAGATAAGAGCGGAACTTAGTGCCGTGCAAAAATCCATCTTCTGAGCGCGAAGTATAAGAATGCGCGTTGGTTTTCTCTAACAAACGGTTAATTTCATCCGTACTCAAGGGAGACAATCCGCACACATCTGCCGAACGGACATCCAGGTTCTTGAAGAGATAATCAGCGAATTGTTTTAAACTGACTTGAGGAGACTTCTTTCTGGCTTTGGGCTCCATCTCGGCCATGGCTATATGATAATGACAGGTCAATTCCCATAGAGTGTCATAGGTCGCAGTCGAGCTATCTTTCATCTTAATCAGCTGATTGGTGGTCGGAAAGAACTCTTGATATGGGACATCGCCCATAGGCAAAGCAGACACTTGCATCATTTCATGCAGTGGTAGTCCAAGTTCCCCGTTCTTGGTAAAGAATGTATTGGTGTCCGGGTTGTAGATCTCGAACAAACAAAGGAAATGACTTACACTGCTCTGCAAGCCATGCATGGTGGCACGAATCGGGACATCCAACCCTAATCCTGCTAATTCTCGCCCAAAACGTTTCAACACATATTGGGTCATCCTGGTCCACCACCACTTGTTCCCAGAATAATGGACCCATCCATAACACCTGAAAGTCTCTCTGGGCAATCTTTTTCCTGCTGCCGCTAACCGGTTCTTCACAGTGTTGGCTTGCACTATCTTTTCGTTCTGAGGAATATTGTCTTGTCCTAAGACACCCGGATGAAGTCCTCTCACATGAGCTCTTTCACTGGAACCTGGAGTTGCTTCCTTTCCAATGAAACCACAATGAATGTGCTCGTGGTTTTCGGTTAATTTCCAGAACATCTCTCGTCCAACTGATAGGTTCCTGAACATTAACAGTGAATGATCCCGAGGGATAAAAGGCAGATATAAGAATGAGGACCCATTCTGGTGCAACCATTGCGCAGGCTGGCAGAAAGCAATCTTCGGATCTTTCACCGAATCACCAAACAAGAAATCTGGCTTCCTTATGCATTGATTCGAGTCTTGCTCCGAGATCAAGGGCGCATCTGTGATTAATCGTCGTAGAACACGACAACTACCTCGCTGGATTAATTCTCTATCACTTCCACTATAATCAGATTTAAACTGGGGAGAGGATTCAATTAACGGGATCCCCTCGTAATAAGAGTGGGTCATGCTACTCCGGCCAGTAACCACATCAGCAGTAAATGTGGTAGAAGGAAATCGGACTGATAAAAGAGGCATACACATAAATTGTGTAAGTGTCATCCTAAAATTTTAGAGAAAAGCGGTATATCTCATTCTATAAGATATAGTCGTTATCTCATAACAGGTGTGACGATTTTCTATCCACCATATGTATAAAGGAGGTATGCGGGCATTATAACGGCATACCAAAACCTTTCAATACATATGGGATGATATAAAATCGCCCCTGTGTATTATGAAGTGTGTTTTGTCAAAGCAAAACAAACACTTTTAAGCGTCGATCCCCTCAAAGGAGGATACCGGCTCTTCTCGAAGGTACCTCAAAGGATACAAACGAGGATCTGCAAGCAAAAATAGGAACATACATATGGAATTGACGAAATACAGTATTTAAATTCGTGAAAAGGTGAAAGAAATATACCTCCACGTGAGATCGCAGCAGGGGCAGCCTCCTCAGGGCTCTGAACAGTCGGTCGGATTCCCTTTCCTCGAGTTCTACGCGGCGACATGACGAGCAAATGATCTACAAGGAAATCCAATGAAAATAGTCAAGATTTTAAGCATGAAATCGATCAAAATATGGCTGAAACGATGCATGCACAGTCCCAGTTGAAGAAAATCAAGATTTTGAAGAAAAGATGCGAACAGACCTTTAAAATCTAAGTGAAATCTCTTCAAATCGAAGCACCACCCAAATCAGAGACGAAGAGAAGAAGAAGAGGTGAAGAACTGGTCGAAAATCGCTCGAAAATCGCTCAAAAATCGCCAAAATCCGACGTGAAAAAAAAAAAACCTAAAACCCTAAGTCCCGACTTTTATAGCCTCTGCCTCGCTGAGCGAGACAGAAAACTCTGTCTCGCCGAACGAGACAGAAAACTCTGTCTCGCCGAGCGAGACAGAAAACTCTGTCTCGCCGAGCGAGACAGAAAACTCTGTCTCGCCGAGCGAGACAGAAAACTCTGTCTCGCCGAGCGAGACAGAAAACTCTGTCTCGCCGAGCGAGACAGAAAACTCTGTCTCGCCGAGCGAGACAGAAAATCCTGTCTCGCTGAGCGAGACAGAAAATACTGTCTCGCCCAGTGAGACAGCAAACTCTTCTGTTTCGCTCCATGAAACAGTAGATATTATCTGGGTCAAAAGCCAAATGTAATGCAAATGAATACTCCAATGGGTACACGAGTCTAAACTGTATTCCCACCCTCAACAGGAAGTTTCTGGAGAATATTAATCTGAATATTCTTAAGGATAACCTGAGGAATTCTCAATGGATATACCAATTCAATGGTAAACGCTGAATTCACAAGAGCAAGTATCAACTTCAATTCAAGATCTCGACAACGGTCAAGCGATAAACGCGACGCCGGGAGAACGTTAGCTATTCTACGAAGAACTGGATAGACTAACAGCAGAAGAGGTTAAACATTGAAGCCATTTACAAGTCCTTTCATACGATCTATTCAGCCAAGCATTGAAGGGATCGTAAGTAAAATCTATCTTATCCAAAGTATCCCATGCTCCTCTATAAAAGAATGAGTCTGGAATACTTTGGAGGGGGTATCTGTAGGCGTCAAAAAATGCTAATAGATATCCCAAGCATAGAGAAGATCACTCAAAAATTCACAAGAAAGGATTTCATACTGTTTTGGAAAAATCAAAACAAGTATGAACTGTCTCGCCAGCGAGACAGTCTTTGCTGTCTCGCCAGCGAGACAGTGTTGAAATAGTCAAAACTACATTTGTAACTGCCCTACACGTGTCCATTAACTGCCAAGGGACGTGGGAAACATCATGGGCGAAAATCACGTGGATAACTGCCAAAATAACGGAGTTTGAAACGTGGAAGAACAGTTACAGCGAGAAACTGCCATTTTCCGAGACAGCATTTACTGTCTCGCTGAGCGAGACAGCAAATTTACTGTCTCGCGGGTCGAGACAGCAAACGCTGTCTCGCCCAGCGAGACAGTAAACACTGTCTCGCCGTACTGACTTCTTCGATTGTTAAGTTTTTGCAGTTACTGACCCTTGAGGCTATAAATACCCCCCTAGGGTCACTTCTGACGAGGATCGAGCATTTGTTAGAGCATTCCAGAGCAGAGAGAGCAGAGATTTGAGTTCTTTTCTTGCAACGCCTTGAAATTAAGCTTCGACTTGATTTTAAGAAGAACGACTATCTTACTTCGATAAGATATCGTTTCAATTTCTACTTCGATAACGAAGTTAGAATCATAAGCCCCCTCTTCACGATCTGTGAATCGGCGGTCCACGAACCAAAGCGTTCCCGGCACAGGCAAAGTCCCACGAAAACGAGAATTGATAGACGATTTTCGTGTTTGTTTCTCAAGAGTTGTAATTTTTGTTTTGTTGTGTAGCAAAAGTCTTATAAAAAGATTATTCTTTCGAATTTGTTGTAATAGAACAAAGTTATAATGAATTCCACAGCAGCGACTTTTGAACCAAACAGTAAGGTGTGTAATAGGCATCGAAATCTTCGAGAAGTCCTGAATGAACTTCCTATAATATTCAGCTAAACCCAAAAAGCTACGAATCTCTGTCACCGTCTTCAGTGGCTCCCAATCAAGAACTACCGTGACCTTAGTCGGGTCCACTGCTATGCCCTCTCTGCTGATGACATGGCCAAGGAATCTGACTTCTGAAAGCCAAAACTCACACTTGCTGAACTTAGCATACAGCTGATGCTCCTGCAGAGTCCTCAAAGCTACTCGTAGATGCTGCTCATGTTCTGCCTCTGATCTCGAGTAAATGAGTATATCATCGATGAAGACGATCACAAACTGATCTAAGAAGGGACGGAAAACCCGGTTCATCAAATCCATGAATACCGCGGGTGCATTGGTCAACCCAAATGGCATGACCAAGAACTCGAAGGACCCATAATCGAGTAAGAAAAGCGGTCTTGGTAATATCCATCTCCCGAACCCGCAGCTGATGATAGCCAGAACGAAGATCAATCTTCGAGAAATACTACGCTTCCTGCAACTGGTCAAACAAGTCATCAATCCTAGGTAGTGGGTACCTATTCCGGATAGTGACATTGTTCAACTCTCTATAATCTATGCATAATCTCATACTACCATCCTTCTTATTCACGAAGAGGACCGGTGCGCCCCACGGAGAATGACTCCTGCGAATAAAACCCTGATCTAGCAACTCGTCCAACTGGGTCTGAAGCTCCCTCATCTCAGCTGGTGCCATACGATAGGGTGCGCGGGATATCGGGGCTGTGCCTGGCTGCAACTCAATACAGAACTCTACCTCTCTTACTGGAGGCAATCCAGGTATGTCCTGAAAGACATCCTGATACTCCGAGACAACTCTAGTCTCCAATAACTCAGCACCCTGATCCCGTCGCATCACCTCCTCGATGTACGCCAGAAATGACTCCGCAAATTGGTTGCCCTAAGAGGTGGCTACAATCATCTCGGACCCGTCGGACGCTCGCAACTTGACTGTCTTCGCAAAGCAGTCAATACTAATATGGTAGGAAGACAACTAATCCATACCAAGGATGACATCGAACTCGGACATATGCAACACTATCAAATCAACTATGAACTCTGACTCGTCCAAACTGACGGTACACCTCCTACAAACGCTCTCCAGAAGCGATACCTCACCTAAAGGGGTGGAAACAGATAAAGGGGTGTCTAGAGGCTGAGCTACGAGCTGGAGTCTAGCCATAAATGCATACGATATGAAGGAATGCGAAGCTCCCGAATCGAAAAGAATACGGGCGGGAAAGGAATTCACAAAGAACGTACCCTCCACTACTGCTCCGCTAGCTCCATGGTCACGGGGAACTACTGCATAAACCCTGCCCGTGGCTGAAGACTGCTCTGCTGCTGGAGATGGAGAATATGGGACAATCTGCCCCTGAGGAACCTCCTGAACTGCTTGAATCTGTCCCTCAGTCCTCTGAGCTGCTGACGGTGCCTCAAGCCTGTTCTGCTGGCCCTGACCTCTGCCCTGCTGGCGCTGCTGCTGTTGGTTCGGACCCTTGCCCTGTTAGGCTCCTGCTGGTGCGCTACGACACTCTGATGCCTTATGCCCGACCTTATGACAATTAAAACAAGATCCCTGGAACTTGCGCTGCTGATGCGCTCTCTGATCCTGTTGGGGTCCCTTTTTATAAGGGCCCTGATGCAGCTGCTGATGTCTAGAAAAGGGTCTCTTGTTCTTACTCTTATCCCCACTCTGTCCTGTCTTGGCCTTCCCTTCCTTGTCATTCTGGAACATAGTAGTCTTAATCTCCTGAGAAGTGGCAGCCTCAGCTACCTCCCTAACTGAATAAAACCTCCTGGACACGAGGTACCATCGAAGATTAGGGCGAAGCCCTGCTAAGAACATCTGAGCCTGACGCTCTCCTGTCTGCCACATGCCCATGAAATGTAGCAACTCCATGAACCGGCTCTCAAAATCCGCCACTGACATGTCCCCCTGGGTCAATCGGGACAACTCGAGCTCCTTCCCAGTCCGTGCTGCAGAAGAAATGTACTGTCCATCAAAGAAGTATATGAAATCCTCCCATGTGAGGGTCATCCTCTGCTCCGGAGTAAACTGAAATCGGTACCATCTCCCGACATCTCCCTTCAGGCTGTAGGATGCCAGCCTCTGCTTCTGTACTGAATCTACACCGAGTATATCAAGAATATTGCTCACATCCTCCTTCCACTTATGGGCTGCAAGAGGGTCTGGTGACCCCTGGAACTCTAGTGCCCTCATCTTCTGATACCTCTCCACCATGCGGAGCCAAGCCTCCTGCTCTGTGGCCCTATCCGGGACTGCTAAAGGAATGGCTGCAGGCGTGACCTCTGGGGGCCTCTCTCTGACAGGAACGGTCGGTATCCCCTGCTGCTGAGCTACCGGTGGTGGTGGTGTCCGTGGTGTTATATGAGTCGTCACAAACTCCTCAATGGCTGTCATCCGGGCAATGAGAGGAGCCATGATGTCCACCAAATACTGAGGAGCCTGCTGAGGCTCGGGTGGAGCCTGCTGAGGCTCGGACTGAGCTGGCTGCTGCTCTGATGAAGTCTGCTATGACTCTGCCTGGCTAGCTCTCCTGGTACGAGGTCTACCACGTCCTGCCATCTATCTCTCTCTTTCTGGTGATAAGAAAAATAAAGCTTATGAGTCAAAGTTGACGTATATTCTATTCATGCTTAATACATCACACATATACTTAAAGCAAAAATAGTCGTTATATAAAAAAAAATTTCTCAAAATTTTGAGATATACGCATATATCGTCCTCAATCATACTAGGAAATCCTTAGCGGACTCTACACATGAATCCTAAGAAACTCTAACCTAGCTCCATGACTCGACACAGGATGATCCTAAGGATACTGGAACTAGAGCTCTGATACCAACTGTGACGCCCCTGGGTTCACACAAGGCTGCAGTCAAGGTGAAACCAAGAATGTCAAACCTGCCATGCACCACATCGTGCAACAACATGTTTCACCATCATAATTAACATCTATCTAGTAGAGTCAACAACATGTGTAGGTACAAAAGCAAGTAAAAGATAATACAAGAAGACTGATGAAATGATAATAATCAACTTAATGTCTCATCATCCAACAAACAGAAACATATAGTCAAGATCTGAGTAGATAAACTAGAATACTCAACAAGTCTCAAATACAAATATCTGACAAGAAGGAAATAAGGCACACGACCTTTACAACTTCTAGAACAAGACTCTAAAATGTCTAAACACAAGTCTACTGTGGAACTCCAAAGGAAAATATATATAACTAGCTAGACAGCTAAAGCTAAAATGCATCGCCATCAACCTGCGACTCTCCGGGCTCCTGGCTCGTTACCTGATAGGGGGAGGGACAACGAGCGTCAAAGCGCTAGCGAGTAACATCACAACCAACCCCAAGGGAACATGGCTCGTTGTATAAGAAAATATAGATATTACATAATAGATCTAAAATTATTGATCTCACTAAAGAGGATTTTAGTATTTAGGAATTTACAATGCGAGCATAGGTACGTCGAGCGAAATAATCCAAACAAGGAAACCCTCATGTATATACCTCGTATCTCAAGTTGTAAATCCCTAAACACCAAACCCGAGGTTCTAGTACATGAAACAATAATAAAAAAAATACGACAAACACCAGAGCATAAATACAGTGCTGTGACATAGCCAACATGAGTATCATGTTATTACTTACACGAATATCATGTCAAAACCTACATAAGTGTTATGTCAAAATCTACATAATTATCATGTCGTGAACTGCTGTAAAATAGTCATATGCAGGGTTAAGAACTATGTCCGAAACATGAACTATATATTATAGTTTCCAAACTCATGGAATAAGTGGCAAGTGTCCAACACGAGGACTGAAATGGATTATAGTCCAACACGAGGACTTCTATGGATTATAGTCCAACACGAGGACTGTGCACTGTGATATATAGTGAAATCTACTTATATCAATCCCCACTCAAATCAGTGTGTAAGTCCCCAATTTATACCCTCAGGTCATCTATCATGCCTGGGTACATAGTAAGACTAAAAACCAAAGTCAGATAATCCAGGCAAACTCTCGAACATGAGTAAAATACTCAAAAATACACAAAACAGGGATTTGCAACAGACAGTGCGGCGGTCGACCGCACTTTGATACACGCCTGGCGGTCGACCGTTGCGGCATCTCGGTCGACCGCCAGAGCATCGCGGTCGACCGCCAGAGCATCGCGGTCGACCGGTGCGGTCGACCGCAGACGGTTTCTGCCCTTACAGCGAGCCCAGCGGTCGACCGCCTCGGTCGACCGCCAAGCGGATAGAAACCCAAATCTGGGTTTCTGTCAGCTCGAACCTGAAATGAAATTTGACAATTCTCCTACGATAACAGGAGTTCTAATGTTTCAAAAATACTACAGAAGGTAAACAGCTAATCCCAAGCCTGAAATCTACATTTCCAATATTCTAAATACATGAGAAACAAATCAAAAACATTTTAAAAACAGTAAAAATGATTTATCTCTTGTTTAGGCAAATTTCAGATCTAGATCTTTATTAAACAGAACATTGGTGACCTTTTATAACCCAAAACCATTGATTCTTGTAATCCATATTATAGAGAACTCAGTTTTATATGAAAATACCATTTGGGCTCATCAAAAACTCATAAAAATCAAAAGAAAACCATAAAAAAATAGGGGTGAGGGATTGGGCGAGATGATACTCACCTCAGGTGAGCAATGGATCTCTGGATCTGAAGGAGAACGTTTCCCTTCGCTGAATCCCACCAAAAACTGCTACAAATCCCCAAGAACTTCTCCCAAATCACCAAACAAGGAGGATTAGGGTTTTAGAGAAGAGAGGGGGCTAGGGTTAGTGATTTCAGATGCAAAGAGGGTTGTCTCGGATCATTAGCCTATATACCAACTCACAAACCCGACCTGAAACCCGTTTGAACCCGAACCTGAGAAAATACTCTGACCGCTGTGCGGTCGACCGCGAACCTGAGAAAATACTTATATATATATATATGTATATATATATGATTATTCATCATAAGGGAATTATTCACTATTAATAATACACATATATTTATTATAGAAATTTCGGGGTTTTACAGTGCATGACACACGGCAAGACCCAACAAAATAAAGAAAAGAACTAACGAAAACCCAATGTGAAAAACGATACAACAGAAATGACAAAAGGAAGTGTAACTAGAAATCCAACAAAATCAGCATGCGAAAACACTACTAAAACATGATAATCATAAGGCTAACTGCACACTGTAACCGGGTCGAATACTAGCCATCCTAAAAACTCACTAGTCTACATCTCACATAGAGTCAACGCTCATATTATCGGATAACTGACTGTTCACAAATCCCCTACGTGCATCCAATACCGCTACACAAAGTCGGTCAGAGGACTACACGCAATCCGTTTTTAGCATGGTTCGAACTCAAGCTAAACTTGGCTGAATATCAAATTCATGGATCAAAGTGACTACACAAACTTTACTTTGACCCAACAAACCAGCCCCAGTGCTACTCAAACTCATTGGTGCGAGCCTGGAAGATACATCAACAGCCACATGCGAACACATGAACAATGACTTCCCCATTCCAACTCTTCTCATTTTTGTAAGTTAACCATAATCCTTATTGAAACTCAGGTTCACCACCTAAACTCAGTCAACACGCTCACACATGTCACTATGTCTGTTCATGATGCACGAGGCCACTAAGTTATGAACTACTAAGGTTCTCAAACACAACAAGAAGATAATAATAACACTAATTTCACGCAACCACATCATGACATGTCGAATACAGTAAAATATTCACAAAGCATGAATGTAATCATGAACAATAACTATGTAATTCAAAAAATAATTCTTTTTACAAAATAATTTCTTTTAAAATTATTTCTCATTATAATAATCCAAAATATTCTCTCTTCTAGAATAAATTCCTTAAATTATTTCTCATCAATTATTATTCTAAAATAATTCATTTTCTCGAAAATAAATTCTTTTTAAATTTTATAAATTCTCTAAAATGATTCCGTTATTAAAATAAATTCTTTCACTTTATTATCATTATTCTGAAAATACTATTTATCACACAACTATGATTTAAATCAATATTATTTACTAAATAACCCACGCAGATAAATATGTCACAAATAAACTATGTAAATAATTCATAATAAATATAAATATTCAAACTATGAAATACGGTGAGCGGGATCTTGCCTCGGGTTATGTCGAATGGATCGACGCTGTCGGTACGACGCGTCGGCACTGAAGGGGCGACGGATCTAAATGGTGACATCGACCGAGATCACATGGAGGGGGCAGAGGTGTTCGGCAAATAACGGCCAAGGGTCGGATCTGAACGCGGTGACGACGAGGTAGGGACGGGTGGCGTCGGAGTTGATGGACGACATCGGGGATGAGGCAACATCGGAGGGTGGGCTCGGAGCTACGACAGGAGAGGGGTCAGCGGCTGGGTGCTTGTCGGGCTGCGGATCTAGTTGAGCTCGGCGGCGGAGGCAGGGAAGCTGGGGCTGTCGGATTTGGGCTGTCCGCATGGCTCGGGTGGTTGAGGTCGGAGATTGGGTGACGGTTCTTGCCTGGGGCAGCGGGGAAGAGGCTGTGGTCTGGCAGTTCGGAGCTCGGTGCGGCGGTGTTGGAGGCTAGTGGGGGAGGTGGTTACGACAGTGGCTGGCCGGCGATGGTCGAACGGAGGGGAGAGGCAGGTGGTTCGGGGAGAACGGCATGAAGGGGGAGAGAAGATAGGGATGGCGGCGGTGTTTTTGGGGAAGAAGAGAAGGAAGGAGAGAGAGAGAGAGAGAGAGAGAGAGAGAGAGAGAGAGAGAGAGAAAGAAAACAATATAATATATATATATATATATATATTAATTATTAATAATTATATTACTATATAATATATATATATATAAAGAATTTAGGGTTTAGAAATTTAATGAAAAATAATAATAATCATGAAAAAAATTTAATTAATTATGTGAAAATTATCTACACATTAAAACGTACGAGTCGTAGTATTACAATAGATAATACGCAACAGTAGAAATAATATAAGAAATTGCACAATTAAACAAGAATAATTAACAAAAAAGTTAATTACTTATATTTAAAATCAAATAATTATAGGATAATTATCTACATGATAAAATATATCAGTTGTGCTAATACGATAGATAATATGCAATAGTAGAAATAATACATGAAACTATACAAAATAATATGAAATAACAATACAACGTATTATACAAAAATATACGTAATAATAATAATAATACCATGTATTATTCAAAATAATATGTAATAGTATCGATAACACAACAGATAAATTTTAGAAATTTTTACTACACTAAATAAATTTATAATATTTAAAGCATTTAAATAAATATAAAATTTAGACTTTAAATCATAGAAAATTGTAGAAATTCGATAAAAATATAAGTACTCTTTGAAAAATCATAATTAAATATTTTAAAATACTAAAACATTATTTTAACTAGTATCAAAATTCACGGTCCTTGAAGTTTTTAAAAAATTTTATGTACATAATGTATAGTAGATTTAGCTACAGTTGTGATTTTAAAATTTGAAGAAGCTAAAATTTCTACTACACATAAAGATAATTTCTTAATACTCTATTAATATTATTTGTATAAGTTTTTATTTCCATTTTGATAGAGAAGAAACAAAATATCACAAACTTTTTGTTCTAATCCTTATTTATCCACCAACTTCAATTATTTGAATTTAAAGCTAACATGTGTTTAAATAATTCAATTTTATTTATTTTAAGTTAAATTTTTTATTAGTACACTATATTGTAATTAACTAAAATGACTATTAAATAAATATAGAGATATTACAATAGTGCATTTCTTTTAAAATATAAACCACTATAAATCTTTAAAATTATCATATATTTTTTATATTTATAAGAGAAATTCAGGTGTAGTAAGAAAACTATTTCATACATTTTCAACAATGTCATAGTGAAGATTTTCAAATCAAAATTATTACATATTTATTATATCTTACAGTAAAATTCTATCTTTTAATGCAAAATTTGAGAGAGAGAGAGAGAGAGAGAGAGAGAGAGAGAGAGAGAGAGAGAGACTCTTAATTATTCTAATTTTTATATAAAAATGGTCACTTTAATACCCTAAAGTATCATATTATTTCTAAGATTTTTTTTGATGTTTGTTCATTTAACATGCAATATTTTTTCTTACCTTAGAGAGAGAGAGACTCTTAAGTATTCTAATTTTTATATAAAAATGGTTACTTTAATATCCTAAAGTATCATATTATTTCTAAGATTTTTTTTTTGATGTTTGTTCATTTAACATGCAATATTTTTTCTTACCTTATTCGAAAATGGCTATGAAATATATTTCAATTTGAATAATGATGTTGTTATGCATATGACCTAGATATTTGGGTTAATCTGACCACATCCAGACAATGAGCTGACTCAATCAACTAAGTATGTATGTTACCTCGCTAAAGTGTGGGACATCAGCACTCAGCATACTACTTGGTAGACTTATGTACCTGACCTAAAAGCCCAAGTAGAGCGATAAAGGTCCATGGTTCTTGAACTCATTAGTTGGTTACTATGCCTACACACTAACTCTGCCTGATTTTATAGCAATCAACCTAATTGGAGATAATCGATTCTGGTCGCATCATAATATTCTCAACATGCCATTTGAGGAAATTTTTGATGAGATACTCAATCTCTCTGGCTGAAAACTTTCATAACTTACTGGACCTACACATACATAAGATGTATCATCCTATGACAATGACATACTGCTACGTTGATCTACTTACATGCCAAATAACTACCTTCACAACCTCAACCATTACGACGTTGACATGTGTAGGTGCTAATCTGCCTTAGATATTAGTACGAATATGTTGGGGATTTGAAATAATCAAATCAAATCCGTACCCTTCCGGATCTTGTGCTTGAGAGTTGAGCAAGAAAGAAAAATTCACCACAAATCAAAGATAAAAACTTGTAGGAAAGTAAACATGAAAGAACACATCAGATTTAACGAGGTTCGGCAACGTGCCTACGTCCTCGGGAGCCACACCACACAATTCTTTAATTATTTGAAGAAGATTATAATGCTTGCAATTGGCCCCTCTCTCTCTCTCTCTAAGATTTTTAATCTCAAAGAGCCCTCAAAACCCTTTTTTTCGTGCTCTTTTTCTCTCTTAAACCCTAAAGGGACGTGTTTCTATTTATAACAAAACAAAATTCAAACAGATTAGGATTCTAAAACGAGTCTACCACACCCTGGTGTGGCGCAGACCACACCCATGGTAGACAGGGTAGACTCTGTCACACCCTGGTGTGGCGCAGACCACACTCATGGCAGAAAGGGCAGATTCTGCCACACCCTAGTGTGGCGCAGACCACACCCATGGTCTGTCTTGAATTTTCATGCAATTGTTTATTTTGATTCTAGGTTTGGGTCTGCACTCTCAAGACCAACAATCTCCCACTTGGAGATCAAACCACCATCAATGAGCTCTCCCGAACTCCACCTTCTTCGCAAGCATCTTCTCCTACTTGAAAAATCCATTCTTCAATCATCAACATCCCGGCGATCTCGCCGATCCTCGTAGTGTGGCTCCGCCTTCGTCTTCTACTTGTGACGGCCAACTGAAGTTGGGCACAACTCCAGTTTCTCAATGGTGACTGCCTTCGTCAACATGTCCGCCGTATTTTGACTCCCCAAAATCTTTATCAAATGCAACTTTCCGTTTTCAACTAGCGAGCGTATAAATTGGTATTTAACGTCGATGTGCTTCGTTCTGGCATGATATACTGGATTATTGGCAAGATGTATAGTGCTCTGGCTATCACAATAAAGAACTCCTCTCCCTTACTTCAGATCCAACTCTTCCAAGCACCCGTTCAACCAGATCATCTCCTTGCTTGCTTCAATCACCGCGACATACTCAGCCTCGGTTATAGACAAAGTCACAATCTTCTGCAGACGTGAGACTCAGCTCACTGCTGTCAACGCTAATGTATAAACATATCCCGTGGTGCTTCGTCTCGTATCATGATCACCGGCAAAGTCCGCATCCACGTATCCCTGCAGCACCAACTCCTTCCTCCTGAAATATAATGGCTTGTTCATTGTCCCTCTTAAGTACCGCATTATCCACTTCACGGCCTCCCAATGCTGCTTCCCTGGATTGCTTGCAAATCTGCTCACAACTCGCACTGCATGGGCGATGTTTGGCCTCGTGCAAACCGTCGCGTACATGAGACTCCCAATGGCCGAATTATGGCACCCTGCTCATATGCTCTCTATCTGCATCTGTCTTAGGCGATTGCTCCTCAGATAGCTTGAACTGACTTCCAAGGGGTGTGCTAACAACTTTAGCATTATGCATGTTGAAACTCTGAAGTACCTTCTCAATGTATTCAGCTTGGCTCAATCTTAATATCCCTTCAGCTTCATCCCTACTGATTCACATCTTTAGAATCTGCTTCGCTACACCCAGATCCTTCATTGCAAACTCCTTTGCTAGCTGCTTCTTCAAACTGTTTATCTCCTCTAAACATGGTCCTGCTACTAACATGTCATCAACATATAATAACAAAATAATAAAGCTGGACTCGAACCTTTTGAAATAACAACAATGATCCGAATTGCATCTTCTGTAGCCATTGTTCTGCATGAAGTTATCAAACTTCTTATACCACTGTCTCAGAGCCTGTTTCAAACCATATAAGCTCTTCTTGAGCTTGCATACCATCTCTTCATTTCCTTCTTTAATGAAGCCAACATGTTGCTTCATGTAGATTTTTCATCCAAATCACCATGAAGAAAGGCAGTCTTCACATCTAGCTGCTCAAGAAAGAGGTCTTCTGCAGCTACCAAACTCAACACCACTCTGATGGTTATGAGTTTCACAACAGGGAAAAATATATCCGTATAGTCCACTCCTTCCCGCTGTTGAAACCCCTTCACTACTAATCTAGCCTTGAATCTCTTGCTTCCATCACTCTTCTGCTTGACCCGGTAGACCCATTTGTTATGTAAGGCTTTCTTCTGTGCAGGTAGCTGGGCTAACTCCCATGTTTCATTAGTGAGTAGAGAATCCATCTCCTCCTGCATAGCATGCTTCCACTGCTGAGATTCACTCACTTGCATTGCTTCTTCATAGCACTTCAGCTCACCACTATCTGTCAACAATAGGTAGTCAAGAGATGAAAGATATCTGGGATTTGGTTTGGGTACCCTGGATGACCTCCTAAGCTCCACACCCTGGGTAGTTTCTTCTGCACCTGGAGCCTTCTCCATTCTCTGATCAGAACAAACATCATCACCCCTATCTGGAAATTCCTCTAAATCCATGTACTCGGATCCACCTATATCCGTAGTGCTGCTCCCACTACTTTGGCTATCCTTGGTATTTTTCCTGTTCTTGTACATCACATCCTCATTGAATATCATGTCCCTGCTTCTGATGATCTTCCTGTTCTTCTCATCCCAAAGGCGATATCCGAACTCATCAATGCCATATCCAATGAATGTGCACTTCTGTGACTTAGCTTCTAGCTTGTCTCTGACATGGTCACTGATATGAACATAAGCCACACAACCAAAATCCCACAAGTGTAAGAGATTTATCTTCTTTCCACTCCAAACCTCCTCTGGAATCCTAAAATCCAATGTAACTGATGGCCCGTGATTAATAAGGTAAGATGTCGTATACACCGCATTCGCCTAAAATGTCTTAGGCAGACCTGTATGTAATCGCATGCTCCTGGCACGTTCTGTCAAGGTCCTGTTCATCCTCTCCGTAATGCTGTTTTGCTGCGGCATCCTTGGAGTAGTCCTCTCTATGGGAATACCATTCGTAGTACAGAACCTCTTGAACTCCTCCAGCTCGTATTCTCCACCATTGTCTGATCTCAGACATTTTACCTTTAGATCTGTCTCGTTCTTCACCATGGCCTTCCACTTCTTAAAGATTCCAAACACCTCTGACTTGTGCTTCATGAAGTAGATCCACACCTTCCTCGAGTGATCGTCGATGAAGGTGACATAATATCTCGAACCGCCAAAAGATGATACACTGGCTGGGCCCCATACATCTGTATGAACCAACTCTAGCTTCTGAGCCTTAGGTGGCCTTCCACCCTTCTGGAAACAAACCTTCTTCTGTTTCCCAAAGATGCAGTCTTCACAAACCCCGACTTCCACGGAGTCGATCCTGGTTATCTTTCCATGTGAATGTAAGATTTTCATCCCCTTCTCGCTCATGTGCCCTAGCCTGTTGTGCCACAGATCTGTACTCTCTTTGCCAGCTGCAATTACGAGGGTATCACTCACATGTAAGGTGATGTAGAGAGGTCCTAGTTTGTTGCCTCGAGCAACTATCATAGTACCGTTAGAGATTTTCTACGAATCCCCTGTGAATATAGAAACATAACATTCTGCTCCAAGTTGTCCCACCGAAACAAGATTCCTCTTCAGCTTCAGCACGTGTCTCACGTTCTTCAAGGTCCACTTAGAGCCCTTCATCTGAATCTGCACTTCACCCTTTCCAATAATATTACAGGGCTCATTATTCCTGTTAGCAGTGGCGTGGAAAGAGGCTCATGAATCGATGACCCAAGAATTCGAGTCGCTATCCATAGCAAGGATCAAGGCATCCTGCACGATATGAGCCTCCTGCTCACCCGCATCCTTCTTTGGACTCTTACAGATTGAAGACATATGACCCTCCTGGCCGCAGTTCCAACACTTTCCTTTGATAGACCTAACCTTCGAGTTCGACCTCTTCTTCACTGACTTCGACCGATTCCTATTCTGGTTCCCTTTCTTCTGGCTTCTGCCTCTCTGCTCGAAACTTAGAGCTGAACCTGAACCTTCTGATTCGGACGATTTTCTTCTAACCTCGGATAGAATCATGCTAATAACCTCACTCAGCTTTAACTTTTCCTTCCCCGCCGAATTGCTAATTGCCGTCACACAACCTGCCCAACTATCCGGTAACTGTGATAGAATCAATAGGGCTTGCACTTCGTCATCAAACGTGATGTCCACGGAGATAAGTTGATCAACAATCGTGTTGAACTCGCTGAGGTGCATCGTGAAGGACCGTCCTTTTGCCATCTTGAGGTTAAAGAGAGTTTTGACGAGATGCACCTTGTTTGCTGCAGACGGTTGCTCGTACATCTTCGCGAGCGCTTTTATAAGCCCTACCGTCATCTTCTTCTTCAAAATATTGTGGGCTACTGATTTGGAGAGCGACAATCGAATTTGCCCTAGAGCCTTCCTATCCAGTATCTCCCAATTACTATCTGACTCCTCTTTCTTCTGTCCCTTTTCCTTGCCCATCAATGGGCGATACAAGTTCTTCTGGTACAGATAGTCCTCCATCTGCGACTTCCAGTAGGCGAAGTCTGAACCGTTAAACTTCTTAATCTTAGATTTGATTTCCTCTGCCATTGTTCTCTTTCACACAAATTGCTGAACAAAGCTCTGATACCAGTTGTTGGGGATTCGAAATAATCAAATCAAATCCGTACCCTTCCGGATCTTATGCTTGAGAGTTGAGCAAGAAATAAATTCACCACAAATCAAAGATAAAAACTTATAGAAAAGTAAACAAGAAAGAACACACCAGATTTAACGAGGTTCGACAATGTGCCTACGTCCTCGGGAGCCACACCACACAATTCTTTGATTACTTAGAGAAGATTACAATGCTTGCAATTGGCCTCTCTCTCTAAGATTTCTAATCTCAAAGAGCCCTCGAAACACTTTTTTTTCGTGCTCTTTTTCTCTCTTAAACCCTAAAGGGACGTGTTTCTATTTATAACAAAACACAATCATAAACAGATTAGGATTCTAAAACGAGTCTGCCACACCCTGGTGTGGCGCAGACCACACCCATGACAAACGGGGCAGACTCTGCCACACCCTGGTGCGGCGCAGACCACACCCATGACAGACAGGGCAGATTCTGCCACACTCTGGTGTGGCGCAGACCACACCCATGGTCTGTCTTAAATTTTCATGCAATTGTTGATTTTGATTCTAGGTTTGGGTCTCCACTCTCAAGACCAACAGAATATCCCTTCTACCTAATGTAAAGCAAGAGAGACATATATACGGGCTTGGTACCGTCAACCTTTGGTTCATGATCATTCTCTTCTAAAACCCTAACCTATATTTACCTATTATTTTGACTTCTCATTATCAAGGGTCTGACTTACGCATCAGAGGGGTGTTGATAGATGATCTATCATCATCAATCTAACAATCTTATGCTTTTTTTGTACCTCAATCCGTCATCAGCAAGTGTTTGCATTAGAATCAAAGGAGGTCACTAGGCCCTCATCCTTGAGCTTATTCCTACGGACTAAATCCTGTAAGTTGATTCTCTGCATCAACAGATGTAAGTTCCCTAGATATGTCATTAAGAAGAGTCTTTCTTCATATTTTATCTCCATATTATTTTATTTAATTATTTTAAAGCTAACAGATGTACACTTTCAACACTACTTATTTTTTTAATATGTTTAATTTCTAATCGCGGTTTTACTATTTTTATTCAAATGAAAAAGAACTTTATCATTTTATATTTACATCTTTTTATAATATATAACATAATAGTTATTTAAAAAGTTCTAGACACAAAGAAAGAGAAAGGAACACAATTTTTTAAAATGACCAAATTCTCCTCATATATTTAGTGAGATGAAGGACACTTTTTCAATGTGCTTCAAACTTTTTCTACCCTGTAGGTTATTAATATACTACTAGCGTTATCACACGTGCAAATACACGTGCCATAAATATTAAATTTATTTATTCTAAATTTTATGTAAAAGGAGCTAATTATATTTTGCTATTTTAAAGTTTCATCAGTTTATTAACTTTTATGTCCTAAAGTTTTAATTTGCTCAAACATTCTTGAAAATGTAATATGGTAATCTTAGTCGAGCATGAGAATGTAGTTTTTTTTACTAGATACTAGATGAAATCATTATAAAAAAACCTTTTTCCTCAGCAATATAAAAAATTATAAGTACTTGTTAAAAAAACTCCACTAGTAGAAAAACTACTAATCTAGACGGAACAACCTAGACGGAAAAAAATTCCCTCTAGGTTGAGTAAAACTAGACGAAAATTTTTCATCTAGGTTGTTCCTTCTAGTTTGGATCAAACTAGATGGAAATTTTCATCTAGTTTGACAAACTAAACAGAAAAGGAAATCTAGACGGAATTCCGTCTAGGTTACCGAGCAACCTAGACGGAATTCCGTCTAGGTTGCCTAGGGAATCTAACCCATCGAGCGCGCCTCAATCTCTCACTCTCTTCTCTCCTAGATTCTCTCATGTCCCTCTTCTCTCTCCCTGTCCGATCTCGTCTACCGCCTCCCCTCGCCCCCTTCCCTAGGCCTCCCAGCCGCCTCCTCGCCCCCTTCCCCAGCCTCCCACCACCCTTCCCCGCACCCTCTTCGTCGCGCCCCCCTCCCCACTCCTTAGCCGTTCCCTACTCCTCCCTCCTGTCCCCCTTCTCTGCGCCCCGCCCCTTTCCTCCAGCTCCCCGCCTCCCTCCCCTTCCCCTCCTGACCACCCTCCCACCTCTTCACCCTCCCCCCCCGTCCCATTTCAACGACTCACCCCCCCCCCTTTCTGTATCCGCCCTGCCCTCCCCCTCCTCCTCTATCACCCCGCCCCCCTCACCCTCACTTAGCCGTCCCCTTCCCCCACCCTTCCTTATCCGGTCGCCACCTCCCCGACGGGGGGTTGTATCAGAGCTTGGTCTCGTATATCAGCTCCTTTTGTTTCTTCACACAACCCTTAGAGAAACAGATGCTAATGGACATTGGTGCCTCTTCTGAATATGCATGATGCCTTCCTTAGCAAAGGGACAATCGCACCAACTAGCACTGCACTCTCCTCTTTAGCGGCGCACATTATTTCGGCCTATCTGCGACAAGGCCTACGAATGAGAATTTACCTTTGCTTGCATATTACGGTTCCCCCCCACTTGGACATTCTAAGAGCTTAATGTGTATCAATTCTGACGACAAAGAGGCAACTTAGATGGAAATTTCTGTCTAGGTTGCTCGTTTTTCTACTAGTGCTCTACTATTTACAATAAGAAAATGGTATATGTTTTTATAAGAAAAGAGACCAAAAGTTATATAACCCATCAATCAAGAACTTATTCAATCTAACGTTCAGAAAAGAATAAAAGGCTACCGAGACCAAAAGAATTAATTAAATCCAAGAAAAGATCCGTCCGCTAGCCTTCTTACTGGTCGACTAGTTTAACTGACTAGCGTTATGGTCGGTTGACTAGAAAATGGTATATGTTTTTATAACAGACTAGTTTTTTATGTGGTGTTGTTAGGGCCGCAACCCGATAAAAGTACAAAGAAAAGAGAGGACATAGATAAAACAGTCACAATCAACAAAATTAGGTTTCTTATTCATCAAAAGCTCATCGCCTACATTAATAAAAAAGAGTCTTTTACAAACTCGAAAACAAAAGAAAAAAGGCAAAAATAATATTCCCCCCCAAAAGTAGAGAAATGCCAAACACTATAAAATATCATTCTAACAGAAAATATGGTCCTGCTTATAAAGCCTCAGTCAAAATATGAAACCCGTTTGCTCTTTTAGATTGGAGGTCGAATCTGCCTAAAATGGAAAGAAAATCTTTAACCGCGATTTTGACGCTCCAAATGAAGGAGTATCTCGAATCTGATGGAGATTAATGTTGGGACAAACCCGGGGCCCAATAGAGCAGGCTCGCAGCAATAGAAAAGCAAAAGTAGAGATAAAATGTTGGACACACAGATTTACGTGGTTCGGCACTTGATTGCCTACGTCCACGGGCAAGAATAGAAGAATTCACTATGAGGAGAAAACTGTAGAGTTACAATCTCTCTTTCTAAGGAGATACTCTCTCTATTTTTTCTCTCACACACTTCTATATAAGAAGAAGTTTCTGGAATGAGATTTCCTTAAGGATTTGGAGCCCTATTTATAGTTTTTTGAAAAATACTATGCACAATAAAATATTAATATTTTACTGTAGCAGTGGGGCCCGCTCTTTTGTTTTCTTTCTTCTTTTCAACATTGGCTGTGCACTTTCGGTGGGTTTTGGAGTTGATAGGCGCCTGACAATCTCCCACTTGAAGATTTGATTGAGTATTAATCATATCTTCACATCATTCTTTCTATCTTGCCATCTTCATGTTGCTTACGTCTTAGACAGACCACAAGAGGATCGACACCAAATAAATTTGTCAGTATTGACTGCTTTGGTCAAAAAATCTGCTAGGTTGTCCTTGGTGTGAATTTTCTGCATATCTACTGTTCCTTCTTCCACTTTCTCACGAACGAAGTGATACTGAACTCGAATGTGCTTGGTCTTTGAATGAAAGACTGGATTTCTTGCCAAATGCAAAGCACTCTGACTGTCACAAAATAAAGATATCTTCTTTTGTTCATAGCCGAGTTCCTCCAGCACCATCTTCAACCACATCGCTTCTTTACTAGCTTGTGTAGCTGCTACATACTCTGCTTCTGTTGTTGAAGTAGCCACAACTGACTGCAGTTTTGAAACCCAGCTTACAGCTCCGCCAGCAAGTGCAAACACATAACCTGTGGTGGATTTGCTATTATCACGATCACCTGCATAATCAGAATCAACATATCCACTGATAATAAAATCAGATCCCCCATAACATAATGCAACATTTGATGTTCCTTGAATGTATCTTAGAACCCTCTTTACAGCATTCCAATGCTCTTTACCAGGATTCGCCATGTATCGACTAACCACTCCCACTGCTTGTGCAATGTCTGGTCTTGTACAAATCATCGCGAACATTTAACTTCTCACTGCTGATGCATACGGTACTCGAGACATCTCCATCCTCTCTTCTTCACTGCTAGGACTCATACTGGAGGATAACTTGAAATTAACAGGAAGTGGGGTAGAAATTGACTTACAATCTTGCATGTTAAAGCGTCGCAAGATTTTCTTCAAATAGTTCTTCTGAGAAAGCCAAATCTTCCTATTAATTCTGTCTCGGTAAATTTGCATCCCTAGAATCTTGTTTGCAGATCCTAAATCCTTCATTTCAAATTCCCTAGCCAACTGAGCCTTTAATTCTTGGATACGATCTTTGTTGGGGCCTGCAACCAACATGTCGTCAACATACAACAATAAGATAACAAAGTTATTTTCACCAAACCTCTTGAAATATGCACAAGGGTCTGAATTAAGTCTGTTGTATCCAAGGCTCATGATGAATGAATCAAATCTCTTATACCAACACCTCGGCGCCTGCTTTAGACCGTACAGAGATTTGTTCAATCTGCAAACCAAGTTCTCTTTTTCTTTTTCTTTAAAACCTTCTGGTTGGAGCATGTAAATTTCTTCTTCAAGATCTCCATGAAGAAAAGCTGTTTTCACATCTAGCTGCTCTAGATGTAGGTCAAATATAGCGCTCATAGCCAGGACAATTCGGACTGTTGTTAGTCGAACTACAGGAGAAAATATTTCATTAAAATCAATACCTTCTTTCTGAGCATATCCTTTTACCACCAATCTTGCACGATACCGCTCCACTTGATCATCGCCATTTCGCTTGATCTTGTAGACCCATTTGTTTCCAATGGTCTTTCTTCCTTGTGGCAGTGACACAAGTTCCCAAGTCTTGTTCTTATGGAGAGCTTCAATTTCTTCCTGCATTGCTGCCATCCACAAAGATGCATCTGTGCCATTTATAGCTTCATGAAAAGTTGATGGCTCTCCATCTTCTATTAGAAGACAGTATGCAACATTACTCTCTGTAATATACTCCGAGTGCGAAGTCGGCGGTCTTCTCTCACGAGTTGACCTTCGAACTTCTGGAGCCACGGCCTCGACTGGTTCTTGTACATCATGCTCCGGTGTCACTTTAGAAGAATTCAGATTATCTTCTACCTGAACAGCTACAGTCTCCGAGTCCTTCCTCGAACTACTTTCTTTCTTTTTACTTTGTAGTTGGTTCTCTACAAAGATAACATCTCTGCTGATGATAACCTTGCGGGCAGTGGGATCCCACAGGCGATACCCCTTTACTCCATCAGCATACCCCAAGAATATGCATTTTCTAGATTTTGAATACATCTTTGTAATTTCTTGGGCATTGTACATTACGTACACTGGACATCCAAATATATGGAGGTTGGAATAATCAGCTGGCTTGCCAGTCCACATCTCCATCGGCGTCTTTAATTGTATTGCAGTTGATGGAGATCGATTCACCACATAACAGGTGGTTTTTACTGCTTCCGCCCAAAAGACTTTTTCCAGATTTGCAGTAGCCAACATAGCTCTTGTTCTTTCCAACAGAGTTCTGTTCATCCGCTCCGCCACTCCATTTTGTTGAGGAGTATAAGCCGTACTGAATTGTCTTTTGATGCCTTCATGCTTGCAGAATGCTAGGAATTCACCGTCTGTGTATTCTCCTCCATTATCTGACCTCAAGCACTTGATCTTCTTTTCAGATTCAAGCTCGACCCGCGCTTTGTAGGCTTTAAAGACTGAGACCACATCCGCCTTCTTCTTGATAGGATACACCCAACATCTCCTGGAGTAATCATCAATAAAGGACACAAAGTACTTTGCTCCTCCTAAGGATGTAACTGGTGCTTGCCATACATCAGAATGAATTAGTTCCAGAATAGCCTTGCTTCTAGAACTCGATATGTTGAACTTCAGTCGATGCTGCTTGCTTGTAACACAATGCTCGCAGAATGGAAGAGCTACCGAATTAAGTCCAGGAAGCAGTTTTTGATCGGAGAGAACCTTCAAACCTCGTTCTGACATGTGGCCTAGCTTGCGATGCCACATCATGGTTTGTTCTTCTCCACGGCTGGTTGATGCCACACATGAATCAGCTTCCTGCAGAGTCTCTCCCTTGAGCATGTACAGATTTGCAGCTATCTTTTCTCCTTTTATCACCACAAGCGCCCCTCTAACAATCTTCATGACTCCATTTTCTATATGAGTCTTGCACCCGAGCTCATCTAATTGTCCCAAAGACAATAGATTCTTCTTCAAGCCCTTCACATGTCGCACATCTTGAATGGTGCGTATTATACCATCAAACATTTTGATTTTGATAGTACCAATACCACAAATCTCCAAGGCATGATCATTCCCCATGAATACAGATCCTCCTGAGATAGGTTCATATTTGTGAAACCAATCTCTCCGAGAGGTCATGTGCCAAGAGGCTGCTGAATCTAGAAGCTAGACATCAGCAAACTTCTTTCTGCCTTCATCAACAGTGGTTGCTCCACTGAATAGAATTTCACCATCCTCTGACGTGCTGACAACGCATCCTTGAGATGTTGATGGCTCTGAAGACTTTTTATCTCCACTCTTCTTGTTGTGCCAACACTCTGATTTGATGTGCCCTATTTTGCCACAGTTATAGCATTTGATATTCTTCTTACTTCGTGATTTCGATCTACCATGGGCATGACTCCCACTGGAGCCACGTTCTGTTGATCTTCCTCTCGTCACCGACAAGGCTTCCGCTTGCTGCGAACTTGTCTGCCTGTCTTCCTTGTTCTTGCGCCGATTTTCTTCCTCCAGAACAGCGGCTGCAACATCGTCGAAGACTAGATTGTCCGTGAGGACGTTGTTCGTCAGGTTGATGATGAGTTGATCATACGAGTCAGGTAGACTCTGAAGTAGAAGTTCTGCACGTTCATTCGCACCAACTGTATATCCCAACGTTGTGAGTTGGGAGAACAGTGTGTTTAGGGTGTTGATGTGGTCGGTCATCGATGTAGATTCCGCCATCCTCAGAGTGTAAAGTCTCCTTTTTAAGAAGATTTTATTGTGCATGGATTTCGCCTCATATAGCTTTGTTAGAGTATCCCAGATCTCCTTTGCTGTCTTCTTCTCCTCTATGCTTGACAGCACCCCGTCTGCTAATGCCAGATGGAGATTTGCAATAGCATTTTCGTCCATCTCGTTCCACTTCTTATCATCTGTGATGTCGTCCGGCCTTGCACCAATGGCCGCCAGGCAATTATCTTTTCTCAAGATAGCTTTTATCTTCAACTTCCACAGTGAGAAATTACTCCCGTCGAATTTCTCAATCTTGAACTTCGCCGCCATTGCTTCTACCACGAACAGTAACTTCTTACTATTTCACATAAATAGCACTGTATTTATGAACAGTAACCGTATCCGCGAATAGCACCGTACTTATGAATAGTACCGTATTTGTGAACAGTGCCGTACTCGTGAATAGTACCCGTCACCTCCAAAGGGTAAGTGATAACCTAACTTATTTTTTGATGTGGAGGATCCACCTTTGGTGGCAGCCACAGAGCATACGATAAGTAGATATATACAAGTACCCTAAGTTGGCTCTGATACCACTTGTTGGGACAAACCCGGGGCCCAATAGAGCAGGATCGCAGCAATAGAAAAGCAAAAGTAGAGATAAAATGTTGGACACACAGATTTACGTGGTTCGGCACTTGATTGCCTACGTCCACGGGCAAGGATAGAAGAATTCACTATGAGGAGAAAACTGTAGAGTTACAATCTCTCTTTCTAAGGAGATACTCTCTCTATTTTTTCTCTCACACACTTCTATATAAGAAGAAGTTTCTGGAATGAGATTTCCTTAAGGATTTGGAGCCCTATTCATAGTTTTTTGAAAAACACTATGCATAATAAAATATTAATATTTTACTGTAGCAGTGGGGCCCGCTCTTTTGTTTTCTTTCTTCTTTTCAACATTGGCTGTGCACTTTCGGTGGGTTTTGGAGTTGATAGGCGCCTGACAATTAATGGTAATGCCTTCGGCATGCCCACTATCTTTGATGTTTTTGAGAGAGAGATTCGAAACGTCCAACTTTTGCGCGATTACGAGCTGTTTGAAGTTTTGCCGAGCTTGACCCTTGTAGGGTCGAACTGGCTCGTGTAGGATGGAACCACCTCTAGCACTGAATGATGGCAGACAATTCATTGTACTGATCTTGCTGATTTTGAACTTGAGTCACAAAATCGAATGACTACTTTTTGAGCTACATAATTCGGAATTGACTGAAACTTAACTCAATGGATTCTCGAGAATGAGGTAAAGAATTATATGTCCTTCAATTTTACTTTAATCACTATAGTAATTAAATAGAAGTTTACGAAGAAAACCTAATATACCCAACACTTCGAAGAGAAGCAATGTTGGCCGTTGAAGCACAATCTTCACTTCTTTATCTTTGAGCTATCAAACACAACAATGATAAAGCGTTTTCTTAACAATATATAAGAATTGATAGCCATCTTCATGTGCTTCCAACATTTATATCACCTGAAGAGTCCTAAAACTTACGAGCTTGTTGCGCGCAGCGGAAATTTCGGTAGCACTTCGGTAGCACAACAAGAGAGTCAGGTCGCAATAAGAATTTTTGTTTCTCAAAGGGAACAAGAATCTGAAGCCTAATATCCCATCAAAGTGGGATATTAGCTCTTCCTCTCGTCAGCTCTAGGACTGCGCGTCGAGGGAACCTAAAAAGCTATTACAAATCACCCAAATAGCAGTACAACCAATTTTTACGTGGTTCAGCAAATTGCCTACGTCCACGGGGCAAGGAGGGGGTAGATCTACTAATAGAGGGAGAGATTACAACTAGGGTTTACAATCACTCACAAACTAAACCCTCAAACAAACTCTCAAATCCCTCACACTATCTCTCTACAAAAGGCTGCACAAAAGGACTGCACCAAAAAAAATCTCCTGTGAAAAATACCCAAAACCTCTGCTGCGTCTGCTCCTTTTCTTCTTCTTGTCGCAGCCAAAAGAAGACCAGCCGAAACAAATCCCTGCACTTCTCCCTCTGCCTCAGCCGCAAAAGAGAAAAGAGAAAACTGCCTTGCACCGTGCACCTGCCCTCTTTGCTCAACCCTAAAAAAAAAATCAAATTGATATTTATAGTATTCAAAAGCGAAACCGGGTGGGCCACGAAATTGAATTGAAACCGCGTTCTTCACGCGGAAACTGGGCCCCTCTGTCACGTGTTCACAGAGCTAGCATTTAACAAGAAGGTATAATGATATTAATAATCAAGTGATAATATAGCCAAAATTTGAAAGCCAACCATTTGCACCCACCTAGCTTTACACTGTCTGACATGCAATCTAATGTACTATTAAGACCTTGATAAACAATAAAAGAAATATCGATACTATACCCTTGGGTGTCAACGTTGATTTATTGATTATCAAGGTCATGTAGTAGATTGAATTTTCGCATGTCCAACCGAACGAAGCTACTGTAGGAGCAAACACTGTCATGCGTTACTATATATCAACCAATATCAGAACCAACCGCACGCGAGCAATCAGCCTGAGCCGCTCAGCTGCTGATCGTCTTCATTTGTTTGGTTCTACAAAGCACAATCAAGTTTCAAATTCTATTACAGATATATAGTGTACCGAAAATTCCTTTTCAAGAGGCATGCATTGAACAAATCTCTTATATGGTACATACTTTTAAGGGATTGATATGGAATTTGAACAAATTAGTGAAAAAACAATTTGGTAATCATCATTCAAAATGTTTTAAATGGCAGTAATTGAGTTAAAATGCTCTCGCTTTTGTGTGTGTTGTGTCTGTGTGTATCCTAATCTATAGACTACAGGTAGGAAACATGGGGAACAAATTTAAAATATGGGGCAAGGAGGGGGTAGATCTACTAATAGAGGGAGAGATTACAACTAGGGTTTACAATCACTCACAAACTAAACCCTCAAACAAACTCTCAAATCCCTCACACTATCTCTCTACAAAAGGCTGCACAAAAGGACTGCACCAAAAAAAATCTCCTGTGAAAAATACCCAAAACCTCTGCTGCGTCTGCTCCTTTTCTTCTTCTTGTCGCAGCCAAAAGAAGACCAGCCGAAACAAATCCCTGCACTTTTCCCTCTGCCTCAGCCGCAAAAGAGAAAAGAGAAAACTGCCTTGCACCGTGCACCTGCCCTCTTTGCTCAACCCTAAAAAAAAAATCAAATTGATATTTATAGTATTCAAAAGCGAAACCGGGTGGGCCACGGAATTGAATTGAAACCGCGTTCTTCACGCGAAAACTGGGCCCCTCTGTCACGTGTTCACAATTCTCCACCTCGGTGAAGTTTTTCCAAAACTGAGCCGACACCAAAGCATCCAAATATCCCATTTGTTGTGACCAGTACAAACTCAATCCACAACAAGTCGAGAACCCGAACGAGAGTCCAAACAATCTCACCCCCATCAAAATCAACTAATCCAAACCGGCTGCATCTGAAAGACTGCCCACGTATCCTCTTGCCCAAGAAATCAAGCCTAACGTAGTTCACCCAAATAGCCGTCAACGGCCTCAACAATTACGAATATGCAACAAGTTTCGACAATGATCAAACTTGTTGCTCGGAACCACCTTAGTGAGCATATCCGCTGGATTATCCTTCGTGTGGACTTTCACAATTTCTACATCGTCATCTTCAAGAACATCTCGAACGAAATGATAACGAACGTCAATGTGCTTCGTTCTTGCATGAAAAACTTGATTCTTCGCCAAATAGATAGCACTCATGCTATCATAATGAATAGTGACGGACCGCTGCGATATACCAAGTTCCTCTAAAAGTCCTCGAAGCCAAATAGCCTCCTTCACAGCCTCCGTAACCACCATATACTCTACCTCCATCGTAGACAAAGCCACCATCGACTGTAAGGTGCATCTCCAACACACCGGCGCACGGGTCGAAGTGAACACATACCCTGTCGTAGACCGGTGCTTATCCAAATCCCCGGCATAATCCGAATCAACATAGCCAATGCATAGCTGCCCACCTGTAGTGTCCCGCTCATAAACTAAACCAACATTGAGCGTACCTCGAATGTACCTCAAAATCCATTTCACGGCGTCCCAATGACCCACTCCTGGATCGTGCATGTATCTCGATACCATGCTTACCGCTTGTGATAAATCTGGCCTCGTACATACCATCGCGTACATCAAGCTCCCAACCGCACTCGCATATAGAGTCTTCGACATCAACTCTCTATCTTCAATTGACTTCGGTGAAAGACCAGCTGAAAGCTTCAAATGGGCTCCCAATGGTACACTAACTGGCTTCGTATCCATGCTAACATGGAATCGCTGTAGAACTTTCTTCAAGCCATTCTTCTTGTCTCTGTCGATCTCCATTCCCAAAATACGTTTGGCCTCACCCAAGTCCTTCATCTCAAACTCATTTGAAAGTTGAACTTTCAACTCATCTATAGCCGACCTGGAAATAGAGACAACCAACATGTCATCGACATAGAGTAATAAATAAATGTACGCACCTCCTTTCAACTTACGAAAATATACGCAAGGATCAAACTGGCTCCGAGTGTACGAATGACCAAGCATAAAACCATCAAATCGTCTATATCACTGTCGAGGAGACTGCTTCAAACCGTATAGCGATTTCTTTAATCTGCAAACCAACTTATCTTTCCCTGCAGCTCGGAATCCCAATGGCTGAGTCGTATATATTTCTTCATCAAGATCACCATGAAGAAATGCCGTTTTCACATCCAACTGATCTAATTCCAAACCATACTGTGCCACCAAAGCTAGCAAAATCCGAATCGAAGAATGCTTCACCACCGGAGAGAAAACCTCATTATAGTCAATACCTTCCTCCTGTGCATAGCCCTTCGCAACCAACCTAGCCTTGAATCTCAACGGAGTGCCTTCAATGCCCTCCTTCTTCGTGTATACCCACTTGCAACCAATTACCTTCCGCCCCTTTGGAAGCTCAACAAGCTCCCATGTATCGTTCTTATGAAGAGATTCCATCTCCTCCTGCATAGCCACCTACCACGAATCAGCCTCCGAACTCTGCTCGGCCTTTCTGAATGTAGTAGGCACCAACTCATCGATACTCTCCACTGGAAGTGCATACGCAACTATGTCGGCATACCGTGCTGGCATCTGTATGTTTCTCCTCTGTCTCCGAACCACAATAGAATCTTGAACCTGAGCCGTCGGTTCCTGATCCTGCACATTTGTACCCGTATCCTCTGTGTCACCGTCGTGCTCGCCTGGCGTCACCTCAGTTGGCACCTGCATGGATAGTGTACTATCTGGATAATGTGAAGCTGCATCGATCTCTACCACCTGCGATATCTCCTCTGTCGGGTCGCTCTCCACCTGATGAGAGCTGGGAAGCTTCAAGATAGAAGCTTCATCAAACGTGACGTCCCTACTCAGCACAATCTTCTTATCAACTGGATCCCAAAGCTTGTATCCCTTGACACCACGCTTGAATCCTACAAATATGGCCTTCCTAGCTCGAGGTTCCAATTTATCAGTTCTAACATGATAATATGCAGGGCACCCAAATACCTTGAGCTGATCATAGTCATGTGCTGGCTTTCCCGACCACATCTCCATAGGGGTTTTCCTCTCAATCGCAGATGAAGGCAGCCTATTAATGAGGTGGCTCGCATATGTAAGTGCCTCAGCCCAAAAGATCTTCTCCAAACCACTCTGCGACAATAAGCATCGAATCTTCTCCAGTAAAGACCGATTCAACCTCTCTGCCACCCCATTTTGCTGTGGTGTATGACTAACTGTGAAGTGTCTCTCTATGCCCTCGTCTCGACATAGCTGCAGAAAGGGGTCTGATGTGTACTCGCCGTCGTTGTCGGATCGCAACGTCTTGATCTTTCTCCCAGTCTGCAGTTCCAATCTCTTCTTCCACTCCACAAATAAATCTAGGACTTCACTCTTCTTTGTCATGGTGTACACCCAATAACGCCTAGAATAGTCATCTACAAAAGTGACGAACCAATGTCTACCACCAAGTGATGCAGTCTTGGTGGGACCCCAAACGTCTATGTGCACGTAGTCCAGGATGCCCTTCGTCTGATGAATGGCAGTTCCAAATTTCACCTTCGTCTTCTTGCCAAGAACATAGTGCTCACAGAACTCAATCTTCCCACTCTTGGCTCCCTTCAATAGCCACTGCTTGCACAATGCCTACAGTGACTTTTCACCTGTGTGCCCTAACTTATAGTGCCAAAGTCTGCTCATGTCCGCTTCTGAAATAGCCGAAGCAACCTGGCTAATCTCGGTGCTTCCCTTCAGATAATACAAATTCCGATTGCGGACTCCTTTCATCACCACCAATGATCCCTTAGTAACTTTCGCTACAGCGTTTTCGAAAGTCACCTTAAATCCCTTCGCCTCCAAAGCTCCAACTGATATAAGATTTTTCTTCAGTTGAGGAACAAATCTTACCTCCTTCAACTCACGGACTACTCCATCGTGCATCCTAATCCGCATGGTACCTATCCCACAAACGCCACAGGATTGATCATTTCCCATGACAACAACACCCCCGTCGACTTTCTCAAAAGATCTAGGGGTCACATGAAAAGTAGCGCCGGAATTAAGCATCCAATCTGATGCATCCACATGGTTCACCTCTGGAGTAATCAGTAGAGAAAAGCACGAATCATCGGAATCATCGCCTTTCGCAATATTCACCTCATTGGCCTTCGAGCCCTTTTTTCTTGCCATTCTCTTTCTCATTGAGCTTCGGGCAGTCTCTCTTCCAATGTCCCTGCTCCTTGCAGAATGCACATTGGTTCTTTGCTAATTGGTGGCGGCCTCTAGACTTTGACCTTCCTCTATTACCACCTTTCGGATATGGGCTTCTACCTCTCGTCGACAAGGCCTCGCCTGAAGTGCTAGCACGGGAAGTCTCCTTGTCCTTCCTCCTCAAATCGTAATTGGTCAATGCGTTAGTCACTTCACTGTAGCTGATAGAAGATCTCCCGTTCAACAAAGTGAGCACGAAGGTATCATACTCCTCATCCGGTAAGGAGCCCAACAAAATAATCGCCTTGTACTCATCCGATATCTTCTCATCAAACATTCGCCAAGTCCGACAACAACTTAGTGTAGTTGTTCACATGAGCCGCTAGCGAGGTGCCTCTGGACATCTGAAATCTGAAGAGTCTTCGCAGCAAGTGCAACATGTTCTCAACACTCTTTGTGAGATACTTGTTGTTGAGAATTTCCCACATCTTCATTGCAGACGTCACCCCAATCACATCATATTTCAGCTCCTGTTCCAAACAGGACCTGATCACCCCACAAGCGTTCCTATTCATTTTCTCCCATACCGCCTCATCATATTTAGGTGGTCTCTCGTGGACCATGATGGTCTCTTCCAAATTTTAAGCATTGAGCGCATCCTGTACGTCGCTCATCCACAAACCAAAGTTGATTTTGCCGTCATACTTCACCACACTAATCTTAGTGTTCTGAAAATCAACTTGTATTGTACTCACCATCGACTTGCTGCTTTCACCTTCTTCTCCCATTGCGAACTAACTCCAAATTGTAGAGAAAAAACAAATTTGATAGAAATTAGGAACCACCTAACTGAACCCTAGATCGGATTCCAAATAGATCTCCTATCCACACGAGGAAAGCGAAATCTCCAACGACAACTCCTAATGCTATCTCCACCGAAGCCTAGAACTCCAAGAACCAAGCTTCCAACTGAATCTTCCTCCACCTAATTCAAAACACCCTAGATCTGAAACCTGGGCTCTGATACCACTTGTTGCGCGCAGCGGAAATTTCGGTAGCACTTCGGCAGCACAACAAGAGAGTCAGGTCGCAATAAGAATTCTTGTTTCTCAAAGGGAACAAAAATCTGAAGCCTAATATCCCATCAAAGTGGGATATTAGCTCTTCCTCTCGTCAGCTCTAGGACTGCGAGTCGAGGGAACCTAAAAAGCTATTACAAATCATCCAAATAGCAGTACAACCAATTTTTACGTGGTTCGGCAAATTGCCTACGTCCACGAGGTAAGGAGGTGGGAGATCTACTAATAGAAGGAGATATTACAACTAGGGTTTACAATCACTCATAAACTAAACCCTCAAACAAACTCTCAAATCCCTCACACTATCTCTCTACAAAAGGCTGCACAAAAGGACTGCACCAAAACAAATAATACCCAAAACCTCTGCTGCGTCTGCTCCTTTTCTTCTTCTTGTCGCAGCCAAAAGAAGACCAGCCGAAACAAATCCCTGCACTTCTCCCTCTGCCTCAGCCGCAAAAGAGAAAAGAGAAAACTGCCTTGCACCGTGCACCTGCCCTCTTTGCTCAACCGTAAAAAAAATCAAATTGATATTTATAGTAGAACAATTTTTCAAAACAGACCCCTTTAGAGTTTTATTTTTCAAAATCGACCGGTTTTTTTTATTTACCAAAACCGACCCGATTTTGTGATTAACAGCCTAATCACCATCCTAAATAGTCGGGGTTGACAACCCCGACTATTTAGGAGGGTATTAAACCCTGATTAGATGCCTTAAATACTAAAAATTAAGGTCCTAAATAGTCGGGGTTGCCAACCCCGACTATTTAGGAAGGTGATTGGCTGGTTAATCACAAAATCGGGTCGGTTTTGATAAATAAATAAAAAACCGGTCGATTTTGAAAAATAAAACTTTAAATGGGACTGTTTTGAAAATTTGTTCTTTATAGTATTCAAAAGCGAAACCGGGTGGGCCACGGAATTGAATTGAAACCGCGTTCTTCACGCGGAAACTGGGCCCCTCTGTCACGTGTTCACAGAGCTAGCATTTAACAAGAAGGTATAATGATATTAATAATCAAGTGATAATATAGCCAAAATTTGAAAGCCAACCATTTGCACCCACCTAGCTTTACACTGTCTGACATGCAATCTAATGTACTATTAAGACCTTGATAAACAATAAAAGAAATATCGATACTATACCCTTGGGTGTCAACGTTGATTTATTGATTATCAAGGTCATGTAGTAGATTGAATTTTCGCATGTCCAACCGAACGAAGCTACTGTAGGAGCAAACACTGTCATGCGTTACTATATATCAACCAATATCAGAACCAACCGCACGCGAGCAATCAGCCTGAGCCGCTCAGCTGCTGATCGTCTTCATTTGTTTGGTTCTACAAAGCACAATCAAGTTTCAAATTCTATTACAGATATATAGTGTACCGAAAATTCCTTTTCAAGAGGCATGCATTGAACAAATCTCTTATATGGTACATACTTTTAAGGGATTGATATGGAATTTGAACAAATTAGTGAAAAAACAATTTGGTAATCATCATTCAAAATGTTTTAAATGGCAGTAATTGAGTTAAAATGCTCTCGCTTTTGTGTGTGTTGTGTCTGTGTGTATCCTAATCTATAGACTACAGGTAGGAAACATGGGGAACAAATTTAAAATATGAATATGTAAATCTTGAATTAAATTCTTTTGTCACAAATTCAAATTGTAAACTTATCATCATTAAAAAATGATTAACCTGAGTAAAAAGAACTAACTTAAATATATGCAAGAACTAATTTAAATCAAAACCAATTAAAAATATATTTAGTATATTAAGAATAATAAAAATTGGCTCATGCTTTCGAGTAGTAACTCAATTCAGATTTCAAGAAGCAAATCGAGTTGGCTTTGGCAGGGTTCAAAGGTGGAAAAAGAATTCAAATATGGATACCACTACGTATACATGTCATAACCCAAAATGAGCAGATGTACGTAAATAAATGAGATAAAGCATGCAAATGTAAAGAGCGAAGAAGAAACTATTGAAGAGATCAGTGAAGGAATCAGAGGCTTTGTTGGACCTCAATTTGTCGCTTCGTATGTCATGGCCAATGGCCTAACTGCATCCTCGGTTGCGACCTGCCATCAATGAAGCTAAACAATAATAAGTGAGAACAAGAAGATGAAAAGAGATTTGAGGAAGAAGAAAGGAGAAAGAATAGTTATATATATATATATATATATATATATGGAGGAAAGAATTAAGCTACAGCTTAGTATTTCGTTGCGCAGCTCACGACTTAAAGTATCACCTTGTACGTGAGCATTCTACTCTCCAACTAACTCTACAGACTCTTAACTGATACTCCAAAACGTCAGGGCTTCGCTGTTGCTCAGGGCTTCACTGTTGCTCCAAAATTCTCCCTCCTTATGAATAAAGGTCCTAGGGCTGTATTTATAGGTTTTAAAAGCTCTATTTTCGGATAAGAACGAATGATTTGATCTCATCTTTAGTTATAACCACTTAACCACGTTCAAAGATAACCTCAAATCAGTTAGGGAGGTTCTGGGATGAAATCTTATCGAAAAATGGGCAAAACAGTTTTACTGAGCGAGGAACACCGCTTGTGTCTCGCCCCCTGGGCCGAGACAAGATTGGTGTCTCGCCATTGGCCGAGACGTTGTTGGCATTTCTCTGTTGTTTTCCCTCTAATTGATTCGTCCAATCTCAGAATAAAGTTATTCAAGATGTATTGGAAAGCTGGCAAAGAGATATACAACCTCCCATAGAAGAAACACACATGGAGTAAGCAAAACACGAGTAGAGCTTTGTTCTTTGTAGGTGAAATATAACTTCCGGTCGAGTCGTTTCTTCGTTATTTTGCCATCTCGTTGACTCGTATGCTTTGCCAACTCGCTTCATGCACTTGTTAGCTTTGTTACGGTATTAGATAATCCTCCATGAATTGGATAATAATGTTCATCATATTTTCTCCATCTCAAGCTGCGTGTGGAAACCTATAGATAATTTTTGACGTCCACAGATACCCCCTCCAAAGTGTTTCAGTCTCATTCTTTTATAGAGGAGCCTAAAATACTTTGGATATGGTATGCCCAGCCTTTAATTCTTTAACTTTTTTAGTTTTCAATCTATTCAGTATTTTGTTGAATAGATTAAATTCTTCCGGTGCTGTATTTATCGTCTGACCGTTTTCAAAGTCTCAAACTAAAATCAGTGTATTGGTTTCTGATTATAGCTCGTGTCGTTGAACTGATTATCTTCATTGGTGATTTGTATTTGAATCGTAATTGAAATCCCAGAATTATCCTTTGACCGGGAATTGATCTGAGCCTTGTTTCGATGAAAATTATCAATGCGTTAACTAGCGTGGACCTGCATTACAACGCATTGACTGACGTTGACTTTTATCGCACCACGTTGGTCGGTATTGACTTTCATAACAACACGTTGACCAGCGTTGACTTATGGCTACATGTTGACTTTCATAGCAACACGTTGACTGGCGTTGACTATAGTTTATACTCATACATTAACTAGAGTTTTGGGAATCAGTTTAACCTCATGTACCTATCAGAGGTTCAAGGAGATACAGTTTATACTCGTATACTCATCGGAGTGTCGCAGACATGCTGAGAATGTATCGGACGTATGCCAGAGAAGCTCTTTGTGCGAGACAGTTTCTTTTGCCTCGTGTGAGCGAGATAGGTACAACTATCTACGATGTTGCTATCAGACTGAATTTGTTTAAGACCAAAATATGCGTCCTCTTGGGTCATCTTTGCCCGCCTCCTTGAGTTTGAAACTTTTTTCAAAACCCTGGGAATAGAGTTTTCAAGACTTCTTCTTCGCGGTTACAGAAATTTTGGCTAGAGTTGAGGTTAGCTCGCCGGTTCAAATTCTGAGACCAACTGGTGAAACCGACGCATCAATGACTTTTGTACCTTATTATGATTACCCATTCTATTTAGAACAAATAAACATAATATGTTTTCGTCAAAAGTTGAATTTTCCATTCTCGTCAAAACCTGTTACACGGTTTATCGGTTACAAGTTCAAGTTGATCTTTTTATAAGATCTTCTTACAATGAGAAAAGTAAAGATTATAACTTTATAAAACAAAACGGAACAGTAGTTTATCTACTGTTGCTTTGTGTGGGATCTTTGCCTATGCCGGGGACGTGTTAATCCGTGGACCCCCGCTGATCAGATCTGGTTAACAAGTATAATTATGCTCTTGCTTCACGAAAGAAACAATCGCAGCAGCGACAATCACGACCAAACGAGATTGTGGCTCTTCTCGAGATCAAAACCAGGTTTGATCCGAAGGAAAGAGGGGGAGAGAATCTCAAATCTTTCGAAGGCTTTTTCTTTATGAAAAAGTTTGTCAAGATCTGCTAATTCTCCTATGAAATTCGTGGTCTACTGTTCAATTGGACAACACCTCGCCCTCAGATTTTAGATCCTCTCAAATAAAGACCCTAGGCTTCTATTTATAGGCTTTGGTCACCGCATTTTCTGATAAGATTAAGTGTTTTGACGTTATCTGTAGTTGATAACCGCCCAGGCACACTTAAGGATAGCTTCAGAATAGTTAGGGAGGTCCTGAGACGAAAGAATTCTAATAAAATATCAAAATCCTTGTTTTGGGAAGTTTTGGGAGGCCAAATACGTCATGGTGGCTCGGAGCTGTGTGAGCCACCATTTGGTGACTCGCATGCTCACGCGAGCCTCCTGGCCTGTTGTTATGTCTTTTTGCCTCTTTTGGCTATTTGTATCTCCTTTAGTTTGCTTGCTTTGCCCCTTTACGCATGTTTCATCACTTTGTTGATTTGTGCGCTTTACTGATTCGCTTCATGAGTTTTACCGGCATCAGATAATCTTCTTTGATTCGGGTGATGACGTTTATCATGTTCTCTTTGTCTTGAGCTGTGTGTAGGAACCCATAGCATAGGCAATTTTTAATACCTACAGATACCCCCTCCAAAGTGTTTCAGTCTCGTTTCTTTTATAGAAGAGTCTGAAATACTTTGGATATGATAGGCCCAACCTTCAGTCGGTATGACAGGACCTGTAATTAGTTTTAGCTCTCAACTTCTTCAGTCTTCAATCTACTCAGTATTTTGTCAAATAGATGAAGTTCTTTTGGTGTTGCGTTCATCGTCTGACCGCTGTTGAAGTCTTGAACTGAGACTGATGTGTAATTTTCTGAACTTAGCTCGTGCCATCTAGTTGACTTTGAACTGGTCATCTTTATCAGGAATTCATATCTGAATGTAGTTGAACTCCATAATTTCCCTTACCTTTATTTTGGCGAAGTTATCGACGTATTGACCAGCGTTAACACAGTTTATACTCGTACGTTAACCGGAGTCCACACAGTTTAAACTCTTAAGGCATTGGAGCTAGGAGGACCAGTTTATACTCGTATACTCATGGGAGTTTTGCCGAGTTATCCTTAAGAATATTCTGAATGATATTCTCTAGAAACTTCCTAATAAATATAGGCAATAGTTTAGACTCATATACCCATTGGAGTAGGAGTACGGATCCTGTATACGTTGAAAATACTCTAAAATAGGTCAAAATACCCGTAAATTGGTTAAACAGCTCACCACACATGCGAGCCAGTAAATGGTGGTTCACACGTGTGCGAGTCACCATTTGGTTACTCGCTTGGGTGCGAGTCAGCACAGGAGTTCTTGGGTTGACTTCTTGATTTGGTTCGGTCTGGCTTAGCTTGGTTCGGGTGGCTCGAACTGGGTTTGGTTTGGTTCAAGGCTTTTTTTAAAACCCCGACTACTACATTTTCTCTTCTTCATCGTTTCAAAAATTTTCTCCAAGCCATTTCCTCAAGAACGGTTTTCTTCTTCAAGAACTCTTCTCCAAAGAATCCTTCTTCCCTTTTCTCTTTGAATCTCTGAAAAAGATCTATGATCTCCTCCCATTGGAAGCTAGGGTTTCGGTTCTTCTTCAATTGGGTTCGAGCTTCTCTTTAGCAACGAGCTTTTCTCCTCACGAATTCTAGGTAAGGGCTATTGTTAGTTTTCAATTTTGATTAAATCTTCATCTTTGAGTATTTGATTCATGCTCGAAACTCTTCCTCCAGGCATAGTATTTTGGATTTGGTTATATTCGAGCCAATTGCTGTTGATTTTTCTTGAACAAATCTGTGTTCCCTTCCCCATCGAGCTTGTTTTCTCTGATTCAGGTAAACTCACACTCCCTTATTCTCAATTTTAGTTGAATTTAATCTTTTAATTTTCGATTTTGGAGAATAATTGAAACTAAGGTTTAATTTTAAATGAGAACGGAACTTGAGGTGCTTGACCACGTGTATTGGTTTGATTCTGACTCTCAGACTTGTAGGAGTTGTTGTCTAGTTACCCATTTGAACCCCAATTCCTAGCTTGTTCAATCCTATTCGAGACCCGAGCACTTGATTCTTGAATTTGTGCTTGGCTAATATTCTTTGAGACTTGTAATCATAACTGACCCTTATATGCACGAATTTAGTCTAACTTAGGCTAGTGATCTTTGGGCTTTTAGTCGTGCATGAGGATCAGATTGATAGACACGTCTGGCTTTCTTGTTTGGCCATGTGCATATCTTGAACCAAAACTCTGAGATATTTGGCTTGATTTGAGCTGTTATGGGTTGAAACTGAATCTGCATCAGGCCCACTATGTAGGTTTAATCAGATTTTTAACTGATAAATCCTATTTCGTAGAATAGCACAGTTTTCCATTTGTACTAGCTTGCTACTTCTTAACCTCTGACGTAATCGAATTGTTAACTCTTTTTGCAGATATAAAGGAGAGACGGCGTGGTCACTCCCTTGAATCATAGGATGTGACCATGTACTGTTGGGAGATACCATACCTTTCGCTTGTACCATGAGCGGCTGCTTGATGGGTTTGGAGCGTTGTACTCCTCTCCCTCACGTCGTGGGAAATAGGAAGACCCATCCATGTACATGATACTACGGCTGCCAGGTACTCTGGCTAGCTCGGCGAGCTTGTTGATCATAGGCGGATTCAGCTCTTGACCCGTGCAGGCGAGGCGACCTTCAGTCGTGAGCTTGCAGGTGGACTTGACGATTACATGGATTTGACCAGTCGCTTGTACTGTGAGTGGCTACTTGATGGGCTCGGAGTACTGTGCTCCTTCCCTTCACGTCATGGGAAGTGGGAAGGCTCACCCTGTACATGGTATAGCAGCTGTTGAGTACCCTAGTGAGTTTGGAGAGTTTATCATTTGTAGGCAAATTCGGCTCTTGACTCGTGCAGGCGAGGCGAGCCTCAACCATAAGCATGCAGGCGGACCTGGCGATTGCATGGATTTGACCATTCGCTCGTACTATGAGTGGCTACTTGATGGGCTCGGAATACTGTACTCCTTCCTTTCGCGTCGTGGGAAGTGGGAAGGCCCATCCCTATACGTGACATAACAGCTGCCGAGTACCCTAGCGAGTCTGGCGAGTTTATCATTTGTAGGCGAATTCGGCTCTTGACTCGTGCAGGCGAGGCGAGTCTCAGTCGTAAGCATGCAGGCGGACTTGGCAATTGCATGGATTTGACTAGTCTCTCGTACTGTGAGCGGCTACTTGATGGGCTCGGAGTACTGTGATCCTTCCCTTCACATCGTAGGAAGTGGAAAGGCCCATCCCTGTATGTGGTATAGTAACTGTCGAGTACTCTGGCGAGTCTGGCGAGGATGTTGATCGTCTGGGTATGCAGGCGAGTTTGGCTCTTAACTCATGCTGGCAGGTCAGGTTTGCGGGTGAGTCTCTAATCACCTGGCGGATTGCCCAAGTGTAGGCGAATTTGATGATCGCGTAGCCCTGGTTTGTGCTGGCAAGTCAATCACACAGGTGAGCCTAATTTTCAAGTTGTGCGGGCGACTCGAATACGCAGGCGGATTTCAGTCTTATCTGCAAAGGTAATTTTTACCTTTGCAGACATTGTTGTAATTTTGCTGATTCTTGTTGCATCATAGCTTAAAACATTATGTCTCTAAACTTGGCTTGGAATGGCCCTTATGCTTGTGTTTAATCTTGATTTTGCATGCGTAGCTTTTCTTTATTTTCTATGTTGATCTGTACTTAGGACTTTTTGGTTGATCCTTAGTAATCATTGAGTTCAACTTGCCTTACTGCTTCTCGTTTGAGTCGAGCTAGCTACACTGTCTTCCGCAGTGTGGTGGGCCTACGAGGAGTTTATCTTGGACTTGATTGCTAGGGTTCTCTTCCACCCTTGGCCATTCGCAGCGTAGGGTCGGGTTAACTCCGACTCTAACATTGTAGTTCAGGCGGGTTTGAGATGTTAAAGATTTAACAATCTAACCCAAACAGAGCTATAGCTTGTGTATGTGACCAAATCAAAATTCCAACAATGACCCGCCGTTTAGCGAGTTGCTGTTCGGCAGTCGATCGGGGCATGTCGTCTGGTAAGCCGCACTTAGCGAACATCATCGCTTACGAAGACGATGATGTTGGGGATAACAGAATCGTTCAGGGATGTAAGAGTCTGACGATTGATTATTGCAGGAGCCGTCGCATGGTAGGCTGCTACCATCGATTATCCTAATGGAGTATTAGAGCACTCGGAATAGGTCAGGTCATTCAGGGACGTACGAGTGTGACGACCGACCGGAGTAGTAACGCGTCACATGGTAGGTTACTACTCAGGCAGTGTCATTCATGGGAACGACGGAGCCTGCTACCAGAGGTAATCATTAACCCGATAGAATCTTGTTGCGATGGGACCAACTATGAGGACCTATCATCCCATGGGAGAGGATTGATAGGTTGATGTGGCCAGATATGACAGTTGACATGGCTGGATTGTTTGTCATGATGTGAGTGACTCTGTGGGCTTACCATCCTATTAGAGAGGATTAGTAAGTTAATTTCGTCAGAGGTAATAGTTAACATAACAGTGAGAGTCGTCCCATCGTCCTATTGGAGAGGATTGACTGGTGCGATATGGCGGAGACCATCAGAGGTGAAGATTAACTTGATAGTGGAATTTGGTCTAACTGTAGAAAGGTTTGACCGAATGGGGATCTGGGTTCCCCCTAAGAACACTATACACAGCGTCTTATAGGGGGGGTTTCCCATGAGTAGTGGCTCATACTCACGAGTATGTCGGAGTATATGAAGTAGGAACAGTTTAACCTCGTGTGCCAGTTGGAGGTGGTAAGGACCAGTTTAGACTCGTGCACTTGTGGGAGTTTGAAGAGGTAGTTTAGACTCTTGCACCAGTAGGAGTTGCAAGGGGGCAGTACTAAGGGTAGTACTTCTTTAGGAATTTGTATTTGATAGGCATCATGATCTTATCGCCGTTTGGTTTGACGAGACGATAAGCTCCATTCGAATAGACTGTCTCTATCACGAACGATCTTTCCCAATTGGGCTAGAATTTGCCCTTCTTCTTGGAAGTGAGAATCATCAGTCGACGAACGGCGAGTACTAATTCTCCCTCCTTGAAGGATCGATGCTTGACTTTCTTGTCGAAGGCCTTAGCTATTCGAGCTTGGTAGAACTTAATGTGCTGTTGGGCTTCAAGCCACCTTTCATCCAACGCCTCCAGTTCCGCGAGGCCTCATTGATGATTGTCTCGCTCGTCATCCCTATAGCTAGGGTGATATGGAGGGATGTAATTTGAATCTCTAATGGTAACACGGTCTCACAGTCATATACCAATGAGTAAGGCGTGTTGCCAGTCGGTGTGTGAACCGTTGTACAATACGCGCATAAGCTCTCGCCAAGCTTCTCATTCTAGTCGCGCTTGCTATTGAAGGTCAGCTTGGTTAGGATCCTAACGATGGTTTTGTTGAAGGCCTCGGCCAAGCCATTCACCGAAGGATTATAAGCTATAGAGGAAATGTTCTAAATTCGGAACTCGTCACAGAATTGGGTGAACGTATGACTAACGAATTGCATGTCGTTGTCATGGATGACACGTTGAGGTACGCCGTATCGATATATGATATGATGTTTGATGAACTTGATCACATCATTGGTTTTGACTTCTCTTAAGGGGACGGCTTCGACCCATTTAGAGAAGTAGTCAGTGATCGCCAGGATGAACCGGTGACCCCTTGCTGATGGTGGGGATATCGGTCCGACTATATCCATTCCCCATGCTTCGAATGGCCACGACGTTGTTGTTGTATGCAGGTCTTCATGAGGTCGGTGCTTGTAATTGGCGTGGATTTGGTACGCGTGGCATCGTTTGGCATAAGCAACTGTGTCGCTAATCATCCCTGACCAAAAGTAGCCTATCCTCCACAGACGATCCCACAGCTTAGGTCCTGGCTGGTGAGCTCTGCAGGTGATCTCATGGGCTTCATGCAGAGCTTCTTGCACTTCTATCTTTGAAAGACATCAGAGCAATAAACCATCATACGACCTACGATATAACGTCTTTGTGGTTGAGTCATAGTAGAACATTGAGGCGCTTCGACGGACAAATTCTTGCTCTCTAGCGTCTTCAGGTAACATGCCATACAAAACGTAATCGATGACCGAGAGATGCTAGTCTTTTGGGTCAAGTTGATCTGGAGCTTGGTGAGTAGTGTTTACTTCTAGAACGTCCTCCGGTCGAAAGAGTCGTCAGCTCGCTATAGTGACACATTGAGTCGTCTCTGACGGCTGAGCCAAGTTAGCTGCTAAGGACACGAGGGTGTTTGCGTGCATGTTCTTGGAACGAAGCACATGCTCAATGTGGAAGTTTTCAAATGACTCAACTAGTTTGGTAGCCGCTTTATGAAGCGGGATTAGATCATCATTTCTAACCTTATATTCCCCCATCATCTGCTTAACAATAAGCTGAGAGTCGTCGTAGGCCTCGAGATGCTTTATCTCTAACTCTCGGGCTAGCTCGAGTCTAATGAGTAGTGCATTATACTCAGCCACGTTATTGGTACATAGTTCTATTAAAGAAAAGGCTCGGGGTAATACGTGGTTATGTAGAGAAGTGAGGACCACCCCCACTCCTGCAACAATAGATCCGCTCGTGCCGACGCGAGACGCGCCATCGAAGAATATCTGCCAAGCTTCCGCCGGGGAGGTCATGTTGACTTCGGGGGGTTCATCTGGCAAATCTTCAAACAGGTCAGTTTTCGCCACCAACGGATGACTGGCCATGAGATCGCAGATAGCCTACCCTTTGACTGACTTTTGCGGCATGAAGTGAATGTCGTACTGAGACAGTAGGAGTGCCCATCTGGCCAAACGCCAGTTTAAGGCCCCGGGCTGCATCATGAAGACTTGGATGGGGTTCATCCAGGAAATAACATGGATGGTTTGGCCAACTAGGTAGTGTCGTATCTTTTGGATGGCAAATACTAGGGCTAAGCATTCCTTTTCGACCATAGGGTATCACCGTTCGGCGCCCTGTAAAGTTCTACTCCGGTAGTAGATACCATACTCATGGTCGGCATCGTCATTTTGTGCCAAGAGAGCGCCCAGAGAGTGCTCCATGGCTCGTATGTAGATGAGATATGGCTTTCCTGAGATTGGAGTCGCCAGGATATGTGGGTTCGAGAGGTAAGCTTTGATCTCTTCGAAGGCCATTTGGCAAGACTCGTCCCATACGAAGGAGACAACTTTCTTCATTAGTTTGGAGAAGAATTGACATTTGCCCGAGAGGTTTGAGATGAACCTCTGGATGTAAGCCAATCGTCCTTGGAGACCTCTTAATTCTTTAAGATTGCGGGGAGGCTAAAGCTCTTGGATAGCCCGCACTTTATCCGAGTCGATTCAGATTCCTTTAGTTGTGACTACGAATCTAAGGAATTTACCAATGGACATCCCTAAAAATGACTTCGTAGGATTCATCTTGAGTTGATGAGTTCTTATGAGTTCGAACATCACCCTCAAGTCTTGGAGGTGGTCATCTTTATTGCGACTTTTCACGACCAAGTCGTCCACATAGTATTCGACTGTCTTTCGCAGATGGTCTCGAAAAATCATGCTCATGGTGCGTTGGTAGGTTGCACCGACGTTTTTGAGTCCGAAAGGCATGACCGTGTAGCAGTATACCCCATTAGAGTCCTGAATAAAGTGTGTTTTTCATCATCGGGGTGCATCTTGATTTGATTATACTCTGAAAACTCATCCATAAAGGACATCCTCTTAAATCCGCACGTATTATCGATGATGATGTCCGTGATGGGGAGAGGGAATTCGTCCTTTGGGCAAGCGGCATTGAGGTTTCTAAAGTTAATGCAAACGTGGATCTTACCATTCTTTTTCAGGACTGGAACAATGTTAGCTACCTAGTTAGGGTTACTATTCCTCTCCGATGAAGCCGGATTCGATCAGCTTCTTCACTTCGGCCTCGATTGCCTCCATGATTTGCAGACGAACCCGCCTCTGCTGCTGTTTGATAGGCTTGGCATCCGCGCCGATGTTGAGGCGATGCATAGCGATCTGTGGATCAAGGCCGGGCATGTCCTCATAATTTCATGCGAAGACATCAATATATTCCTGTATGAGGGCTATGAGGTCTTCCTTCTCTTAGGGAGTTAGACTATCGCTGATAAATATGGGCTTAGGGTTGGTTTCATCGCCCATGTTTACTCTGATGATTTCATCCTCGGTGGGTGACTCACGTTACTCGAAGCGATTTCTCCACTAGGTATTGATGTGGCGGTCCCATGTCTCATCATAAAGCGGGACCTGTCCATCCTCCGCTGTTTCAGTAGGATTGATTGCAACCACCCATGTCTCATCATAAAGCGGGACCTGTCCATCCTCCGCTGTTTCAGTAGGATTGATTGCAACCATGTTGATTGTAAGGTTGTTGAACAAGTCTCCCACGCTGACGTCTAAGTCCCACACTGAGGATGTCGATGATCGATCCTCTGAGCGGACATCATCGGAGTCCCCATCGAAATTGCAGAACAACTCTGATGAGGAAGAAATGTAGCCCAAACCTCTCCGAGTCTTGGCAAAGTAATTCGAGGGCTTGCCTTTAGGCACGTAGGTGGGTCGGATGACCGTCTTCTGCCCTCGGCCGTAGTTTAGGCCTTCTTGACGAGCAAAATCGTAACACATGTCCTTCATCATGCGTTTTGCTATTTGACTGTATAGCAAAAACTGTGGCAGGGATTCCTCCTCTTCAGACTCGTCCCACAATGTGCATAAGGGGTGTTCGACTCTCCCGAAGATAATATCCTTTTGATAATTATCTTGGGCGGGTACGATGAATATAGTCTACAAAGACTCAATCGCTTGTCTCTTCGCAACATACGACGAGTACACGGGAAAATGTAGTGAAGGGTCATTATAAAGCCTCGACATTGAGACGTTAGGTAGGTCATCCTTGGATGTCGGGCAAGATGGTAAGTAAGTAAAGTTGAACTTCTCATTCAAGATAATCTCATCCGCCTGGATAGCGTCAGTTACATTGTGGCTTTCATAGCCGATTATAATCGATTCGAAATCATTCGAGACAAGGCTATCCGCGTATTCAGGTTCACTATCTACTTCATTACTGCTCTCGAGTTCCTCGATCGGTGGTTTGTTAGAATCTTGGTAAAGCAGAGAATCCATGAAGTACTTCTCGACTCCTTTGAAGGGTTGTTTGTCGGCAACTACTGTCTTCACCCGATCGTAGTCGTCCACGTACTTTAGGCATTGGTGTAACATGGACGGGACTATGCGGTTAATGTGGATCCATGGCCATCCCAAAAGCATGTTGTAGGAAGGCTCCGCGTCAATAACGTAACAGGTGACCACCGTCTTCATGTCGCCTATACGGCACTTTAGGTGGATCTTGCCAAGCGGCCTCGTCCTGGTGGCGTTGAACCCGAAGATAGTTGTGGTTGTCACGGAAAGACACTTCTGGGGGACCCCCAGGTATTGCATAAGTTTCAAGGGGACAATGCTCAGCGCGAGTCCCGGGTCAACTTGGATTCGATCCACTCTGGAGGAACCGATGTACCCTGTGAAGTACAAGGGTCGATCGTGGGAAGTGCTTTTGATTAGCATGTCCTCAGGGGTGAATGTAATGCAAGGGACCCATTGTTCAGAGGTATGACAGCACTGTAAACATTTTCTTTCCACGTCCTCTTCCATAGCAGACGAAGAAGTGTGCGGCGAAGACCTATGAGTCGACCAATACCTCTTCTAGAGCTTCCCGAGTAGGCCTAGACAAACGCAGGAGTCTGTACATGGTGATTCTAGCTGGAATGCTCTTCAGCTGTGCGAGTATGTTAAACCTGAAAGGCTGATTACTCGAGCTAGGCCCATCGGGGTTCGGAGGGGTCGCTGCATGCGGCCTTGTGGAAGGTCCTGTAGGATCCTCTGTTTTTGGCAGGGTAATTCTTGGTGAATTCTCTCCCTGCTCTGGTGGCTAGGGTAGCAGAATCCTCATCAGAATTAGTGAGAGTGGCTACTGTCATTTTACCTTCATCTAGGACGGATACGATGTGGCAAGGTTTACCCTTAGTCTTCTTCAAAGGCTTTGAAGTCCATTGCTCATCGCCGAGGAGGTTCGGATGGACCCACATCACTTGCCCCGATGGTAAGGTTTAGGGCACTAAACCTTTTCCTCGTTGATTGTGAGGATCATCGTTAATGATTTTCAGCATTGCCTTAGGGATAGGAACTACCCCCACCGGCGATTGAACCTCTGGGAGATCCCTTCCAATACTCAGAGTGACCATGTTTGTGGTCACCTGTTTCTGCACCTTCTCCTTTTTTAGAACTCCCGCGTCATACAGGGCTTGAAGTTTGTCCTTGAGGATATAGAATTTGGAGATATGGTGGCCGAGGAACCTGTGATATGCACAGTAGTTCGGTTCACTAGTTTTGCTCGCCTCTTCGGGCTTGGTTACTTCCGGTAGCTTAATCCTGTTGCTCTTGAGGAGCGTGTCGAGGGTTGCTACCACTTGGTCTTCCCTAAAGTCGTATTGCCTCGGGAGATGTTGTTCGAACGGTCTAGATTTTGGCCTCTGAGCTGGTTTGGGAGCTGGAGCAGAGTCAACAGCCATGATCTCCTTTCCTCTCATTCGAGGAGGATTCTTTGGTGCACTCGGTTCGGTAGCTCCCTTTTTGGAGTGAGGCTCCTCGGCCTCGAGCCTTTTGATCATATTCTTAACCTGCTCACCTTGGCGAACGAGTTCTTTCCAGGTTCGGGTCTCTACTACGCCAACCTTGGACAAAATATGGATTGAAAGGTCATTGCAGCACATCTCAATCAGTGTGGTTTTAGAGACTTGGTCTCGGTAATGGACCGACCGATTCCTGAATCTCTTTACGAAGTCATTGACTGACTCCGAGTTGTTTTGCTTTTCAGCAAGGAGGGTAGTCATCGATACCTCGATATCATCATCAAAGAAGCGTGCGAGGAAGAGCCTTTCTACGTCGGCCCATGACTTGATAGAGCCTGGTTCCAACTTGCGGAACCATTCGAAAGCTACCCCTTTGAGGATGCCGATGAATAGCTGGGTGAAGATGGCGTTGTTCCCAGTGAGGAATCCGGTCTGAGCCATAAAGTAGTAGATGTGCTGTGAGGGGGAACCCGTACCATAAAACTACACCAAACTGATGGATTTGAATTTTGCCGGGTAAGGGACTGTGTCCCACTCGACAGGGTACGGTCTGACCACCCCCAGTTTGTTCATGTTTTGTTAAAGCTTCAAGGCATTGAGTTAGCTTTGGAACTCCTGGAATCTCTTATCTCGGGTGGTACCCCCGGAGCGGGACGTTCCCGCCAACGACTTCGAGGAGTGATCCGATAGGATTTCAGCATTATCTTCCTGTTCAGTCATCTGATTAGGAGTAGGTTCCCATTCCTTACCTTCTGCCGGCCTCCGTGGGGTATGCGTGACCTTCTTCTTCTTCTTTTTGTTTAGAAGCTGCTCCAACATGTCCTTTATGGACTCGATGGCGACCTGATGTTCTTCAAACTTTTGAGCGATCATCTGATCACTCGAGGTTTCAGCCATATGCATCCTTGCTAGCTCGTAGTAGCTCGAATGCTTGGGATGTAGCCGCTGCCGAACAAACTTCTTCTTCACTAACGGAAGGGGGTGCTAGGAGAGAGTAATCGAGTGGGATGTTGACTCCCGTACGACTATGGGTGTGTAGGAATATACTGTCACGCTCGCGTTGAACCAGTGAGTGACTGGACTCCAAGAAAGAATCCAAATTTGGGGGATCTAGAAGTACATTTTTACCCTTCCCCATCATGTTGACCGTAGCAGACGAGAGCTCTAAATCATTGAGAGCGCGCCTTCTTTGGTGCTCGCGCCTTCAGCGAGTAAATCTCGACTGGGAAGGTCTTTGAGAAAGCCTCCCAAACACCAAAGGCTTCGCCATTTCTACACATTGGCAGTCGGTGAGTACCGTTTGGTCTGTGCCGAGCTGAACCACCATCTCTTCCTGAGCGGGGGCCTACGAGGGTTGTTTGGCGACCCATCTGGTAGCCTTTCGCCCCGTGCTCTCGACCTCTAGCTTAGCCTTGATCAATTCGGAGGGAGTAGACTCCCCTGGCGTGACTCGGATAGAGTCCTTAGGTGTGAAGGCTTTAACCGTTTAAGGTCGGCTTCTACGCACGACTCTATGGCGCTTGCGGGATGCATCACTACCAGAGGAGGAGGAAGACAAGTACTCTTCATACTTGGCTTGGTCGAACTCGATTTCTAGGGACTCCACAGTCATTCCAACAACAACCTCATCAAACTGCACTACCACCATTTCGATTGAGGAAATAGTTTCTCCCACTGTGGTCGCCATCTTCTGTAGGTATAAATTATGATTTCCCAAAATAGGGGTATCGTTTGTATTAATAAGAATAGCTTATTACAAACTAATGAATTAAAATTACAATAGAAGCGGAGGGAAGTCCCTCCTTATTTAACGTGGGGACTTTGGTAGCGATAGGACGCCTCGCTCGGTTCTCACACCGAGTCTGCTTCCCTTAGACGATTCGATCGAGGTTACTGGTGAGCTTCGGTACGTAGTAGAAGCTCGTGCTGATCGAGTTTGAGATTCCGAGTTTGATGGCGATCAGGGCCCGAAGCTAGGAGAGGATGCTACAGTGCAAAGGTCTTGCAAAGAGCTTGTCGTCAACTCAGTCGAGAGTCGAGAGCTAGTGGTTTAGCTAACTGATTGAATTAATCAATTAACTATGAGCGAACCCCTTTTCTGTAGCCAGGAGAGGTTCTTAAATAGAGGAGAGATGACGTGGTCACTCCCTTGAATCATGGGATGTGACCATGTACAGTTAGGAGATACCATGCCTTTTGCTTGTACCATGAACGGCTGCTTGATAGATTTGGAGCGTTGTACTCCTCCCCCTCACGTCGCGGGAAATGGGAAGGCCCATCTCTGTACGTGATATTGCGATTACCAGGTACTCTGGCTAGCTCGACGAGCTTGTTGATTGCTGGCGGATTCAGCTCTTGACTCGTGCAGGCGAGGCGAGCTTCAGTCGTGAGCATGCAGGCGGACTTGGAGATTGCATGGATTTGATCAGTCACTTGTACTATGAGTGGCTATTTGATGGGCTCGGAGTACTGTGCTCCTTCCCTTCACGTCGTGGGAAGTGGAAAGGCCCATCCCTGTACGTGGCATAACAGCTACCGAGTACCCTGGCGAGTCTGGCGAGTTTATCGTTTGTAGGTGAATTCGGCTCTTGACTCGTGCAGGCAAGGCGAGCCTCAGCCGTAAGCATGCAGGTGGACCTGGCGATTGCATGGATTTGACCAGTCGCTCGTACTGTGAGCGGCTACTTGATGGGCTCGGAATACTGTGCTCCTTCCTTTCGTGTCGTGGGAAGTGGGAAGGCCCATCCCTGTACGTGACATAGCAACTACCGAGTACCCTGGCGAGTCTGGCGAGTTTATCATTTGTAGGCAAATTCGGCTCTTGACTCGTGCAGGCGAGGCGAGCCTCAGCCGTAAGCATGCAAGTGGACTTGGCGATTGCATAGATTTGACTGGTCGCTCGTACTGTGAGCGGCTACTTGATTGGCTCGGAGTACTGTGCTCCTTCCCTTCACATCATGGGAAGTGGGAAGGACCATCCCTGTACGTGGTATAGCAGCTGTCGAGTACTCTGGCGAGTCTGGTGAGGATGTTGATCGTCTGACTGATTGTCTGGGTATGCAGGCGAGTTTGGCTCTTAACTCATGCTGGCGGGTCAGGTTTGCGGGCGAGTGCGAGTTTGGCTCTTAACTCATGCTGGCGGGTCAGGTTTGCGGGCGAGTCTCTAATCACCTGGCGGATTGCCCAAGTGTAGGTGAATTTGATGATCGTGTAGCCCTAGTTTGTGCTGGTGAGTCAATCACACAGGTGAGCCCGATTTTCAAGTCGTGCGGGCGACTCGAATACGCATGCGTATTTCAGTCTTATTTGCAAAGGTAATTTTTACTGTCTACATAGTGCTAGCTGATCATGCTCACCACTCTAGCTTGCCTAAGGCTTCGCCGGCTCCGAGGAAGCCAAGAGTGCGAGTTTTACGCACTTATCCTAACAAGATGTGGGTTGAAATCCTAGGTGCAACTTTCGAGGGGAAGGGAGAAGAAGAAAGGCCCGTCTCATACGTTGGACGAGCTCTCAGCCTACAACTCAAGTCGATTCGCAGTTAAAGTCACGCTCTAAATTGGCTCATGAATGAGTCATTGTTCCGGAGGAGGCTCCCCCTGCTAAGCGTAAAAGTTAGCTTCCAAGTGATGTGGTGGACTCTCGGCGTCGGAAACGAGGCCTAGCACTGACATTCCTATCGGTGGAGAGGGTAATGTTTTAACTCTTTGTGATCTTTTGACTGTTCTGCTTATTAATTACTAGAGTTAGTCATTACTGTGTCTTAGGAGGTCGTGAAGAAGGTGAGGAGGAATATGATCTTCCTTCTCCCATCTTTGATGATTTCGAAAGATCTGACTTCTCCCGACAAATGGATGAGGTCATGGCCGAGGAACCTGCAGGTGCTGAAGCAGGTATAAATGTTGAAGCTGTTGTGGACTCCGGTGCCAGACCCGATACAGGTGAAAAGGTTAGAGATCCATGTACATCTAACATCGGTGATAGATCTTTTATTTGGCGAGAACTAAATGATTCGGAATTTGTGTCTCCGCTAATCGTTTCTATGCTTCTTACCCTCTTAAAAAAATTACGAGAAGCGGTCCTGAGTAATAAGGCTATGGAACCTAGTGCAGCCACTGAAGGTGAATTTGACTTCCTCTTATTGCACATTCTCGGCTTTTCCTCTTTCTACTTTAACACTTTGATTCTCTGTAGGTGTTTCAGTGGGTGATCTAGGTGAGGAGGGAGCCTTCCGTGATGCGGCCCTTGAAGAAACGAGTGTACCCTCACCCGATCCGGATCCCGTCTCTTTGGACTTTGACGACAGCCTTTTTGAAGATATGTTGTCTAAACAAGCCCAGCGTAAGGCTGCCGAACTGATGAACACAGCTAATTCGCCTACCAGTATGATTTTTATTCCCATGTTACATATTCGTATGTCGGTTTCCATTTAACCATAAGAGAGTTCCAATCATAGGACCAGTCGTTAAGAATGATACAACTACTCTTATTGGAGGGTCTGATGAATCTGAGGGTCTCGATTTCTTGCTATTGGTAGGAATTATCGTCGAGGCCCAGTCATCGGTTCCCAAGATGCAACTCCCAATTCCTTTGGAGACGCCAGCTACAACGAGTGTTGCAACTATTGGGGGGAACCTAACTGAACAAACTGTGAGACCAACCAAAGAAGTTGGTACTTCAACAGCTGCTATGCCCACCGTGCTTCCTGCGACTCATGAAGTCGGGCGAACAGAACCGGACGTGGTGCGTTTAGTTGAAGAAAGCTCCGCAGGCGTTGGTAAATTTTGCATCATGTCTTGACTTAGAACTATTTTATACTTTGGAATATTCATCTCTTCTCTTTCTTATAGGGTTGTCGTCTCAACTCCGGGACACAGTTAAGGCATTATTGTCGGATGGTGATCCGGAGAAGCTCATCCTCTATTTGGAGGTCAGCCACTTTTTCAATTTTGTGGGGTCATTGATCGACAAACTCCTGCAGAAAGGGCTCCCTTTCAATCAATTCTGACCTTTCCTCAAGTGCAAAATAGCCTTAGTGAGGGACGCTGGCTCGTCAAAAATTGCAGATGCCTTGACTGATGACCTGAAGCGGTTAAAGCGTGAATTTGAAAAGCTGCAAGAGCTCCGATCCATTGGTGCTCCTGGTTATGTTGCTACTCGGATGGAGACCCATCTACATTCCCGGCATGAAGCTCGAGCATCTGTCGAGCTCGGGATTCAGGCACAAAGAAAATAGGTCGACCAGGTGAAGGAGATTCTCTCTGAGAGATTGGCCCATATACACGAGCTCGATTCTTCTATAGCTTCTATCGACGCTGAGATAGCAGAGCTTAAGAAAAAACTTATGGAGGGGGAAGAGCATGGCAGGCTTGTGATATCCAGCAAGGTGACGCTCTCAGAAGAGAGATTAGCCAAAATGGAGGAGGAAGCTGCAAGAATTTTATCTATCTCTGAAGAATCTTTCAAAGCAGAACTGCAATGTGAGTTTGAGCGGACTTATGTCGGAGAATTATCCAAATTAGAGCAACAAATCCTTTGTCATAAGCTTGATGTAGAGTGAACACAATTTCTTATATCTGAACGCTTAATTTCATTAATGAAAATATATTTTTGTTCGATATACTTTCATTATGATTTTTCATTCTGCTTAGCATAATCAACAGTAATACTTATATTATTCTTGGTAAATCCTCAGCCTTCATTGGGTATGATGAGCCTTTACCGACTACCGTTTGGATCGGTCTAGCATGTGAATTGTCTAAGTCCGTTTCACTTGTAATGTTATGCTAAAAGAGTTAACCCTTTTAGTGTTAGATATAGGTACCCTGCAGGCAATTATTGTTTATTGTAATAGGACCTATATGTATATAACATCCTTGTTCAAAATGATAGTATGCTATTTTGGTCAGATTTATCTGATGTTCTAAATATACAGATAATGTCCTTAGAATAAATACTAGACTATCAGACATTTCGGATAGTGATCGTAATGAAGAGATCTGATTAGTCGGTAACGTATATTCTAAAATGTTCCTAGTTGATGAAGTGTTGAGATAGGACATCATCACTTTGGTTTAGACTAGTGTATGCTTTATTTCTCCTTTTGAAGGAGATGATCAATCTCTTAGATCATTGATGTGAGACATTAAGATACAGTATACAGGTGACTCATTAGTGAATGAGTTGACTGAAGGACTCACCGAGAACATCTAGTTGGTAATATACTTAACTGTCAAATAGAAGTTCTCAAGTGATATAGTACATAGTAGTCTCTTGACCTGAGGCATGAGTGCAATATCTTATATGTCAGTAAAGATGTATTTAGACTTTTACCTAACCACAGTTCTTATTGAATTGTGCATAACGGTTCTTGTTGGGTACATCCCGAGACATAAGTAGATATTGAGATGCCAAGAAGGGATTCGTCTCTCCCAGTATAGGGGTTGATGTCATAAGATTGTTTGATATAACTATAGCCTGGAAATCCTTGGCCAAGGTGAATAAGATAAACTGAGTGTCAGTTTGATCTTATAGGTTATGAGTTTAATATCAATAAACACTAATCAAGCTATTAGGGTTTGACAGTTTGCCATACCCTAGGCTCAATAGTTTGACATGGTTTGACGAAGAGACCGGACTGTACGGTATTATCATTGAGTGGTCCTGATAAAATTGGATAAGCATCTTGCAGACCTTTATCACAACTTATACCCGGGTGGTCTTCATGTGTAGCTAGCACCTCTGTTGTACTTATGGATATGATCCACTACCGAGTTTTTTAAGTTGGGCCCTAGAGTCACACCAAGCGCGTACTTGAATCCTATGAAACACAATTTATGGAGTGAAGCGTATGATTGATACGCATATATGATTTCTTCCGGATACACATAAACAGTTATGTATATCGGTAAAATTGGAATGCTATGTGCTTAGGAAATGAATTCCAGTATTTTTCCCATAAAGTTAACTTTTAGTCAACTAGTTGAATTTTTGGTCAACAGTTGACTTTTGGTCAACTCTTGATTTATTTGGTCATATAGTGACTAATTAGTTAAAGATTGGAATAATACTATATACCGTATTTATGAAATACTGTATTAGTGATAATAATTTGGTATTCTCATTTATGAAATACACATACCATGTATAATGAGTCATGAGATGAGTCACTTAGTGGTATGGTTTGAGCACATGGTTTATTAGCACATGGTTTTGAAATGTAATGATTCATAAGATGATTCATTGCATGACTCACTTGATTAATCATTAATTTTTGATGATTCATTGCATGACTCATAGGATGAGTCATTCATATCATGAACACATTTCACTCTATAAATATGAGCTCTTTTTCTTATGGAAAGGTTAATGGAAAATTGGCTAAGTGTTTTTTTCCATAAGAGAATAAAAGAGAGCTCTCCTCTTACTAAACTTTAGCAATCTTTGAGCAAGAGGAAGTAGTAGGATTTTAAGAACCCCGGGGTGGATATCTTGCCTTGTGTCTTAAGAAGACTCCCATTTTATCAAGCTCACTTGAAGACTTGGAGATCCACTACAAGGAGATTTTCTACTACAAGGAGCAAGAGCTAGGGGTTATTCGATCTTCCATCGAATCACGCTACGAAAGTATGACTTTCTAACTCTTGTATGCTCACTTAATAATAAGGATCATGTTAGATTTAATTAGACAATCCATATGAATATTTCATGCTCTCTACATGCTTAGTAATTTTGTACATACATGTCTTCCGCTGTGTATTATGTATGTAGACATAGCACGATTTCCTTCATGGTATCAGAGCTATGGTTCTATCTAATTGAATCTTAACATGTACATCTAACTCATGGAGGACCTTGTTCTTGCTTCTAATTTCTAGTTTACATGAAACTAGTTAATTAATTCAAGTTATTTTATAAAATAATTAATTACAACTAGTGTAGTTGTATGTTAGAAGCTTGTTAGTCTTTTTTGAGTTTGGATAATCCTTATGCTATCTAGTTTCCAATATGTTGCATAACTAGATAGATGCATATTTCTTAATGTTGATTAAGTTATATGATTTATCATCTTGCATGGATGTTATGTTTATGGATGGTAGTGGACAACTATTCTCTTGTATGTTTTGTATTGATGTAATAAAGTTAGAAATGTAATAATTATTTACGACCTCTTCCCTCCCCGAGCATGGGCTACGCCTACGGGTTTAGGCACTTGCTCACCGATCATGGGCTACGCCTACGGGTATAGGCCCTTGATCCATATGAATATTTCATGCTCTCTACATGCTTAGTATTTTTGTACATACATGTCTTCCGCTGTGTATTATGTATGTAGACATAGCACGATTTCCTTCATTTAGTGCTACGATATTGAATATGTAGACTTGGTCATTTTTACGGAAACGGACCACCTGGAAACATGTGTTAGATGTAGACTTTAGGTTTTTTAGCAAACCCTTAGCCATCAACGGGTTTGATGAGCCTTTACCGACTACCATTTGGATCAGGCTAGCATGTGAATTATCTAAGTCTGTTTCACATGTAACGTTATGCTAAAAGAGTTAACCCTTTGAGTGATACGATATTAAATACGTAGACTTGGTTATTTTTACGGGAACGGACCACCCGGTAACACGTATTAGACGCTGACTTATCCCTTCTTAGGCTTCGGGATCAAATTCTCCAGACTTGTATTATGGTGTCTTTTTCAATCAGTGAAAGACTAAACCAATAACACGTGTTAGACGTTGAATTATCCCTACTTAAGATTCAGGATAAAATTCCCCGAGTGTGTAGGGCACGGATTATGGAGTTGAAAGATGGTGTCTTCTCTTGGGGCAAAGACGAACCCGATGCTGGAGAGAAAAAATTTTATATTCTACCTCCCAAAGCTGGAGAGGAAGAATTTTATATTCTATCTCCTAAAGCTGGAGAGGAAGAATTTTATATTCTATCTCCAGTTGCAAAGAAAACTTAAAGTGGGATCTCTACTTCAATAATCCGGGAAGGTAAAACTAAGACTGGGATCTCTACTCTGAGAATCGAAAAGATATAGGTAATCCTAACTTTTAAAGGATTGTTTACCTAATCTAAAAAATAAAATTCCGACTTCAGTCCTGACTTTTATAGGTTTGACCGAAAGGGAAGGAGTGAAAGTCTTTCATTTATTGCAAGGAAAATGTGATTTCATCCCTAACTGTATACAGGTTTGACCGAGTGGGGGTTTGAGACAATCCTAACTTTTATAGGTTTGATCACTCGGTTGGGCGGTTCTTGGTGTCAAGTGATAAGAACTTAACACTAAGGGGTTTGAAAACCATCAAGAATTGGCAGATTAAAATTCCAAGCATTAAGTCCTGATTCTAACAATAGGAGTATTGAGTACACAGACATAGTGTGAGTTTAGATGGAGTAAACCAGGGAGAATTTTAGTGGACCCACCGTTAATTAATTTGATCAGTGAGGGATTTTGTGGTGGAAGAGTGTAAATCGTCAACAATAGTGGGAGTTTCGTGATGAAATATTATGGCCAATCTAGCTGATCACGGGTTATCTTTAAGAACACCCCGTACAGTATTCTCCAGGAACTTCCCATTTTAGCGAGTTGTCCTGAGTGTACTAAGGATAGTACTTTTTTAGGAATTTTCCATTTATTGGCATCATGATCTTGTCACCGTCTTGGATGACTAAACGGTATGCACCATTGGAGTAGACTGTCTCTATCACAAATGGTCCTTCCCATTTCGGTTGAAACTTGCTTTTTTTCTTGGAGTTAAGTATCATTGGCCGCCGGACGGTGAGAACCAAATCTCCTTCCTCGAAGCTTCTTTGCTTAACTTTTTTGTCAAAAGCACGAGAAATTCTAGCTTGGTAAAACTCGATCTGCTGCTGAGCTTCCAAACACCTCTCGTCTAAAATCTCGAGTTCTTCGAGATGTTTCTTGTGTTGTTCCTCTGTTGTCATCCCTGTTATGAGAGTGATACGAAGGGATGGAATTTGAATTTCTAAGGGAAGAACAGCCTCACATCCATACACTAGTGAGTACGGAGTTGCCCCGGTAGGCGTGCGGACTATAGTACGATAGGCCCAAAGAGCTTCGCTAAGTTTATCATCCCAGTCTCGCTTGTTGGTTCTCACAAGCTTTGACAAAGTCTTTATGATTGTCTTGTTGAATGCCTCAGCCAATTCACTTGCCGTGGGATTGTATGTCATCGATGTGACATCTTAAATTCTGAACTTCCCGCAAAATTTGATGAAGGCGTTGCTCACAAACTGAGGACCATTATCATGTACAATTCATCTTAGAACTCCATATTGTTAGATGATATGATGTTTGATGAACCTGACGACGTTGCTAGTCTTTACTTCTTTTAGCGAAACTGCTTCAACCCACTTTGAGAAATAATCAATGATTGCCAAAATGAAATGGTCACCTTTTACTGATGGTGGGAAAATAGGACCGACGATGTCCATCCCCCATGTCTCAAATGGCTATAAAGTAGTTGATGGATGTAGGTACTCCGAGGGTTGATGCATATAATTCGCGTGTATTTGACACACGTGGCACCATCGGGCGTAGTCAACCGCATCCTAGACCATGGTTGGCCAATAATACCCCATTCTTCTGAGACGATTACAGAGCTTGGGACATGGTTGATGTGCACCATAAGTTCCGTCATGAGCTTCTTTGATAGCTTCTTTCGCTTCTTTTGTTGAGAGGCATCGAAGTAGTAACCCATCGTATGCGCGACGATACAGCATTTGGGTCGTTGAGTTGTAATAGAATCTCAATATCCTTCATCGAACTGAGTCTCTTCATTTTATATCTTACGGTAAAATTCCATGCACGACGTAGTCGATAATAGGGAATCGACAATCTCGAGGTTCAAGTTCAATTTTGGCCGTATGCGCCTCTTTGATATCCAAAGCGCATTCTGGCACAAAAAGTTGATGAGTTTTGATGGTAACCCATTGTTCTGTGTCGGGAGGTTATGCTAAAGATACTGCTAATGTTGCTAACGCATCTGCATATGCGTTTTGGAGACGTGGAATGTATTCGATGAAGAGTTCTTCAAACGAACCTGCCATCTTGAGGGCCACCTTATGGTACGGTATCAAGTCTTGATTCCTGACTTTGTACTCTCCTCGAATTTGATTAACTATCAATTGAGAATCACCAAAAATTTCAAGATATTTGACCCCCAGCTCTTTGGCAAAGCTAAGTCCGATAAGCAGCGCATTTTATTCGGCTACGTTGTTGGAGCATTTTCCTATCAATGAGTAGGCTTGGGGTATCACATGCTTCTTCGGGGAGACCAGGATGACTCCGACTCCTGCGGAGATTTTAGAATTACCAGGAGCGCTAGCCGTGTTGGTTGCTCGGGAAGCGCCATCGAAGTACAATTGCCAAATGTGTTGATGAGAAGTAACATTGACCTCATGGGTTTTGTCTGGCAAATCTATCGAAGTACAATTGCCAAATGTGTTGATGAGAAGTAACATTGACCTCATGGGTTTTGTCTGGCAAATCTTCATACAATTCGGCTGCATCAGTTGTAGGGAGAAGTAACATTGACCTCATGGGTTTTGTCTGGCAAATCTTCATACAATTCGGCTGCATCAGTTGTAGGGTTTGCTGCCAAAAGATCACAAATTGTCTGTCCTTTGACTAACTTCTGTTGTTTGAAGTGCAAATCGTACTGGAACAGGAGTAGGGCCTATTTTGCTAATCTTCAATTCATAGAGGCCGGTTATGTCATGAATACCCAAACTGGGTTAACATTTGAAATAACATAGATTGTCTGTCCAACGAGATAATGCCGCATCTTTTGGATGGCGAACACCAAAGCGAGGCATTCCTTCTCAATCATTAGATAGCGAGATTTAGCACCTACCAAAGTTTGGCTTAAGTAATATACGGCCTGTTCATGACCGTTGTCATCATCCTGATTTCGGTGCTATGAGAACAGGAGGATTCGCCAGATATGCTTTGATATCCTCGAATACCTTTTGACAAGCGTCATTCCAAATGAACGACACACCCTTCTTGGTGAGTTTGGAAAACGGTTGGTATTTCTCGGACAGATTCGAGATGAAACGACGAATATAAGATGGCCGCCCTTGCAATCCTCTGAGTTCTTTAAGGTTCCTCGGGGGTTGCAATTCGTTTATTGCTTTTACTTTGTCGGCGTCAATACGGATACCCTTCGTGGTGATGACGAATCCCAGAAACTTACCGTTGGACATTCCAAGGAAAGACTTAGTGGGGTTCGTCTTTAACTGGTGAGTCCGCATGATAACGAACATCATCCTCAAATCTCTGATATAGTCATCTTTATTATGACTATTCATGACTAGGTCGTCGACATAGCATTCGACGGTTTTCCGGAGGTGTTCTTGGGAAATCTTTGACATCGATCGATGATAGGTATCGCCTGCGTTTTTCAATCCGAAAGGCATAACTGTGTAGCAGAAGACCCCGAGAGGAGTTTTTAATGTGGTGTGTTTTTCATCATTCGGGTACATCTTTATTTGATTGTAGCCCAAAAATCTGTCCATAAAGGATATTCTCTCAAATCCGCACGTGTTATCGATAATAACATCCGTGATTGGAAGAGGAAAATCATCCTTTGGGCAAGCGGTGTTCAAGTCTCTGAAGTCGCTACAGATCTTGATTTTCCCGTTCTTTTTAAGGACCAATACGATATTCGCCAGCCAATCGGGATATTGCTCTTCTCTGATAAAACCAGAGTCAATCAGTTTCTTAACTTTTGCCTTAATTACCTCCATAATCTGCGGACAAAACTATCTCTACGCCTGTTTGACGGATTTGGCATCCGATTTGATGTTGAGGCGGTGCATCGCTACGTTTGGATCAAGTCCTGGCATATCCTCATAGTTCCAAGCGAAGACGTCTATGTACTCCTTAATGAGGGCGATCAATTCTTCCTTCTCGTCTGGTGAAAGACTATCACTGACGAATATGGGTTTTGAATTCTCTTCATCTCCCATGTTTAGCTGGAATACTTTGTCTTCGGTGGGTGGTTCCCTTTACTCGAAACGATCCCCATACTGAATATTCAGGTGATGAACCCACGGGTCTTCCCAAGTTGGCAATTGATCGTCTTCCTCTATCGTGGCAGGATCGACCGTGGCCATATTCGACATCAAGCTTTTGAATATTTCCCCAATACTAACATCGAAATCCCAATTGGAAGAATCGGATGAATATCCATCCTTATTTGCTAATTGATCGAGGACTTGCTCGTAACTTTCTTCATCAGATGAAGAGGCGTAGCCTAGACTCCTTTTATAGCCATAATAATTATCGGGTTTTCCTTTCGGTACATAGGCCGAACGAGGTGGAACTCGTGAGCCTCGACCAAAACAGAGACCCTCTTCAAGTGTGAAATTATATCCCCATTTCTTCATTAAATCACGTGATTGTTGACTATACTTGGAGAGATGAGGTCCGAGTTTCTCTTCATCGTTATTTTCCTTCAAAAATGAATTTGACGATGGGAACGTCTTCCCTTTGCCGAAAACTAAATCATTTCCACATCCTGCCTTAGCAGGAATAACGAGGGTTATTCCAAATGAACCTTGGACATGTTTTGATGTTAAGCAGGACGACTGAAGCGGCATGTGTATATCAGGGTTCTCGTATAATCCCTGCATTACATCATCCAAACACGGAGAATACTCTAAGTCATCGTTTATTACTTCTTTGGAAAGTTGCTAATTACAACTATCGTCTGACGATTCACCATCGTCAGGACTGATTACAAAGTGTACAATGTCATTTAGTATAAAACCGCCATTGTAATCAAGCCTAGCTTCGGTAGTGGCTTCCTCTAAAAACCCGCCATTGTAATCAAGCCTAGCTTCGGTAGTGGCTTCCTCTCTATTGTCCATGCCTTGGGCCTATGATTTAGTATATGATTCAGCACCATAAAGAAGAGAGTCAGTAAAATAATTTTCTAACCCCTTAAACGGTTGTTTATCCACGACCATCGTCCTTATCTTATTATTAGCATCTACATATTTTAGACACTGATGGAGAGTGGAGGGGACTATAAGATTACCATGGATCCAGGGTCGACCCAATAGTAAATTATAGGAGGTTTCCACATCGATCACGTAGTACGTGACTTTGGATCTTAAATCCCCAAGTTGGCATTTTATTCGGATTTTACCCAATGGCCTTGACCCATTGGTATTGAATCCATGGATGACGGTGGCTGTCAAGGATAATCTGTTTGCAGGAATCCCAAGATTATACATCAGTCAGAGCAGCATGTTGCTAACAGTGGAACCCGGATCGACTTGGATCTGGTTGACGCCGCTGGAGCCTATGTATCCGATGAAGTATAAAGGCCTATCATGCTTTAAGTTTCTAACTTGCATATCATCTTTGGTGAACGTTATGCAAGGGAATTGCTTGGCCGTCAAATCACAATGTTGAATTGGAGGTTCCGGATCTTTAGGAGCTAGTTTGATATGAGTGAGGAACACGTCGGCATTGGCCAGGGCTTCCTGCAAAGATTTTTTCGTGTTTTTAGAGAGACGCAACTCTTAGACCCTAGAGGGGGGGTGATTAGGATCTTATGCTAATCTAATCCGATTTTATGCCAATTAAAATTAATTAACAAGTTATTCTTACAAGATAGATATACAATATGATATGAGCAAGAATATGCAATATGATCAAAGAGATATATCCTAGCAAAGAGGTATATGATAAAATATATGCAAGGATATATAAACACAAGGGTAACATAAACAAACGTAAACAATGTAGTGGACAACCAAATAATGAGACAAAGGCGATATGAGCAATGAGCACAAATATAAATGAACGCCAAAGCACACTCAAACAAAATCAAATGATCACGGAGTTCGGACCTTTCGTCCTACATCTCCGCTCCCCACTCCCGGGGTGAAATCCACTATCACAACCGGGTTTTCTACGTTCACCCGAATAATGTTTACACCACACAATACGGTTTTCTAGTTTACCAAAAACTCTATAACTAACACACTCTTGTAATCCCACTCTACACCCTCTCAAGTGTTGAACTAGACGTGTCTCCATCAAGTGCTCGGATATAACCTCTCCCTAGGTTCGTTAACCGACGCCACTCCTCTTGGGACGATCCCCGACTCTCGCCACACACTTCTCTCGGTGTACAAGTGTATTACAAAGTGTATCCTCACAATTAGGCTCAATACAATAAATGTTTGTTCTCTACTATGGATGAGAACACAATGAAAGCTCACACTCAATTGTTACAACTCTCACCAACCCAAATATACTATATATGAAAATACGATAAGCTCAGGTGGGTGTGTGTAACAATGAGAGTAAATAAAATCAAATCTAAACTCAATATAAAAACTAGCTTTAACGAAAGATAATCAAATAACAATGCAAATGTAAAGCTAGATAAGAGTTTAGAAATCTTCTCAATAGATCAAGAGGTGGAGGGAGAATAGTTGGATGCTCAAACTTCAATAGATGATCTCCTCAAGCTCTTGTGAAATTGATTTTACAAACTCAAACTTCCAAATGCTTAAAAGCTTCTTAAACACACTTAAACCAAACTAAAACCCTTGTTAAAACTCTTTTAAACTTGGTTAAGAAACTCTCTTGGTTGTTTTTGAAAGAGGAGAGCAATGGGGTATTTATAGTCTCTCAAAACATCAGCAAAACCCAATAGAAAAGACCAAAAAGCCATCAGAAAACAGCTGGAAAAAAATAGCCGTTGGAACTGAAAAGACAGAGCGGCGGTCGACCGCGAGCAACAAAGAATCAGAACTATGGCTCTGGACAAGTGACAGTCGACCGCGAAAGTCTTTGGACTTGCTACGGTCGACCGCCATGGTCGATTGCAAGTTAACAAAACATATAATGAGTTTCTGAACTCAAGGCGGTCGACCGTGGCGGTCGACCGCGAACTGACACATGAAATCAGGTCTGAAAATAGTTTATCTAATTTTAAAACACTGTTTAAAAATATCAAATAAATTCTAAAAAATATAAAATTTGGGGAATGATTGTAGACATGATAATAAATATGCTACAATGACTGGTTTCCAAAAAGGACTTCCCAAATGAAAAATATCATCATTTTACAAAATAGGCCAAAACACGAAAATGTAAACATATGAATTTTGATATTTTGGCTAAACCATGTTTTGAAACTTTACAAAATAATTTTATAGACTTGAAGAAAGATGTAAACTATTGTTATGAAGTCTATAAACAATGAATGTAGTATTTTATCAAAATACACATATAATGCACTAAAAACATGATTTCATTGAACTAAATAAAATTGATATTGATGAAATCATATATATGCATATAAGTATGAAACAAAAATATGTTTCTAATTATATTAAATTGTTTCATATTAAAACTTGAAAACTATCAAACCAAAACATATATGTATATATATAACTATATATATACAAAACCAAAACGTGTATGTGTGTATATGATTGAGCTTAAAGTACTAACACACATAATATAAATCTTCAATATGCTTGACTTGGTACACTATGCAGATGAAGCTGAACTTGGATCTTGAACTTGAATTGCATAAGCTTCACTCCACAATTCCGCCAACCTCCATTAGATATGATCGTGAAAGCTCGATTCTATCCATCCTCCAACTCGTTGTTTGCCTAGAATAAATATGAAAACACAAACACTAGACAAACAACATTAGATGTAAATTGTCTGCTAAATCACCCTCAAAACAAGAAGGCCAACAATCTCCCCTTTTTGATGATGACAAACAATTTACAAAAAGAAATATATGCATGAAGGAAATGATCATATACAAGATAATACACATGCATATAAACAAGGAATTGTATACTCACAATATTTCTCCCCCTTTGACAACATCAAAAAGGGGACAAAAGAATTAAGAGAGCGAAAGCTCCCGCTACAAATAAGCATGGGTGAGTATAAAACAAGTATAGGGATTGCTCCCCCTATCAAAATACCTTAATGAATATATGCAATGAATGCTAAGGCATACATATGTGAGCAAGCATAGATGGAAAGTATGCTAAACACTCCTCACATACAAAAAGACAATGAAGACACATATAAATATGTCATTATGAAGATAGTGTCTCATTACACTAATATAAAAACCATGTATAAAATAGATTTATGAAATCAAAAGATAAAGAGCATGAGAATCATGCAAAATGTTTTCAAATGAAAACAAATCAATCAAATAAAATCATAAATCACAAGTAAATCATACAAGAACATAAAACCAAATCATCATTGATTTTCAAAAATAAAGAGAGGCAATTATATCTAGCTATTGAGCTAGTATCAACCCATGTAAACATTTTAGCATCCGGTAAACAAGATTTGGGAATAAACACCCAATAAATCCGGATGGTTATATGAGCACAAACCTCTTATCAAAATCAAAACAAATAATCATGAAAACAAAAGATTTGATCAACAAAAAATTGTTTTCATAACCAAAAGATTTTAAAAACATAATTTTCAAAACTAAGAGATTTTAAAATACTTGGAGAAAAACACTAAAATACTTGGTTTTAAAAATTAAATTTGTTTTGGTACCCAAGAATTCTTAGTACCAAGAGATTTAGGGACATGACCCCTATTTTTTAAGCTCAAAGCCCTAGGGTTATGAACCCTCTTGGGCATATGTGGTGCACTAACACGATCAAAGCAATAATCACTCGAATGACCCTTCCGATTGTAATTTGTGCAATGAAAGAGATCCATTTGCTTATGTTGACCAAACGGTTGTGCACGGGACTCATTTGCAAAAATAGATTGTTCTTTAGAATTATTTTGCAAATGGGAAACTCTCTTCAAATCAAAACAAAACTTGGTCAAATGACCAAATCTACCACAATGATTTTTGTGGTCTTTTAAAATCATTTGGCAAAAGTGAAGTCTTTTTCAAATCATAGCAAAATTTTGCCAAATGACCAAAACGTCCACAAAGATCACATTTAAACACATTAGCATGTTTATGATGTGCATGATAAGCATATGCATGTGTATGTGATGAAGAAGCTACATGAGATGCACAATGAGCATTAGCATTGTTATGTTTGTGTGCATCATAGCAAAATCTAGCAAAATGGCCTTTACGACTGCAAATAGAGCATTTGTAAACTTTGTTATATATGTGTGCATAGTGAGTGGATGATGACTTAGACTTGGCACACATATCCATAAGCCTCTTATGATTATTAATGCATGTTTTCAAAGTTGAATCTAAAGATGAAATGCATTTATTCATAAGATTCAAATCTTCATTTTTAGGCACATATGCATTAGAAGTAGAACATAAATAGTTATCTTTACTTCTAACATGGCATTATTTTTGTCATGAGTCAAGTTAGCAATATCCAATTTTAAATTTTTATTTTCCAAATTTAACATATCATTGTTTTCTTGAAGAGCAATACTTTCTTGAGAAATGATATCAAATTTGGAAGCTAAGTTCTCATGATCGGATTTTAAATCTTCATGCTTGCTTTGCAAATCAATAAATTTTTTATGCAATATGTTACGGATTTTAAATCTTCATGCTTGCTTTGCAAATCAATAAATTTTTTATGCAATATGTTATAGGCATGCAATAATTTTTCACTAGCACAAACAAGTTCATCACTAGATAAATCATTAGTGGATTCGAACTCGCAAACCTCACTAGGGCTATCGCCTAGTGCGTGTGTACATGATGCTCCTTTTGAACTTGAAGCGGGATCCTCCAAAGCTTGTCGGATCGCTTCCAAGTCCCCTTGATGCACTTCTATGAATTTCCACAATGTATAAGCGCTATCAAAAGAATCAAGCTTGTTAGACAATAATGAATTAAATGTATTTAATAAAAATTCTAACATAAGCTTGTTCATAATAAACATCTTTTTATCATGTTTGATCCACTTGGATTTCTCCAACGTGAGCATAATATAAGCACAATCAATGACTTCTCATAAATCGATAACTTTAGATTGAACAAATAATTTGAATCTAAAACACCATTGAGCATAGGGGAAAACATTAAATTTAGGAGCAATACTAAAATCATAGCCTAAACAAGATGCATCATTCATATTCATAATTTATAAAAATATGCAAGCAAGATACAAATGCAATCAAAACAAGATTAGCACAAAAAGATGACTTGGATCTTTAAGTCAAGACGATTAGACCTTAAATCAAAGAGCACCAAGCTCTGATACCAATTGTTAGACCCTAGAGGGGGGGGTGATTAGGGTCTTATGCTAATCTAATCTGATTTTATGCCAATTAAAATTAATTAACAAGTTATTCTTGCAAGATAAATATACAATATGATATGAGCAAGAATATGCAATATGATCAAAGAGATATATCCTAGTAAAGAGGTATATGATGAAATATATGCAGGGATATATAAACACAAGGGTAACATAAACAAACGTAAACATTGTAGTGGACAACCAAATAATGAGACAAAGGCGATATGAGCAATGTAAAAGGTAAATACAATGATTGTTTGTTCTCTACTATGGATGAGAACACAATGAAAGCTCACACTCAATTGTTACAACTCTCACCAACCCAAATATACTATATATGAAAATACGATAAGCTTATGTGGGTGTGTGTAACAATGAGAGTAAATAAAATCAAATCTAAACTCAATATAAAAACTAGCTTTAAAGAAAGATAATCAAATAACTATGCAAATGTAAAGCTAGATAAGAGTTTAGAAATCTTCTCAATAGATCAAGAGGTGGAAGGAGAATAGTTGGAAGCTCAAACTTCAATAGATGATCTCCTCAAACTCTTGTGAAATTGATTTTACAAACTCAAACTTCCAAATGCTGAAAAGCTTCTTAAACACACTTAAACCAAACTAAAACCCTTGTTAAAACTCTTTTAAACTTGGTTAAGAAACTCTCTTGGTTGTTTTTGAAAGAGGAGAGCAATGGGGTATTTATAGTCTCTCAAAACATCAGCAAAACCCAATAGAAAAGACCAAAAAGCCATCAGAAAACAGCTAGAAAAAAAATAGCCGTTGGAACTGAAAAGACAGAGCGGCGGTCGACCGCGGGTCGACCGCGAGCAACAAAGAAACATAAAAAGGCTCTGGACAACAAGTGGTCGACCGCGACGGTCGACAGCGAAAGTCTCTGGACTACGTACGGTCGACCGTCATGGTCGACCGCGAGCCATAAAAACAAATAATGAGTTTCTGAACTCATGGCGGTCGACCGTGGCGGTCGACCGCGAACTGACACATGAAATCAGGTCTGAAAACAGTTTATCTAATTTTAAAACACTGTTTAAAAATATCAAATAAATTCTAAAAAATGTAAAACTTTGGGGAATGATTGTAGACATGATAATAAACATACTACAATGACTGGTTTCCAAAAATGACTTTCCAAATGAAAAATATTATCATTTTACAAAATAGGCCAAAACACGAAAATGTAAACATATGAATTTTGACATTTTGGCTAAACCATGTTTTGAAACTTTACAAAATGATTTTATAGACTTGAAGAAAAATGTAAAAAATTGTTATGAAGTCTATAAATAATGAATATAATATTTTTACAAATACAATAGAAAATGAAACATATGAGTATGTATATGAAAATATATTTGTTTCATATCTAAGTAGTTAAACCAAATCACAATAATAAATATAAAATATGTAATTTCATATTTATAAACATAAACACCAAAACTTGTGTTGTATATATATATGACTACATATATACAAGGAAACTAAAAAAATATGTGTGTATATGATATTGAGCTTAAGGTACTTAACACACATAATATAAAACCTAAACTAAGTTACCCAAGCTTGATTGGTCTTCAATATGCTTGACTTGGTACACTATGCGGATGAAGCTGAACTTGGATCTTGAACTTGAATTGCATAAGCTTCACTCCACAATTCCGCCAACCTTCATTAGATGTGATCGTGAAAGCTCGATTCCATCCATCCTCCAACTCGTTGTTTGCCTAGAATAAATACAAAAATACAAACACTAGACAAACAACATTAGATGTAAATTATTTACAAAATGACAATCAAAACAAGAAGGCCAACAGCAACAATTCATATAGGGTTATTCTCGCTGGGATGTTGGTTTCTTGTACTCCCCGATTTATCTCTCCCAATTGGGCAATTGAATCAAGATTGCTTCGGGAATTGAACCTCCTGGTGTTAGGGTTCTTTCCCTTTCTGCTTATTAGCTGGTTGTTGTTGGGATTTCCTTGTAGGTGCAGGGGGAGTTGTAGTCACCCCCAGCTTATTTAACGTTTTAGCATTTGGGTCAGAGGCTTCAGGATACTTGTAGTGGTACTCGTTCCCACCCCTAGTAGTGAAAACTTCTTATTTATTCTTAGAAAGTGATAAAGTAGGAATACCATCATCATCTTTTTTACGAATTGTTGTAGCGGGACAACAGGATTTCCCCCCTACTTTTGGACTTCTTCTTAGATGAGGAACTTGCCCATTGCTCATCATTGAGTAAATCTGGATGGACCAAAAGAATTTCGCCATTAAGATCCATGTGCTACACAAGTCCCTTCTGGGGTTGTCCATGAGGATCATCGTTAATAGTTTTCACTTTTACTTTTGGCATAGGCTCTGGTTAGAACCATCACATAGGAACTGAGCCAAAACTAATAGAAATTACATTTGCGCCCACTTTCTTTTCTTTGGGCTGCTTTGGAGTGATAATACCCACATCGATTAGGGCTTGAATTTTATCTTTGAGAGTGTAGCACGTCTTCATGGGATGGTGAACTGTTCTGTGGAACGCGTAGTATCACGGATCTGTAGTCTTGTTAGCTCCCTCCTGATCAGTGATTAGGGGTAGCTTAATTTTATCGTTCTCCAACAAGTATTTGAAGATACCAGGCACCTCATCTTCTTTAAAAGAATATTCTTTCGAGAACTTCGGTTCAGAAGTCTTATGCTGCCTTAGAGACCATTGTTGTCATTAAGGCATTTGCTACTTTGGTGTTTGTTATTACGACTGCTATTGGGTTTGCAATTGGAATGTCTGATTTGCATCCATTATATTTGCTTGCGCCTTTCCTTTACCACAGGGGGTGAAGTTCTGTTTTGGGGCATTATTTACCGGTTGACCCCTTTCAACTTTCTTCCTCCTGAGAAAGCGTTCGGCTTGCTCCCCACGCACTTTCAATTCTTTTCATGTTTTGGATGGTGTCATGCCCATTACTTCTAAAACATCTAAGGAGAGGTTGTTGTGGCACGTTTGGAGAATGAATTCCTCCGTGACCGGATCTTGACAGTTCATTATCTTATTTCGGAAGCGCTTAATGAAGTTCTCAACTAATTCTCTGTCTTTCTATTTCTCATCAAAGAGTGTTCCAATTGACACTTGAGTGTCATCATCAAAGAAGTTGGTGAGAAACATGGTTTCCATATCATCTCAGCTATTGATACTTCCTGGTTTAAGATAGCGATACCAATCAAAGGCAGCTGCACGAAGGGTTCCCACAAATGATCGTACCATCAGAGGTTCATTGCCTGAAATGACCCCTAGGTGAGACTTGACCATCAGAGGTTCATTGCCTGAAATGACCCCTAGGTGAGACTTGAAGTAGATCAAGTGTTGAGTGGGTGAACCTCTTCCATCGAATGGTGTGAAGTTCCCCTAGGTGAGACTTGAAGTAGATCAAGTGTTGAGTGGGTGAACCTCTTCCATCGAATGGTGTGAAGTTGATCAGGTTAAACTTTGTACGGTACATAATTGATTCCTACTCCCTCGGATAAGGACGCGGAATACCGATCTTCTTTATCTCTTGAGCAGACATTAAAGCATTGATCTTGCTTTCTAAATCCCTCATCTTCTTATCCTCACTCGTATTTTTTTTTTGAACGTTCCTGGGTAGAAGTGACGTAGTCTTCCTTCGTGTTATTATCATTTGAGGGACCACCCCCAGCATTGTTGTCAACGGGAGGGGTATCCATATTGATATTCTCGTCTGCTTCCTGATCACTATCAATTTGGTTGGGATTATTGCGACGGCTGGACTCTCCTTGTTGATTTGTTAGTGCTGTAATTGTTGGTTGTGCATATCCCTCATTTCCTGCATAGTTATTTCCATTTTAAATTTAAAATTCTCTTTCTGTTTGGCTAGAGTGTCCTCAAGAATTTTAGCCATTTGCTCGGCATTGATCATAAATGACTCATAGGACTGTCATGCGCTTGATGCTGTATCATCGGAAGCCATTGCAGAACAAGCATCTGACATTTCTTCATCTGAGGGTAGTCCCTTTTGTATTCTTTGATAATCCATTTGTCTAATGGTTCTCGATCGCAATCGGGTCATACGCTGGGTACTACTGAAATTAGGTCTGGACTAAAACGTCACGTCGCCTTCTCTTTACCAGTCATGTTGACGGACACTTCTGGAAATTCATGGTCTTGAACAACCAGCCTTCTTTTACAAAAACGCCTCGGCTTGGATCTTGACGTTTCAGTAGAAAGTCTTTCAAATAATGAGATCCTCTGTAAAGCAGTCTTAGCTACACTCTGATAATACTGCCCTGGTGAGCTTGGTACATGGACAATGGGAATCCATTTCTCGTGTACTTCTCTTTTGAGATTTGTGTGTACTCCCAGCCCGATAGTACAACTCGTCGATATGATTACCGGAGCAACCTATCGTATGCAGGTAGGATTTTCCAAATCTAACGTCGTCATCTTCTGATGAACAAACTTCTCTTTCTTCATTTGTGTTCTCAAGAGTCACTCGTTCAGAACCACGCCTTTGTAAGCACGAGGCCCTAACGGGCTCTTGGACTTCAACTCGCAATCCAAGGCAAGCGGTTACGAGTACTTTCTCAACATGAGAGGCCTTTGACTTGTTAGGAGGATGCGTACGACCCCTAGTCTGATGAGTAGTTTGGGATTCACTTACTTGACCCCAAGCGTTCTCTAATTAGAGTTTTGCCTCGGTCTTTGTGCAAATGAACGAGATGATCAGTAATCTTCATTTTGAATCTGGATAAGTCCACATTGATGTGAAGCTCCAAGGGAGGTGCGGAATTTGTTGGGATAGGAACAGGGGCCCGTCAGAGACTCGAAAACAATCGCAGGAAGTGAAGCGGGAGCAAGACAGGCCTTGGTGGCTCGGGGTGGCTCGGCCCTGGCCGAGCCAGTACATGGCAAATTCTCTTTTCCGACGATTTTGGGCGTCTTTTTGCCCTTTTTTCGCCATACTTTGCATAGTTTTGGTGGTTTTTGGTCCACCTCTTCTTTCTGTAGTTTCTTGGCTTCCTGCACAAGGATTCTGACATACGCAAGTAATACGTGGCGTTTCTGAATGTGTTCCTCAAGGGTTGAACGGGTCCTTTTGACGCAGACCCACTCATCCATTTCCGGTTTAGAGGATAAGGTATTCGCTCGTTGTTGTGGCGATTGGCGCATCCTAAACTTTAAATCTGCCTCATAATGGATCCCGTCAACTGGCTCCAAAGCCTTGGTGAGTTAGCGTACGAGGCGTTGGCGTTGCCTTTGACGCGGTCTCTTTGATAGAATTGGCGCCCCTTCAGCAATAAGCTCCTTGACCAAGGAGGGCTTTAAATCTAAAGATTCAACTTCTTCAGGCATTATAGGAGCATTGGGAGATGCAACTGTAGCAGTGATGGGGCAGAGATCATCATCTTGGGTCTTCATATCTGAAGACCAGCGAACTTTCCTTGTGGAAGAGATCTTCTTGCTCTTTTGAGGGGAAGATGGTCTAGAGGAGGAAGACATATATTTCTCATACTTTTGTTGGTCGAACTCGTATTCGACCTCTTCGTCAACCAGGATAAGGATCCTTGGTTGCGACACTACAGCCTTCACAGAAAGGCCGTCGGCTCCCACTGTGGTTGCTAGTTTGTTTTCGTCAAAAGTTGAATTTTCCATTCTCGTCAAAATCTGTTACACCGTTTATCGATTACAAGTTCAAGTTGATATTTTTATAAGATCTTCTTATAATAAGAAAAGTAAAGATTATATCTTTATGAAACAAAACGCAGTAGTAGTTTATCTCCTATTGCTTTGTGTAGGATCTTTGCCTGTGTTGGGGACGCGTTAGTCCGTGGACCGTCGTAGATCAGATTTGGTTGACAAGTGTAATTATGCTTTTGCTTCATGAAGGAAACAATCGCAGTAGCGACAATCATGACCAAGCGAGATTATAGCTCTTCTCGAGATCAAAACCAGGTTTGATCCGGAGGAATGAGGGGAAGAGAATCTCAAATCTTTCGAAGGTTTTTTTTATGAAAAAGTTCGCCAAGATCTGCTAATACTCCTCTGAAATTCATGGTTTACTGTTCAATTGGACAACACCTCGCCCTCAGATTTTAGATCCTCTTAAATGAAGACCCTAGGCTTCTATTTATAGGCTTTGGTCACCGCATTTTCTGATAAGATTAAGTATTTTGACATCATCTGCAGTTGATAACCACCCAGACGCACTTAAGGATAGCTTCAGAACAGTTGGGGAGGTCCTGGGACGAAAGAATTCTAATAAAATATCGAAATTCATGTTTTGGGAGGCCAAATATGTCGTGGTGACTCAGAGCTGTGCGAGTCACCTTTTGGTGACTCACATGGGTGTGAGTCACCATTTGGTGACTCGCACATATGCGAGTCATCATTTGGTGGCTCGCATGCTTGCGAGGCACCATTTGGTGACTCGCATGCATGGGAGCCACCATTTGGTTACTCACATGGGTGTGAGCCACCATTTGGTGCCTCGCACTCACACGAGCCTCTTGGCCTGTTGTTATGTCTTTTTGCCCCTTTTGGCTATTTGTATCTCCTTCGGTTTGCTTGCCTTGCCCCTTTACGCGTGTTTCATCACTTTGTTGATTTGTGCGCTTTTCTGATTCGCTTCATACGTTTTACCGATGCTAGATAATATTCTTTGATTCGGGTGATGACATTCATCATGATCTCTTTGTCTTGAGCTGTGTGTGGGAACCCATGGGTAATTTTTGATGCCTACATAATACTCATAGTATTTTTGGCAAACCTTCAGCCATCAACGGGTTTGACGAACCTTCACCGATTACCATTTGAATTGGGCTAGCATGTAGATTGTTTAAGTTCGTTCCGCATGTAACGTTATGCTAAAAGAGTAAATTCTTTTAGTACTACGATTTTGAATACATAGACTTAATCATCCCTTGCAGAATGCTCATAGGATTTTTGACAAATCCTCAACCATTAACGGATTTGACGTGCCTTTACCGATTACCGTTTGAATCGGATTAGCATGTGATTTATTAAATCTGTTTCACATGTAATGTTGTGCTAAGAGAATAAACTCTCTTAGACTTGGTGCTATAATTTTGAATACGTAGACTTTGTGATTTTCACGGGAAACGACTAACTGATAACGCATGTTAGGCGTAGACTTATCTCTGATAAGGGATCAAGATAAATTCCCCCAGACATAGATTCTGGTGTCTTTTTTACAGAAAAGACTAACCGGCAACGCGTATTAGGTGCATGCTTATCTCTATTTAGGGATCAAAATAAAGTCCCCCAGACATGGATTCTGGTGTCTTTTTCGCGACAAAAGACTAAGTAGCAAGATGTGTTAGATGCAAACTTATCTTTATTTAGGGATTGAGATAAAGTCCCCATGCATGAAAAGTATGGATTTTGATACTAGAAAATGATGTCTTCTCTTGAGGCAAAGATGAACCGGTGCCGAAGAGGAAGAATTTTATATTCTATTTCCTGCTGCAAAAGAAACTCAAAGTGAGATCACCACTTCGAGAATCTTGAAAGGTGAAACTAACAGTGGGATCTCCACTCCGAGAATCGAAAAGATTTAGATAACCCTAACTATTCAAATGTTTGACTATCCAATCTGAAAGTAGATTTCTCATTTATCGAGATGGAATTCCAACTTTGGCCCTAACTTTTTAAAGATTTGACCAAGTGGAAGTTTGAGACGACTCTAACTGTTTAAAGGTTTGATCGTTCAATTTGAAAGTGGACATCTCGTTCATGGAAGTAATCAAGAGGGAATTTTGGTTGTGGTCCTGACTATTTAAAGGTTTGACCAAATAGGATTGGAACGACCCTAGCTGTTTAAAGGTTTAATCGTCCAATTTGGAAGTATATCTCTCGTTCATGGAAGGAATCGAGAAGGGATTTTGGTTATGGTCCTAACTGTTTAAATGTTTGACCAAGTGGGAATGGAGGAATGACCCTAACTATTTAAAGGTCTAGTTGTCCGATGTGGAAGTGGATCTCTCATTCATGGGAGGAATCGAGAGGGGATTTTGGTTATGGTCCTGACTATTTAAAGGTTTAGTCATCCAATTTGGAGGTGGACCTCTCGTTCATGGGAGGAATCAAGAGGGGATTTTGGTTGTGGTCCTAACTATTTAAATGTTTGACCGAATGAGATTTGGAACGACTCTAACTGTTTAAAGGTTTAATCATCCAATTTAAAAGTGGACCTCTCGTTCATAGAAGGAATCGAGAGGGGATTTTAGTTATGGTCCTAAGTATTTAAAGGTTTGACCGAGTGGGAGTGGGATGCTACAAATAACAGTGGGAGTGCTAATTTGTATAGATCACTATGTCAATACAGTAGGAGTTTCTGGTGTTAAGTTACAAGGACTTTAACACGAGGTGGATTGAAATTTTCAATACTATGTTTGAATTCTAACAATAGAACTGTTGAGTGCATAGACACAGCAGGAGTTTGAGTGGATGTAATCTTGAAGAATTTTGTGGACCCACCGTCAATTGATTTGATCAGTGAGGGATTTTATGATGGATGACAGTGAATCGTCAAGCACTTCACAATTACACAGTGGTAGTTTCGCAAAGGAAATTTGACTTGATGAAGTCATTGAATCTCGTCTCAACGAAAGAGTGCTCTAGGAGTCACAGTGGGAGGGTTTTTATCATCTTAGAAATGGTTAAATAGCCACAGTAGGAGGTTCTTAATATTTTTTATCATGATTAAGAATCAATTGGTTTTGGGTTATTCTTAAGAATATCATGTGTAGTATTCTCCAAGAACTTCCCATTGAAATGCATTGAGGTATTCCACCCCCAGCTCTTTGGCGAACTTGAATCCAATTGTATTCAGCCATGTTGCTAGGTTATCCTTATGTAATTTTCTCCAGAAACTTCCCGTCAAAGGTAGGGAACAGTTTAGCCTTATATACAAGTTGGAGGTTTGGGAAACAGTTTATACTAGTATACCCATTGGAGTAAAAAGGAGAAGCGGTTTATACTCGTATACTCTTTGGAGTCAGGGAGACAGTTTATACTCGTGTACCCAGTAGAGTTAAAAGGAGGACCAGTTTATACTCGTATACTCTTTGGAGTTTGTAGGTGCAGTTTAACCTCATATACTTGTAGGAGGTTAGGTTGTCTTTATTTGGCTTGTTTTGCCATTATGACACCGGAGTCAATTAAGGCTTGAATTTTATTTTTGAGGCCGAAGCAAACCTTGGTAGGATAAAAAACTCTCATGTGGTATGCACAGTATTTTGGATCCATAATCCTCTTACCTCCCTCCTGATCTTTAATAAGTGGTAGTTCGATTTTGTCGTTGGCGAGGAGATACTTCAAGATGGCTGGAACTTCATCATCTTTGAAAGAATACTCCTTCTGGAACCTTGGATCAGGAGTCCTTCGCTGTTTCTGAGTTTGTTGTTGTGACGTTTGATTAACATCAATAGCAACCAAAGGTGCTGTCAGCTAGCTTCCTCGACCTTCTTTCTTCTGAGGAAGCGCTTAACCTATTCTCCATGTAGTTTTAATTCCTTCTAGGTGGTTGAGGGGACAACCCTCATGACTTTGAGGACATCAAGGGAGAGATTTTGATGGTAGTTTTAGAGTATGAACTCCTCTGTGATCGAATCTTAGCAATTCATCGCCTTATTTCGGAAGCATTTGACGAAGGTGTCAACTGACTCTCTATTCTTCTACTTCTCATCCAGAAGAGCTCCAATTGACACTTTAGTGTCATCATCAAAGAAATTGCTGATGAATGAGTTTTTTATATCGTCCCATTAGTTGATGCTTCCTAGCTTAAGACGTCGATACCAATCGAAGGCGTCCCCACGAAGGGTGCCTACAAATGACCGAATCTCAAGGGTTCGTGTCCAGAGATCATTCCCAGGTAGGACTTGAAGTAGATTAAATATTGAGTGGGCGAACCTCTCCCATCAAACGGCATGAAGTTAATTAGATTGAACTTCGTCAGGTACGGGATTGAATCCCACTCTCTTGGGTATGGACATGGGATACCGGTCTTCTTCACCTCTTGAGTAGTCATCAATACATTGATTTTGCTTTCCAGATCCTTCATTATTTTATTCTCACCTGCATCTTTCTTCGAGCAATTTTAGGGAGGAATAACGGGGCCACCCCTAACGTTGTTATTGTCGATGGGACCACCTCCAACGTCTATGTTGTCGGGAGGGGTATCAACATTGATATTTTCTTTAACTTCTGAATCGCTATCTACCTGATTGGTAGTGTTGTGATGACTGGATTCATCATACTGATTTGATAAATCTTGAAGTTATCGAGCATGTAAATCCTTGACCCGTTACACGACCATCTCCATTTTAATTTTAAAATCATCTTTTTATTTGGCCAAGGCTTCTTGAAGAAGTTAAGCCACTTGTTTGGTAGTGATCATGAATACTTCTTGAGCTCGCCTCATGCTAGACATTGTATCGTTGGAGGTGATTACAGAGCAAGTATCTAAAAGTTCATCTTCTGAAGACAATCCTTCATGCATCCATGGGTAATCCCCATGTCTGACGGCTTCTAGCTGGACCTGAGACACTCATCGGGCTATTCCTAAATCGACTTTTCTTCACGGAGAAAAGTTAAGATTAGTGTTATTCAAAGTAAACATAGACTTTTCTTTGTCAGCTATGTTGATGGTAACTTTTGGGAGTTTGTCATCTTGAATAGCCGATCTCCTTTTGCGGGAGCATCTTGATTTGGGTTTTGACACTTCAATAGAAAGCCTTTGGAATACCGAGACCCTCTGTGGAGCAGTCTTGGGGCAGCGACACTCTAATAATACTGCCCTAATAAGCCTCTCATAAGGACAGTGAGAGACCGATTCTAGGATACTTCCCTTTCGAGATTTGTTCTTACCTACAGCTTGATAGTACAACTCCTCGGCGTTGTGGCTGGAGCAACCTATCGACTGTTGGTTTGGATTTCTAGGTGTAACATTATTGTTTGACGGATACATTTTCTTCTAAATAGGTAACGCCTTGTTAGAGTTTGTAGGAGTCACACGTTTGGAATCTCACCTTTGCGAAGGTAGAACCTTAACGGGCTCCTGGTCTTCCACACGCAACCCCAAGCGGGCGGTTACTGGAATTAGTTTGTTGGGAGGATGTGTATGAACCTCAGTCTAAATAGTTGCTTGAGATTTGTTCACTGAACCTAAACATTATTTGATAGGATTCTTTTCTTGATCTTTGTGTTGAGGATCAAGGCGATCCTTCAACAGAATTTTGAATTTGGATAGATCCACGCTGCCGTAGGGCTTCACCGGAGGTAGAGGAGCAACAGGAGCGGGATCAAAAGTTGTTGGAGGCTGGAAAGCAGCCTTGGAACTAGAATTAGATGAGAGACATGATTGGTGTCCCTCCCCAAGGGGAGACGTCTTGGCTGTTTTTTGGTGCCGTTTTTGGCGCTATTTTAGCCTTTGGCACCCAGACTTGTTTGGATTTTGGTGATTTTGTTACCACCTCTTCTTTTTGTAGCTCTTGTGCCTTTTACACAAGGATCCGTTACCACCTCTTCTTTTTGTAGCTCTTGTGCCTTTTACACAAGGATCCGTGCGTGCCTAAGAAGTACGCGGCACTTCTAGATGCACTGCTCAAGAGTAGAACGAGTTCGTTTCTCATGAACCCATTTTTTTGTGACGGTTAGGAGGAGGAACCCATTGCTTGCTGTGACGATGGCTTAGTGATCTGTGCCTTCTGAATTCTAAATCTGCTTGATAGCGGAGTCCATCCACCTGCTCTAGAGCTTTAGTGAATTAATGAGCAAGACGTTGGCGCTTCCTCTGACGAGCTCTTTTCGCCAGAATTGGTACGCTCTTAATGTGCAACTCCTTGACTTATGAGGAGTTGTCGCGAGCATCAGATCTGGCTTCTTTGGATGCAGAGGAGGAGTCTTCAACAGCAATTGGATGAAGATCGACACCCTGGGCCTTCAGATCTGAAGACCAACGAGCCTTCTTTAGGGAAGTGGTCTTCTTGCGCTTGTAAGGAGAGGAAGATCTAGAGGAGGAGGAGGAGGAGACGTACTCCTCGAACTTCTACTAGACGAATTCATACTCGATCTCTTCATCAACCAGAATCTTGATCATCGGCTGGGGGACAACTGCCATTGTGATCGCCGATGTGTTCGCGTTGGAAATTTGATTCATTTGGGAACTCGTTACAATCGTTTATCGACTTACAAGTTCAAAAGAGTGAGCCTTTTTATAACACTTCTTTACACAAAATAATTTAAACAGAGAATTTCCTAGAAACACACGTAGAGGACATGTTAGACCCTAGAGGGGGTGATTAGGGTCTTATGCTAATCTAATCCGATTTTATGCTAATTTAAAACTAATTAATAAGTTATCCTAGCAAGTATGAAATACAACAAGATATATGAGCTAGGATAAGCAATATAAACAAATGAATATATCCTAGCAATGAGATATTACAAATATATGAGCAAGGATATATAAACTAACACAATGGTAAAATAAACAATCTACAAAAGAGATAGGGGAATATGAAGAGAAATACACAAAGGCGATATAAGATATGAATACAAGAATAAGAACACCAATGCAATCACAAACAAAACGATATGATCACGAAGTTCGGTCTAACCACTTGACCTACATCTTCGCTCCTCACCTCGAGGAGATCTCCACTATCACAACCGGGTTTTCTACATTTACCCGAATAACGTTTACACCACACAATACGGTTTTCTAGTTTACCGAAAACTCTACAACTAACACACTCTTGCAATCCCACTCTACACTCTCTCAAGTGTTGAACTAGATGTGTCTCCCTCAAGTGCTCGGATACACTCTCTCAAGTGCTCGGATACAAAATGATTTTATAGACTTGAAGAAAGATGTAAACTATTGTTATGAAGTATATAAACAATAAATATAGTATTTTATCAAAAAACACATACAATGCACTAAAACATGATTTCATTGAACTAAATAAAGTTGATATTGATGAAATCATATATATGCATATAAGTATGAAACAAAAATATGTTTTCTAATTATATTAAATTGTTTCATATTAAAACTTGAAAACTATCAAACCAAAACATATATGTATATATATATATAACTATATATATACAAAACCAAAATGTGTATGTGTGTATGATTGAGCTTAAAGTACTAACACACATAATATAAACTCCTAAACTAAATTACCCAAGCTTGATGAAGGTCTTCAATGAGCTCAACTTGGTACACTATGCGGATGAAGCTGAACTTGGATCTTGAACTTGAATTGCATAAGCTTCACTCCACAATTCCGCCAACCTCCATTTGATATCGTCGTTGAAGTGCTATTCCATCCATCCTCCATTTCGTTGTTTGTCTACAATAAATAAATAAACATAAATACTAGACAAACAACATTAGTCATAAATTGTTTGTTAAACATCATCAAAATAAGAAGGCCAACAATCTCTACCTTTTTGATGATGACAAACAATTTACAAAAAAGAATATATGCATGAAAGGAAATGAATATACAAAGTATAATATATCATGCATATAAACAAGAAAGAATATACTCATAATATTTCTCCCCCTTTAACAACATCAAAAAGGGGACAAAAGGATAAAGAGAGCGAAAGGTCCCCCTATCAATAAGCATAGGTGAGTATAACACATAGAAAGATATAGGGATTGCTCCCCCTATCAAAATGCCTCTTGAATGTATGAAATGAAGATCATGGCAAACATATGTGAGCAAGCATAGATGGAAAATATGCTAAACACAACTCACATACATAAAGACAATGAGAACATATATAAATATATCAAAGTGAACATAGTGTCTCATATCAAAGAACATAAAACCATTTGTAGAGGTAGATTTATGAAATCAAAAGAAGAGAAACATGAGAATCATGCAAAAAGTTTTCAAATTAAAACAAATCAACCAAAAGAAATCATAAATCAAAGTTTAAATCCAAAAACGTAGAATCAAATCATCATTGATTCAAAAATCAAGAGAGGCAATTATATCTAGCTCTTGAGCTAGTATCAACCCATATAAATATTTTAGCACCCAGTAAACAAGATTTGAGAATAAACACCTAATAAATCCAGAGGGTTATATAAGTACAAACCTCTCATCAAAACAAAACCAATAATCATGGAAACAAAAGTGTTTGACCAAAAAAATGAATTGTTTTCATAAAAGTTTAAAATACATTTTTCAAAACCAAGAAAAAGAAAAATAAAAGTACTAAAATTCTTGGCTTAAAAATTATTTTGGCACCCAAGCATTCTTAGTGCCGGTTTGTTTAGGGACATGAACTCTATCATTAAAGCTCAAAGCCCTAGGGTTATGAACCCTCTTGGGCACATATGGTGTACTAACATGGTCAAAATAATATTCATTCAAATGACCCTTTCGATTACAATTTGTGCAATAAAAGAGATTCATTTGTTTTGTGGACCATTAGCTCGTGCACGGGAAACATTTGCAACCATAGATGATCTTTTAAGATTATTTTACAAATGTGAAACATTATCAAAACAAAACTTTCCTAAGTGGTCATATCTACCACAAACATCACATTTAAAAACATGTGGTCTCCTAGAAACATTTGGCAAAAAAGATTTTCTTTTTAAATCAAAACAATATTCGGCCAAATGACCAAAACGACCACAAAGATCACAATGATACACATTAGCATGCTTATAATGTACAATTGGTGCATGTGTGTACATGTGATGAAGAAACGTGATGACATGCACAAGAAGGATTAATATTCTTATGTTTTTGTGCATCATAGCAAAACTTAGCTAAATGGCCTTTACGACCACAAATGAAATACTTGTAAACTTTGCTATACAAGTGTGCATAGTGTGTAGGTGATTTATAAGTTATAGCACTAGATTTAGCACACTTGTCTATAAGTTTCTTATGATTATCAATGCATGTGTTAAAAGATGAATCTAAGCATGATATGCGGTTTTTCACAAGATTCAATTTAGTATTGGTCACAACATCATTGATAATAGAAGTAGAGCATGTATGGTTATTCTTAAAAGAATCAAATTCATTTCTAATGCATTCTACTTCTAACATGGCATCTTTATTAGCATGAGTTAAGCTAGAAATGGATGAAGTCAATTTTTTATTTTTCAATTTTAACATATCATTAATTTCTTTAAGAGCAACATTTTCTTGAGAAATGATATCAAAATTGGAGGCTAGCTTCTCATGATCGGATTTTAAACTAACATGCTTGCTTTTGAGATCAATAAAATTATTTTGCAATTTAGTGTAGGCATACGATAATTTCTCATATGCACAAGGGAGTTCATCAATAGATAAATTATTATCGGAATCGGAATCGCTTACTACATAAGAATTATCCTCTTGTGGCCGTGTGCATGATGCTCCACATGAACTTGAAGAAGAATCCTCCAAAGCTTGTCGGATTGCCTCCAAGTCCCCTTGATGTGCTTTAATAAATTTTCAAAGTTTGTAAGCACTACCCAAATGAATAAATTTGTTAGAAAAGGATGAGTCAAAAGCATTAAGCAAAGATTCTAACAAAAGCTTGTTCATTATAAACATTTTATATCATGATCGCTCCACTTGGATTTCTCCAATGTGGGCACAATATAAACACAATCAATAACTTCCCATAAGTCAATATTTCTAGATTGCACAAATAGTTTAAATCTAGAAGCTCATTGTGCATAGGGAAAATTAATGAATTTAGGAGCAACATTTGATTCATAGCCTAAACGAAATACATTTATATTCATAATATATATGTGAATATATGCAAACAAGACAAATACAATCATAACTAGATTAACACAAATAAGAAAACTTGGATCTTTAACTCAAGACGATTAGTCCTTAAATCAAAGAGCACCAAGCTCTGATACCAATTGTTAGATCCTAGAGGGGGGTGATTAGGGTCTTATGCTAATCTAATCCGGTTTTATGCCAATTTAAAACTAATTAATAAGTTATCCTAGCAAGTATGAAATACAACAAGATATATGAGATAGGATAAGCAATATGAACAAATCAATATATCCTAGCAATGAGATATTACAAATATATGAGCAAGGATATATAAACTAACACAAGGGTAAAATAAAAAATCTACAAAAGAGATAGGGGAATATGAAGAGCAATACACAAAGGCGATATAAGATATGAATACAAGAATAAGAATGCCAATGCAATCACAAACAAAACGATATGATCACGGAGTTCGGTCTAACCACTTGACCTACGTCTCCGCTCCTCACCTCGAGGAGATCTCCACTATCACAACCCGGGTTTTCTACGCTTACCCGAACAACGTTTACACCACACAATACGGTTTTCTAGTTTACCGAAAACTCTACAACTAACACACTCTTGCAATCTCACTCTACACTCTCTCAAGTGTTGAACTAGACGTGTCTCCCTCAAGTGCTCGGATACAACCTCTCCCTAGGTTCGTCAACCGACGCCACTCCTCTTGGGACGATCCCCGACTCTCGCTACACACTTCTCTCGGTGTACAAGTGTTTTACAAAGTGATCTCACAATTAAGCACAATACAAAGAATGGTTGTTCTCTAATGGATGAGAACATAATAAAAGCTCACACTCAATTGTTACAACTCTCACTAACCCAAATATACTATGTTTGAAAATACAATAAGCTCAAGTGGGTGTGTGTGTAAACAATGAGTAAAATCAAATCTAACTCAAATAGCAAACTAGCAATAATAAGAATATGAAAATCAATAATAATATTGCTAGAGAAAAGAGTTAGAAAACTTCTCTATAAACACAAAGAGAGGATGAGAAGATATTGAAGATGAACTCCTCAACAGATGATGTAAACTCCTCTTTGTAACAGCAAACCCCAAAAACAAACTAAACAAACTTAAACTCTTTTAAAACATGTTTAAAACATTTCTTGGATCTTGAACTTGAATTGCATAAGCTTCACTCCACAATTCCGCCAACCTCCATTTGATATCGTCGTTGAAGCGCTATTCCATCC
>NC_033795.1:40516568-40526223 GCF_001876935.1 Asparagus officinalis
CTTTGGCGGTCGACCGTGGCGGTCGACCGTGGGAAAATTCGAGCTGACGGTCGACCGTGACGGTCGACCGCGAAAGTTTCTGTTGGCTCCACAGGCTAAAAACAAAAGCACGATCGACCATGGCGGTCGACCGTGAACTGATATATGAAATTGACAGTTTTGAAAATAGTTTGCTGATTTTAAAATACTGTTTAAAAACATCAAATAAATTCTAAAAATTATGAAACTTTGAAAAATGATTGTAGACATGATAATACACATGCTACAAAAACTGGTTTTCTAAGAGGACTTCCTAAATGAGAAATATCATCATTTTACAAAATAGTCCAAAACATGAAAATGTAAACATATGAATTTTAACATTTTGGCTAAACCATGTTTTAAAACTTTACAAAATAATTTTATAGACTTGAAGAAAGATGTAAACTATTGTTATGAAGTCTATAAATAATGAATGTAGTATTTTATCAAAAAACACATATAATGCACTAAAACATGATTACATTGAACTAAATAAAGTTGATATTAATGAAATCATATATATGCATATAAGTATAAAACAAAAATATGTTTTCTAATTATATTAAATTGATTCATATTAAAACTTAAAAACTATCAAACCAAAACATATATGTATATATATATATATATATATTGAACTTGGATCTTGAACTTGAATTGCATAAGTTTCACTCCACAATTCCGCCAACCTCCATTTGATATCGTCGTTGAAGCGTTATTCCATCCATCCTCCAACTCGTTGTTTGTCTACAATAAATAAATAAACACAAATACTAGACAAACAACATTAGTCATAAATTGTTTATTAAACATCATCAAAACAAGAAGGCCAACAGGAGGTTTATCATCCGCTGCTTGCGCGGGATCTTTACCTGTGTTGGGGTTTATCTGTGGACCATCACGGATCAGATCTGGTTGATTTCGTTGTCTCACAAAGGAAATAAGAACTTAAAGTGAATGACTTAGCAAGGTGAGGCTATCACGCCCCACTTTCCAAAATACCGGGAATCAGAATATGAACAAGCCCGTGACGTATTAGATTGAGGAGAATAAATAAGTGTCAAGCAATATACAATGCGAAGTCACAGGCCCCCGATCACAATTAGTAAGAAAATAATGAACAACACAGAACAGAATATCCATATCACAAGTGAATATCATCCAAAACATAATATTCGGGTCAACATGCCCTTATACAAAATTGAACAACTAAAAACTAAAGAAATATAAAATACATTGTTCAATGGAAAAGAAAGAAAATACTACAAAAGTAAAGACCATCAACTAAGAAGAGATAACTGAATTTCGTCATATTCTTCAACTCTATCTGCAAGACACTCCTGCTAAAAATATCCTGGCTCTGGCACATCTCCAAGTTGGGCCTGTCCTTCCTCTAAGTCTGACGTACACCAGAGAAAATAGGTGTGCGTCAGTGTGCATGGCACACTATAAGATCCCACAAGGGAAAAATAGGAACGATCAAATGACCAATGCAAAAACAGTAACAATCATAATAGAAGCATGCTACTAGGATACTAATAATCTAAATACAATCTATCACTAGAATATAATAATCAGAAAAATCCAAGAAAATCAACCAAGTAACAAGTCGATCATGCAGCTAGCGATCAGAATAATCATCCAAGTAACAAGTTCATACAACTAGATGGAATTAATACTTAAAAAGCAGCTAGCGATCAGAATAATCATCCAAGTAACAAGTTCATACAACTAGATGGAATTAATACTTAAAAAATCTACAACAAGTGACGTAGTACGTCGAGCGAAATAATCCAAACAAGAAAACCCTCATGTATATACCATATGTCTCAAATTATAGATAATTAAATATTAATCCCGATCTATGTATGAAAAAAAAATACAACTAGCCTATATCTCACAAGAATTCATACTTAGCCAAGAAACGAGGTCATACTACTAGCCATCCTATCACAACTCACTAGTATACATCTTAACAAAACTAACAAAGTCTCCCAGAATACACACAAGCCTATTATACATATTTTACATGTTATTTGAATTGGAAAAGAATATTTTCATATATATAATCGGGTAGAATATTTTCATATATATAATCGGGTCCCCGTAAACCTATCCGGGGTCACTTTCAAGTCAAGTATTGGCCTTATGGCCCATGTATATAAAACTCACGATATCACGATAATGATAACAGGAAAGTGCATATGCCCGTTTATATACATGCTATATTCTCCGTCAAATTCCTCTTTATAAACCCTATGTTTGTCAGATTAATTTAAATGACTCTACATAAAATATTGTGCACTAGCCACAGAGTTACCGTGGAACGACTTCTGTAAAACTATGAAAATAACCATGACCCATAACACGTTCGATCAAAAATGCATCGTCTAGTCAATGCTATAATAGTAATAGTAAAGGAAGCCTCATACCGGAATATCGATATCAAGGGAACTCGGGACTCCTCACATCGGGATATCGATGTCCAGTGAGTATAGCCATGCTTTAAACCACGCTTATAAATCATACTTTTAATAGGAGTCGTCTTCATGTGCAGTCTCTCCTATTGAATAACAACTAAGTAATAAAACAACAAGTTTTTATAGTCATTCAGGTCAAATACAGTATCAAACAAGATAAATACTATGTGTATAAATAAGAGTGTCAAATTGTTGATATCAATAAAATATGTGACAAACACAGGTAACATTCGCATATTATAATAAATGAAATCTTTTAAAATATATATTATTATAATAACTCAAAATAATCCTTTTAATTCTAAACTAATCTTTTAAAAATCATTAATTTATTATTTCAAAATAATCCTTTACAAAAATATAATCCTTAAATTATTTCTCATAATTATTATTCAAAAAATAATCTTTTTCCAAATCAATTCTTTTTTAAATTGTTTCTCATTATATCAATAACCAATCTTTTAAAATCATAAACTTGTTTATTTAAAATAAACCTTTTTTACAAAATAATTCCTTTTAAGATATTTATTATCATAATACTTTAAAACCAACCCCTTTTATGAAATAATTTCTTTTCTCATCATAATAAATCTAAAATAATTATTTTTTTCAAAATAAATTATTTTAATTTTTTTATAAATTCTCTAAAATGATTCCGTTGTCAAAATATATTCTTTTAAATTTATAATAATTATTTTGAAAATACTATTTATCATATTGTTATGATTTAATTATTATTTCACCAAACAACCCACACAAATAATTACACCACAATTCAATATATACAGATAATTCATAATAGTCTAAAATTCTAATAAAAGACAAGATGGATAAGGGATCTTGCCTCGGGTTTTTGTCGAACGTATTGATGTTGACGTTGTGGCGCGTCGACGCTGAATGGGTGACGGTGACGGTTGAAGGACTGTCGGAGTTGGACAGCCGAAGAGGAGGCAACAATGAGCGATCTGAAGGCGGTGCGGGGGCATTGGAGTTAGGTGGGGCGGTGCTTGGTGGGGATGATGGCATCGAAGATTTGGGTGGTGAAGGTAGGGGCAACGGTGGCGCGCTGGATCTCAGCGGGGAGGTCGAACAGCAGAAATAGATGATATATATATATAAAGGGATATTTAGGGTTTTGAAAAATAATTAAAAATAATATTAATTATGAAATAAATTAAATAATTATGTGAAAATTATCTACATATTAAAACATACCAGTTATACTAATACGATAGATAATATGCAACATTAGTAATAATACACCAAATTATATAATTAAATGAGAATAATTAATAAAAAATATAATTACTTATATTTAAAAATAAATAATTATAGAAGAATTATCTACCTAATAAAACGTATCAGTTGTAATAATACAACCGATAATATGCAACAGTAGAAATAAAACAATAAATTATACAAATAATACGAAATTAATAATACAATGTATTATATGAAATAATACATAATAGTAAAAATAATACAATTTATTATTCAAAATGATACGTAATAGCATCGACAACACAACAGATTAATTTTAAAAAATTTTACAGCACTAAGTTAATTTATAAATATCAAAATTATTTAAATAAATATAAATTTTGGACTTTTAAATCATAGAAAATTCTAGAAAATCAAGAAAAATACAAATACTTTTTTAAAAAATAATAATTAAATATTTTAAAATACTAAAAAATTATTTTAACTAGTATTAAAAATTCACGGTCATTACATTATACCCCCCTTAAAACAAATTCCGTCCTTGGAATTAAAAGAACCTAATGACAAACATATGAAAAGGGAGACTCAACTCAACGCATATAGAGAAAAATTCAAAATAAATTGCATATCTATAACTAGAGCGTGAGAAAACACAAGTCAAAATATAGACACACAAACACTAAGTTATCACAATATAAATATACAATTTATTATAATAAAAACACTAGAGATATATGAATATAAATATACAATTGACTATAATAAAACACTAAGTTATAACCATAGACACAAAATGATATTTAATCATATAAAGTAAATATTAAACATTTATAGTACACATATAGAAAAGTAATAAAAACATTTTATACAAAGTATCATCTAGATATAATATTCTATAAATAAAGAAGACGAGAAAAATATGAATGTAAATTCACATATTGTATATATAAGACATGAAACATGTTATGAGAATGTATTAGGCATCAATATCAAATATAAGTTATGTGGGCAAGTCAAATACAAAGTCAAACAAGCAGAATATAATGATAACAGTTAACAGTAAAAGATATATAGTATAGATCAATAATGTATAGTCAGATGATATAAAATAAGCAGGAATAATGATAAAGCAGAAGTATAAAAAGCACACAAATCATTAAGGAAATATATATAACATAAGGTCATAAGAAAGTTTGGTATGTAATATAAATAATAAGAATGATGTAAGTATAATATAAAGAGAGTGAACATATATTGAAAAAATTACACAGGTATAAAGAAGCATGTATATAGTAATAAAATAATTGATAACTATCAAATTATCAAATAATACAACATCTAGGCACAGACAAGAATATAAGTAACAGTCAAACATAGCATAATAGCAAAGAAGTCAACAACAAATATATAATCATAGAAAAATATAATATCAACATGATATTATTTATATAGTATCATAAGACAATACATCACGGTGTTAAAACATAATCAATAACACAGAATTAGCAAAATAGAACAAATATATAACATACAAAAATATAATATGAAATGTAAATACATAATTCAAACAATTGTCAATCACTAGAACATATAATAAAGTATATCAACTCAACAATATAAATAATTAAAAGAAGAAAATAAAGAAGATAAAAGACAAAAGTTCTCAACAAAATATTATATGATAAAATAGATGTAAGAGTAAACAAGTGATTCAAAATAAACATATTTTATAAAACATAGTAAAAGTGACATAATTATATATATTCGACAAACAATATCAAAAAACAGAAATATAGTAGTAATATTCATAATGTAAAATAATAAATATAAACAAGATACAACAATAATAGTCATTATTGTATAAAATCAATTTAGATGTAGCAATGTATTGCATATTAGTCAAAATCACATAAATATAATCAACATAAATTTGTACAAAAACACCGATATATTTTAGATAAACATACCATGATGATTGATGGCATGTGGACATAAACACTGATAATACATGAAACAGAATGCGATTAAACGAAGTTGACACTAGAATGATGAATGACCATAAATCAATAAAAATATACATTATAAATATAATAATCTACGTGAATACACTATAATGAAAAGAGAATAGTAATTATAAAAGAATAAAAAAGTAAAACATAACACAAGTAACAAAAATAATGAATAGAGAATGAATAACAAACAATGACACAATAAAAGACATAAATATCTAAAAATACCATAAAATAAATACAAAGAAATAACACATGTATACATTGTATATTGTTATAATAACAAAACAATACATATCGAAAACGAAGCAAATAAAAAACAAATATGTAAATACACTATAAACAACCCATGAGTAAATACTATACATACCCACAAATGCTATTTAGAATAATCTTTTATATTATTTATAAAAGAATAATATTCAATGATACGAGATAGTGTAACAAAAACTATATAATTAGTAACTCAAACTCCAAACCTAATAATATGAATAATTGTTTGAATATCAAAATAGAAATACATTGCTCTTAGAAATAATGAAACCAATATGAACATTACTAAAATAACCTAAACAAGATAAAACTAACTGATAAGAAAACCATGTACTAAAAATATTATGAGTTGAATAAACAAAGAGGAAGAATGTAATGCATATGTAGAATACTAAAATCATGAACTTATTAAAGTATTCACAAAACACGAACACTATAAAATAATGTAGAACATAAGTAAATGATAGATAGTATGACAGAAAACGCACACATACATAATGTAGATATGCAAAAGTATAATTAAACACAATAAAATAATTTAAATATCAGATATGATATGTGATATATATGTGAAATCTAATGACATGATTTGAATATTTGAAAATGTATAAGTAATGATATATATATAAACATACAATATAACACTGTGTATGATACATAAAATAATGTAATAAATAATATAGAAATTAATATAATTAATCTATATATAAGTCAAATCAAAGAGAACATAGTTGTAAAAATAATAACACATAAAATAATGATCGGTACAAGAGAGGGTAATCGCGAAGCGATAGGACAAGAACCTTGGAAAACTCCATAGTCAAAGAGTGATAAGATAGGGACGAAACAAAATCTATCAAGAAAATAGGATAAGGGCTCAAGAATAGTCTCACGGATAAAATATGATATGTATCTAAGTTGTTTGTTATATTCTCACTGGTAGGAACTCGGGACCGTGACCTGCGTGGACCACCATAAAAAACCTGTCACGCCTCGCTTTCCAAAATACCGGGAATCAGAACGTGAACAAGCCCATGACGTATTAGATTGAGGAGAATAAATAAAAATAAATATTTCTTCTCAACCTAATACGCTAAGTGTCAAGCAATATACAATGCGAAGTTACAGGTCCCCGATCACAATTAGCAAGAATATAATAAACAACACAGAACAGAATATCCATATCACAAGTGAATATCATCCAAGACATAATATTCGGGTCAACATGCCCTTATAAGTGAATATCATCCAAGACATAATATTCGGGTCAACATGCCCTTATACAAAATTGAACAACTAAAAACTGAAGAAATATAAAATACATCGTTCAACTGCCCTTATACAAAATTGAACAACTAAAAACTGAAGAAATATAAAATACATCGTTCAACAGAAAAGAAAGAAAATACTACAAAAGTAAACTAAGACCATCAACTAAGAAGAGATAACTGAATTTCGGCCTATTATTCAACTCTATCTACAAGGCACTCCTGCTGAGAATATCCTGGCTCTGGCACATCTCTAAGCTGGGCCTATCCTTCCTCTATGTCTGATGTACACTAGAGAAAATAGGTGTACGTCAGTGTGCATGGCACACGACAAGATCCCACAAGGAAAAAATAGGAACGGTCGAATGACCAATGCAAAAATAGTAACAATCATAATAGAAGCATGCTACTGGGATACTAATAATCTAAATGTAATCTATCACTAGAATATAATAATCAGAAAAATCCAAGAAAATCGACCAAGTAACAAGTCGATCATGCAGCTAGCGATCAGAATAATCATCCAAGTAACAAGGTCATACAACTAGATGGAATTAATAATTAAAAAATCTACAACAAGTGATGTAGTACGTCAAGCGAAATAATCCAAATAAGGAAACCCTCATGTATATACCATATGTCTCAAATTGTAGATAATTAAATATTAATCCCGGTCTATGTATGAAAAAAAATACAACTGGCCTACATCTCATAAGAATTCATACTTAGCCAAGAAACAAGGTCATACTACTAGCCATCCTATCACAACTCACTGGCCCACATCTCAACAAAACTAACAAAGTCTCCCAGAATACACGCAAGCCTATTATACATATTTTACATGTTATTTGAATTAGAGAAGAATATTTATATATATATATATAATCGGGTCCCCATAAACCTATCCGGGGGTCGCCTTCAAATCAAGTATTGGCCCTCTGGCCAATGTATATAAAACTCACGATATCATGATAACGATAACATGAAAGCGCATATACCCGTTTATATACATGTTATATTTATTAGACCCTAGAGGGGGGGTGATTAGGGTCTTATGCTAATCTAATCCGATTACATGCCAATTAAAACTTATTAATAAGTTATCCTAGCAAATATGAAATACCACAAGATATATAAGCTAGGATAAGCAATGCAAACAAAGAGATATATCCTATATGATAAAGATGTATATATTCAAGGATATATAAACAACACAAGGGTAAAATAAACAATCTACACAAGTGATAGGGTAATATGATGAGCAATACACAAAGACGATATAAGATATGAAAACAAGACTAAGAACGCCAATGCAATCACAAACAAAACGATATGATCACGGAGTTCGGTCCCCACGACCTACGTCTCCGCTCCTCACCTCGAGGAGATCTCCACTATCTCAACCGGGTTTTTTACGTTCACCCGAACAACGTTTACACCTCACAATACACTCACTATGCAATCACACCTCACACACTAAGTGTTGGTCCTAGCCCGTGTCCTCCTCCTCAAGTGCTCGGTTACAACCTCTCCCTAGGCACGTCAACCGACCCCACTCTTCTTGGATTCGACCCCGTCTCTCACCACACACTTCTCTCGGTGTACAAGTGTATTACAAGTGAATCCTCACAATTAAGCACAATACAAAGTGTTTGTTCTCTACAATTGAATATGAGAACGAATTATAAGCTCACTCTCTAAGTTACACAATCCCACAACCCAATTATACTATGAATGTAAATACAATAAGCTTAATGGTTGTGTGTGTACAAAGAGATAAATAAAATCAATTAAACTAAACTCAATATAAATCTAGCTTATAAAAATTATAATCAAAATAATAAATTGCTAGATGAGTTTAGAAACACTTCTCTAATGATGACAAGAGAGTAGGAGAAGAGTGAATGCTCAAACACCAAAGGATGATCTCCACTTGCTCTTGTGAATTTGAATTCACAAACTCAAACCCTCAATTGCTTAAAAGCTTCTTAAACCAAACTTAAACAAACACTAAACAAGTTTAAACCCTTGTTAAACTATTTTAAAACATTCTCTTAGCTTGTTTGAAGGATGACAACAATAGGGTATTTATACCCTCTCAAAACTCAGCCAAAAACCCAAATAAAAAGACAAAACAGTTCCCAGAAGACAGCTCAGAAAAATAGCCGTTAGTGTCTAACGGATCTATTGTCGGTCGACCGACAGAATGTTCGGTCGACCGAAAGAAAGAATTCGGTCGACCGATGGAAAATCCGGTCGACCGCGAGCAGGTCTGAAAAACAAAGAAACAAGCAGAGACTTCGTCGGTCGACCGGTGCGGTCGACCGACGGAAAATTCGGTCGATCGGACCGGTCGACCGACAGACTCTCTGTCGCCCAGTGA
>NC_033795.1:40527225-40593434 GCF_001876935.1 Asparagus officinalis
AACGTACAATGTATAATATATCATGCATATAAACAAGAAAGAATATACTCACAATATTTCTCCCCCTTTGACAACATCAAAAAGGGGACAAAAGAATTAAGAGAGCGAAAGCTCCCCCTATCATAAAGCATAGGTGAGTATAACACATAGAAGGATATAGGGATTGCTCCCCCTATCAAAATACCATATGGAATATATGAAATGAATATCATGGCAAACATATGTGAGCAAGCATAAATGAAAAATATGTTAAACACCACTCACATACAAAAAGACAATATGAGAACATATATAAATATATCAAGGTGAAAAACAGTGTCTCATATCAAAGAACATAAAAACCATTTGTATAGGTAGATTTATGAAATCAAAAGAAGAGAAACATGAGAATCATGCAAAAAGTTTTCAAATAAAAACAAATCAACCAAAAGAAATCATAAATCAAATTTTAAATCCAAAAACAATGTTTGATCAATCAAGAAAACTCTCTTTGTGGGATTTGATCAAACCACATATGGAATATATTATAAGGCACGAATAGATGATCCATAAGCACAAACACATAAATATCATCATATAAGTGAAATATAATGAATTCAAAGCAATAATCCAAAACAAAATCTTTAATAAAAGAATTTCATGAGAGGCAACAATATATCAAGCTCTTAAGCTTGTTCCAACCCATATAATCATACAAACCTCTCATCAAAATCAAGACTAATAATTATGAAAACAAAAGATTTGATAAAAGAAAAAATTATTTTCATAACAAAAAGATTTTAAAACTTAATTTTCAAAACCAAGAAAAAGAAAAAGTAAAAGTACGAAAATTCTTGGTTTAACAATCATTTTGGCACCCAAGAATTTTTGATGTCGGATTGGTTAGGGACATGACCCCTATCAATAAAGCTCAAAGCCCGAAGGTTACGAACCCTCTTGGGCACATATGATGCACGAACACGGTCAAAACAAAAATTGTGTAAATGACCTTTCCGATTGCAATTAGTGCAATGAAAGAGGCCCATTTGATTTTGTTGAGCATAAACATGTGCACGAGAAACATTAGAAACATTTGCAAACATGGATGATCTTTTAAAATTATTTTGCAAATGTGAAACTCTCTTTAAATCAAAACAAAATTTGGCCAAATGACCAAATCTACCACAATGGTCACATCTATACACATGAGCATGCTTGTGATGAACTTTATGAGTGTGTGCATGTACATGTGTGTGTGATGAAGAAGCCTTAAGAGATGCACAAGAAGCATTGATATTACTATTTTTAGATTTTTGCGCATCATAGCAAAATTTAGATAAATGGCCTTTACGACCACAAATAGAGCACTTATAAATTTTGCTATACATGTGTGCATGATGTGTGATATGGATGATCTTGATTTAGCACACATATCCATAAGCTTCTTATGATTATTAATGCATGTTTTTAAAGTTGAATCTAAAGATGAAATACTATTTTTCATAAGATTCAAATCTTCATTTTTAGGCACATATGCATTTTTAGAAGTAGAACATAAATAGTTATTAATAAAAGAAGCTGTATCATTCTTTATGTTCTCTACTTCTAATATGGCATCAATCTTAGCATGAGATAGGCTAGCAATAGACGAGATTAAATTTCCATTTTCCAAATTTAATAAATCATTGCTTTCTTTAAGCATAGTATTTTTATTTTCAATGACATCAAATTTGGACACTAGCTTCTCATGATCGGATTTTAAAACATCATGCTTGCTTTTTAAATCATTAAAATCATTTTGTAATTTGTTAAAGGCATGCAATAATTTTTCACTAGCACAAGCAAGTTCATCACTAGACAAATCATTGTTGGGTTCGAACTCGCAAACCTCACTAGGGCTATCACCTAGTGCACGTGTGCATGATGCTCCATATGAACTTGAAGCGGGATCCTCCAAAGCTTGTTTGATCACCTCCAAGTCCCCTTGATGTGCTTCTATGAATTTCCATAAATTGTAAGCACTATCAAAATGAACAAACTTGTTAGAACGAGAAAAATCAAGTGCATTAAGCATATATTCTAACACAACCTTGTTCATGGTAAATAATCTTTTATCATTTTTATTCCACTTGGATTTCTCCAAGCACAATATAAGCATCATCTATAATTTCCCATAAATCAAAATGTTTAGATCTAACAAATAGTTTAAATCTAACACACCATTGGGCATAGGGGAAATTGTCTAATCTAGGAGCAACACTAGAATCATAGCCTAAACAAGATGCATCATTCATATTCATAATTTGTAAAAATATGCAAGCAAGATGCAAATGCAATCAAAACAAGATTAGCACAAAAAGATAACTTGGATCTTTAACTCAAGGCGATTAGACCTTAAATCAAAGAGCACCAAGCTCTGATACCAATTGTTAGACCCTAGAGGGGGGGTGATTAGGGTCTTATGCTAATCTAATCCGATTAAATGCCAATTAAAACTTATTAATAAGTTATCCTAGCAAATATGACATACCACAAGATATATAAGCTAGGATAAGCAATGCAAACAAAGAGATATATCCTATATGATGAAGATGTATATATGCAAGGATATATAAACAACACAAGGGTAAAATAAACAATCTACACAAGTGATAGGGTAATATGATGAGCAATACACAAAGGCGATATAAGATATGAAAACAAGAATAAGAACGCCAATGCAATCACAAACAAAACGATATGATCACGAGTTCGGACCTTCCGTCCTACGTCTCCGCTCCCCACTCCCGGGGAGAAATCCACTATCAACCGGGTTTTCTACGTTCACCCGAATAACGTTTACACCTCACACTCAGTTTTCTAGCTAACCGAAAACTTTACAATCAACACACTATTGTAATCCCACTCTACACCCACTAAGTGTTGGACCTAGCCGTGTCTCCCTCAAGTGCTCGGTTACAACCTCTCCCTAGGCACGTCAACCGACGCCACTCCTCTTGGATTCGACCCCGTCTCTCACCACACACTTCTCTCGGTGTACAAGTGTATTACAAGTGAATCCTCACAACTAAGCACAATATAAATCAATTGATTGTTCTCAAAACAAGGTGAGAACTCAATTAAGCACAACTCTAAGTCACTAATCTCACAACCCAAAATTATACTATGATTACCTGAAAAGAGATCAGCAATTGGGTATTTATACCCTCTAAAAAACTTAGCCAAAACCCCAAAACAAATGACAGAAAAGTCCCCAGAAGACAGCTCAGAAAAATAGCCGTTAGTGTCTAACGGATCTATTGTCGGTCGACCGGAAATTTCGTTGGTCGACCGATGAGAGCAAAAACACGAAGAAAACAAACTGGACCATCATCGGTCGACCGGTGCGGTCGACCGATGGAGCTTTCGGTCGACCGGACCGGTCGACCGACAGACTCTCTGTCGCCCAGTGAGCACGAGAACACAGATCCGGTCGACCGGTGCGGTCGACCGCATTCTGATACAAACAAAAAATGTTTTGCTGATTTTAAAACACTGTTTAAAAATATCAGATAAATTCCAAAAAATATAAAACTTTGGGGAATGATTGTAGACATGATAATAAACATGCTATAGTGACTGGTTATCAGAAAGGACCTCCCAAATGAAAAATATCATCATTTTACAAAATAGTCCAAAACATGAAAACCTGAAAATTGATATTTTGATATTTTGACTTAAACAACATTTTGAAACCTTATGAAATGATTGTATAGACTTGATAAAAGATATAACATGTTGTTATGAAGTCTATAACCTAGAAATACAATATTTTTATAAAATTACATATTCTATGCAATGTTTTCAAAAACACAATAGTAAATATGAAATATATGATTTCATATTATAAACATGAAAGCCCAAAACCATACATGTATATATATAACTATATGTATACATAGAAAACAAAACTTATGTATGTATATATATAAAACTATATATATATATATAGAAACCAAAACTTGTGTGTATATATATAACTATATGTATACAAAGAAACCAATAAATGTGTGTGTATAGATAATTGAGCTTAACGTACTTAACACACATAATATAAATCCTAAACTAAATTTACCCAAGCTTGATCTTGATCTCCATTGAGCTCAACTTGGTACACTTGCGGATGAAGCTTGAACTTGATCTTTAACTTGAATTGTATAGGCACATAATATAAATCCTAAACTAAATTTACCCAAGCTTGATCTTGATCTCCATTGAGCTCAACTTGGTACACTTGCGGATGAAGCTTGAACTTGATCTTTAACTTGAATTGTATAGGCTTCAACCCGACATTCCGCCAACCTTCTTTGGATATCATCGTTGAAGCGCAATCCATCCAACCTCCAACTATGTTGGTTATCTATAATAAATAAGAAAACACAAATACTAGACAAACAACATTAGTGGTAAATTGTTTGTTAAACATCATCAAAACAAGAAGGCCAACAATATTCTTCGTTCAATTCCCCTTTATAAACTCCATGTTTGTCAGATTAATTTAAATGACTGTACATAAAATATTATGCACTAGCCACAGAGTTACCGTGGAATAACTTCTATAAAACTATGAAAATAACCGTGACCCATAACACGTCCGATCAAAGTAATATAATGAAAATTTTTAAAATATCTATTATTATAATAACTCAAAATAATCCTTTTAATTATAAACTAATCTTTTAAAAATCATTAATTTATTATTTCAAAATAATCATTTACAAAAATATAATCCTTAAATTATTTCTCATAATAATTATTCAAAAAATAATCTTTTTCCAAATCAATTCTTTTTAAAATTGTTTCTCATTATATCAATAACTAATCTTTTAAAATCATAAACTTATTTATTTAAAATAAATCCTTTTTAAAAAATAATTCCTTTTAAGATATTTATTATCATAATACTTTAAAACCAACCCCTTTTATGAAATAATTTCTTTTCTCATCATAATAAATTTAAAATAATTATTTTTCTCAAAATAAATTATTTTAAAATTTTTTATAAATTCTCTAAAATGATTCTGTTATCAAAATAAATAAGTTCTATCAAGCCCGGTACCACACCTTATTCACTGGTATATGGTTGTGAAGCCGTACTACCGCTAGAGATTTAGATTCCATCCCTATATGTCGCACTCGCAACATGGATGATGACTGAAGAAAGTCATCGACGATGTCTCGCAGAATTGGAGGCGTTAGATGAGAAGTGGCTCGAAGCTCAACAACACATTGAGTTCTATCAAGCCCGAACATCTAAGGCTTTTGACAAGAAAATTAAGCATAGTTCTTTTAAGGAAGGAGAGTTGTTCCTTACTGTTCGATGACCTATGATACTCAACTCCAAAAGAAAGAAAAGTTCCAACCCAAATGGGAATGACCATTCGTGATAGAAACAGTCTATTCGAATGGAGCTTACCGTCTCGTCAAACCAAATAGCGATAAGATCTTGATGCCTATCAACGGCAAATTCCTGAAGAAGTACTACCTATAGTCTTCCTTTAATTCTTCATATACTCTGACAAGTATACGAGTATAAACTGCTCCTTCATATACTTTGACAAGTATACAAGTATAAAATGCTCCTTCACATACTCCGACAAGTATATGAGTATAAATTGCTTTTTCATTCCTCCCGACAAGTATACGAGTATAAACTGCTCTTTCATACCCTCCAATTGGCGCACGAGGCTAAACCGCTCCTTTCCTCCCACTAGTGCATGAGGCTAAACTATTTATTTCCTCCAACTGGTGCACGAGGCTAAACTGCTCCTTCCCTATGACTAATATACGAGGTTAAACTGCTCCCTACACTTCCACTTTGGTCAAACCTTTCTACAGTTAGGACCAAAGCCAAAATCCTCTCTCGATTTATTCCTCGAACGAGAGGTCAACCAAATTGAATGATCAAACATTTAAATAGTTAGGATCGTCTCAAACCCCCACATTCTCCAGATAATTAGGGCCAAAGCCAAAGTTCCTCACCAATCCTCTCTAATAGGACGGCAGGTGTCTAAAACTATCATGTTAATAATCACCTCTAATAGTCCCCTTCAAATTTTCCCTGTCGATCCTCTTTAACAGGACGACGAGCCTACTCCAATTATCACGTTAACAGTCATCTCTGATAAATCAACTTACCAATCCTCTTCAATGGGATGGTAAGTCCACAAAGTTGCTCAAAATCATAACAAACTCCTATTGTCACGTTAACAGTCACCTCTGACAATCAACTTACCAATCCTCTTTAATAGGATGGTAAGTCCCCAAAGTTACTCTAATCACAACAATCCAATCAACTTACTATAGACTGTCTAAAAATTACTACAGATAGTTGATCTCCATCAAACACCGATGATGGAAGTTACAATTTGACGGTTTCCAGGAGACTATAATTTGAAGATTTTCACGTAGATCGATGAAGGTTATAATCTGACAACCTTTATAATAACCGATGAAAGCTCTAATCAATAGTCTTCATAATCAATAGCGAGAGTTACAACCTGACGACTCTCACATATCAAACAGTTAAAGCAAAGATTATAAAATGACGATCTTTGCAACGCTCTGACAAAAAGAGACTACAAATTAACGATCTCCTCAAACCAAGATGTGGAAGTTCTCCCCACATTTCAGCATTAAGACACAGCGACAATTCAACCGCAGACGCAGCTCCTTATCAGCCATAGCTGACATAGTTCAAGCCCATGGACGCAGCTCATGTTCGGCCACAAACGCAGCCTCCGAAAGCTGCCAAACGCAGGTTCCAACAAGCTGCCAATGCAGCTTACAAATTGCTACAAACGCAGCTTCCAAATTGCTGCAAACGCAGCTTTCAAATGCTACAAACGCAGCTTTCAGACGCTACAAAGGAGCTTCTAGACGCTGCATTTGGACGCATAATTCATGCCAGAACGTGGATTTTGTGTTTGACTCGTTCAAACACGGCCTGAACGGTTTTAAAACCATTTCCCATGATCTGAGGGGATCACAACTCCACTCGGGAGTGATTTAGGGGGCGGTTACATCCCATTAGTCCCACAAAGGAGTGATTTTAGGGGCGATTACACCCCCTAATCGCCTATAAATAGCTGAAAGATCAGCTTAGTTCAAAAAGAGAGGGGGGTATCTTTGGATCTTGGAGAATTTTAAAGATCTAGAGATCGGCTTCTTCGGATCATCTTCTCGATAACAGATTCTTGGGGCTATCTTCGTGCTTGGCTTGTCTAACCAATTACGGTTAAGATCAATCAACTTTTTTACAAGAGTTTAAACTCACTCTGAGTTATCAATTCGTTCAGAGTTTCAAACTTGTCACACAAGTCCTCAACAGTATCAAATCGTGAGGAGAAGATACCGTTCTAGTGAAACAAGACGTTCGGATCGTCAACGAGAAGCAAACTCGACGTGAGCATTCGAGAGAGGCATCTCATTGCTACCGTGAAGAATCCAGTATTAAACAAAGAGGAGAATTTACATTAATTCTCCTCTCTTTTGTAATCAGAAATCCAAATTGTAATTGAGATTGAGAGAATACAAATCAAATTTCTTTCATTTTATTTACTACAAATTTTCCACCAAACAAAAGATAGCGACTCCGCTGGGGACAAGCTTCTCTGATAACGAAGTGGTGGCGTAATCCTATGCCAATCTCGCTGGAATAACCGTCGAAACTCTTATTGTTGAGTTTGATCAAGCCAAGTATGCGGAAGTTCTTTCCTTTAGATCCCTTAGCCCCAAGGCTATATGCAAGATCCACAAAGTCCTCAAAGAGACAAAAGCTCCAACTGCTCTAATTGCAGCCGAATCACCTAAGGAAGATCTCTCCTTTGGGTTAGATTGCTCGGGCAACCCCTCCTCCGATGGAGTGGGCTCAGCTTCAGCCAAACCCACACCAAGACGAAGGGTATCGGGTCACAAGAGGCCCATTAAGGCGATAAACTTGATCAACACAGATGGTGACATTGCTACAAAGGTCTTGAAGCAGGCTAAGAAGAACGTCGCTTGACGAAGGAGGAGATCCCTATGACGAGCACATCTCTATGAATGTCGATCTTCAAGTCAACACGAGCTTCATGTTTGTGAGCCTAAACGCGACGTTGTTCTCTACGTTTCTGCTTCAGAATGCAAGCCTCACGTCTATGAGTCCAAACATAGGCTATGTGTGAATAAGACTAAACACAGCCCTCAGTGGTGTATTGTACAGTCAAAACGCAGCCTTCAGGAGTGCGTTCCATTAACTAAACGTAACTCTCAGGGATGCATTTTAGAACCAAAAAGAATATTTCAAAACTGTATTCCACTAGCAAAATGCAGATCGCAGGACTATGTTTCACCAGTAAAACCTGAACCTCAGGCATGTATTCGGGTAATGAAATTCAATACAGAACCTGGTGTATATAGTGGAGCTTCGGGGTGCTACCCCGAACCTTACCAGGGGGTCGTCCACTTCCCCCGGACCTACCCGCCAGGTCCGCGGCGCCCCCTGGACCCTCGAATACTCTGCGCAGTGTGATTAGATCGAGGGGCGGATATAATAAGTCTATGGATTCAAGACATCTCAACCATATCCATACTCACCAGGAGCCAGTCCCGTCCAATCATAGACTGGGCATTCCAATTCAAACCTTACGGTCAGTGAGTAATTCTTTTGAGTCTTTGCAACAGATTTGAGAGGGTTCATATCAAGAGAAAGACTGATACGAGTTACTCGTTCATGCCAATGCGAACGACTAATTTTTGTGATTCTCTCGAGACGCCAGTGTTGCTCATGCGCAGTCAATTTATCGATGTTCAACCGACCAATGAACGTCACTTTGCTCAATAACCGACGATGTTCTCATAGGAAGAAGACTTTGGAGGATGAATACCTTGGAGTCACTTCTAACATGGTCAGCAGAGGGAGTTCATCACTCCCTAGCTCCGATGAGTCAGAGGAAGATCAGTCTCCTGACTTGAAAGACCTCTTGAATAGGTCCGATGGAATTTATCAACATACTCGGACTCGAACGGGAGCCATTAGTCCAGTTAACTATCAAAGATTAGCCAGAGGAACCAATTCTGAGGATGAACACTCAGCCATTGCAGAGTCTTAATCATCAAGATCTTTTGTTGAACATGAGAGCTCCGCTTATATGACGGAAAACCATGAAGATCTCTCAAAAAGGGTTGCTGAGCAGGAGGCCATGCTCCAAGCACAACAGGAAACCATCAATCAACTTCGGGATATGATGGCTCAAATCATTGCTAATATAGCCCATTTCCAGAAAGCTGAGTCACAACCTCAGTAGGATTCCTCCCGGAAAGGAGGATCGTCTACATCGAAGGTGAAACAAAAAGTGAACGAGACCTCTAATCAAGAAGCTCATCACATAGTCTCTTCATCTGAAGAAGAGAAAGATGCCGAGAATGAGCAGAATCCTCAATCGGCCAAAATGGAAGAATTAAAAGCCCACCTCAATGTCATTGCTAATAGAAGTGAGCTCCAAGATGAAGGAGTTGTCAGGCCCTATCTTGCCAAATGGGATGCAGCCCCTTATCCTCCAAAGTTTGAGGTCCCGACGCTACAAACTTTCAACGGTACAGAATTACCGAACCAACATATCTATCATTTCAAGACACGGACTGGGAATGTGATATCAAATGATGCTATACTGGCCCGATTATTCATTAGCACCCTCAAGGGAGTTGCCTTTGAATGGTTCAGGAAACTACCTACGGGATGTATCCAAAAGTGGGTGGATCTACAGAGACTCTTCCTGTCAAGATTCTTTGACGAGGATACAGAAGTCTTCATCCATACCCTTTTCACCACTAAGCAGAAAAAGAGGGAGTCCGTCAAAGCCTTCGTCAAAAGGTTTCGAAACATCGCTCTGCGATGTCCGACAAATATGACACAGTCTACCTTAGTGGAGACCTATCAACACAACTTACAGACCGACCTTCTAGCACAAATGAGGGTTGCAAAATGTCGTTCCTGGAGACAACTAATCTCTCAAGGTGAACATGCTCAAAAGATTATTGTCAGGATCAAAGCTGAAGAACAAAGTAGACAGGATCAACCTGAGCATTCGGACCAAACCCAATCTTATCAGTCAGAAGAGGAAGATACTATGACCACTGAAGCCAATCCTCTTTAGTAGGATGCCAGGTCCCACAACTATCACGTTAATAGTTACCTCTGATTGTCAAACTCGTTAGATAATGGCTTACTAAGCGATGTGCCATGTCTACCCTTTTTCCCCCTGCACTTGTTCAAGACTGGGGGTTGGTTTATTTGTAGTTCATTCGATTATGAGTAATAATTTTCTGAGTTGTCATGTTTAATAGAATACCTCTATCAACCACAAAATCCGCCAAAACTATTAAGTTAACAGTTAGCTCTGATAGTCTATCAATCTGTCAATCCTCTTTAATAGGATGGCGGGTCCACAAAACTATCACGGTAATAATTACCTCTGATAGTCTATCAATCTGCTAATCCTTTTTAATAGGATAGTAGGTTCATAAAACTATCAGGTTGACAATTACATCTGATAGTCCATTCCCCCACCAATCCTCTTCAGTAGGACGGAGGGTCCATCAAAACTATCATGTTAAAATTTACCTCTGATGGTCCATTTTCTCCAAATTCCCCCACCAATCCTCTTCAGTAGGATGGAGGGTCTATCAAAACTATCACGTTAACAGTTACCTCTGATAGTCAAACTCGTCAGATAATGGCCTACTAGGTGATGGGCCTCTATTCCGACTTGATGGATAGTGGTCCACAAGACAATATGTCATGTCTACCCCTTTTTGTCTTCCCCTGATAAGTCTTAATCAAGACTGGGGGTTGGTTACTTAGAATCCACTGGATTAAAGGTAACGAATCTTTCATATCGTCGAGTTAATATTATACTTCTGACGATCATCACCTCCATGGAGTATGAATTTAGTTTGCATCACTCCTAATTTGTTACGTTAACAATACACCTCTGACAATCAACTTATCAATCCTTATCAATAGGATGATAAGTCCTCAAAACTGCTTAAATCGCAATCTTCTCCAGCAAGACACTAAGTCTTCAAAATTTTATTCAAATCACAAGTACAAAACTCTTGTCATGTTAATATCACACCTCTGACAACCCACTTATTAATCCTCTTCAATAGGATGATAAGCCCACAAAGTTTCTCCGATCACAACAAATTTCTGTCTTGTTAATATCAAACCTCTGACAAATTCACTTATCAATCCTCTTCAATAGGATGATAAGTCTACAAAGTTGCTCTGATCGTAACAAATTTTTGTCATGTTAATATCAAACCTCTGACAAATTCACTTATCAATCATCTTCAATAGGATGATAAGTCCACAAAGTTGCTCTGATCGTAACAAATTTTCGTCATGTTAACACCAAACCTCTGACAATTAACTTATCGACTCTCGGCAATAGAGCGATAGGTCCTCAAGGTTGCTCCGATCGCAACAAATTCTTATCACGTTAATCCCACACCTCTGATAAAATCCACTTATCGACTCTCCCCAATAGAGCGATAGGTCCTCAAAATTGTCCCGATCGCAATATTCTTCTTGTCTTGTTAATATCACACCTCTGACAAAATTAACTTATCGACTCTCTTCAATAGAACGATAGGTCTACAGACCCGTCAAGTTAATATCACACCTCTGACGACACAATCCACTTATCGACTCTTTTCAATAGAGTGATAGGTCTACAAACCCGTCAAGTTAATATCACACCTCTGACGACACAATCCACTTATCGACTCTCCTCAATAGAGCGATAGGTCCACAAACCAGTCAAGTTAACATCATACCTTTGACGACCAAACCAACTTATCAACTCTCTTCGATAGAATGATAGGTCCATAAAATACTGTTAGGTTAACATCACACCTCTAACAGTCAACCCCCCAATAAACTTGTTAATCCTTTTTTCGAAAAGAATAGCAAGTTTTTATTATAAAATCCCTAGCGGATTAAAGATTTTCTGGAATTATCCTAGTGATAACCAAGAAAATTTCTGAATTTCACTCTAAGTGAAAATTCATACCAAGTTAATACTACACCTCTGGCACTTCCAACTTCTTTCAGTGTTTCAAGTGAAAATATAACATAGGAAGAAAAAGTGACAAAATCTACGTATTTAATATCGTAGACAGTGATTATCATTAAATTAATAATCTCTGAATCCATACCTTGCATGTATGGGGAATTTTATCCTGAATTCTAAGTAGGGATAAGTCAACGCCTAATACACGTTGCCGGTTAGTCTTTGACCGTAAAAAGGACAAAAGCCCACGTATTCAACATCGTGGTATGTCATTATTAATAACGCTAAAATCCATGCCTTACATGCATGGGGAACTTTATCTCAATCCCTAAATAGAGATAAGTCTACATCTCACATGTTGTCGGGTGATCCGTTCCCACGAAAATGACCAAGTCTACGTATTCAATATCATAGCACCAAAAATCTATGTTTTTCATGCATGTGAGATGTTATCTCGATCTCTAAATAGAGATAAGTCTGCATCTAACACGTGCTACCGGGTAGCTTATTCCCGTAATAATAGCAAAGCCTACGTATTCAATATCGTAGCAGGTTGTTATTAATAACACCAGAATCCATGCCTTACACGTATGAGGGACTCTATCTCGATCCCTAATTAGAGATAAGTCTACGCCTAACACACGTTGCCATTTAGTCTTTTTTCATAAAAATGATAAAGTCTATGTATTCAAAATCATAGCATTAAGTCTAAGAGGGTTCATTCTCTTAACACAACGTTACATGCGGAACGGACTTAGACAATCCACATGCTAGCCCGACTCAAATGGTAATAAAAAAAGGCTTATCAAATCTGTTAAGGGCTGAGGGTTTGCCAAAAATCCTATGCATGTTTGTAGGCTCATCAGCTTAATGGATGTGAGCCGAGACTTGAAACAAATGAGCTAAAGACAAGTCTCATAGACTTAGTCAAAAATGTATGAAAGCCACCTTCGCGTCTCAAGTCAAAATGCCAAGGTCAGACCCGTGTTGCAAAAACCACAACGTCGAGGTCACACCCGGGATACAAATTTAAAACACAAGGGTAAGACCCGCATCTCAAGTTCAAAATGCAGGGGTCCACTCCCACATTCCAGAAGCAGGATTATAACGCATACCTTCATACGGGTCCTACGTGACAAATCCCTTCAACCAAGATGCCATCGAAACGAGTGCAAAGAATAACTCCTTTATGACATGGAATTAACATCTCCAAGATCAGAGTTGAGATCCAAAGTATTTTGAAAATTCGTCCCAGTCAACCGCAAACTTTTGAAAACTTTGGAGGGAGTTCTATAGTCTGTCTAAAAATTACTACAGATAGTTAATACCCATCAAATACCGATGATGAAAGTTCTAATTTGACGGCTTCCAGAAGACTATAATTTAAAGACTTTTATGTAGATCGATAAAGGTTACAATCTGATAACCTTTATAATAACCGATGAAAGCTCTGATCAATACTCTTTATAATCAACAGCGAGAGTTACAACCTGACGACTCTCACATATCAAAGAGCTGAAGCAAAGATTATAAAACGACGATCTTTGCAACGTTCTGACAAAAAGAGACTACAAATTAACGGTCTCCTCAAACCAAGACGCAGAAATCCTCCCAACGTTTCAGCATTAAGACGCGGCGCCAATTCAACCGCGGATGCAGCTCATTATCAGCCATAGCTGACGTAGTTCAAGCCCACGGGCGCAGCTCATGTTCGGCCACAAATGCAGCCTTCGAAAGCTACCAAACACAGCTTCTAAGCTGCTAATGTAGCTTCCAACAAGCTGCAAATGCAGCTTCCAAATTGTTACAAACGCAGCTTCCAAATGCTACAAACACAGCTTCTAAACGCTGCAAACGCGCTTCCAGACGCTGCGTTTGGACGCAGAATTCATGCCAGAATATGGATTTTACATTTGACTCGTTCAAACACGAGCTGAACGGTTTCAAAACCATTTCTCACGATTTGAGGGGATCACAACTCCACTCAAGAGTGATTTAAGGGGCGGTTACATCTCATTAGCCCCACAAAGGAGTGATTTTAGGAGCGGTTACACCCCCTAATCGCCTATAAATAGCTGAAAGATCAGCTTAGTTCAAAAAGAGATGGGGGTATCTTTGGATCTTGGAGAATTTTGAAGATCTAGAGATCGGCTTCTTCGGATCATCTTCTCGATAACAAATTCTTGGGGCTATCTTCGTGCTTGGCTTGTCTAACCAATTACGGTTAAGATTAATCAACTTTTTACAAGAGTTTAAACTCGCTCTGAGTTATCAATTCGTTCAGAGTTTCAAACTTGTCACACAAGTCCTCCATAGTATCAAATCGTGAGGAGAAGATACCGTTCTAGTGAAACAAGACATTCGGATCGTCAACGAGAAGTAAACTCGACGCGAGCGTTCGAGGGAGGCATCTCATCGCTACCGTGAAGAACCCAATATTAAACAAAAGGGAGAATTTACATCAATTCTCCTCTCTTTTGTAATCAGAAATCCAAATTATAATTGAGATTGAGAGAATACAAATCAAATTTTTTTCATTTTATTTACTACAAATTTTCCACCAAACACTTACCAATCCTCTTCAATAGGATAATAAGTCCTCAAAGTCACTCTAATCATGACAATCTAATCAACTTACTAATCCTCTTTAATAGGATGGTAGGTCCTCAAAGTCGCTCCGATCGTGACAATCTTATCATATTAACATTACACCTCTGACAATTCACTTATCAATCCTCTTCAACAGGATGATAAGTCCACAAAGTCGCTCCGATCGTGACAATCCTATCATGTTAACACTACACCTCTGACAATCCAGTTATCAATCCACTTCAATAGGATAATAAGTCCTCAAAGTCGCTCCGATCGCGACAATTCTATAATGTTAACACTACATCTCTGACAATCAACTTATCAATCTTACTCAATAGGATGATAAATCCTCAAAGTCGCTCCGATCACGATGATCTTGTCACGTTAACACCACACCTCTAACAATCAACTTATCAATCCTCCTCAGTAGGATGATAAGTCCTCAAAGTCGCTCAGATCGTGATAATCCTGTCATGTTAACACTACACCTCTAACAATCTACTTATCCATCCTCTCTAATAGGATGATAAGTCCTCAAAGTCGCTCCGATCGCGATAACCCTATCATGTTAACATTACACCTCTGACAAATCAACTTACCAATCCTCTTCAATAGGATGGTAAGTCATCAAAGTCGCTCCGATCACGACAATCCCGTCACGTTACCACTTAACCTCTGACAAAATTCCTCGTCAATCCTCTCCAATAGGATGGTGGGCCTCTAAAACTATCACGTTAACGATTACCTCTGATATTTAACTTCGTCATTCTCGCAAATGATGTTATCCGATCAGTCATCACACTCCTATGTTCCTGAATAATTTGATCCATGCCAAGCGTTCTAAATATCCATAGAACAATCAATGATAGAGTCTATCATGCGATGTGCTACTATTCTAATCAGTCGTAACACTCATACATCCCTAAATGATCTGATTATCCTAACACCGTCATTCCTACAAATGACGTTGTTCGTCGATAATGGTCTACCAAGCAATGTGCCCTATCGACTGCACATTTCTGAGTAACGACCTACCAAGTGATGAGTCGTTATTCGGGCCCTTGAGCGATCACTTATATAAGCGGTCACTTATTTTTAGGCCAAGTTGTTATATTTAATGATATCGCCTAACCTAATTACAACTTAATAGTTGTAATTAACTTAACCCAACGCCTCAAATGGCTAAGGGTAGAGAAGAAATTTTAGCGTTAAGTCTAAAAGAAACTTCTCGACAACTCATCATACTGAGGGGAATAGTATGGCTAGCTCGATTCAAACGATAGTCAGTAAAGGCTCATCAAATCTGTTGATAGCTGAGGGTTTGCTAAAAATCTTAGTTGGCAATCATTAGCTGCGACTGAAGAGTTTAAATTTGCCAAGCTCGTTGGAAAGCTCCTCACTCTGTCCGAACGGAGATCATTCTACAGGTATTAAGATCCAAAGTATTCCAGACCCAATGCAACCCAATTTGGATCTGAAAACTTTAGAGGGGGTTTTGTAGGCAATAAAATTACCTCTATCCCTGCACAGCAACTTAGAACAAGTGAAAGAGCTCAACGGTCCATTTGAACGAAGTCAGGCCCATCTGAATGAAGTCAAACCCACCGATGAGGGAGACAAACATCTTATATAGGAGAAATCTCAATGGTCGAGATTCGCCAGCTCAGTCAAAACGAGCAGTTCAGATCGCTTGCAACGGTTTGATTCGGCACTTTGAATCGAACGGCCACAAGCACGGTGGGACGTTCAGAATTCCAAAACGAATGGCTAAGATGAAACAGTTCGACCGAACTGTTAGGATCTCTCATCGAATCGACGGCTGAGATCAAATGCATCACTAATTCCATGGATCAGATCGAGCGCGTGAAGATGAGGCCGCCTCGTCAGATCACATTTAATGTGATCTGACATGCCCATGTCGCCTTAGATGGCAAGTGCTAGAAACCGCTCACAGACACGTGACTCACCTACCACCGACCTGGGCCTTACCTGCAATGATCCAACTAGCCTGTAAGAAAAATATCACCTGGCGACGTTTAAATCTCACCCGCGCACCCGCGCATTTAGGAGCTCGCCTGCCAATGGCTTAAGCTCGCCTGAAGATTCGAGCTCACCTACACTTTATCAAGCTCGCCTGAAGAGCTCAACTCAACCAAGGGGCTCAAATTCACCCAAACCAATGACAGTGATCCTCTTCATTCAAAGTGTTCTAAACCACATGCAACCATATTTAGGTCTAAAAACTTTGAAGGGGGTTTTGTAAACAATAAAAATTTCCTTTACACAAGAGGACTCAAACCTCGCCTATTTGAGTTCGCCTGCGTGTTCAAAGCAAGCAAAGCTCGCCTGCATTTAAGAGGCCAAGCAAAAGCTCGCCTGTTTGCTTGACTTGCCAGCACAAGTCAAGCTCGCATGCATTCAAGAGGCCAAGTAAAAGCTCACATGTTTGCTTGACTTGCCAGCACAAGTCAAGCTCGCCTGCATTCAAGAGGCCAAGCAAAAGCTCGCATGTTTGTTTGACTTGCTAGCACAAGTCAATCTCACCTACATTCAAGAGGCCAAGCAAAAGCTCGCCTGTTTGTTTGGCTCTCCTGCATGAGCCAAACCTCACCTATTTGTTTGGCTCGCCTGCATGTGCCAAACCTCGCCAACCTCACATATTTGCTTGACTCACAAGCACGAGTCAAGCTCGCCTAATTATCGAGCTCGCCAGCACGAGCTCAACCTCGCATGAACACCTTGCTCGCCCGCACGAGTCAAGCCCGCCTGTGGTGAGTTCGCCCACACGAACTCAACTTGTCAACGAACACCAGCTCACACACTCGAGGGTCCTGCTAGCTAACCCCACCTGTTCGCCAAGCTTGCCTGCAAGCTCGTTTGAACGTTCAATCAGCTCTCAAGCTTGCCTACAAGCCTGTTAGCCCCGCCTGAATAGTGAAAGCGGTTTCTTGCTTGTGGGAGTGGGCCCACCCACTTTCCACGTCATGGGTGATGGGGCATGGCTCCCATCACCCCTAAAGTGGTATCATCCCATAGCTATAGGGGGTCACGTCTTATAGCTATAGAGAAAGTATGCTACTCCTTACTCCTATTAGTGATCACATCCCACAAATCAAGGGATGGCCCATGTCATTCTTTGCCTATTTATAGGACCCTTTTTCCAACGTGAAAGGGGTTCAGCTTACAATTTAGTGAAGAAGTTGGGCATTTTCAAGACTCTTCAACCAGAGGCTGGATCATTTGGGAATTCTCCCTTAAGACTCTTGGCTTCTTCTTGGCTCCCTCAAGGCTCCTCAAACAGAGATCTTCATTAGCTTGCTTGGTAGAACTTTCCTAACTTTTTGCTTGGATTGTTGAAGTAGACTCAATCTGAACTCTCAGATTTGAGACTCTTGGCTTTTTGCAAACTTTTTGCTTGGATTGTTGAAGTAGACTCAATCTGAACTCTCAGATTTGAGACTCTTGGCTTTTTGCAAACTCTTGCACATTAGCACTCAATCTGAACTCTCAGATTTGAGACTCTTGGCTTTTTGCAAACTCTTGCACATTAGCCTTCTCTAAGCATTCGGCATTGATACTCATCAAGCTCAAGTATTATCAAACTCAATCACACAAGAACTTCTACTGTGTACTGAAGCTTAATCGCAATTTCGATCGGATCATCCAAGGGAAGCAAACTCGACGCAAGCATTCGAGTAAGGCATCCTATCGCTACCGAAGAACCCACATTAAACAAGAAGAGAATTCTCTTTTTTTCTGTTGTAATTGTTGATCTTTAGTTTGTAATAATAGATTCTTATTAATACAAACAATCCCTCTTCAGAGAAATTAATTTTTACCAACCTACATCCCTTCACCAACCTGGTCACTCAACTCCCTTTTAACTTCAGCCACTATTTCAGGTTCTTTGGTGTAGGTAAGTCTTTCATCAAGCATGGTAGCATAAGTAGCTATCTCATTGTCACCATCATCAGATGCTCCATTCTTTACTAAGCATTTCTCAAGTGGATCACTTGAGATATATCTAGTAAAGTCTTCTCTAACCACCATGTCAATTGTATCAATCCTGCAACAAATATCATCAATTAGTGAAAATTTTATAGCAAAAGACAAGTTAAAATTCACCTTCTCATCCCCTATATTAAGAGAGAGCTTCCCATTCTTCACATTAATTACCGCACCAGTGGTAGCAAGGAAATGTCTTCCTAATATAATGGGGATTTAAGAGTCCTCAATTTCAAGAATAACAAAATCAACAGGAATATAGAATTTACTAAGCTCGATAGGGACATCTTCTAATATACCTACCAGATATTTAACTGATCGATCTGCTAATTGGAGGGAAATGGTAGTAGGCTTCAAATCTCCCATGTGCAAGTTGTTGCATATAGACAATGGTATAAGACTGACACTAGCACCAAGATCATATAGAGCATGACTAATTGACATATCACTAATTGTGCAAGGAATAGAAAAAGAACCAAGATCTTTAAGCTTAGGTGGTAACTTATTTTGAATGATGTCACTACACTCCTGGGTCAAGGCTACAGTCTCTTATTCCTCTAATTGTCTATTATTTAATGGAATCTCCTTTAAGGATTTAGCATAGGAGGGCAATTGAGAGATGGCTTCAACGAATGGGATGTTAATGTGCAATTTTTTTTTTTAAGATTTCTACAAATTTCCCAAATTGCTTTTCCAACCTAGCCTTAGCTTGGCTTTGAGGAAAAGGTAGTGGAAGCTTGTAAGGTGCATAAGCTACATATCTCTCAACCTTCTCCCCTTTCTCACCAATATGCTCTTTCTCACTTGTCACCAACTTCTCACTCTCATCAACCACATCCCCATGATCATTCCTCATCACTAGTCCCTCTTAACTCTTTTCCACTCCTAAGTGTAATGGCATTGATAGTTCCCTTGGGGTTAGTTTCAGGTTGTCCAGGAAACATCCCTAAAGACCTAGAAGAAGAGGTAGATTGTTAGGCCACTTGTGTGATTTGATTCTCTAGCATTTTGTTTTGGGTGGCTAAAGAATCAACCTTAGAGGTTAGGTTCTTAATGGCATCACTTATGATCCTATTTTGATTTCTAAATTCTTTATTCTGCTTATTCTGGGATGTCGCAAAATTCTCCATCAAGGTCTCCAAGTTGGACTTTTGGGGACTGGGGTAAGGGAGTCTAGGGGCCTGAAAACCTAGAAAATTAGAGTGAGGAATTAGATTCTAGGGTGGATTTTTATAGGATAATTTAGGATAATTTGTCAACCCCGGGTTGTATGTATTGGAAAATAGATCCCCTTTCTGATTAAAATTATTCACATAGTTAACATGCTCAGATAATGGTGCATCAGGGGAAGGAGGGTTTCCATCCTGACATTCCACAGCAAAATGTCCAATAATACCACATATTTCACAATTAGTAGACCTAGATGCTACTGAATTCATGCTCATCTTATCAAAATTTTGAAATAAAGCATCTACCTTAGAAGCAATGTGGTCTAATGCATCTACATCGTACCTCCCGCTCTTTTTGGGTAAAGAGTGCTCTCCCGACCACTGGAAATGGTTCTGTGTCATATCCTCTATGAGTTGTCTTGCATTTTACACACTTTTATTCATTAATGCACCACCAGCTACAACATCCATGGTCATCCTAGTGTTGTAGAGAAAACCGTTATAGAAAGTGTGAATTATGAGCCAATCCTCTAACCCGTGATGTGGACACACCCTTAGAAGGTCTTTGTACCTTTCCGAAGCATCATACAATGACTCTCGTTCTTTCTGAGTGAAGGTCGTTATCTGATTCCTTAACTGGGCTGTTTTGTTTGGAGAGAAATATTTAGCAAGGAACGCCGCTGAGAGTTGGTCGCATGTAGTGATGGAGCCCAGTGGAAGTGATTGCAGCAAAGCCTTTGCCTTGCCCCTTAGTGAGAAGGGAAACAACCTTAGCTTGATTGCGTCATCTGACACTCCATTCATCTTCAAGGTGTCATAATACTCCATAAAGATTGAGATATGGAGGTTTGGATCTTCAGTTGGAGTACCCCAAACTGGTTTTGCTTAACCATGGAGAGAAGTGAAGGTTTGAGTTTGAAGTTGTTGGCAGTAACATTAAGCTTTATACTGCTAGACTGGGAGCCATGGTTGGTCAGTGATGCAAACTCATTCAAGGATCGGTCTTGATTGCCTTGGTCTTCTTGGTCTGCCATGGTGTTTTTTTTTCAAACTGCCCTCTGTTTCTCGTACCCACTTCCTAATACCATGGAAGGTCCTTTCAATCTCGGGATCAGACTCGATTGGTTCTCCAAGTCGTAGGGATCGGGGCATACAAGGGTGCCTGCACAAGAAAGCAAAGAAACAAGTCAAACGTAAAAATAAAAAAATAAAAAAATAAAAATGAAAGAAAGGGTCTAGTCTAGTCAAACAATAAAGTAAGTCAATATTAACAATGCCGAAGTCCTTAGGAACGACGCTAAAAACTTGATCGCCCAAATCCGCAAGTGCACAGATATCGTTGGAGCGATACAATATCGTATCCTCAGGGACTTCGTTGTTAATTACTGATTTTCATTGTTTATGACTATCTAAACCAACCATATTAGGAGGTTTGGTTTTAACAATAGAAAAATAATGAACTAACTAGTTGGTATCAATAACAGATTCAATCAATTAAAAGAACCTAGGATCAAACTTTGGTTTCAACTCTGGTTTGAATCAACAAATTAATCAATCATTATCAAACCGTTCAATTCATTAGGAATGACTAACCTATGATAACTTTTAGCCTATTTTGACGACTAGAAGGCGTGCTTAATTCAGTCTAACAACCTATACATTAAGTTCATGTTAGTCCTTTACATTCCCGAGAATTATTAACATACTTTCGTGATCAATCAATTCCCGTTTAATTACTATTTTCCAGCATCAATTCAATCTTTCAGTACAAATTAACATCCTAAAAGAGTCAATGGCCAAATGAATTAACCCTAGGTAATCAGATACTAGTAATTGAATAATGCAAATCAAATGATTATCAGTAACACAGAATCAATTCATCGATTTACAACCATAATCGAATCTAATTCGATCCTAGAAAAAATGATTACTCACACATAATTGAAATAGAAAACATGTAATAATGTATGAGATCATAATCAAAATCAAGAAAACAATATAGATAATAAAAATAAACTATAGCATCGAAATCGAGATGTTGACAACTCTCCACAACCAATAGATTGCAAATCAAAAGAAATCCTACACAAAGTTGTAGAAAGATTTGGAAAACAAGAAGAAAGAAAAAGAGAAAAATCTCCAGCCAGCCGCCCCCCTCTCAAATACCTCTAGATGTTCTTTTTAAAGTATGGAAAAGATATCTTAACTGATAATAACCGTCAAATCTTTTAAGATCGTGTGAGAAACTAAATGCTGACATCCAACACAGTCGTGTAGATCAACATGGCTAGGAAGTGTTCATCTTTGTTGCTCTGTTCCTTCTAGTTACTCTTCTGCACTTCAACACTCAGGTGTTGTTGGACCCTGGGGGACCGTGTAGCCTCTTTCCATGCATTCCTTGACTCCTTTTTGGCTCTGAATCCGTGCTTAGCTCCAATGTTTCCTACACAATACACAAAGAGAGCAGTAAACAAGAACAATGAAGCTAAACAGGGCCAAAACATAAGGAAATCACATAAAATAACAAGAAATCAAAGGTGAAACATAGTCAAAAGATAGAAAATAATCATGTTTATCAGTTTTACAACTAATAGCAGTAGATGGCGACCAATTCACTAAGTAACAAGCCATATTCACTACTTCCGCCCAGTATTCCTTACCTAAACTTGCATTGAACATCATACAATGAGCTTCCTCTAATAAGTCTGTTCATACATTATGCCACTCCATTCTATTGCGGCGTGTGAGAGACTGTACGATGTCTAACAATTCCCTCCTTCTTACAGAACTTATTAAATTCTCATCCACAAAACCCAATGTCATTATCAGTTCTAAGCTTCTTAATCAGCCTCTCAATCTGCTTCTCAATCAAAGACTTCCACTACTTGAAAGTCACAAGCACCTCATATTTATGTCTCAAAAAGTAGACCCAAACCTTCCTGGAGTAGTCATCAATGAAGGTCAACAAATATCTAGAATTACCACCCTTCGAGGCAACTTGAAAAGGTCCCTAAAGATCTGAATGGATATAATCCAAAGTACCTGTAGTCTGATGTACTGCCGTACTGAAGCTAACTCTTTTCTGCTTCCCAAAGATGCAATACTTGCAAAATCCTAATTTTTCTGTACTCTGTCCACATAAAAGACCCTTCTTACCCAACTCGGTCAATCCGCACTCACTCATATGACCAAGTATCATATGCCATAATATGGTAGTATCAACTCCTAACATCGACGATGCAACTACAGTCGAGCCGTTAACAGTAGAACCCTGCAAAACATACAAACTGTTAATCTTCTTTCATTTCATAACCACAATAAAGCCTTTTGTAACCCTTAGAACTCCACCTTCACCTAAAAAATTGCACCCAGTGCTATCAAGAGTGCCCAAAGAGATGAGATTTTTTCCTTAAACCTGGAACATGCCTAACATCTGTCAAAGTCCTGATGACTCCATCATCCATCTTAATCTGTATTGTGCCTTTCCCAACAATCTTGCATGAGGCGTTGTTCCCCATAAGAGCAACTCCACCATCAATAGCTTCATAAGTGGTGAACCAGTTCCGATTAGAACACATATGATAGGAACAACCCGGATCCAAAATCGAATCATTCATGCTCCTGTTTATATCATCTGCAACCAACAAAATTACATCTTCAGCAATATCAACTTCAGCGGAGTCCTCTTTGATTTTTTTCATACCCTTCTTTTTTATTTTTGTTTTTTAATCTATAACAAACGGTCTTAATGTGCCCTTTCTTCTTGCAATATCTACAAGTCAGATTCCTGTGCTTCAACTTATACCTGTTACCTCCAAAGCCCTTTTCTTGCGATCTTCCTCAAACAAACAAGCCATCAGGTTTATCACCACTTTCACTTATGGTTAGCTCTTTGTCGATCTTCTCCTTATTCAATAACTTCTCTTTGACGTCCTTGATACTAATATGTTGGACCCTAAGGGGGTGATTAGGGTCTTGAGGCAATAATAGTGCAATAAAAATATGACAAGTAATACACCACAAAATGAAAAGCCAAAGTATAAGAGATAAGGTAAGAAATCGTTATCCAAGTGACGTACAATGTGTTCACGAGGTTCGGTCCGCTGACCTACGTCCCCACTCCCCACTCTCGAGGAGAATCCACTACACAACCCGGTTTGGAAGCCGGAACTTCTTCTACACAACGATCTTCATGAGATCTTACAACCACACAATTGATCTCCACGAGATCACACTCACAACAGTAACAATCACAGGAAAGACTCTCTCTTTACAGTAGCCCTATGGCAAGAAGAGAGATTGCACTTGAAGCTTGGGATGTGAAAACGAAACAGTGAATAATAGGATGAAAGTTGAAGCTCTTTGAAAACAATAAACTTGAAAACAAGAGTTTTGCAATTAAAGATTAGTTCTGAAGTAGTTGGGGTGTTCGGTATTTATGAGGAAAGAAAATAGCAGCAAAAGCCTTAAAGAATCAGACAAAATCCCCCAAAAACGGGATTTCTAAAACTATACAAAAATAGTCGTTACAGTGTTATGAGTGGACTCAGTATTGTTCATGAGTCGACTCATAAGTAACCGTTACAGGCTAAAAGTCGACTCATAAAATTCATGAGTTGACTCATCATGCATGGGTTGACTCATGAAGTCATGGGTCGACTCAGCAGAAACAAAACATATTTTCCAGCACAGTTTATGAGTTGACTTATGACAGGCATGAGTCGACTTAACCTGATGGGTCGACTCATGATGTTGTGAGTCGACTCATCAAAAATAATTAAAAACTACGCAGCAGTTTGTGAGTTGACTTAATACTGTTTATGAGTTGACTCATAAACTTGTACACAGAAAATATCAACTTTGAACCTTGTTAAAATTATCAAATAATTCAAAAAAATGTAAAACTTTGGGAATAGTTTATAAATATTTTGACAAACTTGTTTGAAAAGGAATTTTGCAAAAAGGTCCTCGTATTTGTTAAAATCATCATTTTGACAAAAGTACCAAAATACGAGTTTTGAAATAGTGCAAGTGTGTGTGATATCCCAAATAGCTTCAAATAAAATCTACAGCTACTTGCCTACATTTAAGTACTAGAGAGAAAATAAAATAGCAAATATCTCTCACATAGAAATATATTTCTTGAGTCTTGATATTGTTTTAGAGTTGATGAAGCTTTTTAAAGCATATAGTGTTCTTGATAAACATTGCTTCATCATTATGCCTCCACCTCCTTTAGATATTGACGTTGTAGCTCATATTCCATCCAATCCTCCATAAATGGTACTAACGAGCTTGATATTCATATTAACTACAATATCACTCAATAAGCAATTAGTACCAATAATGGTGGTTGTAAATCATCACCAAAACATAAGGGCTAACAATCTCCCTCTTTTTGATGGTGACAACCAACCATTATATTAGAGTGAATAAATATAGCTTATAGATAGTAGATCCCCCTATCTATAAGCTCCCCCTAACTATGTGCACAAATGAGGAGATTTTTCTCCCTCTTTGTCACCATCAAAATGAGGTATATGAAATACTAAACATGCAAAAAGACATATGAAGTTCAACTAACCAAGCAAACAAGCAAAACTTTTTACATAATACATAAACCCAAACCATTTCTTATGTGACAAAAATCTTCTTCACTAAGAGGCTTGGTAAAGATTTCCGATAATTGAGATTTAGTATCAATTTAAACAAGGGATACATCTTGCCTCTCGACATGATCATGTAAGAAATGATGGCACACATCAATATGCTTGGTTCTAGAGTGCAAAATAGAATTTTTTTAAAATGTTTATAGCACTAGTGTTATCACAAAAAAAAATTGTATTTTGAAAATACAAATCATATTCAACTAAACTTTGTTTCATCCATAAAAGTTGGGCACAACATAAGCCGGCGGCAACGTTTTCCGCTTCCGTAGTGAACAAGGCAACACAATTTTGTTTCTTGGAGGCACAAGAGACAAGAGAGTTACCCAAAAATTAACATGTACCACTCGTACTCTTGTGATCTACCTTACATCTGGCAAAGTCGGCATCACAAAAACCATAAAGATCAAAAAAGGTGCTTTTTGGATAAAATAAACTAAGATCAATTGTACCTTAACATATTTAATAATTTTTTTAACCGAAATCAAATGGGATGTTTTAGGAGAGGCTTGAAAACGTGCACATGCACACACACTAAACATGATATCGGGTCTACTAGCGGTAAGGTAAAGAAGACTACCTATCATACCTCGGTAAAGTTTTTGGTCTACATCCTCACCACTATGGTAAGGTAAAGAAGACTACCTATCATACCTCGGTAAAGTTTTTGGTCTACATCCTCACCACTATCATCCACATCAAGTTTGATACTTATACTCATGGGAGTTGGTGCATGCTTAGAGTTCTCTAATCCGAATTTCTTTACCAATTCTTTAGCATACTTGCTTTGAGAAACGAATATATCATCTTTAGCTTGCTTGACTTGGAGCCCGAGAAAGAAAGTGAGTTCTCTCATCATGTTCATCTCAAAATGATCTTACATAACTTTAGAAAATTCCTTCTATAAAGTTTTATTAGTGGCACCAAAAATGATATCATCAACATATATTTGAACTAAAATAAAATTATTTTTCTTTTTTCTCACAAAAAGTGTATTATCAATTTTCCCTTTAGAAAATCCATTTTTAAGAAGAAAACTAGAGAGGCGAGCATACCAAGCTCTAGGAGTTTATTTTAACCCATATAAATCTTTTTGAACCCGGTAAAACACGATTAGGAAATGAATGATCTATAAAATCGGGGGGTTGCTCAACATATATTTTTTCTTCTATAGAACCATTTAAAAAGGCACTTTTCACATCCATTTGAAATAATTTAAAATTTTTAAAACTTGCAAAGGCTAAGAACATTCTAATGGATTCTAACCTTGCAACCGATGCAAAGGTTTCATCATAGTCTATGTCATCCTCTTGATTGTATCCTTGGGCAACTAAACAAGCTTTGTTTCTCGTGACTATGCCATGTTCATCAAGTTTGTTTCGAAAAACCCATTTAGTTCCAATAACATGAACATTATTAGGTCTAGGAACTAATTTCCAAACATTATTTCTTTAAAAATTTGTTTAGTTCATCATGCATTGCTAGAACCCAAAACTCATCTTTTAAAGTATCATTTGTCTTTTTAGGTTCTATTTGAGATAGGAATGCAACATTACCACACTCACTCAAAGCTTTTGAGCAAGTTAGAACCCCTTGTGAAGGATTCCCTATTACTTGCTCCTTTTGATGATTTGGTGAAAATTTTCATGCTTTGGAGAGTTCTTCTTGCTCTTAACTGTTGTTACTTTCTCCATCCTTTTGTGCGTCTATTGAGTGTGTTTCATTTAGTTACAAAAGTTACAATCCTCCCTCAATATTATCATCATCTTTTCAAGGAAAACCAACTTGTAAACCAATATTATTTCATCAAAAGTAACATTTATAGATTCTTCAACAACAAGAGTTCATTTGTTGAAGACCCTATAAGCCTTACTTCTAGGTGCATATCCTAAGAAAATGTCAATATCAATTTTTGAATCAAATTTATCATGGTGATCTTTGGTGTTCAAGATAAAACATTTGCAACCAAAAATACAAAAGTATCCAATAAAGGGGGTTTTGCCATAAAATAGTTTATAATGAGTTTTCTTAAGCTTTGGTCTAATCAAAACACGATTCAAAACGTGGCAAGCCGTATTGACGGATTCCGCCCGAAAATATTTTGGTAAATCAAAAGCATTAATCATTGTTCGTGTCATCTCTTGTATGGTATGATTTTTCCGTTCAACAACACCATTTTGTTGTGGTGTTCTTGGAGCGAAAAATACACGAGTTATGCCACGATGTGCATAAAAATCATTAAAAATTTTATTCTGAAATTCACCACCATGATCACTTCTAATTATAATAACTTTCAATTCTTTTTTATTTTCAATTCTTTTGACAGAATATGAAAAATCTTTAAAACATGCATATTTACTACCAAGAAAGATTATCCATGTAAAACGGGAGAAATCATCAATGATAACAAAAATATAGTGTTTGCCTCCTAGTGAGGTAACACGCATAGGACCAAAGAGATCAAGATGTAATAATTGTAAGGGTTTAGAAGTTGATTCCTAGTGAGGTAACACGCATAGGACCAAAGAGATCAAGATGTAATAATTGTAAGGGTTTAGAAGTTGATACCTCATTAATAGAGATCAAGATGTAATAATTGTAAGGGTTTAGAAGTTGATACCTCATTAATGGATTTGAAGGTAGACTTACTTTGTTTATCTTTAGCACAATCTTCACAAATGGTATCTTTGATGAAATATAAGGTTGGTAACCCTTTTACAAGATTCTTTTTGGATAACTTGGATATCAACTCCATGTTGGCGTGACCAAGTCTCTTATGCCAAATCCAGGGATTCTCATCGACTACCGCAAGGCATTTAACATCTTGATCTACTAGCTTATTCATCTCAAAAATGTACACATTAGATTTTCTATTAGCAACAAAGATAACTTTTTCATTTAAGCTAACAATGCACTTATCTGGTTTGAAAGAAATATCAAAATATTTATCACTTAATTGGCTAATACTAAGAAGGTTATGATTTAAGCCTCTAACCAAATAAAAATCCTCTATTACGGGAGAAGGTATCTTACTAATGCATCCAATACCTATAATTTTACCTTTCTCACCACCACCGAAGGAGATATTACCTCCTTCAATCCATTTTGACATGTATTCAACGGCTACTAGAATGTACACATTTCCAAAGGAATTTGGAAATGGTCCCATGAAATCGATACCCCATAGATCAAAAAGTTTAACGGATAAGATGGGTTGTAGGGGCATCATATTTCTTCTAGTGACCTTCCCTAAAAGCTAACAGCGGTTACAGGTTTTGCAAAACTCGAATGAATCCTTGAAGAGAGTGGGCCAATACAGCCCAGATTGGAGAACTTTTTTAGCTGTTTTTCTTGGACCAAAGTGGCCCCCACATGCTTGCTCATGACAAAAGGATAGAACACTCCTAGTTTCTTCCGTAGGAACATACCTCCTAAAGATCTGATCAGGATAGTATTTGAACAGATATGGATCATCCCAGTAAAAGTATTTTACTTGGAAGAGAAAACGGGATCTATCCTGTTTGGACCAATGAGAAGGGATCTGGTTCATGACTATGTAATTTACAATGTCAGCGAACCATGGGACAGATTGGATTTGTAGGAGTTGTTCATCAGGGAAATGCTCATTGATCGGAACGGTTGATGTTGGTGTGTTCGGTAGTCGAGAAAGGTGATCTGCTACGGGGTTCTCTATTCCCCTTCTGTCAAGAATTTGAATGTCAAACTCTTGAAGAAGGAGAATCCATCTAATGAACCGTGCTTTAGCATCCTTTTGGTCAAAAGATACTTTAGTGCGGCATGATCTGTAAAAACTTTGGTTAAGGAACCGATGAGGTAGGACCTGAATTTTTCTAAGGCAAAGACTACAGCTAAAAACTCTTTCTCTATGATAGAATAATTTTGCTGGGCATCATTCAGAGTCCTACTGGGGTAGTAGATCACATGCGGTTTTCCATCAAACCGTTGTCCTAAAATAGCTCCAATCGCAGAATCAGATGCATCACACATCAGTTCGAAGGGTAAGGTCCAGTCTGGTGCATGATGTTGACCCTATAGTTTTGATGATGATTTGTCAAATAATTTATCGCTAATATATTCTCTAGTTTTGTGTTTATGTTTCTCTTTACAGGTATTTCAACACACAACAATCAAGCGTTAAAGATTCAAGTTTATATGTCTGGAATTACCTAGGTATAAGTTTAGCTTACTTACATATATTGTATGTTTATATTTAAGCTCAATATATGTACACTTAACACGATTTTTGACGTTTTCTACCAAATAAATGATTTTTTATCAAACGTCGTTACAATATCTTTTATCTCATGTTTACAACTCTTTCATACTCTATTATATATACATAATACATGCATGAGATATATTTACGTATTTATGAGTCATATCAAATTTTTCATATTCGTAAAATACAGGTTTTACGAACACTTTTCAAAAACAGTGTGTTTTTTGCAAACAAAAATTATTTTTCCAAAAATTCGTTTTCTAACATGTTCATTTTATCATTTGCGTTCTCATTTGTTATTGAGAACAAATCATTGTATTTATCTTTTATTGTGAGTATCACTTGTAATACACTTGTACACCAAGAGAAGTGTGAGGCAAGAGACGGGGTTGAATCCAATAGGAGTGGCATCGGTTGACGAACCTAGGGAGAGGTTGCATCCGAGTACTTGAGGAGGAGGACACGGGCTAGGTTCCTACACTTAGTGTGTAAAGTGTGATTGCATAGTGTTTGTGTAGTGTGAGTGTGACGCCCCTGGGTTCACACAAGGCTGCAGTCCAAGGTGAAACCAAGAATGTCAAACCTGCCATGCACCACACGGTGCAATAACATATTTTACCATCACAATTAACATCTATCTAGTAGAGTCAACAACTGGTGTAGGTACAAAACAGGTAAAAGATAATACAAGATATACTAATGGAATGATAACAGTCACATAAATATCTCATCATCCCACATACAGAAATACATAGCCAAGATCTGAGTAGATAAACTGGAATACTCAACAAGTCTCAAATACAAATATCTGACGAAAAGGAAATAAGGCACACAGCCTTTACAACTTCTAGAACAAGACTCTCAAATGTCTAAATAAAAATCTACTGTGGAACTCCAAAAGAAAATATAACTAAAGAGACGGCTGAAGCTAAAATGCATCGCCATCAGTCTACGACTCTCCGGGCTCCTGGCTCGTTACCTGAAAGGGGGAGGGACAACGAGCGTCAAAGCGCTAGCGAGTAACATCACAACCAACCCCAAGGGAACAGGGCTCGTTGTATAAGAAAAATACAGTTAATATATAAGAGATCAAAAATCATTGATCTTACTAAAGAGGGTTTTAGTATTTAGAAATTTACAACACGAGCATAGGTACGTCGAGCGAAATAATCCAAACAAGGAAACCCTCATGTATATACCTTGTATCTCAAATTGTAAATCTCTAAACACCAAACCCGAGGTTCTAGTACAAGAAACAATAATAAAAGGAATATAACTAATCTCAGAGCATAAATACGGTGCCATAACATAACTAACGTGAGTAGCATGTCATAACTTACATGAATATCATGTCGTAATCTACATAAGTGTCATGTCAAACTCACATGAGTGACATGTCAGAAAACGATTAAGTGTCCAAAACATAGACTATATAAATTAAACGTCCAACCCATAGACTGCATGAAGTAAACATCCAACTCATGAACTGAAAATAACCGTTGTCCAACGCATGGACCGGATGTGACCGTTGTCCAACGCATGGACCGGATGGTAATGTATATCCAACACGAGGATTAAATAGCAATGCATGTCCAACACGAGGACTAAGTGGGAAGGGTGTCCAACACGAGGACTAAAAGGTAATGCTTGTCCAACACGAGGACTGAGATATACAGAAAAACCTACTTATATCAATCCACACTCAAATCAGTGTGTAAGTCCCCAATTTATACCCTCAGGTCATCTATCATGCATGGATACATAATAAGACTAAAACCAATGTCAGATAATCCAGACGAACTCTCGCACATGAGTAAAATACCCCAGAATACACAAAACAGGGGTTATACAACAGACAGAGCGGCGGTCGACCGCACCGGTCGACCGCTCTCTGATACGCGGCTGGCGGTCGACCGCTGCGGCTTCGCGGTCGACCGACAGAGCGTCGCGGTCGACCGACAGAGCGTCGCGGTCGACCGACAGAGCGTCGCGGTCGACCGACAGAGCGTCGCGGTCGACCGACAGAGCGTCGCGGTCGACCGACAGAGCGTCGCGGTCGACCGACAGAGCGTCGCGGTCGACCGACAGAGCGTCGCGGTCGACCGACAGAGCGTCGCGGTCGACCGACAGAGCGTCGCGGTCGACCGACAGAGCGTCGCGGTCGACCGACAGAGCGTCGCGGTCGACCGACAGAGCGTCGCGGTCGACCGACAGAGCGTCGCGGTCAACCGCAGCCCTAAAACGAGCCCAGCGGTCGACCACTCTGGTCGACCGCCAAGCGGACAGAAACCCAATTCTAGGTTTCTGTCAGCTCGAAACCTGAAACAAGATTTGATATTCTATGATAACAAGAGTTTTAACGATTCAAAAATCATACTAAAGATAAACAACTAACCCCAAGCTTGAAATCTACATTTTTAATATTCTAAATCCATGAGAAACAAACCAAAAACGTTTTAATAACTGTAAAAAAAAGATCTAAGATTCATTAGAAAGCTATTGAAGAGACCTACAACTTTGTTCTTATACACTTTTCCAAATACTAACTGAATCAGTGTGTAAAACATAGAAACTCTCAACTGGTCAAAATTCCCAGATTCTCACTCTTGGCCTTTGTGCATGATTTGTGTATTTGTACTCACATATATACATATATACATTGAATTGATCTCAAATCAGTTCCTAGCATACTCAAACATCATAATATATTATTTATAAATGTATAACATATTTATTATTATTTATCATAAAGTATTCAAATTTTCGGGGTTTTACATTCTTCCCCCCTTAAAAGAATTTCGTCCTCGAAATTCAGAAATCATACTTAAGCAAATAATAATACTAGAAAAACACATAGTGGGTCTAATTCAACCCTCAACCAGAAACATTTAGAATTTTACTCTTGATAAGCATATATGGATATTTATATTTAACAGTCCAGGATGAATATATTACCACTCAACCCTTAATCGAATGGAACTAGTACGTCGGGCGAAAAATCCAAACAAGGAACCCCCCATATATATACCATGTGTTCCGAAAGATTAAGAATTAAGTAAAAATATCCTCATTCTAGCGTTAAATCAAAATATAACCACACAAATAATCGTACACATAAATCAATGCACTTCCTCAATAGGTTCAAGAAGTCGCGGCATAACATCTTCGCGACCCTGAAGATCATCTCAACTCCTTTCTGGTTCCACTGAGTTTTCTCCAAGGGAAAAAAAATATCTTGTTTCTAAATTTCTCGTCTTCTCTAGCAAGTATACAAACTGGGATTTCGATCGTAGTCAAACCATCCAGAAGCTAAATTTCTAATGCGTTCAACACTCACTACTGTTCTTCATCACGTAATTGTTTCTTAAGCATAGAAACATGAAATACATTGTGTATACTAGACATCGATTCTAGAAGATCTAGTCTGTATGACACAGTTCCAATGCTCTCCAAAATCTGATACGGTCCAATGTATCTCGTCGTAACTTTTTTCCGTCTTCCGAATTGCTACCTTGAAAGTCAATGACACAAGCCCGGCATCTGTTTTCCAACATCTAATTTACTCTCTCCGTCTGACCATCCATCTATGGATGAAATGCACTACAGTACGATAAATCTGTTGCCCAAAAGGATCCTGGAAACCCTTCCAAAAATGTAGAATGAACACTAAAATCTCAATCTGATGTTATCGCATCTGGAATTCCATGAAGTCGAATAGTCTCTTGCATAGGTATCCTCGCATACATCTCAGCTGTATAGTTAGTCCTTGCTGGAATAAAAATGTATTGACTTCATCAGTCCATCCATTACCACCCAAATCGAATCATTCTCTTTCTTCAATTTTGACAACTCTACAATAAGGTCCATAGAAATGTCCGCCCACTTCTACTCCGGAATGGTTAAAAGCTGACGTGATCCTACTGGTCTCTGGTGTTCCGCCTTTACTCATTGACAGGTAAGATACTTAGCTACATACTTTGAAATCTTCCTACGCATAACACTCCATCCAAAGGTGTCTCTTTAGGTCCTTGTACATCTTAGGGGTCACTGGATGTACTATGAACTGAGTACGATGTGCTTCATTTAGCAACTCCCTCTTAAGCTCTGCACTGGTTGGCATAACTAGTCTATCCTTCATTCGTAGACTTTCATCTGCTCTAACGGCCCAATCAGTCTTAGGCGCTTTGGAAATTTCCTCCTTCTGGATTTGAATTCAATAGTTTTCTAACTGAGTTCTGACAACTCTGTCACTCCAAGATGGCTGCACTGTCACAGCTCCCAAAAATGCACTGGTTCCTCCAATCTCGGGTCTAAAATCAAACTGGCTAAGAGTGATAAGATCCCGATGCAATGAACATCTCAAAGCTGAAATCTGATGTCTACGCTTCCTGCTTAATGCATCTGCTACGACGTTCGCCTTCCCCGGATGATACTGGATCACGAACTCGTAGTCCTTAATAAACTCAATCCATCTCCTCTGTCTCTGGTTGAGTTCCTTCTGGGAAAAGAGATACTTCAGACTCTGGTGGTCTGTGAATAACTCAAACTGCACTCCATATAGGTAGTGCCTCCAAGACTTCAGTGCAAATACCACTGCTGCCAACTCAAAATCATGAGTGGGATAGTTCTGCTCATGCACCCTCAACTGCCGTGAGATATAAGCTACTATCCTCTGATAGTTCTGCTCATGCACCCTCAACTGCCGTGAGATATAAGCTACTATCCTCTGAGTCTGCATCAATACGTCTCCCAAGCCTGCCAACGATGCATCTGTATATACGACGAATGTCCTGTCACTGCTCGGAATAGTCAAAACCGGCGCTGTAGTCAACTTAGTCTTCAAAATATCAAAGGCCTTCTGGCACTCCATGCTCCATATGAACTGTACACCCTTCTTCGTAAGGTGCGTAATAGGCATCGCAATCTTCGAGAAGTCCTGAATGAACTTCCTATAATATCCAGCAAATCCCAAAAAGCTGTGAATCTCTGTCACCGTCTTCGGTGGCTCCCAATCAAGAACTGCCGTAACCTTAGCCGGATCCACCGCTATACCCTCTCGACTGATAACATGGCTAAGAAATCTGACTTCTGAAAGCCAAAACTCACACTTGCTGAACTTAGAATACAGCTGATGCTCCTGAAGAGTCTTCAATGCTATTCGTAGATGCTCCTCATGATCCGCCTCCGATCTCAAGTAAATGAGAATATCATCGATGAAAACGATCACAAACTGATCTAAGAAGGGATGGAACACCCGGTTCATCAAGTCCATTAATACCACGGGTGCATTGGTTAACCCAAATGGCATGACCAAGAACTCGAAAGAACCATATCGAGTAAGAAAAGCGGTCTTGGGAATATCAATCTCCCTAACCCACAACTGATGATAGCCAGAACGAAGATCAATCTTCGAAAAGTACTGCGCTCCCTGCAACTGGTCAAACAAGTCATCAATCCTAGGTAGTGGGTACCTATTCCGGATAGTGACCTTGTTCAACTCTCTATAATCTATGCATAATCTCATACTACCGTCCTTCTTCTTCACGAAGAGGACCGGCGCGCCCCACGGAATGACTCCGACGAATAAAACCCTGAGCTAATAACTCGTCCAACTGGGTCTGAAGCTCCCTCATCTCAGCTGGCGCCATGCGAGGTGGCTACAATCATCTCGGACCCGTCGGACGCTCGCAACTTGACTATCTTCGCGAATCAGTCAATACTAACATGGTAGGAAGATAACCAATCCATACCAAGGATGACATCGAACTCGGACATATGAAACACTATCAAATCGACTATGAACTCCGACTCGTCTAAACTGACGGTACACCTCCTACAAACGCTCTCCAGAAGCGATACCTCTCCTAAAGGGGTGAAACAGATAAAAGGGGTGTCTAGAGGCTGAGCTACAAGCTGGAGTCTAGCCATAAATGCATGCGATATGAAGGAATGCGACGATTCCGAATCGAAAAGAATACGGGTGGAAAAAGGGATTCACAAAGAACGTACCCTCCAAAACTGCTCCATTAGCTCCATGATCATGCGGGACTACTGCATATACTCTGCCGGTGGCTAAAGACTGCTCTGTCACTGGTGCTGGAGAATATGGGACAATCTGCCTCTGGGAAACCTCCTGAACTGCTAGAACCTGCCCTTCAGTCTTCCGTTGCTGCTGAGTTGGACCATTTCCCTTCTGAGCTCTTGTTGGTGCACTGCGGCACTCTAATGCCTTGTGTCTGACCTTACGACAGTTAAAACAAGATCCCCAGAACTTGTGCTGCTGACTTGCTCTCTGATTCTGTTGAGATCCCTTCTTATGAGGGCTCTGCTGATGCTGTTGGGATCCAATCAAGGGTCTCTTGTTCTTGCCCTTGTCTCCGGCGTGCCCTCTCTTAGCACTCCCTTCCTCGTCCTTCTGGAACTTAGCTGTCCCATTTTCTTGAGAAATGGCGGTTTGAGCTACTGGTGGTGGTGGTGTAATGTGATTCGCCACAAGCTCCTCGATTGCTGCTATCCTAGCGACTAGGGGAGCCATAAGATCTACCAGGTACTGGGGAGCCTGCTGCGGCTCAGGTGGATTTTGTTGTGGTTCAGCCTGTCCAGATCTCTGAGTACGTGACATATCATATTCTGACATCTCTGCTCAAAAGAAAATAATGGTTTATGAGTCAAAATAGACCTCTATAAATAGCGTATCACAATACAATTTTCACAACACATAGTATTTGCACAAATACTTTAAACTTATACAAAAATAGTTGTCATAAAAAAAAATTCTCAAATTTTGAGATATACGCATATATCGCCCTCACTCATACTAGGAAATCCTTACGGACTCTATACATGAATCCTAGGAAACTCTATCCTAGCTCCACGACTCGACACAGGATGATCCTAATGATACTGGAACTAGAGCTCTGATACAAACTGTGACGCCCCTGGGTTCACACAAGGCTGCAGTCTAAGATGAAACCAAGAATGTTAAACCTGCCATGCACCACACCGTGCAATAACATGTTTCACCATCACAATTAACATCTATCTAGTAGAGTCAACAACTGGTGTAGGTACAAAATAGGTAAAAGATAATACAAGATATACTAATGGAATGATAACAGTCACATAAATATCTCATCATCCCACATACAGAAATACATAGCCAAGATCTGAGTAGATAAACTGGAATACTCAACAAGTCTCAAATACAAATATCTGACGAAAAGGAAATAAGGCACACAGCCTTTACAACTTCTAGAACAAGACTCTCAAATGTCTAAATAAAAATCTACTGTGGAACTCCAAAAGAAAATATAACTAAAGAGACGGCTGAAGCTAAAATGCATCGCCATCAGTCTACGACTCTCCGGGCTCCTGGCTCGTTACCTGAAAGGGGGAGGGACAACGAGCGTCAAAGCGCTAGCGAGTAACATCACAACCAACCCCAAGGGAACAGGGCTTGTTGTATAAGAAAAATACAGTTAATATATAAGAGATCAAAAATCATTGATCTTACTAAAGAGGGTTTTAGTATTTAGAAATTTACAACACGAGCATAGGTACGTCGAGCGAAATAATCCAAACAAGGAAACCCTCATGTATATACCTTACATCTCAAATTGTAAACTCCTAAATACCAAACCCAAGGTTCTAGTGCAGTAATAATAATAAAAGAAATACGACGAACACCAGAGCATGAAAACAGTGTTGTGACATAGCCCACATGAGTATCATGTTATTACTTACATGAATATCATATCGAGATTTACATAAGTGTTATGACATAAACTCACATGAGTGACATGTCAGAAAACGATTAAGTGTCCAAAACATAGACTATATAAATTAAACGTCCAACTCATGGACTGAATATAACCGTTGTCCAACGCATGGACCGGATGTGACCGTTGTCCAACGCATGGACCGGATGGTAATGTATATCCAACACGAGGATTAAATAGCAATGCATGTCCAACACGAGGACTAAGTGGGAAGGGTGTCCAACACGAGGACTAAAAGGTAATGCTTGTCCAACACGAGGACTGTGGATTTTAGTCCAACGCGAGGACTGTGAAATGGTGAACATATCACTGGGATACATAGTGAAATCTACCTATATCAATTCACAGTCAAAACAGTGTATATATCCATAATTGGTACCCTCAGGTCTTCTATCATGCCTGGGTACATAGTAAGACCAAATACCAATGTCAGATAGTCCAGGAAATCACTCTAACCTGAACAAATATTCAAAAATGTACAAAATAAGGAAAATACAACAGAGAGTACTGCGGTCGACCGATCCGGTCGACCGAACTCTGGCACGAGCCTGGCGGTCGACCGCTAGGCATCTCGGTCGACCGAGTCGACCGGATAAATATCGTGGTCGACCGAACAAATGTCGCGGTCGACCGAACAAACTTGGCGGTCGACCGAAGCCCTAAAACGAGCTCAGCGGTCGACCGCTCCGGTCGACCGCCAAGCGGACAGAAACCCATATCTGAGTTTCTGTCAGCTTGAAACCTGAAATAAAATTTTTGTTAAACAAAATCTAACTTGTAGAGGTGTCATGAATAAGTAAAATCGCGAAAATAAATCTTAAAACTTTGCCACCAAGATTCCATAAATGTATAAACATGATTTACTCATTGTTAATAATAAAAACAGGGTTTTTACTCCTTTCCTAGGTATTTTCAGATCTAGATCTGTTAACAGAAAACGTTAGTGAGTTTTTAAAACAGATAAAATCCCAAATCCATATTCTATGCCACAATACTCTATTAGCTATTTTAAAATACGAATTTGGCTCCATAAAAACCAATAAAAACTCAGTTCTTGGCATGAAAACGAAAGGGGTGGGGGTTGAGCGAGAAATTACTCGCCTTGGGTGTGGATGAACTCCCAAAAACAAGTGAGAATGATCCTCCTTCGCTGAACACCGATGGATCTCGCGTCGACTCCTCCAAAATCCTCCAAGAACGGATCTAGGGTTTGGGAGAGAAGAGGGGGGGCTGCTAGGGTTTGTAAAACAGAAGAAAAGAGGTGATTTTCGTGATATAACATGTATATATATAGCAGCAAACCCGAAACCCGAAACCCGAACCCGAAACTGGAAATTCAGTAGGAACATTCTCTTCAGTATTTTGGCTATAACTTTCTCATACGACCTAGGAATAAGGTGATCTAAGATTTGTTGGAAAGATCTTGAAGAGAGTGTGTTTGTGTTTTGCTTAGCGTATTCTTATTCATCTTTATTGTTCATATTCATATCTTGCAAGATCAAATTAATCAATATAATTTTAATTGGCTTTTAATTGGGATTAGATTAGCATAAGACCCTAATCACCCCCCCCCCTCTAGGGTCTAACAATTGGTATCAGAGCTTGGTGCTCTTTGATTTAAGGACTAACCGCCTTGAGTTAAAGATCCAAGTTATCTTACTAGTGCTAATCTAATTTTGATTATTGTGCCTCTTGCATTTCATCTCTATGGATATGAATGATTCATCTTGCTTAGGATATGCTATTAATATTGCTCCTCGTTTGGATATTTTTCCCTATGCTCAATGGCGTATTAGATTTAAACTTTTCGTTCAATCTAATCAATTTGATCTATGGAAAATTATTGAGGATGCTTATGTTGTTCCTATTTTGGAAAAATCAAAATGGTGTGACAATGACAAAAGATTGTTTAACATGAATAAGCTTTTGTTAGAATATTTGATTAACGCTTTTCACTCATTGTTTTCTAACAAATTTGCTAATTTTGATAGTGCTCACGCTTTATGGAAATTTATTGAAGCACATGAAGGGAAATTGGAGGCTATTCAACAAGCGTTGGAAAATCACGCTTTGAGTTCTAAAGAAGTCTCATCTCTATGTACAATACCATTAGGTGATAACCCTAGTGAGGTATGCGATAACGATGATATTATTACTTTTGATGAACTTGCTCTTGAGTTTGAAAAGTTACACAATTGCTATATTGATGTAAAGAGTAAGTATGTTAATATGAAATCCACTCATGAAACACTAGCTACTAAGTTTAATTTTATTGCAAATGAAAATATAATTCTTAAAGAATGCAATGAAAATTTGAAAATTGAAAATGCTAGTTTGCTTCATGAAAAACGTGATGCTATGTTAGAAGTAGATAAGTTAAAATCTATGATGAGTAATCTTGTTTATCCTACTTCTAGTAGCAATGCTTGTATGCACAATGATGAGTTGAATCAAATGAGAAAACGAATATCTACCTTAGATTCAACACTAAACACTTGTATTGCTAATAATAAAAAGCTTATGGACTTATGTGCAAAGTTCAATATTAATTCTTCTAAGAAACCTATTCACTATGCACATGTCTATGACAAAATTCACAAATGTTCTATTTGCGGTCTTAAAGGCCATTTAGCTTAATTTTGTCATAATGCACCAAAAATTAACAAGCCTATTAATGATTGTGCATCCCATCAAGCTTCTTCATCTCATACACATGTACACACACATAGTGTAAATCATAAACATGCTTATGTGTACAAATGTGATTATTGTGGTCGAAATTCTCGGTTGCAAAATAATTACAAAGAAAAATCTATTTTTGCAAATAAACCACGTGCATTCCATTTCGGTCAACGTAAACCATTCAAACCTCTACATTGCACAAATTACAATCGTATGGGTCATGTTTATAATTTTTGCTTTGATTATATCGGTGCACAAAATACGCCCAAGCGGGTTCATAACCCTGGGGCCTCGGATTTAAATGATAGGGGTCATGTCCCAAATTTTAGTGGTACCAAAATGATTTGGGTGCCAACGACCGCAAAAGAATTTTTCAGATTCAATTTTATTTCTTATCGGGTTTCGGTTTCAATTGTCAAATTTTTTCTACACCCGATTTCATCACCACCGTTGATTTCATTTCACATCAGATCCAGGCCGTCGATTTCCTCTCTTCTCTTGATCCGACCCTTCTTCTTCCCCATTCGATATTTTTTCCCAAAAAATTCAGTTTTCTCCTCGTGGTCGCCCGTAACTGCCTTCGTTCGACCGTGAATCATCTCTTCTTCGATCTCCTTTGGAATTTGCTGGGTAATCTCTCTCTCATCTGTCAATTTTGTTTCCATTCTCTTTTAGGGCTTTGCTATCTATTCGAGGGTTTTAAATTTCTGTCAAATTCCATTCAAACCCTAGTTGATCACTCTGTCACCATGCCCCCTAAGAAGAGATCTAGACCCGACATTGGCCACTCATCATCTTCTGCTGCCTCTCATTATGAGGATTTTTTACTTTCCAAACCCCTAGTTAAGAAATATAGGGAGCTTTGTAAGTTAAAAATCCTACCTACTAGATATATCAAATTTGATCAATTAGCCTTGTATGAAACTCATACGATTCTTCATAATGTTGGGTTGGCTAGACTGTTAAATGTGAAACGTAAAGTTCCTTATTATCCTTTTCTGGTTTATCTGTTTTATACCAACTTATCTGTGTCATTCTCTGCTGATGGTCTTCAGACCATTAGTACATCTGTTAAAAATGTTGCTATTTCTTTTTCTGCCAACGAACTTGCGGGGATTCTTAAAATCCCGACAGGTGATGTTGAGCTTATGTCTATTAAGCATTATGATCCAGCTGTGAACAACCTCTTGTTTAAACCCGGTTGCACTTATCCGATGAATAATAATTCTCTTAATCCTAATGCCAAACTTATTGCTAGAATTATTGCTCAAAATCTTATTCCTAAAACTAGTAGTTTTGATCATTTTGCTCCTGACAAGATCAATGCTGTATATGCCATTTTTGCCAAAATAAAAGTAGATTGGGCAAATATTTTTCTCAAAAACATGGCATCTAAGCATTTCAAATTTCTACCCTTTGGCTCTTTCATCACCCTTATCCTTCAACATTTCGGTGTTGATCTCACACATGAACCCAAAGTTGAACCAAAGAAGGACTTTTTTGATAGAGTCTCTCTCTTCTCTCTCTCTCTCTCTCTCTCTCTCTCTCTCTCTCTCTCTCTCTCTCTCTCTCTCTCTCTCTCTCGTATGCAGCTGTCAGACTCTTTATTTGATCCTACTGTTCCATCATCTTCCCGTTCTCAATCTAGAGCTTCCTCTTCCACTTCTGATATCTGTGCCCGTTTGGATCGCCTTGAGACTCAGGTCTTAACTATCCAGAGGGATGTCAGGACTATTCTATCCTACCAGCGTCAGTCTCTCGGGATTCTGGATCCCTCTTCCAGTTCTGAGTCTGGTTCTGAGGAGGGCTCTGCTGATGGCTCTGATGGTGGATCTGCATCTAGCTCTGGCCATGCTTCTGATGGTGACGGTGATGGTGATGATAGATTATGCTGTGTAGGATCAGAAATAGATACAATTGAACCCCCTCTAGTGTTCAAGTGTATCTATTTCAGATCCTACATTTGGTATCAGAGCAAGGTGAAAGATGGCATCATCAAATACATCATAATTCAAGGAAGGTCACTCTACAAATCGTCCTCCAATGTTCGATGGTTTGAACTATAACTATTGGAAGTGCCGAATGAAGATTTACCTTCAATCAATTGGCTACGAACTTTGGAATGTCGTGGAAACGAAATATGAAAAGCCAACCACTCCTTTCACGGAATGGACTACATCTCAAAGGAACAATGCAAACTTGGATACTAAAGCAATGAATGCCTTATTTTGTGCACTTGACAAGAATGAGTTCAATAGGGTGTCAACGGCCACATCTGCATACGATATTTGGCATACACTTGAGGTAACTCATGAAGGTACAAATAAAGTTAAAGAATCTAAAATTTCTGTTCTTGTGCACAGATTTGAATTATTCAAGATGAAGGAAAATGAGACTATAGGAGAAATGTTCACAAGATTCACCGACATCACAAATTCTCTCATTGGTCTTGGAAAAACATATACACAAGTGGAGATGGTAAGAAAGATACTTCGATCACTTACTCCATAATGGAAAAAGAAAGTTACCACTATTGAAGAAGCCAATGATTTATCAACTCTTACGGTTGAAAATCTTATTGGTAATCTTATGGCATATGAAGTTCAAATTGAAGATAGAAAGAATGATGAAGAATCAAAGAACAAGAAAGTTCTTGCATTCAATACTACTTCCGATAAAGAAGATTCAGATGATGATGATGAAGAAATGGGCATGTTTGCACGAAAATTTCGGAAATTTATAAAACGAGGTAATTTTAAATCTAAGAGTTCAATTTCAAATAACCCTCTTTGTTTTAAGTGTAATAAACCAGGGCATATGAAGAAAGATTGTCCAATGTTGAAGAATAAGCAAAAATCAAGTTATTTCAACAACTTCAACAACATTCAAAATAACAAGAAAAGTAAAGCAATAGCAGTCACTTGGGATGATAGTGATGAGTCATCTTCAGATGAAGAAATTGAAGAAAAAAAAGTGCTCACATGTGTTTTATGGCACAAGATGAAGTAAGTGACAATAAAGATGTTTAAATGTAAGCAAATTTAATAAAGGAAAAGAAAATCTTAATAATATTCTTTCTTTTCAAAGAGAATCACAAAAGACAAAAGGATTAGGTTTTCAAATTAATAAAAACAAATCAAAGAATACAATTTTTGTAAAACCTTCTTGTGATTTGCATGATTATAAATATGAAAATTTGTATAAAAAGAAATCAAAATTCTTTTCTATTTGGGTTCCAAAAGAATTATCTTCTTTTAATAAGAATTTTTATATTTCTGATTTTATTAAAAATATTTGTTTATCATCTAATTATTTAAGTAAATCAAACTCTTCATGGGTTTGGTTTCCTAAAGGCTAATTTAAAGGACCCAACATAGTATGGGTACCAAAATGTAAATGTTTATTTTTTCAGGTACCCAAGAAAGATAGGTGGATTTTAGATAGTGGTTGCTCTAAACATATGACTGGAAATATTCAATTGTTGTCATCTTTTCAAAACAAGGATGGAGGTACCGTTACTTTTGGAGATAACAACAAAGGAAAAGTCATCGGTATTGGTTCCGTAGGTAATCCAAACAAACCTATCATTGATAATGTTTTATTAGTTAATGGTCTTAAACATAATTTACTAAGTATTAGTCAACTTTGTGATAAAGGTTATAAAATTGTTTTTGAAAAAGAATCATGCTTAATTTATGATATTGATTTAATAACTATTATTTTTAAAGGCCATAGAAAGAATAACATATATGTTTTATCTATGAAAAATATTTCAAATGAACATTGTCTTATTGCATCATCTAATGATTCTATTTTATGGCATAAACGTTTTGGACATGTTAACTTTAAACATATGTCTAAGATTTCTAAAAATGATTCAGTAAATGGTTTACCTAAGATGTCTTTTAAAAATAATTTTTGTGATGCATGTCAACAAGGAAAAATGCACAAATCTTCTTTCAAATCTAAAAATGTAATATCTACAAATAGACCATTAGAATTAATTCATATAGATCTTTTTGGTCCATCTAGAGTAGCATCTTTAAATGGAAGTAGATATGCATTTGTTCTTGTTGATGATTATTCTAGATTCACATGGGTAATTTTTCTTAAACATAAAAATGATGCTTTTAATGAGTTTTCTATATTTTGCAAAAGAATTCAAAATCAAAAATCTACTTCTATTATCTCTATACGTAGTGATCATAGAGGTAAATTTGAAAATGAATTATTTACAAATTTTTGTGATAAACATGGTATATCACATACTTTTTCTTTTCCTCGTGCTGCTCCACAAAATGGAGTTGTAGAAAGAAAAAATAGAACTTTACAAGAATGTGCTAGAACCATGTTGTGTGATAGTAATTTACCTAAATATTTTTGGGCAGAAGCTATATCAACAGCTTGTTATGTATTACATAGAGTTTTATTAAGACCTATTTTAAAGAAAACTTCTTATGAATTATTTTATAACAAAATTCCTAAAGTATCTTACTTTAAAGTTTTTGGTTGTAAATGTTTTATCTTAAACACAAAGGATAACTTAGATAAATTTGATTCTAAATCCGATGAAGGAATTTTTGTTGGATATTCTAATCATAGTAAAGCATATAGAATATATAACAAAAGAACATTAGTTATTGAAGAATCTTTACATGTTTCTTTTGATGAAAATTTTTCAAAAACACCTATTATATTAAATAATGATGATGATGTAATTGATACTATACATGATACTCCTATGATAGATATTACAAAAGATGATAATCTACAAAATGACTTACCTAAAGATTTTGTAGATGTTAAAAATCATCCACATGATTTAATTATTAGAAATATTTCTGATAAAGTAACTACTAGATCTCATTTTAATTTGATTGCTCATAATGCTTTTATTTCAACTATTGAACCTAAAAATATAAAAGAAGCACTTCTTGATGATTCATGGATAATTGCTATGCAAGATGAACTTAATCAATTTACTAGAAATAATGTTTGGGATCTTATATCTAGACCTCAAAATAAATCCATTATTGGAACAAAATGGATTTTTAGAAACAAATTAGATGAATTTGGTCAAGTTGTTAGAATCAAAGCTTATGGGTATGTAAGTCTCTGTAATTTTTCTGAACAAATAACCTATTTATAGCCCTTGAAAAGAAAATTTTTTTGAACTTTAAAAACGTTTAAAAACGGCTATAAACTGTCAGATATTCAAACTTTGAAAACTGGAAAAACTGTATCTGTAGTCTACTACTGTTGACATTAGTCGACTACACTGAGTTCAAACAGACTCTGTGTTTTCGAAAAATTTTCTCAGTAGTCGACTACATAGCCCATTAGTCGACTACACTGTATTTTGACAGAAACTGATAAAATGAAATTTGAGTTCAGTAGTCGACTACTGTTGACATTAGTCGACTACACTGTAAAATAATAGAAACTTATGTTTCTGTCAAACACCTGAGTAGTCGACTATAATCTATTGTAGTCGACTATACTGTAAATTGACAAAAACATGTATTTGAGTTTTATACATGAGTAGTCGACTACTATTCTAATTAGTCGACTACTAAGAGTAAAAATTCTGCTATAAAGAGTTTTTATAATCAAGTTTTAACTATAATTCTAATGGTTAACATAGGGGATTTCTATAGTTAACCAACACACTAAGCCTGTGTTAGTGTGTTCTAAAATTGTGTGTGTGCGTGTGTGTGATCAAGGCTTGTACAATTATTCTAAGTAAAGAAAATATAAACTATATTATCTCTTTTGTTCTTCATTTTCTTTACTTCAAAATGCCTTGAAATCAACTTGCACTTGTACATATTCTGATATTGAAATCTGCATATAAAAGTTAGTGCACACACTGTATAAATTGTTATCATCAAAACACTATCATGGAGATATGATATTCAACATGCTGCTTATTGGAGTTTATTGGTTTTTGTGCTTATGATGATGTTTATGTCTTTGTGAAACAATATTAGACACTTACGCTTTTATTCTATGTTTTATTTTGAGTTGTAATAACTCTATGTTTGTGTGGAAAACAATGTGTTTTTGTGAAACAATTTGTGTATGGTTTGTAGTTTTGTGGAACAAATTATGTTTGTGGAAACTATGTAGTAATTGGTGTTTAAGTGATGTTTTGTGATTCATTTGGTCCATATATTGTTTATGGTTGTATTTAGATGGATATGGTTGCTTAGCTCCTATGTATGAATATGATCTTCATATATCATCTATGCAAATTGACAGGGGGAGCTTTAGCTAAAATTTGTTTATTATCTGTGCTTATATACAGGGGGAGCATTGCTCCTATTTTTATTTTTTCCCTTTTTGATGTTGTCAAAGGGGGAGAAAATCTAGTATGTGGTTTTGGTTTATTCATGTATGGTTTATTCATGTTGTATACATGATTGGTTTATAAGTTGTTTATCAGTATATATTTCATATTCATGTATAAATTGTTTGCCATCATCAAAAAGGGAGAGATTGTTGACCCTATAGTTTTGATGATGATTTGTCAAACAATTTATCGCTAATATATTCTCTAGTTTTGTGTTTATGTTTCTCTTTACAGGTATTTCAACACACAACAATCAAGCGTTAAAGATTCAAGTTCATATGCGTGGAATTACCTAGGTATAAGTTTAGCTTACTTACATATATTGTATATTTAAATTTAAGCTCAATATATGTACACTTAACACGATTTTTGACGTTTTCTACCAAATAAATGATTTTTCATCAAACATCGTTATAATATCTTTTATCTCATGTTTACAACTCTTTCATACTCTATTATATATATACATAATACATGCATGAGATATATTTACGTATTTATGAGTCATATCAAATTTTTTATATTCGTAAAATATAGGTTTTACGAACACTTTTTAAAAACAGTGTGTTTTTTGCAAACAAAAATTATTTTTCCAAAAATTCCTTTTCTAACATGTTTATTTTATCATTTAGAAACTTTTCTCAAAGTTTAATTATTTTTGAAATTGATATGCTATTTTTAAAGATTTTTCAAAATTAGCCAAAAACAGGTTTCTCGGTCTGTATCAGATTGCGGTCGACCGCCACGGTCGACCGCCATGAACTTCTTTTTAAGTCTGGTCTTTTTATGCCCGCGGTCGACCGTGATCCTTCCAGAGAGTTTCGCGGTCGACCGCCGCGGTCGACCGCCAGCCTTAAAACCCTATTCTCAGGATTTTTATGCTTCGCAGTCGACCGCGCGAATTCCACGGTCGACCGCCGATTTAATCATTGGTTTTTAACGGTTATTTTCACAACGGCTCTCTGGGGGCTTTTTAGTCTTTTCAAGTTGGTTTTTGGCTGATATTTGAGAGGGTATAAATACCCCATTGCTGCTCTCTTTTATGAATCCAAGTTTTGTGTTTAACAATATATTAAGATTGTTTAAAAGAGCTGTTTAAGCTGATTTCATCAGTCTGTTTCAAAAAAAGTTTTTCTACAACAAGAAGTGGCTTTCAAATCCTATTGGGATCATCATCTACTGTTCTTCTTGTTTGAGAAGTTTTCTAAACTCTTATATAGCTTACTATTCCATTTTCATTTCATTAGCTATATTTATTAAGTTGTATTATTTTTCATTCACTGTTATCACACACACATATTGAGCTTAATATCTTCATATCATAAAGTGTGGGTTGTGAGGTGTGATTTAGTGAGTGTGAGCTTCATTTGCGTTCTTATTTGTTATTGAGAACAAATCATTGTATTTATCTTTTATTATGAGTATCACTTGTAATACACTTGTACACCGAGAGAAGTATGAGGCGAGAGACGGGGTTGAATCCAATAGGAGTGGCATCGGTTGACGAACCTAGGGAGAGGTTGCATCCGAGCACTTGAGGAGGAGGACACGGGCTATGTTCCTACACTTAGTGTGTAAAGTGTGATTGCATAGTGTTTGGTGTGTGAGAGTTTTCGGTGAACTTGTAAATGCTGGGCATCATTCAGAGTCCTACTGGCGTAGTAGATCATATGCGGTTTTTCATCAAACTGTTGTCCTAAAACAATACTAATCGCAGAATCGGATGCATCACACATCAGTTCGAATGGTAAGGTCCAGTCCGGTGCATGAATGATAGGAGCTGTGGTTAGCTCCTTTTTCAGATATTCAAAATCTTTGAGGCAGTCGGGAGAGAAGACAAATGATGTATCCTTAGCTACGAGATTGGTCAAGGGTCTAGCAATTTTACTGAAATCCTTAATGAAACGTCGGTAAAAACCATCATGACCAAGAAATGATCTGACATCTTTGGCTGTTTTGGGAGGAGTGAGATTGGAAATGAGATATACCTTAGCTTTGTCCACTTTAATTCCCCTATTAGAAACTATATGTCCTAAGACAATGCCTTGTTTGACCATGAAATGACATTTCTCCCAATTGAGAGTCAGATTTTTCTCCCTACACCATTCTAGGACCAGTTTAAGATGATGCAAACATTAGGAAAATGTGTCACCAAAGATGGAAAAGTCGTCCATAAAAATTTCGAGAAATCGCTCTACCATGTCGGAAAAAATACTGATCATGCAACGTTGGAATGTGGCCGGTGCGTTACACAGGCCAAAAGGCATGCGTCGGAATGCTAATGTTCCATACGGGCAAGTGAAGGTGGTTTTCTCCTGATCTTCTAGAGCGATAGGGATTTGATTGTAACCTGAATATCCATCCAGGAAACAATAGAACTCGTGTCCTGCTAAACGCTCTAACATTTGGTCAATGAAAGGAAGAGGGAAGTGATCTTTCCGAGTGGCTAAGTTAAGTTTTCTGTAGTCAATACAGACTCGCCATCCGGTTTGGATTCGAGTGGGAATCAGCTCATTAGCCTCATTTTGGATCACGGTGATCCCAGATTTCTTTGGAACAACTTGGACCAGACTCACCCATGAACTATCAGAAATGGGATAAATGATCTCATGATCGAGACATTTCAGAATGTCTTTCCTAACGGCTTCTTTCATCACTAGGTTTAACCTACGTCGAGGATCTCTAGTAGGTTTGGCGTCATCTATCAAATGGATTCGGTGTTGAACAATGGTTGGACTAATCCCTTTGATATCAGCCATGGTCCATCCAATGGCTTTCCTATTCTCTCTTAAAACATCTAAGAGAGCTTCCTTTTGACCGGTAGTCAAATCAGAAGAAATGATAACTGGTAAAGACTCGTTCTCCCCTAAGTAGGCATACTCTAGATTTTCGGGTAGAGGTTTGAGCTCTAACTTAGGGGGTTCCTCCACAGATGGGCGAAGCTGGACTCGGGGTTCTATCTCTAAAGGTTCTCGTTGCCAGCCAACAGCAAAAACATGATTGACCAGCGGTTCTATCTCTAGTTCGTCATCAGAAAGCTCCTCAATCATTAAATCAGATGCATTTGAATCAGACTCACACTCTCCCTCTTGTTGTTCACTGGATATTCCTTGAATAAAATTCACTTCCATGGGTTTATCAAATGGATCACTAGGCTGCCTTCCTAGGTTGAAGATATTGAGGTCAATAGTCATATTCCCAAAAGATAGTTTCATCTGACCGGTTCTACAATCTATCAAAGCATTTGATGTTGCTAAGAACGGTCTTCCTAGAATGACGGGGATTTGACTTTTGAGATTGGAAATGGGCTGCGTTTCCAAGACAATAAAATCAACAGGGAAAATGAACTCTCCAACTTTGATCAGAACATCCTCTACCTCTCCTTTGGGAATTTTTACAGATCTATCAGCTAACTGTAGAGTGCATCTTGTCGGTTTAAGTTCTCCTACACCTAGCTGTTGATAGACTGAATAAGGAAGGAGGTTGACGCTGGCTCCCAAGTCTAGAAGTGCTTTATCAATGTGAGTGTTACCTATGATGCATGGAATTGTGAGACAACCAGGGTCCTTATATTTTAACGGCATTGGTTTCGAAAAAATTTCACTGAGGTTGGCAGCTAAGAAGACTTTCTTGGGGACATTGGTGGTTCTTTTCTTAGTGCATAAGTCCTTCAAGAACTTTGCATAAGAGAGAATTTGTTCGATTGCATCTAGGAGCTGGATGGGATGAACTGGATCCATTGTCTTTAGGGTTTGCAACAGGTTGACTTAGGAATTTTCCTTTTTTTCTCTCACTCGCGGTAGTGGCTAGTTACCCAAGTTGGGTTTCTAACCGGACTATGGCTTGAGTGTTCGAGTTGAGCACTTGGCCGGTTGTTTGCATAAAGGAATTTAGAGTGGTGGATGACTAGGTCAACATGTTGGTAGTTTGTGTAGAAGCTTTGATCATAGCTTCTAAACCCTTTTCTAAGACACTTAAACGTTTGTCATGATCAGAATTTGAAGGATTTGTAGGCTGGTGAGGATGAGGATGTTGGGTTGGAAAAACTGGGTTAGCTTGTTAAAAATTATTTGGTGCGTTGAATGGGACAATGTTTCCTCTAGGGAATTGTTGGTTCGACGCGGGAATGAAGTTTTGGTTTCCATGAGAATTTTCGTGGTTTCAAGCAAAGTTGGGATGATTTCTCCAACCTGGATTGTAGGTTGGAGAAAATGGATCATTTCTAGGGCGCTGGAATGCAGCGTTCATTTGTTCTAAAGCATGGTTGTTTCCTAGGAGAGGGTATTCCTCTGAAATATTGGTAGAAGACTGACAGTTATGACATCCCGAGGCAGAAACATGATTAATTTGAGCTGGAGCTCGTTCCTTAACTTCTAAGGCTTCTAACCTCCGCAGAATCGTCGCCATCTTCACTTCAGACGCAATGTTTGACTCCAGAGAAAGACCACTAGACTTAGATTGGGAAACAGATAAAACCCTGTCATCACAGTTTTCCCACTACATTATTTTCTCGGATAGACTCTCTAGGAATTCCCAAGCTTCATCGGCATTTTTCCTCATAAAATCTCCCTGACACATAGATTCTAAAGATGTTTTTGAAGAATAGTCCAATCCTTCATATATGACTTGGCACAATCGTCATTTTTCTAGACCGTGATGAGGACATTGGATTAAAAGATCTTTAAATTGGTCATAATATTTCCAGAATGGCGCTCCTGAAACAATTTTAAAATTTTGAATGTTGTTCCTAAGCTTTACCGTTTTGTGAATAGGGAAAATTTTCTTAAGAAAAACGGTGACAAATTCCTCCCAAGTTGAGATAAAATTTATCGGTAAGCTGTACAGCCATTTTTTAGCTTTGTCCTTAAGGGCAAATAGAATAAATCTGAGCTTAATTGCATCTTCGGTTAATTCTCTCATTTTAATTATAATACACAGTTCCTTAAATTCCGAGATAAAAATATATGCATCTTCTGTTTCATTACCTAGGAATTTGGGAAGCATGTTTATATAATGCAGTCTAAGCTCGAAATTTGCTCCATTTACTTCGGGGAGTCTTATGCAAGATGGAATTGCATTTCTGGTGGGGTAACACATATCCTGAAGGACGGGTTGATTTGTCATTTCTTGAATTGGTTCAACACGGATTAAACGATGAGAATTATGCCGAACCCAAGTTTGCATACACCAAAACAATTTTTTTTAAGGAAAGAAAGAAAATTAGTTTTTTTTATATGAAAAGATAAAGAAAAAGAAAAATCCTAACTAAAACAAATCAAAGCAATCACTTTTTAATCAACTCTAATTCTAGGGTTTAGCCTAACTCAACTAGACCAGCTCCTAACCAAAAACTCCTACAGTGAAAAGATTAAAGTTTTACCCAGGTAGTTAGCTAGGTAAGGATAGTACTAGAGGATGATCAGAAATCAATTAAGTACATCGTTCCTTACGGAGCGCTTTACGCAACCCCTAAACCTTACCTTAGACACCAACTAATCTGAGAAAACTTAAACCGGTTCACTTAAGGATTTCTTGTTTCTTATTGAGTTCGAATCCTTAGGGGCCAACGTCTAATGAGTTTTAGAAGGCTTGGGTTTGTGAAGTGAGGAATTAGTGATTTGTGGGCTAAGGAAAGGGTGATGAAATCCCTCACCTTATCTTGATTATGGGGTTTTGCCCTTAAAAATATTTTTAAGTGTGCCAAATCAAGATGCTGAAATCACTTGGTGAATTCCTACACTATATGAAATGCAACCCTAGAAATTAAAAGCGACTAAAAAGGATGATAAAAAGAAAATCTTTACATTTTCAATAACAATCAAATGTGAGAAGAGAGCTCTTGTTTGAATTTATTATCTTGTTAGTTAATGTCCAAGTGAAAGGTAGATTTTATTATGGTCAACAAAAATAAAATCTTTTTGTTTTTTTTTAAATCCTAATTGTCTCTAATTGTGAAGCTAACTAAAAAGGTGGAATTGAAAACTAGAAAGAGGACTTACCCGAAGCAATTCTCTAAGTTCTTGATCTTCAATCCAAAACTTTCAAGCTCCAAGCGGTTCCTTCACAAGAAAACACATAAGTTAAAGAACCAAAATAATAAAATCTTATTTTAGCACCTTCCCCGGCAACTGCACCAAAAACTTAATGCGGCATAATTATGTACCAAAATTGCAAGTGCACAATTGATCAAGTTATAGTATAAAAAGTTATCGATCCCACGAGGAAGGTGATTTTAAGAGATTATTAGAATTGGTTCTTATATTTTGTTCGTGACAAAATAGGATTAAAGAATAAGTGTAATTGTGGAGAGAGATGTGATGAGTGGTTGTTTTGATTTATGTGCAAGTAACAAAAATCTGAATTTTAGAGAAAAGAAATAAGAATCAAAGAGTAAATGAAATCACAAGGCAAGAAAGAAGAATGGATAAAATCAAGAAATAAAATCAAGAATAAAAAGAAAATTCAAGAAAGTCAAGATGGAGGATTCAATTAAGATATGATAAATCTATGAATTAATCCACTAACTAATCTCAAATATAAAATACAAACTATTCTTTTTTTATCATATTTCAACTTAGATTTATTAAGAATAGACTATCAAACCATTTAAGGAAAGTATAACATATGAAATTATCATCTAAGTTAAAATTACTATTTATGATAAAAATAACAACAAGATAGTAATCCTAGAATTCATAAGCATAACCTATCAAACTATTTAAGATAAGCATAGATTATCAAATTCTTCTTCTACCGATTAGTTTTCTAGTTGAATATCCTAAACATGAATATTTTAAGTGCAAGAGAATAATTTGCATAATATAAAGGAAATTAGACTAGCATCATACAATTCTAAGATTCCTACAAGAATTAATTTCACATCTTAAGAAATAAAAACAAGAAGAAAAAGAACTAATTACAAAATTAAAAAGAAAAATAAAAATCTAAACTATGAACAAGAAATAAATCTAACTACAAAGAATTAAAATATAAACTAAAGAATATATTACAAAAATTAAATGCAAGAAAATAAATCTACTCTACAAATTAAAGTACAAAAAGAAATAAAAAGACAAGAAAATAAATCTACACTACAAGCATGAATGCAAATCTAACTAATAAGCAATAATAAAGAAATTACTAAAAAGAAATAAAAGAGAAAAATAAAAAAAATGCAAACCTTCAAATTGTTCTTCATCTCCATCTTCATCATTCAACAAAGAGGAGAAAAACAAATTTAAAGTGGAGAAAAATTATTATTATTAATTATAACAAAAGTTACAATTTTTGGAAGGCCTTCTCAATTAAGAGTAGCCCTCCTCTCCAAATAGAGTTATAAAATTTTTCACACCTCTAACCCCTCACTCTCTACCCCTATTTATAGTAAACATCAGTGAATGAGAGCCGTTGGATCGAAATCTTATCCAAAAACATCAAAAATCAGCCATAGATTCGTAACTAACTGTACGTCGTATCGATGCCAGCATCGATACGGGTATCGATGCTGGCATCGATACCCAAGGGTTTTGAGATTTATTCTTCATTAACCTGCAATTAAAGATAAAAATAATTATTAGTGGTATATTTATTCATATAAAATAGATAATGAGGGTATAAAACTGTAATAAAATGTGATTATCAGAGACCCTATTGTACTCATTTGGGGAAAGACCACAAATTAAGGCATTCATGGTCTTCGCATTGAGATTAGCTTGGAGTCTTTCTCCATCGGTCATGGTACTAATCTTGGACTTTTCTACATATTTCTTTTCTATGATATCCAAGATGTCAAGATCAATGCAACGAAGGTAAATCCTCATTCTAGCTTTCCAATAGGTTTTCTATGATATCCAAGATGTCAAGATCAATGCAACGAAGGTAAATCCTCATTCTAGCTTTCCAATAGGCAAAATTTCTACCGATGAAAAGTGGGGGTCTAGTGGTGGATTGTCCCTCAAGCATATGCATATTTAATGAAGCCTCCATTAGATCTTTCCTCTAAGGTGGTTAGACCAAAAATAACTATAGAGACCAAGCTCTGATACCAATTGTTGGACCATAGAGGAAGGGGGGTGATTAGGATCTTGAGGCAATAATAGTGCAATAAAAAATATGACAAGCAATACACTACAAAATGAAAAGCCAAAGTAAAAGAGATAAGGTAAGAAATCGTTATCTAAGTGATGCGCGATGTGTTCACGAGGTTCGGTCCACTGACCTACGTCCCCACTCCCCACTCTCGAGGAGAATCCACTACACAACCTGGTTTGGAAGCCGAAACTTCTTCTACACAACGATCTCCACGAGATCTCACAACCACACAATTGATATCCATAAGATTACACTCACAACAGTAGTAATCGTAAGAAAGATTTTCTCTTTACAGTAGCCCTATGGCAAGAAGAGAGATTGCACTTTAAGCTTGGGATGTGAAAATGAAACAGTGAATAATGGGATGAAAGTTAAAGCTCTTTGAAAACAATAAACTTGAAAACAAGAGTTTTACAATTAAAGCTTAGTTCTAAAGTAGTTGGGGTGTTAGGTATTTATGAGGAAAGAAAACTGCAGCCAAAGCCCCAAAGAATCAGACAAAATCCCCTAAAAATAGGATTTCTGAAACTGTACAAAAATAGTCGTTATAGTGTTATGAGTCGATTCAGTATTGTTCATGAGTCGACTCATAAGTAGCCGTTACAGGCTAAAAACCAACTTATGGGTCGACTCATAAAATTCATGAGTCGACTCATCATGCATGAGTCGACTCATGAAGTCATAGGTCGACTCAGCAGAAATAAAATATATTTTCTAGCACAGTTTATGAGTCGACTTATGACAGGCATGAGTCGACTCAACCTGATGGGTCGACTCATGATGTTGTAAGTCGACTCATCAAAAACAATTGAAAACTATGCAGCAGTTTGTGAGTCGACTCAATACTGTTCATGAGTTAACTCATAAACGTGTACACAGAAAATATCAACTTTGAACCTTGTTAAAATTATCAAATAAATTCAGAAAAATGTAAAACTTTGGGAATAGTTTATAAATATTTTGACAAACTTATTTGAAAAGGAATTTTGTAAAAAGGTCCTCGTATTTGTTAAAATCATCATTTTGACAAAAGTACTAAAATACGAGTTTGAAATAGTGCAAGTGTGTGTGATATCCCAAATAGCTTCAAATGATATCTACAGCTACTTGCCTACATTTAAGTACTAGAGAGAAAATAAAATAGCAAATATCTCTCATATAGAAATACATTTCTTGAGTCTTGATATTGTTTTAGAGTTGATGAAGCTTTTTAAAGCATATAGTGTTCTTGATAAACATTGCTTCATCACTATTCCTCCACCTCCTTTAGATATTGATGTTGTAGCTCATATTCTATCCAATCCTCCATAAATGGTACTAACGAGCTTGATATTCATATTAACTATAATATCACTCAACAAGCAATTAGTACCGATAATGATGGTTGTAAATCATCATCAAAACATAAGGGCTAACACAATAGAATATCGATCGTAAATCATAGTATCCCTAAAGTGCTTGTAGGAAGGCGGCAAAGAATACAATAATAATAGGGTATGATCTTCATATCGATCTTAACATCAATCTTACTCAAATCTGTAATCACAAAATTAAATTCACCAATATAAGATTTAATGGGTATTCCTTCCGACATACCACTTAACATTAACATTTATGACCCTCACTTAACAAATCCAAACCCATTAATAACTCCCCCAAAACTCATAACCATTTAGAACAACATTAACCCGGTGCTTGTTTCTTCTTCTCCCTCAATTTGTTAATGTGTCAAAGATATTGATGCCTGTTAAGATTAATCCTTTAGTTGTATAGATTAGAGAAGAGAATAAGAATATATAAGGGGTTGATGATGGTAGCTTTTGACGGGTTTGGGTTGAATTATGATTTCGAGGAGAATGTAAAGTATTTAGAGAATAATGAGAATAATTGGAGGAAGAGGGGAAGAGAGAGATGGCAAATGAAAGTGGGAGGACCTGGGGTATTCTCGTAACTAGCCAGTCATGATTAGGGCTAATCCAATCATGGTTCGTTGTTTTTTACCCCAACTCTAATAGAAGGGCTTATCAAGATTTGAGGTATTAATATCAAAACATAGAGATTTGAGGGACAAATATCAAATTACTAAAGATTTAAGGGCCTAATATTTAAAAAAAACCTAAAAATAGTAGTAGTAATTATAATTGCGGCCAAGGCTGGTCCTTCTTGTTTGAAACGGTCCTATTCGTGTTTGAACTTGAGGTAGCTGTTCATATTCAAAATTCCCATTGGTCAACTTCAATCAGATCTTTCTCTTCTATTTTCTTACAGAATTACAATGAGTTTTGTGAGCCATTGCTTTAGAACAATTGGGCAATAACAATGGTTATGAAGAAGAAGAAAATTGGAGAGATATAAGGGTGAGTGGGACCCCATGTTTTTCAATTTCAGTTCTACTAAATGACCTTGTTCTTATCCAACTTAATGTAATCATAGTTTTCTCAAAATAAAAAAAAACTAGCTTAATGGAATCACAGTTTTACCCAATTTGTATTGATCTCTAAGGTGCCGTTTATCATGGAGTTAAAAAAAATTAAAGGGGTTACTCCTTAACCCTCTAAACAGGTAATTTGGTCAAGATCTAACAAACACTTTAGAAGGATTAAATTTAGTTAACCCCTCTTTTAGAGGGGTTAACAAATCGCCTGATAAGGCCGGTTAAGAGCTATTACCTCTTGAAGCAAGGAAGAACTTTGAAAAAGAATGTTATATTTAAAATATTTATGACAATTAGCTTCCTTAGCTCTTCTTTATTTTCCAAATATAAAAAAGTTAACCATTCATATTTACTATCCAATCCAAATGGAATTAAATTATTTTTAATATATAAAGAAGAAGTAATTAAGTTAGTCCTTCTTGTTAACCCTTCTTGCTTAGCCTCTTATCAAAACAACCCCTATTAAATAAGGATTGAATGAGCAAAATTAACCCACGCGTTGCTATGGTATTTGCGTATAAACAATCAAAAATATAGTTTAAGTATTTGACATAAAAATACATTGTACACCTAATACTTTGAATAAAATAGCAAGTCAAAGCAAAAAATATCATCTTATGATTATACAAAATTACTAATACAATAGTTTAAAATTAATTCTTTCAAATACATTAGAACTAAGGTGATCTAGAAAGTGTGCAGGTCTAAAAGTAAATGAAGGTAAAACTTCCGTTTTAGAGCTAAAATTTCATTTAAAAAATTAAGTGAGTTTAAAAATAAATGAAGCAAACAAAAAAACACATCTATAGTTCAATATGATGTGACATTAACATGAAAAAGCTAAAATATAATTGTTAAGACATCTGCTTACATAGTACACCTAACCATTTAGGAAAGATTACTGTGAATATTAGTGGGCTCAATTATAGAGGGGAACTTTTGACTGAGAGCCAAAAAACCAAAAAAAAAACTTTATGGATTAAATATTTAGTTAAGAAATACATTGTAGCTGACCACTTAAAATTAAAATATAATGACTCACAATGTATACCAAATCATTAAAATATGAAATAGATTTAAAAATAATGTTGAGTATTTTATGTTTAAGAGTAGCTTTGGAAATGAGTGAGTTTAAAAATAAATAGTATGACTTTTGATTTAGAACGAAAATATACAAGATTATAACAAAATATATCACATATGATGAGCGGTGAAAATGTAATACAGGTTTAAGATTTGTTCAAATGAGTATTTTGAATCTTAAGAGTAATATTGGAGGTGAGTGACTTTAATAATAAATAAAGGCAAGATTTTGGGCGTATACACAAGAACTCCTTGTAGGAAAGGAGTAAGTTTAAGAGGCAATAAACTAAAATTTTGAGTGTATTCTTAAAAAATATTTTTGATGCCACCTCATTGGCATGGAAAAAAATAGAAATACAACACTATTAAGTATTTTATTTATAAAATACATGGTGTACCAAAACAGTAGGATTTCTATGAAAACCACCCCTATAAAAGTGAGGTGGTTTACACCATTAATAAAATAACCATAATTTACTATGCATTGGGTCTAAAATAGTGTACACCTAGAATCTTGGAAAGAAAAATAGCAAGTCAAAGTGGAATTTAAAAAACTTAAACCATATGGACAAACCGTCACAAGTTAAGCTTAAAAATAGGTTGGTGTAGTTTTTTTTTTTTTGACTCTAAGAGTGATTTTCGAGATGTATAGTTTAAAAATAAATTTATATAATGCTTTAGATTTATAATATAATGGGTAGGTTTGAAATAAATAAGGATAATATTTATAGCTAATTAGTCAATCTATAGTTGTAACTTATGATATTACAAATTTATGAAATATAAATTATGTTTAAAAGTAATTCATTAGAAATTTTTAGGTCAAGACGAGTGAATTTAAAAATAAATTAAGAATTTTGGGTTTATAACAAAAAAATAAAACTCTTTAGATGGTTCTTCATTATATTATTGGAGTTGATGGAGTATTTAAAAGTAAATTGGATAATTCATTGGGTTTATAGATAAAAATTTTATTTATTTATTATTACTTTTAACTACATTGAACTGATCTTGCGGGGCTTGAGAAAAGTTTCAAACCCACGGAGCATTATGTACTTAAGATGGATTTTTGAAGTGGTGGACTTATAAGCAAATTGGGTTGTACATTGAGTTTGTAGATAAAAATTACCTATTGTCTCTTTTCACAATAAGCTATTGGAGGTGTACCGTAGAATAAATCGTGTCAAGCAAATAATTGTAACTAAAGAGTGGATTTGGTTGGATCAGAGTTGGACTTTTAAGAGTTTGGATAGGATTGAGTTAGGAGCGGCCTTCAACTCCAACTTTTAATCTATTTATATGCCATTATTTTCATGTGTAATAATTAGGAAATAATGGGTTTGGGTAGTGACTTATTTTGCAAACAAGTAGTTATGTGAAAAGCCTATTTTGGTAGTCACATTAAGGGGTATTACATGTCTTGATAGTTCATTTTGCTAAATGAACCATTATTCCCCAATAATTATTATCTATACCCATTAAATTAAAAGATAAAAGACCTTAATATCAAAAGGAAATCAAATTTATTACATGTCAAGCTTCATAGTTTTATGTAGGCACTACCAGAATATAAAACAGTCGAATACTAATAATAATGACCTCGGAGTATGAGACTCACTTGAAACAAAGGCCATTCTTCCGGTGGTTGGTTATTTACACTTTTATAGTTTTATGTATGCTCTTACGATAATGCATGCATCCAAAATGAATATCATTTTATTTTGGTTATATATGCAAATTGATCGTATCTTTTTTTTTAAATCAGACATATTGCTCGTATCTATTTGAATCTGTTTTATAAAAATAATTATATAACATCATGTACTATATTTGCATTGAAATAAGAACAAATAATCAAGGGAAAATTGCTTCAAGGCCCCAAAAATGAAAATACAATGTGATCCAGCCCCCTGTATTATTTTTCATGTGTATTAGCCCCAAAAATGAGAACTCTGTGTGATTCAGCCCCAATTACAATTTCCAAGGGAATATATCCCCAAATTACCCCTCTCCTTCCCCAGATCTCTTCTTCTCTTCCAACAAACCCATCTCCTCTTCCACCCTCTCTCTCCAACCTCGCTGGGAACCTCCAACACCGCCATCACCTCCTCCACCTCCGCCTCCCCTCGACCTCTATGACTTCATTCTCAGTCGTAGACCCCGCCGCCACCATCGTGCCGCCTCTTCTTCTTCCGCTGGAATCGCTAGATCTGGAGGAATCTAGGGATAGGGTGGGGTCGCTGGAATCGCTGGGATTGGCCTAGTTTGGTGGTGGTAGGATCGGTGGTGGGTGGTCGGAGGTGGTGGAGGGGGGGATAAGGCCCCTTGTTGTTTTTTGAAAGCTGAAGTCTTTTGGGTTCAAATTTATCCTATCTGCATGTGTGCATCCTTTTGAGTTGCTTTCTATCCTTTTTTTCTCTCATTTTGTGTTGATTTTTGATGGATGTTTTTAGCAAGTTGTGAGCTATAAGTGAAAAAAAACATGTAGAAAAAAGAGATTAGAGCTGGTTTGCTCTCTTTGGTGATGTTTTTTTCGGTGGGTTATAACAATTTGTGAGCTTATAGTGTACAAATAAAAGAAGAGCAGAGATTAGGTCTGATCCCCCCCCCTTTGGTGATTTATTTTTGGTGGGGTTTAGCAATTTATGAGCTTTAGTGGGTAAACAAAGAAAATAGAGATTTTGGTTTCTTTCTTTGAGAGTTATGAGGAGATTGTATTTTGGTTTCTTTCTTTGAGAGTTATGAGGAGATTGTACGTGATACTGGGTTTAGCTATTTCATGGATCTGATGGTGAGCTCAGTTATGAGGAGTTATGAGGAGTTTGTGTTGCTTGCAAGATGACGAGGTCTCAGAAGGTGGAGGAGAAGAAGGCTAGGGTGGAGGAGAGCTTGATTGTGGAGAATGTAGGTTTGGTTTTATGTCATTGCTTTATGATTTGAACGGAAGTATTTAAGAATAAAGTGAATTTATGTTAGTTCAATTTTTATAGTGGTGTATCATGTTGATTGTTTCACCTAATATATGTAAACTATAGTCAACTATAGTTGACTGACTGTTAAGATTTACCTAATCCCTAAATATAATTGAGAATCATAGTGTACCAAAAGATGAGATTGGGATATTACCATCAAATCTGTTGATTGTTTCACAAACGATTTTGTTGCTTCTTTACAGTAAAATGGCCAACTACATCATGGCGAACAATTGGGAATAGAGTGAATGCTGTTATACAAAATTAAGACATTAAGAAAGAGCGGTCTTTAACATGTGAACATGGTTCAAATTCATATAGTTAATATTTTAACCATAATATTTATTATGTTAACTGTTGTAGTTAGCATGTTAACTCTTGTGTTTAACATGTTAACTGTTATGGCTAACATGTTAACTCTTGTGGATAACATGTTAACTCTTGTGGCTATATGTTAACTCTTGTGGATAACATGTTGACTCTTATAGATAATATATCAACTCTTGTGGATAACATGTTAACTCTTGTGGCTATATGTTAATTCTTGTGGATAACATGTTAATTCTTGTGGATAACATGTTAACTTTTGTGGCTAACATGTTCATTGTTGTGACTAACGGTTATTTTAACATGTTAACTATTGTGGTTAACATGTTAACTATAAGAGCTTAGATGATGTTAACTAATTATATGAGGATTGATCTTACGCAGAAATATATAGATACAATCCCATACTGCTTGTTTAAGCCAACGTTCTTCTGCAACTGCAACCATTGCCGTAATCTATTTAAGATGACATCTATTACTTTGTCATCGAGTCTTCCCCCGCGGAGCAAATACAGTAGTTTCGGGTATGTAATTGTGCTGTTATCACTAACGATGACATAGCAAGCAATAAGTTACGGAGGGTTAAAATCTAAAACATGAAAGCTAACATCTAAACACGCAAACATAATAAGCAACTAACAGAGGTTCACAGTTAACATTAAAAAGAGTTAACATTAAATTACTAAACATGTTAACTCTTGTAGATAATATGTTAAAATCATCGAGCTCAATCCATGACTAACATGTTAACTCTTGTAGATAACATGTTAACTCTTGTTGCTAACATGTTAATTCTTGTGGATAATATGTTAACTCTTGTGGCTAATTTGTTAACTCTTATCGCTAACATGTTAACTATTGTGGATAACATGTTAACTATTGTGGATAACATGTTAACTCTTGTATTTAACATGTTAACTGTTATGGCTAACATGTTAACTCTTGTGGATAACATGTTAACTCTTGTGGATAACATGTTGACTTTTGTGGATAACATGTCAACTCTTGTGGATAACATGTTAACTCTTGTGGCTATATGTTAACTCTTGTGGATAACATGTTGACTCTTGTAGATAATATATCAACTCTTGTGGATAACATGTTAACTATTGTGGCTATATGTTAATTCTTGTGGATAACATGTTAATTCTTGTGGATAACATGTTAACTTTTGTGACTAACATGTTCATTGTTGTGACTAACGGTTATTTTAACATGTTAACTATTGTGGTTAACATGTTAACTATAAGAGCTTAGATGTTAACTAATTATATGAGGATTGATCTTACGCAGAAATATATAGATACAATCCCATACTGCTTGTTTAAGCCAACGTTCTTCTGCAACTGCAACCATTGCCGTAATCTATTTAAGATGACCTCTATTACTTTGTCATCGAGTCTTCCCCCGCGGAGCAAATATAGTAGTTTCGGGTATGTAATGTGCTGTTATCACTAACGATGACATAGCAAGCAATAAGTTACGGAGGGTTAAAATCTAAAACATGAAAGCTAACATCTAAACACGCAAACATAATAAGCAACTAACAGAGGTTCACAGTTAACATTAAAAAGAGTTAACATTAAAATACTAAACATGTTAACTCTTGTAGATAATATGTTAAAATCATCGAGCTCAATCCATGACTAACATGTTAACTCTTGTAGATAACATGTTAACTCTTGTTGCTAACATGTTAATTCTTGTGGATAATATGTTAACTCTTGTGGCTAATTTGTTAACTCTTATCGCTAACATGTTAACTATTGTGGATAACATGTTAACTCTTGTAGATAACATGTTAACTCTTGTTGCTAACATGTTAACTCTTATGGCAAACATGTTAACTCTTGTGGATAACATGTTAACTCTTGTGGCTATATGTTAACTCTTGTGGATAACATGTTAACTTTTATGGATAATATATCAACTCTTGTGGATAACATGTTAACTCTTGTGGCTATATGTTAATTCTTGTGGATAACATGTTAATTCTTGTGGATAACATGTTAACTTTTGTGGCTAACATGTTCATTGTTGTGACTAACGGCTATTTTAACATGTTAACTATTGTGGTTAACATGTTAACTATAAGAGCTTGGATGTTAACTAATTATATGAGGATTGATCTTACGCAGAAATATATAGATACAATCCCATACTGCTTGTTTAAGCCAACGTTCTTCTGCAACTGCAACCATTGCCGTAATCTATCTAAGATGACCTCTATTACTTTGTCATCGAGTCTCCCCCCGCGGAGCAAATACAGTAGTTTCGGGTATGTAATTGTGTTGTTATCACTAACGATGACATAGCAAGCAATAAGTTACGGAGGGTTAAAATCTAAAACATGAAAGCTAACATCTAAACACGCAAACATAATAAGCAACTAACAGAGGTTCACAGTTAACATTAAAGAGAGTTAATATTAAATTACTAAATATGTTAACTCTTGTAGATAATATGTTAAAATCATCGAGCTCAATCCATGACTAACATGTTAACTCTTGTAATGTTAACTCTTGTAGATAATATGTTAAAATCATCGAGCTCAATCCATGACTAACATGTTAACTCTTGTAGATAACATGTTAACTCTTGTTGCTAACATGTTAATTCTTGTGGATAATATGTTAACTCTTGTGGTTAATTTGTTAACTCTTATCGCTAACATGTTAACTCTTGTAGATAACATGTTAACTCTTGTTGTTAACATGTTAACTCTTGTGGCAAACATGTTAACTCTTGTGGATAACATGTTAACTCTTGTGGATAACATGTTAACTCTTGTGAAGAAGAAGAATTAGCACATATTCACACTTATGTTAAGTGGTCCAGGTGGTTTTAACAACAATCACACCTATGTTAAGTGATCCAAGTGGTTTTAACAACAGCTGAACTGTGTTTTGCGCTGTTACTTGGTTTTTCTCGTTTAGAAAAACTTTCGTTTTGGGTCATTGGTGTTTTCCGCCCCTATTTCCAGTTGACTTCTGACTATTCAAACTTCCCCCAGTTCTCGGGATATCCTAAAAATTACAGTCATGTCATCGCCAGCCAACGAGAGAGATCATCCGCCATCAAAAACTTAGATTTTGAAAGCTCTTTTAGCCTCCTCTTCTCCCATTCTCTCTACTCAACCTCACGTTCTTCTCAATTCTCTGATGTCTCCTCATCTCTACATCTCTCTTGTTCTCTTCAGCTTTTTCTTCTTTAATCATATTTCCTCTGCTTCAGACTCCATCACCGTCAAAGACTCTCTCTCTGGAGATACCAAGCTGATCTCTAATGGAGGAAAATTTGAGCTGGGTTTCTTCAGACCAGGTAAATCCCCTTACTACTACATAGGGATCTGGTACAGCCTCGACAGGGTCTCTCAGCTCACCCCAGTTTGGGTTGCGAACAGAGCAACCCCAATCTCTGATCACACCCAAATAGAGCTCAAAATCTCCACCAATGGCAATCTAGTCCTCTCAAACCATTCAAACCCCTTGATTTGGTCCACAAACATCACCACGACCTCTAAATCCACCATTGCTGTGCTTCTTGATAGTGGAAATCTTGTTTTGAGGGATGGGTCAAATCCCAATTTAACTTTGTGGCAGAGTATTGATCACCCAACTCACACGTGGCTCCCTGGAGGCAAACTGGGGCTAAATAAAGTCACTGGGGAGCTTCAGCGTTTGATTTCTTGGAAAACCCAAGATGATCCTTCTCCTGGGATCTTCTCTCTTGAGATTGACCCAAAGGGGTCCAGCCCAAGGATTTGACAACGGGGAGAGAGTGGAGGGGAGGGGCTGACGTGGCGATGGAGGCGACGGAGATCTGCTCTATCTCGGGGGGGATGGGACGACGGGGGAGAGAACAGAGCCCTCAAAACTCAATAGGGGGTAGACAGAGGAGGAGAAGAAGAAGAGGAAGAAGGGTAGCGATGGTGACGGCGGGGGCTACGACTGAGGATGGAGTCGACGAGGTCGAGGGGAGGCGGAGGTGGCGGCGGTGTTGGAGGTATCCAGCGAGGTTGGAGAGAGGGTGGAAGAGGAGATGAGAGGAGAAGGAGAAGATCTGAAGAAGAAGAAGAAGAGGGTAGTTTGGGTTTTTTTGGGAATTAATTCTCTTGGAAATTGTAAAAAGGGCAGAATCACATTAACTTTTTCTTTTTGGGGCTAATACACATGAAAAATAATACAGGGGGCTGGGCCACATTGTATTTTCATTTTTGGGGCCTTGAAGCAATTTTTCCAATAATCAAACCTCCTCTTAAAGTATTGCTGAACTTTCGGCTTCCATGTAGCCTTTTTTTTTTTTTGTATTTTTTCTATCTTCAATAATTCAAAAAAATAATCTTTCAATTCCCAAAAAAGGGGAAAATGGTAAAAAGCTTTGGGGAAAGTAGATAGGAAGTTTTTCGGTTTGGAAAAAAAAATAAAAAAGACTAAAAAAACCCATGAGAATGGACAAAAAGCATGGTCAATTCATTAATCTATTAAATAATGCACCGCAAAATCACTAAATAATCATTAGAAACATAAACATAGTTTTAGAGGGAAAATAGGAAAAGTTATATTTTAATGACGACGGTTGGGAGTTCACTAATACTTTAAAGAAGAGTTAGTCATTCTGCCATTGTAATAATGGTCATATCCAATATACTATATTTTAAAAATACTATTAAATACTGATTTTGCATTTACAAACATAAATAGGTATGTCAAGAAATTAAAGAATCTAGTATAAAACTACATTT
>NC_033795.1:40593444-40600193 GCF_001876935.1 Asparagus officinalis
AAATTAAGAATTATAAGAAAAGAGAATATAATAAGAATATGAGAAAAATATAAAATTTATATTTCCATTCAAAAAGAATTTTAATTTATATACAATTAAAGAAAATTTATTATATATATCTACAGTAAATAAATAAAAGATTCAATACTTAAAAAGACATCAGAGTTTGCAACTACAAAGAAAATCAAGTAAATCTCTTCATACTTACTTTCTCCATCTAAAAATGGATAACATAGTTTAAGAAGCATTTATGTTTAACCCTTCTTTTCTCAACTTTTTATTTAACAGAAAAATTCCCATAAGTTTTAACCCTTTGCTCTAATGAGCCATTAATCATCATTTTTTTGGGTTTAAACTAAGCCCCTTTTGCCTCTCTGTTGTAAGAACCCATAACTTTTTTTTTTTTTTTTTTTTTTTTTTAAGAACCCATAACTTTTTTTTTTTTTTTTTTTTGCTTTCTAACTCATAGATTTTTGCTCCATTTTTTGGAGAAATCGACATATTTTCTTGTTAACTTAGGGATTTTATTTAAAAAAAAAAGAAAGGTGAGGGCATCTTCGAAAAAAGGAGTAAATTCAGAGGGCTTAGCTGTCAAAAAAAGAAAATTTAGAGATTCTTACAAGAGAGGGGTAGAACGTGAGGACTTCTTTGTTAAAAATCGAAAGTTGAATTTTCTCATTGTTTATCGATTGCTTCAATTGGCAGAGGCTCCAAGTCATATCATAATTATTCGAGTTTCATAATAAATGGAAACTAGAATTTCAATAAAATGGGGAAAAAAACCAATCTGATAATTAATTAAAGTAATCCCACCAGATTGCTTCTTTAGGCCTTCACTTGATTTCAGCTAGGTTTTGACTTGAAAGATTCTAGAGTTTTTTTTTTCACTGACATTTCTATCTAGATATTTTAGGATACCTCCAGCTTGTGGAGGGTCCTATAGTGAAATAATAAACTATTAATTAAAAAATTCCTCTTTTAACTTTATTTCTCTAGTTCCTAATAATTACTATTATGGGGCTACTTCAATCGACTTGGTTAACTTTTTTTTTCCGACTTGGTGATTTCCGAGCCCAAAAAAAAAAGTATGGACTTCACTCTAGTATAAATAAATAGAAATCACTTAATTTAATTCAAAAATTAAATAATTAGCCCGTTGCTTTTGGAATCCAAAAGTATGCATGACATATAGCCTTATCCCTTTAGAAAAAGAATGGTACCAACATTTTGTTTTCCAATTGGTAAATATAGAATTTGATTATGGAAGATTACATGCTTCCTTTTGCAAGGAAAAATCTAATGTATTTAGTCCGTTAGTTTGAACTAATTGACGACCCTTTGATTGTCCTATTTGACTGGTGAAAATCTACATTTGAGGTTGCCTAAAAATAAAATAGGAAATATTAGATTCACGAGTTCATACTAGGATTTTAGAGTGGGATTTATAGATTCAAGTCGGCGATCGTGGAAGACCCCTTTACTTGAGTATGGGATAACTTTTTTTTTGAAAAATGATACAGGCACACCCTCAGGCACACCACCAACCACACCCCCTCTCTATCTACAGTGCATGGGGCTTCACATCAGATTTTTTTAAAAAATTTGATGTGGGATCCCCTGCACTGTAGATAGAGAGGGAGTGTGGTTGGTGGTGTGTCTGAAGGTGTGCCTGTAGCGCTTCCCCTTTTTTTTAGGGAGTACCTGTGTCATCATCCTAATGGGCAAGGTAGTTATGAAAGTCACTTGGTTAAGAAATCCACATAAAACTCTTTTTGAATATTAGGGGATGTTCGTTTGGCAAAAAAAACTGGTAAATCAAAAAATAGGAAACCTAATTCCTATTATAATTATTTTGAAGTTGTTTGGTTGGCTTAAAAAAGAAGGAAATTATAGAATAGGAGATGAGATGAGTTGTCACCTTATTATTGGATGATGTGAGTGATTTTTTAAAAAACTTATTTTGAGGTTGTTTGGTTGGTTAAAAAAATAAGAAAATGAATTGGAGGTATATTATTGAATGATGTTTTGAGGTTGTTTGTGTTTGGTTCGTTTTTAAAAATAAGAAAATAGATGAGATGAGATGAGTTGGAGGTATATTATTGGATGATGTGACACGTACTTAAGAAAATTGATTTCTTGTTTTTTTTTTTTTAGGAAATGGATAGAAAGGAATGTTTAATGAGATGAGATGAGTTGTCATAATATTATTGGATGATGTGTGTGATTTTTAAAAATAAGATAAAATGAGATGTGATGAGTTGGATGATGTGACACATTTCTTGTGTTTGGTTTATTTTTAAAGGTAATAAAGAAGATGAAATGAGATGAGTTGAAGGATAAAAATAATATTTTATTGGATGTTGTGGGTGAGTTGTAGGGATGGAAATGGATAAAAATATTATTTTATTGATTTTCTTGTACCGGTTTTCTTTTCTTGGTTTTTAGGAAACCAACCAAACAGCCCCTTAAGGATATTGTATGATTTGACTCAATCATCCCTTATTTAAAAAGATAGCCATAGAGCTAGGTTGGGCTAGAGCGAGTCATGATTTGAACTGAGGTCAGTCCATCATTCACGGTCCACCACTGCCTTAACCAGGCTTGTTGATCGAGCTAAGAGCTGTATTTTGATAATACAACTTAGTGCATATGTCCTACACATGATAAAGTGAGTCAATTACTTAGTTGCTGAGCCAAATGCTTATGTGGTGTGGTTCGCCTAATTCAAATATCAAATCTAAGTTTTATGCATAACTACATTCAAATTTTTGACTACTAACCTAGAATCTTATAAAAATGCACTTCAATTTTTACCACTCAATTAAAAAAAATTGTGAGAAAAACAGTTCTGTACAAAAGGAACAACTTGCCTTTAACTTTATGAATGAAGCTCTTCAAAAAGAAAAAAGATTTTTTATTTCTAAAAACAAGATTTTAAATAATAATAAAATGCCCAATTTTTTACTTTCTGACACTTGGCAGATTTTAAAAGGAGAAATTTTTAAAAGAGTCATTTTTCAATTTTATTGGGCAGAATCGACCCCATGAGAAAAAAATTAGCAAAACCGACCGAAAAGGGTCGGTTTTGCAACCAGCTCTATTATCGAGCTGCACGGGACTAGTAATCCCGTGCAGTTCGCCTACCCCCGTGATCCTTCTTTCATTCGCTCTTCGACACCTCGTGACCACCCTCCCCCGCAAAAAAGAACCCTAGCCCTAGAAAAGGGTCGGTTTTGCAACCAGCTCTATTATCGAGCTGCACGGGACTAGTAATCCCGTGCAGTTCGCCTACCCCCGTGATCCTTCTTTCATTCGCTCTTCGACACCTCGTGACCACCCTCCCCCGCAAAAAAGAACCCCATCGACCCCCACCGACCCCACACCCTCAGGTGTGATTTTTTTTAATTTTGCTGTTAATTTTTGAGAGGGATATTCATCAAATTTTGCTAGAATTGGGTGAATAATGTGATTTGGGAGGTAGGGTTTAGTTTAGCAATTATTTACATATGAGAGGGTTTAGCAATTATTTACATATGAGAGGGTTTAGCAATTATTTTTGAGAGGGATACTCATCAAATTTTGCTAGAATTGGGGGAATAATGTTTTGGCTGTTAATTTTGCTGTTAATTTTGCTAGAATTGGGTAGGATTAGTTTTTATTTTGTGCAATAGGATGAATAATGTGATTTGGGAGTTAGGGTTTAGTAATTATTTACATATGATGAATAATAATTAGGGGTTTAGCCATTATTTGGAATTTATTCAGATATTAATAGATTATTTGCATATGATGGACTGTGTATTTTCAGTTTCGATGACGAACTCCATATCCATTATTTGTTTCTTTAATGGGAGCCTCGGCGTCGGAGTGAATAATTTGCCGGTGTATGATGGAGGTTCTCGGAAAATGTTCATGCTATCTAAGTCGTGTAATTTTGATGGAATGACTAGGGAAATACACAGAGTTACTAAAATTAAGAAAGAAGAATATACAATTAAGGTGTTCTTCAACTGTCCTATAAATGAGAGTAGAACTATTGCCGTGGAGATTACCGAAGATGAGGAATTGAATGACATGAAACAATTAGTCGAGAAGCAAGCGTCAATTGAGTTGTTTATTGAGAAGTATCCGATTCAGGAATTTGCCCAAGTTTCACGACCTCAAGGAGAGTTTTCTCGGATGCTTGACTTAGACAACGAGTCGATTGGTTTTATGACATCTCCAAGTCAAGAGCCATGGTCTCAACCACAACGTTTAAGTGAGTATTCTATCGGTGGGACGTCAACTAATATATTTAACGACGCTTCAGGTCATGTTACGGGTTACCCACCAGTCGGAGCAATTATAGAAGATGAAGCAGATGATGATTCAGATCATTTTGAAGAAGATGGCGTGCAAATTGATAGCATGCATGTGGCAGCTGGAATAGATGATGACGCCCGTTGGATGGAGCAATTTAACGTTAACAATGATTATGTGGAAGCTGAAGATCCGTTGCCCGACGAGTTTCATAATGAGGATTGGATAAATACTTCTCAAGCTGGATTTGTTGATGTTGGGCCAAATTTACAACGACCTGAGGACTTCACTTTTAAAAAAGGGGATCTATTCGAGAACAAGGAGGCACTGATTTTTGCAATCCGAGAATGGTCCATCAAGAATCGGGTCAAATTAAAGCCGGTAAAAACTAATGCAACAAACTACAATGTGAAATGCTTCTTTAACGATAAGAATGAAGTAGAGAATGCAAATGAGCAAGATGAGAGAAATAAAAAATGTCCTTGGTTGCTAAATGCCGCTGTGAGAAAATCATCAAATGGGCAATTTGTAATATGTAGATATTGCGGACTTCATACATGTTGCAACCCGTCGGTGGATGTCGATGATTATTCTGCATCTTCTTCTTATATATGTAAGCTAATTATGCCTGAAGTTAGAGCTGAACTTGATCTGAATGCAAGTCAGATATTTCAGAGGGTATATGACATGCGGGGGATTAAGATATCTAAATATAAGGCATATGATGCAAGGAGGAAAGCGTTGTCTAAAATTTTTGGAGATTGGGAAAAATCATATGAATTACTTCCACAGTATCTTGAAGCTATCAAACGAAATAATCCGGGTACTGAATACGAAATATTATCCGAAGAGATTGCACCGGGTATGGAGAGGTTCACTCGCGTGTTTTGGGCATTTGGTCCTGCTATTAAGGGCTTCACTTTTTGTCGTCCGCTATTGAGCATTGATGGTACACATTTATATGGAAAGTACAAAGGCGTGCTTCTTGTAGCGACCGGTGTAGATGCAAATGGCGGGTTATTTCCTCTAGCATTTGCAGTCGTGGAGGTGGAGGATACGTCTAGTTGGAAGTGGTTTTTTGAACTTATATACAAGTGGATTCCAAGTGTCCGTGCGCCAAGAATAATTACCTTTATTTCGGATAGGATGAAAGGAATTATAAGGGCGTTACATGAGGGTTTTAGTGCACCACATCACCATCGATATTGTTTAAGGCATATAAGAGATAATTTCAAGAAAAAACACGGTGAGATTAATTTGCAAAATCTTTTGTGGCAAGCCGGGTGTGCGACCGACACATTAGTGTATGAACATTGCAGGGAGAAAATCAAGTCTTTGTCATTAGATGCACATAATTGGATTGAAAATAACTTGAAGCCTCAATTCGAGCATCGGTGGGCATTATGTAAGGATGAGGGTGTGCGGTTTTGCATGATGACGACTAATTGCTCCGAGAGCTTTAACGGCGTTCTTAAAGGAGCACGAGCTATGCCAATACAATCTTTGGTTGCGAGAACATTCTATAGACTAAACGCATACTTCAACAAAAGGCGTGGTGATGGCATAGACTGGACAACACGTTACACACCAAAAAATGAGTCCATTTTGCATAGAAGAATTGAGGCAGCAAGATCATGTCAAATTACTGTATTCAACGACAACGAATGGCAGGTACAAGATTGTGACGGTATCTACACCGTTAAACTATTTGATGTTGATTGCACTTGCACATGTAACATACCACAACTCCAAAAAATACCCTGTGCACATGTGCTTGCGGCTTCTTCTAATCAGCCGGGAGGTGCTAGAATTCCCAGAAATCGGTATTGCTCGCCTTGGTATTCAACAGCTCACTATCAAAAGACATATAGTGAGAGTTTTCATCCACCTGATGATAGTCGGTATTGGCCTGAATATAATGGACCACATATAGTTCCACCTCAGTACCGGAGACAAGCAGGTCGACCACGATCTGTGCGAATTAGGGGAACCATGGATCAAGGGCGAGAAGGAGTGGTCAAGCACAAAAAATGTAGTCTTTGCAAACAACCGGGACATACTCGACCTCGTTGTCCATCTAGACACAATAGATAGCAACTAATTGGTAATTTATATCATTTTTTTATTTTTATATACTTTAATAAAGAAACTGAATTACTATATGATTGATTATTAACATGTGTATAATTATATGTGCAGGTTTGTACACCATGGATCCTGGGCCGGTTAGTGATGAGGTCTTATATGACCAGGCTCAGCATCGTTCACATATTATATCCTGTACAGAGGTAATTCAGTTACTTTATAATTGTAATATTTGCATTTACATAATATTGCATTCTTATACTATCATTGTCTATACAGAGAGGTCCGAGTATCGTTATGGTTGATCAGTGTTGTAAAAAGCGGCAAAAAGCGGGGCTATCGCGGCGCAAATCGCGGAAGCGGGG
>NC_033795.1:40601284-40611389 GCF_001876935.1 Asparagus officinalis
CCGACCCCCCCCCAAAAAAAAAACCCCTTTCCCTCCCTCGTGGTTACCACTGCCCTACCCCGCTGCCCCCCTAGCCCGCCGACCTCGTCGAGCTACCGACCCTGTCGCCGCCGACCCCATCGACCCCCACCGACCCCACACCCTCAGGAGTGATTTTTTTTAATTTTGCTGTTAATTTTTGAGAGGGATATTCATCAAATTTTGCTAGAATTGGGTGAATAATGTGATTTGGGAGTTAGGGTTTAGTTTAGCAATTATTTACATATGAGAGGGTTTAGCAATTATTTACATATGAGAGGGTTTAGCAATTATTTACATATGAGAGGGTTTAGCAATTATTTTTGAGAGGGATACTCATCAAATTTTGCTAGAATTGGGTGAATAATGTGATTTGGGAGTTAGGGTTTAGTTTAGCAATTATTTACATATGAGAGGGTTTAGCAATTATTTACATATTAGAGGGTTTAGCAATTATTTTTTAGAGGGATATTCATCAAATTTTGCTAGAATTGGGTGAATAATGTTTTGGCTGTTAATTTTGCTAGAATTGGGTAGGATTAGTTTTTATTTTGTGCAATAGGATGAATAATATGATTTGGGAGTTAGGGTTTAGCAATTATTTACATATGATGAATAATAATTAGGGTTTAGCCATTATTTGGGATGGATTAAGGTAATAAATTTGATGTTGATTTATTCAGTTATTAATAGATTATTTGCATATGATGGACTGTTGATTTTCAGTTTCGATGGACTGTTGATTTTTAGTTTTGATGACGAACTCCATACCCATTATTTGTTTCTTCAATGGGAGCCTCAGCTAGGGGTGTGCAATGGTCGGTTCGGTTCGGTTTTTTCCAAAATTTGAACAACCGAACCTAACCACCTATAATTCAAAACCGAACCGAATTGTTGCAAGTCGGTTCGGTGCGGTTCGGTTCGGTTTGTTCGGTTCTAACTTCATCAAACTTCTTATCAAACAATAAATTGTGTTAAAGAAAAAAATATATCAACAAAGTAGGAGATTATGAAGCATTACACACTGATATAATGATATTCTTTTCAACCCATAATGATTCAGAAAATTAGTTTAGGGTTTGAGTTTTTGACTCTTTGGGGACGTGTCGGGTAGGGTTTGAGATCAGAATGGGTAGTATTGTACTATATTTGGTCGGCTCGGGTTGAAAAGTTTTCAAACCGACCCGAACCGCCCTACTCATAAAACCGATTTTTTCCGATTGGTTTGGGTCGGTTCGGTCGGTTTTTTCGGTTTGGACCGAACCATGCTCAGCCCTAGCCTCGGCGCCGGAGTGAATAATTTGCCTATGTATGATGGAAGTTCTAGGAAAATGTTCATGCTATCTAAGTCGTGTAATTTTGATGGAATGACTAAGGAAATACACAGAGTTACTAAAATTAAGAAAGAAGAATATGCAATTAGGGTGTTCTTAAACTGTCCGATAAATGAGAGTAGAACTATTACCATGGAGATTACCGACGATGAGGAATTGAATGACATGAAACAATTAGTCGAGAAGCAAGCGTCAATTGAGTTGTTTATTGAGAAGTATCCGATTCAGGAATTTGCCCAAGTTTCACGACCTCAATGAGAGTTTTCTCGGATGCTTGACTTAGACAACGAGTCGATTGGTTTTATGACATCTCCAAGTCAAGAGCTGTGGTATCAACCACAACATTTAAGTGAGTATTCTATCGGTGGGACGTCAACTAATATATTTAACGACGCTTCAGGTCATGTTACAGGTTACCCATCAATCGGAGCAATTATAGAAGATGAAGCAGATGATGATTCAGATCATATTGAAGAAGATGGCGTGCAAATTGATAGCATGCATGTGGCAGCTGGAATCGATGATGACGCCCATTGGATGGAGTAATTTAATGTTAACAATGATTATGTGGAAGCTGAAGATCCGTTGCCCGACGAGTTTCATAATGAGGATTGGATAAATACTTCTCAAGCTGGATTTGTTGATGTTGGTCCAAATTTACAACGACCTGAGGACTTCACTTTTAAAAAAGGGGATCTATTCGAGAGCAAGGAGGCACTGATCTTTGCAATTCGAGAATGGTCCATCAAGAATCGGGTCAAATTCAAGCCGATAAAAACTATGCAACAAACTACAATGTGAAATGCTTCTTTAACGATAAGATTGAAGTAGAGAACGCAAATGAGCAAGATGAGAGAAATAGAAAATGTCATTGGTTACTAAATGCCGCCGTGAGAAAATCATCAAATGGGCAATTTGTAATATCTAGATATTAGACTTCATACATGTTGCAACCCGTCGGTGGATGTCGATGATTATTCTGCATCTTCTTCTTATATATGTAAGCTAATTATGCCTGAAGTTAGAGCTGAACTTGATCTGAATGCAGGTCAGATATTTTAGAGGGTATATGACATGCGAGGGATTAAGATATCTAAATATAAGGCATATGATGCAAGGAGGAAACCGTTGTCTAAAATTTTTGGAGATTGGGAAAAATCATATGAATTACTTCCACAGTATCTTGAAGCTATCAAGCGAAATAATCCGGGTATTGAATACAAAATATTATCCGAAGAGATTGCACCGGGTATGGAGAGGTTCACTCGAGTGTTTTGGGCATTTGGTCCTGCTATTAAGGGCTTTACTTTTTGTTGTCCGCTATTGAGCATTGATGATACACATTTATATGGAAAGTACAAAGGCGTGCTTCTTGTAGCGACCGGTGTAGATGCAAATGGCGGGTTATTTCCTCTAGCATTTGCAGTCGTGGAGGTAGAGGATACGTCTAGTTGGAAGTGGTTTTTTGAACTTATATACAAGTGGATTCCAAGTGTCTGTGCGCCAAGAATAATTACTTTTATCTCGGATAGGATGGAAGGAATTATAAGAGCGTTACATGAGGGTTTAGTGCACCACATCACCATCGATATTGTTTAAGGCATATAAGAGATAATTTCAAGAAAAAATACGGTGAGATTAATTTGCAAAATCTTTTATGTCAAGCTGGGTGTGCAACCGACACATTAGTGTATGAACATTGCAAGGCGAAAATCAAGTCTTTGTCATTAGATGCACATAATTGGATTGAAAATAACTTGAAGCCTCAATTCGAGCATCGGTGGGCATTATGTAAGGATGAGGGTGTGCGGTTTTGCATGATGACGACTAATTGCTCCGAGAGCTTTAATGGCGATCTTAAAGGAGCACAAGCTATGCCAATACAATCTTTGGTTGCGAGAACGTTCTATAGACTAAACGCATACTTCAACAAAAAGCGTGGAGATGGCATAGACTGGACAACACGTTACACACCAAAAAATGAGGCCATTTTGCATAGAAGAATTGAGGCAGCAAGATCATGTCAAATTATTGTATTCAACGACAACGAATGGCAAGTACAGGATTGTGACGATATCTACACCGTTAAACTATTTGATGTTGATTGCACTTGCACATGTAACATACCACAACTCCAAAAAATACCCTGTGCACATGTGCTTGCGGCTTCTTCAAATCAGCCGGGAGGTGCTAGAATTTTCTATAATCGGTATTGCTCGCCTTGGTATTCAACAGCTCACTATCAAAAGACATATAGTGAGAGTTTTCATCCACCTGATGATAGTCGGTATTAGCCTGAATATAATGGACCACGTATAATTCCACCTCAGTACCGGAGACAAGCAGGTCGATCACGATCTGTGCGAATTAGGGGAACCATGGATCAAGGGCGAGAAGGAGTTGTCAAGCATAAAAAATGTAGTCTTTGCAAACAACCGGGACATACTCGACCTCGTTGTCCATCTAGACACAATAGATAGCAACTAATTGGTAATTTATATACTTTTTTTATTTTTATATACTTTAATAAAGAAATTGAATTACTATTTGATTGATTTTTGGCATGTGTATAATTATATGTGCAGGTTTGTACACCATGGATCCTGGGCCGGTTAGTGATGAGGTCTTATATGACCAGGCTCAGCATCGTTCACATATTATATCCTGTACAGAGGTAATTCAGTTACTTTATAATTACAATATTTGCATTTACATAATATTGCATTCTTATACTATCATTTGCTGTACAGAGAGGTCCGAGTATCGTTATGGTTGATCAGTGTTGTAAAAAGCGGCAAAAAGCGGGGCTATCGCGGCGCAGTAGGACGGGCCGGCTTCTTGACTTGTTCAAAGCTTCGTTGGATAAAGCTCGATTGGCCCCTACTCACCGTGTTGATGGATAGATGGAGACCTGAGACCAATACTTTTCACTTCCGAATGAGCGAGGCTACCATTACTCTACAAGATGTAGCCGTGATACTCGGTCTCCATATAGATGGTCCGTGCATTACCGGCACTGATAGTGATGTATGTCCGACAAGATGTGAGCAGTTGTTAGGTGTAGCTCCAGGATCAATGTCTCGAGGAAATATTAAATTGAAGTGGTTGAGAGAGACCTTCTCAGTATTGTTGCCTGTTGATGCCCCACAAATATTGGTTGACCAACATGCACGTGCATACATTATGCACATGATTGGTGCTATATTATTTCCAGATTCAAGTAAAGATAATGTGCATGCGAGGTATGTGTATTTATAATATGAATCTGTATTTCATTGAATTAGCTTATTTTAATAAATTGCATGCGAGGTATGTGTATTTATAATATGAATCTGTATTTCATTGAATTAGCTTATTTTAATAAATTAGAATATTGTGAATATGCTAGGTGGTTACCACTCCTCGAGGACTTGGACGCATGTGGTACAAAATCGTGCGGTAGTGCCGTTTTGGCGTACTTATATAGAGAGATGTCAAAAGTGGCACTTATGCAAAACAGTGAGCTTAAAGGGTGTCTAAGCTTATTGCAAGTATGAGCATGAGAGAGACTTCATTTGAAGCCGAGACTATGCACACATTTATAATTAGATGGACAAATTCCACTGGGATGCAGGTATTGTATTTTTTATGTAGCGAATATAACTGTAGTTATCATTATGGTACTCAATGTATGACCAACATTTTTTTGTAGATGGAATGTCGAAAAATGTTATGACGAGACCCCATCTAGACAATTAGATTTCTACCGAAATGAGCTTGACCGTATGAAGATTTTTCAGGTAATTCTCCCCTAAAAACATGCACTTTTTCTTCTACAATGTGAATTACTTTTCTGATATGCAACTGCATTAAATTTCTGTAGATGGAATGGGAGCCCTACACCCAATTTCTACCTCAGCTACCCCCAATATGCACAGAATACCAAGTTGTATGGAGAGCTAGAGTTCCTCTTATATGTTTGGAGATAGTAGAAATGCATGTACCGGACCGTGTGCTTCTACAATTTGGTCGTGCACAACATGTTCCGCAGTTTGTTGAAAAGATAGAGAGGAAGGCAAAGAAAGGAGGCCAACAAATAAACTGGATGATCGTGCATCAAGCTTTTATACACAGATGGAATGATAGACATTTTTATATTGTCAACCAAATTGAACCAACTCCTCGGGAATCAGATTACTACACTTGGTATTGGGACATAACCCGAAGATGGATACTTCATTCGACCACAATACCGGTTGAGTCGCAAAGAGGATATGTGCCCCGGGGTATAGATGAGAGAGAATTAGTAAGTACTTTCATATTTTGATTTAAGTCCATTTTTATTGGTACTTTATGTGTTGAAAAATTTGCAGGTATCAGCAATAGATGAAGTTCAAACTCTTGCAAATCGTGGCTTGGAATTGGCTCGAGCAGGTACGATAAAATTAAATCTCAAATTTACATTCTGTAATATCAAATTTAATATGAAATTTTGTTTTTGAACTATCTATCGCAGCAGATAGAAATCCCGAAGCACATGAACATGTATCAATATATCAGGCTATAATGCAGAGGCTTCAACAAGCCTTACACCGAACTCACGAAGATCGTCATGATGGACGGGAGGTAACGCCATTCGTATATACACGACAACAGCGACAAAGTCGAGGACGACGCAGAAATGACGATGAAGCTGGACCTTCCCAACGTGTCGACGATGGAGCTGGACCGTCACAACCACAAACGCAACCGGATCACGAACTCGTCGAAGGGCGGTATGGAGGACGACGAAGACAAAGGAGGAGGAGGAGAGTTCTTGGATGTATGTAAACTACAGGTTATATACATTACAAAACTATTTAGGGATGTGATTTTTGGATTTGTAGTCGATAATATCATGTGATATGTTTGATTTCTAAGTGAGTTTGTGATGTTTTTATGTTGGATTTGTTAGTGGGAGTTTGTGGTGTTATTATGTTGGATTTGTTAGTGGGAGTTTGTGGTGTTATTATGTTGGATTTGTTAGTGGGAGTTTGTGGTGTGATGTGATTTGTTTGATTTGAAATGAGTATGTGGTGAAATCAGTATGTAATTTCATGATTGATACTATATTATTTCCAGATTCAAGTAAAGATAAAGTGCATGTGAGGTATGTGTATTTATAATATGAATCTGTATTTCATTGAATTAGCTTATTTTAATAAATTAGAATATTGTGAATATGCTAGGTGGTTACCACTCCTCGAGGACTTGGACGCATGTGGTACAAAATCGTGCGGTAGTGCCGTTTTGGCGTACTTATATAGAGAGATGTCAAAAGTGGCACTTATGCAAAACAGTGAGCTTAAAGGGTGTCTAAGCTTATTGCAAGTATGAGCATGAGAGAGACTTCATTTGAAGCCGAGACTATGCACACATTTATAATTAGATGGACAAATTCCACTGGGATGCAGGTATTGTATTTTTTATGTAGCGAATATAACTGTAGTTATCATTATGGTACTCAATGTATGACCAACATTTTTTTGTAGATGGAATGTCGAAAAATGTTATGACGAGACCCCATCTAGACAATTAGATTTCTACCGAAATGAGCTTGACCGTATGAAGATTTTTCAGGTAATTCTCCCCTAAAAACATGCACTTTTTCTTCTACAATGTGAATTACTTTTCTGATATGCAACTGCATTAAATTTCTGTAGATGGAATGGGAGCCCTACACCCAATTTCTACCTCAGCTACCCCCAATATGCACAGAATACCAAGTTGTATGGAGAGCTAGAGTTCCTCTTATATGTTTGGAGATAGTAGAAATGCATGTACCGGACCGTGTGCTTCTACAATTTGGTCGTGCACAACATGTTCCGCAATTTGTTGAAAAGATGGAGACGAATGCAAAGAAAGGAGGCCAACAAATAAACTGGATGATCATGCATCAAGCTTTTATACACAGATGGAATGATAGACATTTTTGTATTGTTAACCAAATTGAACCAACTCTTCGGGAATCAGATTACTACACTTGGTATTGGGGCATAACCCGAAGATGGATACTTCATTCGACCACAATACTGATTGAGTCGCAAAGAGGATATGTGCCCTGGGGTATAGATGAGAGAGAATTAGTAAGTATTTTCATATTTTGATTTAAGTCCATTTTTATTGGTATTGCTCAATATTGCTAATATGTGTTAAAAAATTTGCAGGTATTAGCAATAGATGAAGTTCAAACTCTTGCAAATCGTGGCTTAGAATTGGCTCGAGCAGGTACAAAAGAATTAAATCTAAAATTTACATTCTGTAATATCAAATTTAATATCAAAATTTGTTTTTGAACTATCTATCGCAGGTAGAAATCCCGAAGCACATGAACATATATCAATATATCAAGCCATAATGCAAAGGCTTCACTAAGCCTTACACCGAACTCACGAAGATCGTCATGATGGATGGGAGGTAACGCCATTCGTATATACACGACAATAGCGACAAAGACGAGGACAACACAGAAATGACGATGAAGCTGGACCTTCCCAACGTGTTGACGATGGAATTGGACCGTCACAACCACAAACGCAACCGGATCACGAACTCGTCGAAGGGCGGTATGGAGGATGATGAAGACAAAGGAGGAGGAGGAGAGTTCTTGGATGAATGTAAACTACAGGTTATATACATTACAAAACTATTTAGGGATGTGATTTTTGGATTTGTAGTCGATACTATCGTGTGATTTGTTTGATTTCTAAGTGGGTTTGTGGTGTTATTATGTTGGATTTGTTAGTGGGAGTTTGTGGTGTGATGTGATTTGTTTGATTTGAAATGAGTATATGGTGAAATGAGTATATGGTGAAATGAGTATGTAATTTGTTAGTGGGAGTTTGTGTGGATGTATGCACAGGGACTACATGAAATGCAGTGGTGAAATGAGTATGTGACTTGTTAGTTGATGTTTGTGTTGATGTATGTACAGGAACGGCTTGAAATGCAGCCAGAAAGTGCACAAAAGTGTGCACAGCAAGTGCACGGGACTGCCAGTGGTGAAATGAGTATGTGATTTGTTAGAGGAAGTTTGTGTGGATGTATGCACAGGGACTACCTGAAATACAGCCAAAAAGTACACAAAAACGTGCATAGCAAGTGCACGGGACTAGCAGTCCCGTGCATTTCGTGTTCAGAAACGAAGTGCACGGGACTAGCAGTCCCGTGCACTTCGTTTCTGAACACGAAATGCACGGGACTGCTAGTCCCGTGCACTTCGTAAATACCCCTCCCCTGCAAAACCGACCTTTTCGTGTTCAGAAACGAAGTGCACGGGACTGCTAGTCCCGTGCACTTCGTTTCTGAACACGAAATGCACGGGACTGCTAGTCCCGTGCACTTCGTAAATACCCCTCCCCTGCAAAACCGACCTTTTTCTTCTGAAAAGGGTCGGTTTTGCTAATATTTTTTCGTATAGGTCGAATTTGCCCATTAAATTTTAAAAATGGTTGGTTTTAAAAATTTCTCCATTTTAAAATATTTGATATAGCCGCAACCCAGGTACTTTTGCACCTAAAAAAAAAGAAAAACCCCCCTAGGGTTCTTAATGTAGAGTAGTTAACTATCAGAAAGTACGTTGATTTTCTAATAAAGTGCAGACTGAATTAATTTTCGTAGTTAAATTTCAAACTTAGGTTTATAATTAGGGGCTGTTCGTTTGGCAAAAAAAAGTGGGAAATCAAAAAATAGGAAACCTATTTCCTATTATAATTATTTTGAAGTTGTTTGGTTGGCTTAAAAAGAAGGAAATTATAGAATAGGAGATGAGATGAGATGAGTTGTCACCTTATTATTGGATGATGTGAGTGATTTTTAAAAAAACTTGTTTTGAGGTTGTTTGGTTGGTTAAAAAAATAAGGAAATGAATTGGAGGTATATTATTGGATGATGTTTTGAGGTTGTTTGTGTTTGGTTCGTTTTTAAAAATAAGAAAATAGATGAGATGAGATGAGTTGGAGGTATATTATTGGATGATGTGACACGTACTTAAAGAAATTGATTTCTTGTTTTTTTTTGAGGAAATGGATGGAAAGGAATGTTTAATGAGATGAGATGAGTTGTCACAATATTATTGGATGATATGTGTGATTTTTTAAAATGAGATAAAATGAGATGTGATGAGTTGGATGATGTGACACATTTCTTGTGTTTGGTTTATTTTTAAAGGTAAGAAAAGAGATGAAATGAGATGAGTTGGAGGATAAAAATAATATTTTATTGGATGTTGTGGGTGAGTTTTAGGGATGGAAATGGATAAAAATATTATTTTATTGATTTCCTTGTACCGATTTCCTTTTCTTAGTTTTTAGGAAACCAACCAAACAGCCCCTTAATAAGAAATCTGTCTACATTCTTTGTTGTATACACTATACAGTATGCTCTTCTCTTTCAACTCTTTTTTTTTACAATGACAATCTTTTTCAACTCATTTAATTACTTAAATCAATATATATCCTTCGACCGGTTATAATAAGAAATTAAGCATGCCAACATAGAAGATGATACAGAAAGATAACTAAAATGTACGGTCCACATATATACAATGAACCTGTTATTTAACTGCTTATCGGGTTAATCACCAAATAACCCGAAACCCATTTAACTCAAAAAACCAAAAGTCCCTCTCAAATTAAATTCCAAATCAAAATCCAAGCCCTCCTCTCTCTCTCATCACTCCTTTTCCCGTTTCTCTCTCTACTTTGACAACGGCTACTAATGTTCGGCCTCAGTCG
>NC_033795.1:40611399-40628501 GCF_001876935.1 Asparagus officinalis
GCCATCAGGTCTCCTCCGATGTAACTATTTTTTTCTTTTTCCTTTTCCCCCGTAATTTCCTTCCTTTTTTTGGGGGGGGTTTAGGGTTTGGTATCTAATTAAGGTGAAAGATCTCAAGATTTTCGTCCCTTTAGATTGCGAATCTTTGTTAGTGAATTTCTGTTAGGTCTTAATATCGTATTACTTGTGTTGTGGAAGTTCTATTGAATTTAGGCTTAATTGTGTTTATTGATGTATTTTTATTGATGAAAGTTCAATTTGGTTTGAAGACTTATTTGCAACTCTAATCAGTATCTGCACTCAATTATATACTATTGATCTCACCAACCTTGTGTTCAAGTGAGATTGAGTTATCTTTGAACAAGTTAAAAGCCTGGAGAAAATTAGCCCTGAAAACTAGTTGTTTGAGGGAGGAACCTAGTTCAAAAATTAACCCGCACTCGATTCCCTATTTAGTTAATGTGGGACAAATGGACCCAAGCATATTGCCACACTTCCGCGGTCCCGACACCCACATGGGTAGGATTTGCACTAGTTTAGTTCCAGGCGAACATTGTAATACTTACTGATGTTGCCCCTTTGGCTTTGCACTATACTATGTAGCGAATATTGCAATATCCGTGTAACCACCCTTGCTGCTTTCTTGCAACTTAGAAGATGAGGTTGGCTGGCTCTGTTATCATTTTAAGGGACCTATGAGAATTCACGCCAAAAAGCTAGCTATTTGAGGAGCCTAGATCTCTAATAAGCTCCCACTTAACTCCTCATACAGTCAATATGGGACAAACGGACCTTAGTATCCAATTAGCTCTGTTTATATCCTTTTGTCATCTTTTTGTTTTGCTTAAAATTAATTGAACTTTTTTAAAGATATGAAGAGATAGGAAGAGAACTTTATTCACTGCATATCACTATACTTATCATTTCAGTTAACAGGTAAGACATTGTTTCCCACTTTAAACTTCAAAAGTAGGCCCTTAAGGTTCTTGCCTTCCTGGAATATTTTGTGTATCCTTCATCAATTTATTAGATTTTCAGAGTTGGAGACCACTATCGTAGCTATTCACTGTGCAAAACTATTGGGGAAAGGAAATCGTGATCTATATCTTAAAACTGATAGATGTGTATGATACTTTAAGATTAATTCTGGATGAATTCTGCATTTATAATGATGGCAATAATTTTATTCAAAGACATGGTCTTAGCCATTATTTCGAGGCCCTTCACCCATTAAAATTGGGCCATATGGAGCGGGGCTAGGTGCTCAAATTGAAAGGAGTGCACCGTATCTCAACCATCTGTTAACCTCTAAAAGCTGGTCGACATATTTTTGCTTGTTAGGTATGGCAACAAAGCACCTTGCTTGGCCACACTTATCCTGTTCATAAAGTTTTTGTTTAATAACCACCTGAGGGAAGCTAATAATTTATTCAAAACAGGAAAGAATGTAGAGGAATTAAGGAGAATTTAGGTAGAGATCCCTCCCTCTCGAAACACACAACAGACAGATAACAACCATTTTACGCTTCTATGACTTTGGAACAACCCCATATTTCTCTGAAAAATACATGACAGCTAGATATTCATCTTTACAGTTTCTTCTCTTTTTTTGCTCCTGGTTCACGGAAAATAGAAAACATGCTTGTATGAACGCACACTAACAAATGATATCCTGGATGCTAGTGGAAATATTAATGAGGGAAAATCTTTGGCATTTTCTCAAGGGAGTTTCCTAACAAGGCATAGAAAATCTTGACATATTATAGCGCAGGTAATATTCTTAAATGGATTTTCTCGCTATATTTCTTCAATTTAGCTTGATTTAACACTTTCTTTGTGTTCTTGCCAATATTTTAAAAAGCCTTCACCTAGCCCGCCTTGGTCTAGGTGGAACCTAGGTTGCTTGCCTAGTGCTTATGACTAGGCGGTACATAAGCTGCCCACCTAGATTTTGGGAGCACCTAGGGGAGCGTGTGCCACTTATGTGGATTGCATCTCTTAGGCATTGATTATGATTTTCTCTGTTGTAGCTTCCTTGTCCTCTAACATCCTCTAAACTCCTCTAGCCTCCAGCTGTGAACACCACCTCTACCCCCTCTTAGGGGTGGATGCATATGGTTGATTAGGGGTACAGTTGCACTCCTAACAATCTGGAAATTGCATTTTGAACCCTTCTGTAATTGCAACTTGTCCCCCTTTGTATTAAAAGTTTTGCACCTCACCTTGAAATTTCAAATAATTTTCATTTAGCATTTACAAATTAGTGGCCCTTTTCCGTACAGCCCTTTGAAATTAGTATTCTATTTTCATTTAGGTAAATAGATACTTATTGTTCGCCCCTCTAAGAAATATTTTCTGGATCCGCCACTGCCTCCTCTTACCTTCAGCAAAACCTCATCCATCACCACTTAAACGAAGAAAGCAAATCTGCCTAGGTGCTAGTGCAGCCTCTACGCTTTCTATAACATTGGCATTTGTTATCAATTATTGTAATTAAAAAATAAAAAATAGGAAAACTGCCTAGGCCCCAACTAGGCTCCCGCATAGGTGCCTAGGCTCTAAGCGTCGGTTCTAGCGCCTAGGCTGCCTCACTTTCTGTGACCTTGGTCTTGGCATTTCCATTAGGATTTGCATGATGCCATTTGAGGAAGACAATGTCTTTGAGGCCTTTTTAGTAGGCTGTTACACCAAATTCATCTTTCTGATTACCTCCTCTCAGTATTCACTTACACCTGTTTTATGGAAGCTCTTTCTCTTTGCTTAGGGGGCTAGCCTCATTAATAGCTTGCTTGCAGATGCAATAATAAACACTCTGTGGGCGTTTTGATCCTTCAATTGGTTTCCACTTGGGGCCCTTTGATCCTTTAATTGGTTTCCACATGGGGCCCTTTGATCCTTTAATTGGTTCCACTTTTTAATACTCTATTGGATGTGGCATTAGACATACTGTATCTATGAGATCATAAATCGTAACCACATAATTTATAAACATATAATTCACATTGAACATAAAATGTTATAACTCTATATAGAAACACACTTTTATATCTTTTTTTTCTTCTTAATGTGGTATTTGCTTACTGCATTCCCCATTTTTCTTCCACATTCCTGATGAAATTTGAACTGTAGCAGAAACAATAGTTAACATTGTTACAGAAGTGAAAAAGAAAAGAATAGAAAAGAAATGGAAGAAGAGAAAAAGGGAAGAGAATAGAAATATTTGCTTCTGTCTTCTTTTTATGTGTTGTATCTGCCAGAAATTTCTTTATCTTTTTCCTGGTGGGAGGTGTGAAAAAGTAAAATGGGCAGGAGTTTTGGACACGATTTCCAGCATTCTTTATGGGTCCTATAAATGGCACCATATCACCAGATCCGGCTGCATGTAAGGAATATTTGTATGTGTCCATATTAAATATTGAGGTGCATATAGCATGTCCTATATTTTAATTACAATGAGCTGCAAGTGATTGATGAAGCCATGTGGTTTGGTTGCATCCAACATCGTGTCATTAGTATTTTGTTACACAGTGCACTTTACTGGTCTATTCTTCATGAATTTGATAATACTGAAACCACACATATCTTGAATCTAGGAAATTCGTTATCTTCTTCTCTTTCCACCTTTGTTAAGTTGTAAACATGTAATGTGCCAAACAATACTATTGCTAATCATGCTTATTTATGTATCATGGAATGTCACTGGTTCTTCCTCAACAGTTTAGTAAAATCTTCTTGAAAGTATGACCTTTGATAGTAGTACTTCGCATATTTTCATACTTTCAAGTTAAAAGGGTAGATGTTTTGGGTTCCAAAAACTCCAAAGCAAAACCCTATGTCTGCATAAGCTTCAGCATATGAATACAGCCCATAGCCTTTGGCCAGTGCTGCATATGAGTATGCAATTGCATGTTCCATAAAATGCTCCACTTTTATAAGTATGGTTGAAAACAATATGGTAGGTAAACCTAGATTGTCACAATGCATCAGATACTGAATCCTTAGTTCTTCTGTTGCACAATGTATTTTACAAACAGTGTTCTTTCATCATTTTGATAGTACCAAATCAATCTTACCTTGAACTGAGGAAATCTTCCTTTTCCAACCTTGTTAGGTTGTAAATATGTTCCACGGTCCACCTGATTTTATCTTGGTAATTATGTTTTTACAGCATGAAATTTGGCTGGTTCTTTCTAAATTATATGGTGCAGTATTAGTATTTTTTTTTTCTCTCAGATAATATCTGCTAGTAGTTACGTTCTCGTACATTAATATCAGTTACTCTTAAATACTCTTAATATTTCAATCTGAATAGTGGACCTAGCGATAAGTCATTGGTCTTCTTGAGCATCTAAATCTGATTGTTATGATATCTGGATTTTCTTTTCTATATTGTTAATTACTTCTGTTCGTTGTGCATTCATACACAAGCAACATATATTCTATGATTTAAAGTTTATAATGCCGGTGCTAATATTTTAGTGGTCTCTGCAGTTCTTTCTGCTAATTTTTCAAATTGATAAAAACTGTTTTAGTTTTAATTACTCTTCTTCCCTTTAGGTGTCATTCACCCGTTCTGGAAAGAAATGCCAGAATCACTAGAGTGGATTTGGACACAGATCGACAGTTCTATGATAGCGGGAATATTTGTTCTCCTAATTCATCCAGAGGTCATAATTGTCCATCAAGCGCTTCACCTTATAGTTCTCCAGTTCCATTAAGGTGCCGTGCTGCTCGGTTGCAACAAGTGACAGATGATAATAGTACACTTGACCTTTATGTAGATGGAGAGCAGCAGGCTGTTGTTGAACCCAAAAAAGATTCTCAGAACTATTTTTGTGATAGTCGAAATGATGGCTACTTTGGTGAGAATAAAATAGAATCTAATTTTGGAAGACCACCTACAGGTCTATCTACAGCGCCATCTTCACCCACTTATGATAAGGAGAATCTCAGGACATACTCATTCAGGGAAGTGAAAGATTTCCGCCGGCATCTGCTTACACGAGATCGAGCTGGTGATAGTGTCAGGCCGCGATTATCACATAAGCAGTCAAAAACAAAACTTGAGAAGCTACTACAAGCGCTTCGTGTGAAATCTTTATCTAAAACGCAGGATTTTGACTCTGAAACCACTACTACAGTAGAAGATATTTATGTTGATTCAGTAGATCCTCAACCTACTTCTGATTCGTCCGGCACTTCCAGTCAGCGCTTCACTGATTTTACTATACCTTATGAAAGTGATTATTCTACAGAGGGACCATTCTCTGATCGGCAAAGTTGTTCCTGTGAAAAAGGATCAATGGGTTTACAAAATGGTAATTTGCCAAGTACTGAGCTGCTAAAACAGAATTCAGATGAAGAGTTACTTGAAAAGGTGAAAGAGGTAGAACATATGCTGACCATTGTGTCTAATGAAGATCTGGAGCTAAAAAGGCTACGTCCTAGCACTTTAGACGCATCTGCATTATTTGAAATGACTAAGAACATTGCTCAAGACAGGAGAAATTTGGTCCTTGAGCTCTCTTCACAAATAAAATCTCGAATTGCTGAGAGATATTCCACTAGAGAAGGACTAAAACATGCCAAGTTCGAGCTGGATACCCGAACCAGAAGACTGCAACAGGAAAAGAATGAATTGCAGTCTAGTTTGGAGAAAGAGTTGGACAGAAGATCAACTGACTGGTCCATGAAGCTTGAAAAGTTTCAATCTGAGGAGCAGAGACTATGGGAACGGGTAAGAGAGCTAGCAGAGCAAAATGTGTCTTTGCAAAGAGAAATTTCTTCACTGAAAGGCAATGAAGAAGCTACTAGAAGCAGGATAATAAATTCTGAAATGGAAGTGAATGATCTGGCATCTAGTTTGGAAGAAGCAAGAACAGAAAACCATAATCTCCATCAGGCCTTAGCAGAGCTGCAGGAGCGCTTTAAAGGGGCTGAAGAGGATCTGGATTGCATCCGACAAAACTATAAGGTTAAAGAGAAGGAGACTAAAGAGTTGCAAAAGGTGGTCGTGCGCTTGCAGAAGATGTGCAATGAACAAGATAAGACTATCAATGGGCTGAGACAGGCATATTCCACTGAAATTGCAAAAAATCCTACTGATAGAGATGAAAAATTAAGTAGGTTGCAGATGGAGCAAGTGAGATTGACGGGTGTGGAGCTGATGCTGCGTAAGGAGGTAGAGTCTTGTACAAATAAACTAGACACTCTCAGGCGTGACCACATTTCCCTACTAAATCGTTTACGAGATAATAGAAATGGCAATGGATTTATCTCAGTAAAGCTTGATCAGGAGCTACGTGACAGGGTGGACTATTTGCAGGGTCAGGCCCTTTCATTATTGACTGAGCATAGTCAGTTTTTTACCAAGTTGCTAGATCTCATAAAGTGCAAAAAGTATGAAAATGTCGAAGAAGCTAAGGACTTTGATGGCTACTTAGTTGGTGAATACTCTCTTAAATATCAGAGTCTAAGGCGAGGAGTTGAAAATTTTAGAAGAAGTTTGTTGACAGTTGCAGCAATAGCAGATGAGAAGTTTAAGGTAGAAGCATTGGAGTGTCAGTCACAAACTGCAGAATCTTCCATTTTAAGGCAATCTAGGACTCAGAATTCAGAGGTATGATACTCTTTATTGCCTCAAACATTTGATATTTACAGCTTGGTATATATATTTATCAGTTTCTTAATACATGTCATATCTGTTCAAGCCATGGAATCTACTGTCCGATGTCCATATACTTTCTTTTGATGTTCAGAATTCTGAAATAGGCGGAAACTTATGTACTTGGCATAATCGTTTATGTTTTATGAAATAATTCAAACTGTGCACTACATGCGAAGAAATTAAGGAGCCAACACAAAGGGATAAAAGTTTTGTAAGTTTTCTTGCATGGAACTGTAGTATTAAGAGCACTTACTGGTAAAGAGTTCTACTATTTTATTGCATCATTCAGTTTTGTATTTATTTTTGAAAATAGATATATTGGTTGAGAAAATGATATATGAATGGTATTTATTTGTTCGTTTTGTATTACATTTTGGTTTTAGCATGAAATTGTTCTTCTACCTGTCTAGGATGAAGTGGAACTTGAATTGAAGGCGGAAAACCTGCTTACTAGATTGTTGCGAGAGAAGCTGTGTTCGAAAGAGCTGGAACTTGAGCAGTTACAATCAGAGTTTGCATCTTCAGTACGGACTCATGATGTCCTACAAGCTGAGATCCAGAGGCTACAGGATGAACTATCTTGTCTCACTCATAAGGCTAAGGATATGGAGCTTCAGGTAATCTTATGACTAGCAATATGCACATGTTCAAAAACAAACTTGCTACCTTCCATGACTATTTTATGAACTGTGCGCTAAACTATGTTATGCGTATTCATTAATCAGCATGCTTACTATAAACATTAAAACTTGCAAGTATTTGGTAGGTTTTTTCCTTGATGATTTATGTGTTTTACATGATTTTTTTATAGATTATTTTTCTTCTTTTATGAGAAAATGCCCCTGCTCAACCATTCTGTGACTTCTTGTTTTATTATGATTCTAGCAATGTGCACATGTTCCAAAAGAAAATTTCTACCTCCCATGACTATTTATGATTTGCGCGCTGCTACTATATTATGCATGTCTGTTAATTGCTTTGCACGCTATAAATGTTCAAACTTGTATGCTTTTGGTATGCTTTTTTGCATGGTGATTTTTATGGATTTAATATGATCTGTGTATATCTTGTTTCTTCTTTTATGAGAAATAACCATTCTGTGAGTTCTTGTTTTATTATCTAGAGTTTGTGGAAACAAGGATCTTCAGTGTTATGTCAGCGAGATCCAAAGTTCCAATTACGAAGTACAAATTCTAGAATATGTCCAAAGTCCAAGTCCCAATACTGGAGTACTGCAAGCCTGAGGATAAAGGGAAATTAAAAATTTGTTAGTATATGAATCTAAGAGTTAATTTTATTCTCTTACAAAACCTAAGGGACTTCTATCGCCTGTGAGTTCTTGAAGGTGACTGGACTTTGTTTTGCTCTTTTATATCTTTAGTTATTTATTTCCTTACAAAAGTTACTCATGCCTTTAGTTTCCTCGTCACAACAATGTTTCCTCCTTACCCACTCTTTACTACCTTACATCAGGTACTTCTAAAGCATGTGGTCTACAGATGTCATTTAAGTCTTATCATGTTCTTTTTTAAATATCGCAATGATGCATAGCCTGAGATACTAGCTCAACAATTCTTTCCAAGTTAGTAATCATTGTTTCTTTAGGTTTATGCTGAACCAGAAACATGCACGTGCCACATTCCACTACCCCTATCTTTGTCGATACACTTTCCCATCCTTCCATCTGGTTTATGTAATACAGTTAAATTTTAATTAAGTTCTCTTTAATAGTGTTAGTAGCAATCAGTAAACGATAGAATCTCGATTATCTCAGCATCGGCTATACTACTGCTAACTGATGTAGTATTTAAAAAGTATTTGTTTGCTCTATACGCTTATGCACGAAATATATGGAAGAGAAATCCAGCTAGTTGTAAGATTTGTACGATTCTTTTCTAATTGTTGTCGGTTCTTCTTCATATCATAGTTAACCTGATATTTTATGTAATTTCACGTCTCCGGTTAAGGTTCCGAATTTTTTGCGATCATTACTCGTTGATGATTGATGTAATCAACCATACCTTTGCTATTTGCTACAACGTACAGATTGTCACCGAATCATCATTGCACATATGTAACTCAAGAAAAGTTTAAACGATCATTCAATGAGAAATTTTTCTTAAATGTATCACTAATAGGCATTGAATCATTATTGATTAGCTTTTTGCTCTTAATGTACTTTCTTCATTTACTGCATCTGGTGCCTTTTCATTTTCGCTGTTACTCTGTTTAACTGGTTGAAACTTATACCAAGTGCCTTGACCTTATTATCTTCATCTTCTTGCAACTTGGCTATCTATTCAGAATTTGATGTGCGAAAGCAGAGAGTATCACTGTATCAGCAACTTCGGTTGCTGATTTTCATAATTGCCTTATCATTAAATTTCTGTAAATTTCAATGCTTCACTGCTTCACTGCTTCCATTTGTTTTTGAGATACATAAGCAGACGTTTGTAATCATGCCTTCTCAATTTCTACCTTTGAATGATAGGAATATTGATATTAATTAACAGATGATCAGCAAAGAGGAGAGTGGCAAGCAACTCCAGCAAGATCTTCAAGAGTGCACAAAGGAACTAACTGCAACCCGTGGTGTGCTCATGACGGTTTCTGAGGAAAGGGATCATATATGGGAGGAAGCGAAGCATTCGCGAGAAACAATCATGCTTCTCAATCTTGAGGTTAATTCTCTGAAAATGAAAATTGAAGCCCTTGACGAATGTGTTCTGATCAAGGAGGGGGAGATTACCATCTTGAAAGATAGCCTCGTTGACAAACCGTTTGATGCCATCTGTAGCCCGAAATCAGTCAAAGAATTCTCGCTAGAATAAGTAAGAATTATTCTTCACATTTCTTTCCCCAATAATTTGCAAATCATGATGTTTCTTCCCATTTTGGTTCATGTATATTTATCTATTATCATCTGTAGAAGAGACCGATGACGTCCGATGTTTTCCTATAATCTACATATCTTTCGGAACTCATCTAATGACTTTGTTCAAAGTTTTATTTTCCATCCTTGGTTCATCTGACCGCCAGGAAAATTTACCTCCATCTTGGTCGTTTTATATATGGGGAGTGATGCTTAGATGCTTCTGATAGGCTCCATGGAAATATCTATTCATGTGATGGCATACAATTCTGTAAGACATCAGTAAGAATAAAAAACTACATAATGAGAAAAGGAAAGGTAGAATATGACTGGGAAATGGTGCGTTCTTTGCTGCTTTGATGGGCATGTGCTCTAGATTTGGCATTACCAGTACTTGGACAAATGAATAGGAGGAAACGACTTTGGAGGTTCTGAAGGGAAAAAAGAACATATTATAAATTTGTTCAAATATTCAGCATTTTCATGAACAAGAAGTTTAATGTATTTAACATATGATTTGCAGGCATAGATCAAAATGAACGCATGGCATTGGATAGGGATAACTGTGACAAAACTACATGTTTTTCTTTTCTGGAGATATGACTCACATATGTTTACATGTTTGTCTGTTTATGAGATGAAAGAGCCTCGTTGAACAAGAAGTTTAATGTATTTAACATATGATTTGCAGGCATAGATCAAAATGAACACATGGCATTGGATAGGGATAACTGTGACAAAACTACATGTTTTTCTTTTCTGAAGATATGACTCACATATGTTTACATGTTTGTCTGTTTATGAGATGAAAGAGCCTCGTTTCAGTAAAATGATCTATAGAGGTTGGGAAGAGTGTCCGATATGTAATGGTATGTAACTAATCATGCAGTCGTAAGATGAAAGGAAAAAGAAGGAAATTCTCAGGTATGTTCTTGCCAAAGAATAAACAGAGTATGAATCAATCTTAGAGCGAAGTGGACAAGTGCCGTATTAGCATCTTGGTCATGCGGACTGCTGGAATCCCTTTATTTAAAGATAGTAACAAGGATACAAACTTTCATATGATTGGGTATTCGGATTCATTCTTAAATTTCAAAAGGTTAAAAGTCCTTGAAGGACTTGTATTTATGAAATGTTCTGGAATTTTTCTTTTGCATACTAGATCTCCTGTCTGTCTAGCCTAGATGAAGCCTTTCTTGTATTGAATGATCCATGATCTTCAGTCGGGCTTTTTCCCATCAAACTCAAACTCAGGTCTATTAGGCTATCAACCTGATATCAACATATAGTGATGGGAAATTTTATGCATAGAAAAAAATGGAGATGGTGTTTCATAAATCCTATAAAGGCAGCAGTAGGAGGAAAATCCACAGTATTGGTTATCGAATTATTGGTCTATTAGGATATGAACCTAACATAAACATTTATTCATGGCAAATTTTATGCATAGAAACAAGTGAAGAAGAGGCTTCATAAATTCTTTAATGGCAGTGGTAGAAGGAAAAATCTACATTATTGGTTATCTATTTGTGACTTATTGAACAAGCCTCTAACGTTCTTGTAGACAAAGGCAATCTAGTCAGCAGAAGACAGATTTTTCTATAGGCTATGAGGAAGTATATATATTCTACTCCAGGAGATGGATAGAGTAGAAGAAGAAAACGGATGATACTACAGTTTCCTTAAAATTTTAGAAGACTACATCTCATTGTTTCTTCTCTTTTAGGAGCCTTTCTTGACAACAATACATCTTTGGATCTAATAGTTACCTATAATCAAGGTTTTAAATGTCGGTTATCGGGGATTTGTCGGACGGTCAAAATCCTTATCGGATAGCGGAAATCGGGAATATATCGGGGATAAGTAGTATTTATCGGAGTAATATACTAGAAAATAATAAACAAACATAAGTTTGAAAAAAAATATAATGTTAGTCAAAATGGAATAATAAACAAGCAAATAATAAGATAACATCAAGAATGAAGAACCATCTACGCATCTACATAATTACTGTTTAATCGTGAGATTCATAAACTAACGTACTAAGTTGATATTTAGTAGTTATGAGCCATTTATCAATATCAATAAACAAACATTAGCTAATCACCAATCAACCAAGTTCCAAAAGCAACAAATAGCTCATAATTTGTAAACATTCAAAGAGAAAATTCAAAAGAAAGTAAAAGCTCCCAAATCCTACTTATCGGCCGATAAAACCAATATTTAGAGCCTACTTATCGGCCGATAAGTGCTTTATCGCCGATAACTCCCCGATAAACCTCAAAAAACGATAACCGATTAAAAATCCTACTTATCCTAGCGGAAAGCTCCCAAATCCAATAATTTGGCGATAATATCGGATTATCGACCGATATTTAAAACCATGTCTATAATCACCAGTCAATCGATTTGTGTATTGGACTGGATATTTTTCTTATTCTTTCTTTAGTAGTTTTTCGTAGAATTACAACAACAAAACCTTTATCCGAAATTTTTTGTGTTGACTGCATGAATCCTTTTCTTCAATTCAATTATCTTATTATTAGCCTCCTCAGGTAAAACTAACAACTAGCATAAATATTTAATATGGACTATCAAAATCAAAATTTTAATGGATATCGTTAATAGTAGAAGAATAAGTATAAAATTGGACATTCTATCTACTTAGAAGTTCAGTAACATCTCCAATAAACCTTCCCTTATGATAAACGCGCCCCATGATCTGTTTGAAACATCTCACTGCTTCTTGTTGTTGACTTAACTTAAACAATTCATGGGACCTAATTGATTCAGTATGACAGGTGTTGCCTTTACAGTTGCGGGAAAAATGATCATTTTTGTTATGTTCTGTTCCACAATTAAGCAGAAAGTCATGAATCCTTGTCCATGTTGGACACCAACACTTCTTGGTGAGTATGTCATATGTTGAACACTTCTTAAATGCATTCTATTTTTATTTGAGACCCAGTTACACATATAATTTCTATACACTTCCTTTGCTACCATGTAGAATACTTTTGAGGCACATATTTAATACTTGTCAATAGCATCTTTCATACATGTTACACACTAGCTGATATTGGGACGGTATGAGTAATATTGATGAATGAGAGATATGAGGAAATGAGTATAGGATGTCGATCACTATACATAAACACCAACTTAGAGTAAATGACAGTAATTGGGGTAGGGGCCTACGGCTCTAAAGATACATATTCACCACTCTAGAGAAATATGGCAGTCACCACTCCAAGATTTAAAGATACAGATAAATATTCACACTCAATGGAATCCATCAAAGAAATATAGAGCAAAAACAAAACACAGTGCTTAACTATAAATCTATAATCAAACTCAACACTACCATTTTCATTAGACCACTAGGATATATATGCACTTGAAACATCCCTTCAAGCATGAGAATTTTAGAATCATAGAAGACACTTAAATGTTATAGAAAATACTAAAACAAATATTTGACTAACTTAATATCCTAGAAAACAAAGAAGTCCATGCAGTCTACATAGATTATCCTTAAGTATGTTAGGATTCTTTCCAAATCTCAAAATGAGGTAGATGAATGCATGTTGACCATGGAAGCTTGAAGAGTGCATGCATTGGAAGCTTGAAGGTTGCTCTTGGAAATTGCCGAGAATATTGTTTTAAATATCACCGACAATGCCTGATGTATCCTTTAACATGTTTTGCCGTAATCGATATTGTCTTTAAATATTCTTTACTACTTTTTGTATTTTGGACGATATATTCCCAATATAACCAATATATCAGCCGATATCTTGGCCAATGTATTCTTTCATATGGCTTGTCACAAAACATATACCTCGTATGGCGATTGGGCGGGATATCATGATTTTTCCATTATATCAAATACGGCCTACAAAAATCAGTCGAAATGTTGCAACATTGATTTGTACTTTTGTTTGTTTTAGAAAATTGATGAGTGATCCATAATTCCAAACTGTGGCATCAGAGCCTGGTTATCAAAGTTTATGAGAAGGATGTAGCGCACTAGAGGGAGGAGCTTGTCAAGCATGATGAAAGGGTCATTTGCGGAGACATTGCTCAAAGTTGAAGGATGAGAATATAGTTAGATGAAGCGATTATAATTTTGGGAAGGTTAGCATCTCATGAGTACAGATATGTATGTGTGGACGCTGATGGAGATGGTAGATCCTAAATATGTGATGGTGTGCGGCAATGCAACAGAATGTCAGGCACAACAACAAGTGGCAATGTGATGAGAGTACGTGCAACAACAGATTGCTTAGTTTTGATAGCCAAGGGTCATGGATGATTGTAGTTGTCCCGAAGGCCGGTAGTGGTAATTAGTAATTAAGGCAATCGTAATGGTGGCATTTAATACAGAGGGCGATCGTGAGGGTGCTTCACTTACACCGTTAGAGAAAAGGCGCCCGATAGAGGCATGGTAATCAATGGATGTGTGCTATCAGTATTGGCATTTGGCAACAGTCGGTCACATTGAGGTGTTGAAGATTTGGATAAAGGGAGGAATTGTTGGGACTTCTCACGAATACCAAAATTAGGTAGATGAATGCATGATGATCACAAATGCTTGAAGGGTTCAATGCATTTGAAGCTTGAACGTTGCTTCTGAAAATTACTAACAATATTAAATCCTTGCAAATATCCAATGAAGAGGCTACAAAAGGGTGTATGTTAGTGTCGAGAAAGTCATCCTTAGGTGAGAGGGAGTATCATCTTAGAAATCTTAAGTGATTGGTGATCTTGGGTTCTTTGAGTGGTCTGGTATGATGATCTTAGAGCTCTTGAGTGATTGGTGTTCTTGGATTCCTTGAATGATGTGGTGTGATGATGGTCTCTTAGAGCTCTTGAGTATCGTCTTAAAACTCTTGAATGATCAGCGTCGTTAGGTTCTTTGAGTGATGTGGTGTGATGATGGTCTCTTGGAGCTCTTGAGTGATCGTGTTTTCGATTCCTCGAGAGATGTGAGTGTGCAAGGGTTTTCAAGTTTTGTCTAGTTAGAACTTGTATTGATTGTACTGTTTATGAAAATAGTGAATTTTCTTGGTGAGGAACCATGGAAGTAGGCATGTTTGACCGAACCACGTTAAAAGCTCCTTTGTGTTTTCTTGTTGCTTGCGCTCCTTATTGTATGTGCTCCACAATCCTCTACGTAGTATTCCTCAAATAATTTTTTCCAGATGCAAAACCAGTTTTATTTGAGAACAAGCTCATTAATCTTTCTAATCCTTCAATTGGAGAGTCAATTGGAGTCTCTTAGGAAAAGTTATGACTGAAACAATCAAGGTAATGCATGCAGTACAGAGAATCTAAATTTGCAATTTGGTCTCCTTTTGCTCCGGCATCACTAGTGATATATTTTTTCACTTTCATTTTTTTACATCCTTTACAATTTTTTCCACAACCATAAAGCACAATGTCATGAACTCATGTCTTTGTCGGACGTAAACATTTCTTGGAAATATATGTTACACACCCGTTCAATTTTTTATTTCACATGAATGGTTAAAGATATACTTTTACTTCCATCACTACATTATTAAGAAATTTTAAAAAGAGGATGCTTAAAAAAAAATAAGATCAAAACGAGGAATGAGGTTTGCAAAGCAATTTTATAGAAATATGTCAAAATACCAGATTGACATTTTAAACGGACCCTAAATGATAATATGGTATTTTAAATAGCTTCGGTTACAATAAGACTTTATAATTGATCAAAAGAAACGGCGAAGCCCATAATTTTCATCGGAGATCAATTTTCCGGTCACGTTCCCTCACGTGCTTGCATGTGATTTGTGAAATTGTTTATTCTCTTACTAATGTGGTAGGGACTTGTCCCTAGTTTGTTAAATTCCATCAATTATAACACAATTGAGGATAAACACTATATTAATCATCCTTCTCTAAAAAAAGCCAAACCCACAATATATCTCTCAAAAGTTTGAGAGGAGTCTCACCTTTGCTCCTGGTCGACGCCGTACTCCAGTTGCCATCCTCACAAGAGATTCTCCCTTCTCTCAAGTGGCATTCAAGAACAGAGAGAGTCTTGTAAAAGCTCTCCTCCAACTGCTCTCTCTCTCCCTCTCTTGTTCAAGTTTTGAATGAAAGGGTGAATTTGACTAATTTCGTGGTGATGAGATTTTAGGCGTAGTTATTTCTCCCTCCAATCCTTATGGCAATTCATTCCCTATTGTCCAACTCAGCCCACAATGATCACGCGGCAAGCATGTGAGGGAACTTGGCCGGAAAATTGATTTCCGATGAAAATTAAGGGTCTTGTTGTTCCTTTTGAGTAATTATAAGGTCTTATTATAACCCGAGCTATTTAAAATACTCTATTGTCATTTAGAGTCCATTTAAAATGTCAATCTGGTATTTTAGTCTATAGAATTATTATCAGCAATGACCATTCCTATTCAAGTAGTATAGAAATGCATTTTTGTTCTCATTACTATATCAAGACAAACTCATCTCGATTACAATTAACTGAAGTCTTATCTAAATTTAACCATGATGTTCTACCTTTGCAGGTTCGAGGCATTTGTTGAAACGTTTTAATTGAGAGTTCATTCATCTGGTTGTTGGTGTTCAAACCTTCTATATAAGCATATTACTTCTGCTTGAAGTTCTTATTACTTTCTTAAAGAAGAAAAAGTATATTTTTTCGGACTTGCAGGAAGCATTGGTGTTATTGGGTGTGTGTATATAGATGATACTCCTGTGTGGCAATGTCAAAATAAATCAGGTTCATTTTCTATGCTTTTGAGAGATTTGGACAATTGTTTTCTTTGGTAAGACATGTTGATGAATAATCTCTCTCGCTTATATTTTTCCCAAACTCGTGTAGGTATTTTACCTGGTTCCTGCTCAGCTTTATATTAGGTTTGTCATTTGTTATTGGCAATAACTTTCTTGTTTTTGTTAACTTATGAAGGTAGCAATTACTTTTTATGCCTTACAGCTGAAGGGAAATCTATGACTTATAATTACTGTTTATGAAGATAGCTGTTATTACTGAACGTCATTGTTAGAAAATATGCTTGCAATGAAGAGATAATGTGTTTTTAGTATAAGAGGGCTAACTGTCATCTCGTTCAAGATTGTTTTACTAATATTTAGTCTTTGAAGATCTTAAATGTTGCTATACAAGTCTGGTTCCTCTTTCGATTCTTGCTTAAATTTGTTATCTGAGTACTAGATCTGTAATTGTTTCTTGTATAATCTTTTCCTTCTCAAATTTGTATGTTCCTCTTTTTGACAGATTTCCTGGCTTCATCCATGCGTATGTCATATTCCATATTTTCTGGCATAAGGTTTTCTTTTAATTATGATATAAGCGACCCATCAATTATTTGACATGCCCAAATTTGAAGAAATATGCTGTTTACTTTTGTTAATTATTTGACATGCCCAAATTTGAAGGATGGTTACGAGCTCACGTAAAAACTTTATCCTCATTAGTGTCACGTTCCGTCAGTGATTTGTGAGTGTTCTGTTGGTCTTCGGCATGTGAACTTCTTTATATAAAAGATAAAAGTT
>NC_033795.1:40628511-40635180 GCF_001876935.1 Asparagus officinalis
AAATGTCTAGTCTTTGAATCGAGTCAAAAATTTTAAAAGTAGAAGAGCCAAAGTCCAAAAGCATCTTCTCTTTTCCAAATTGCATGTGAAATCACAAGCTAAAGAACCACACGATCTGGAAAGCTTGCATACCCAGCTAAGCTAGCGAGATTTGAACCTAAACCCACTTTTTGAATTTTGATTACATTGAGCAGAGGCTAATCACTGATTAGAGATACCATTTTGACATTAGTGGCCTAGCAACAATGATTTGTGTAAATAGTACCGTACAAAAGAGAGAGTGATCTGTGAAGGATGCCACCAAAGCCGACGAGAGAGATCCCATTGAGATCCAAATAGATTCAAGTTAGTGTCACATTATGACGTTAATGTTCTGTAAAGACTCGTATATATAGATCTCCCAATTTTTCAATATGATATAGTGAGACTCCTGTTCTCTCATAGGTGTTAAACGTACATCTTTATATGAACGTTATGTGCTGAAAAAGATATAGCAGCGTATATATATTTTTTTTAAATGGAGAAAACCACATAAAAAACGATTAAGGATCATACATACATTGATAGTAACTTAAAAAAAGACTACGGTGTATGTGATATATGGATTCAAATTCAAGTTTGATCTAAGCCATAAGGACGAACGCACAATTTGGTCTCTCACCGCCAAGTTTTTCATAAAAGAGACAACATGGTCAAATGTGCACTTTGCCACAAAAATAAAATAATTTGAAGCATCTCTCCTTTTTAATTGCTATTTTTTGTGGGAAAGTAACCCCTTCCCAATTCCTAAGTAGTACTTTCACGCTTCCTCTGACGGGACGTGGTTGAATAAAACCTGGAAAGCTGGCTTATGCAGCTAATCCAAGCTAAGCTAAGAAGCCTAAGGTTGCTATGCTGAATCTAAATCCAAATCCAAAACCCACCAGCTGTTTAATCTCATGTGACCACTATTTCTCATCACATGACTTTTATAAAACTAGTACCAGAGGGATTGTGGGGTGCGTCAGAGGAATAAAATTGTTAAATTAGCATTCACATGATCAGCCGCTTCCTAGCAATTGCATATCTCTCGGTAGTAATCATAGAAGAGAGAAGTTTAGTTCTCACAGAGCTTTCAACTCTAGTTCCCTTGTTCCAGAATGGGGCCTCAGGATTATTTTTACTCTTTTACCCTGTGTAAAATTTTGGAAGATATTGTTCATGATTGAAGTTAGCAACTTTTTAGGAGGTTAAATAGCCAAAAAAAGTTGGCCAAGAGGGTCTATCTACAAACTATAGGCATGGTAAGCTCAAAACAATGATACTACACGGGGTCTGCACGCACTTTTTTCCAATGGTTTCCGATTCCTTTGTTTGTTTCACCAAAAAAAAATTTAAGAAATATTTCCTTAAAATTGGGGGAAACCACTTTTTGGATGGAAACCAATTCCTCTCAAAATGTGAGGAAATGAGCTGGAAAAAGTTGGTTAGTAATTAAATAATGAGATGATACGGGAAGTTGGTAAAATATAATAATTAAATAATGATAGAAAGGTTTCCAGCTCAAATGTTTTCTTATTTTTGGTTTTTGAACTAGACAAGAGAACGAGATAGAAAATATTTCCTCCCTATGTTCCCGTGCCGAAACAAATGATGAAATTCTTTTTCCTATACGCACATGGAAAGGGGGTGGAAATAAGTTTTGCTACTACTCGGTTTCCTATATTTTTCGGATATTGACGCAGCGCGGAAGTTGTAACATCGGAATCCACCAAGGGTGTTCTCTGAATCCACAAAAAACGATCTTCGAATCCACGAAGAACTTCGAATCCACGAAGAAAATATTGAAAAGAGAAATTTTATTGATGAAAAGTTATGCCTCTAGGGCTTACAAGTTACAAGACTCTTCTTAAATAGAAAAGAAACAAGACTCCTTCAAGGACTCTAATTCCTACAAGGACTCTCAACTTACCAAAAATGGTAAAGAATTCCTAAAACATCAAAACTCCTAAAAAGACTCCTTATGATTAGGAAAGTCCTCCAGTCAAATCTGAGATCAAATCGGATTTGTTTCCTAAACAAAACAGACTCCTAAAATATTACTAAAAATAATAAAAAAACAGACAAAAATACAAATATCTCTCAAACCGTAAGGAATTTGGCGAAACTGAGAACGCAAACCGAACCCAAAGGGGTGGGTTTGGATGGCTCCGTCTCGTCGAGAAAGTCGATTTTCATATATAATTCGTCCAATTCCGACGTACGGTTTGAAAGTTACGGTCGTTTCTTCGAAACAAGTTATTTTCTTCGACTATGCCCGCATTTAAGCTTACGATTGTCCCACTTTGATATAAACGTATCTGCTAAGTGTTCTACATCAGATATGAAACAAACACACCCTTAAGCCAAGATAAAATACTTGCTCTCTGATATGCAGAAAGTGTTTGTTAGGGAGAAAATTTTCTTTTTGATGAGATATTGAACTCAGCATGCATCCGACATCACTGAATTTTTTACACATACTAGTTACATATTAAGGCCGTTACAGTGGATGAAGATCACGTTATATGAAAAAAAAACATGAAATGGGAATATGATGATTCTATATCATACACAAGATGTATATATTATGACTTTGTTTACTCTCATGGGTAGAGCATTGCTTTGGTCTACTGTCTCTGTTGACTGATAATTTTATGCACTCTTCATTCTCATTCCTTGCATTAAAAGTTCAAAGAGTGAACATAATCTTCCTCTCAGTAGAATGTGCAGATATATATATATATATATGAAAACCACGTGCGCACGGGTCATATGCTGCTCAGATAAGAGATTAATCTGATCCCGAGATCACGTGTTCTTACTCGCATCTCTCTTTACTCCACAACTCCTCCAATCTTAAAAATCTTCGACGAGCCTTTTACCTTACCTACGAATTTGTCTCATTAATGTCATATTTATATATAGAAAACTACTCTCTTACCTTTTCACTTCATCAAGCAATCATGAGAAGCGTTCCAAGAGCTCTTTGTGTTCTAACTACTATTCTTCTTCTTCTTCTTAACGTTCTATTTAGCAATCCATTACCACCTCGGTCTCTCGAAAGAAAGCTTCTCAGAGGAACGGTGCAACAAAAAAGAATCTCGGAGGATCGAGCATCGAAAACAGCAGCAGAGAATGAGAAAGCTCTAAACGCAAGCTTGAAGAAGATGCCACCAAGCAAATCGAATCCGTCGCATAACTAGTACGTGCATGTCTCAGAAGGAGAAGAAAATTTTTTTCTTCTCCGATAATTTTGTAAGAGTACGTTTTCACTTTTCATAGTACTGGTTCCTTTTCTTTGTAGAATTTAGTTTGAAGATTGAAGCCTTTTGGCTCTTGCTTGTAACTTTATGTTAGTGTATACGGAGGAGGGGATCATTTTTCAGATGTTCACGCTATAGTTTGATGTAAATGTATATTTCCTTTTGAGATCGCATGACATGCCAACTGAATTGTCCTGACATTTTTGATGTTATAGCTATGTTGATTGGATTTGTAGTATGAGTTCTGCTTTGACCCGCAATAATTTCTATTTCCAGACATCACAATGGAATATATTTTTTATCGTTTCGGTTAATTAAAAGAGAATCAAGAAAATTGCTCAGATATAACTTTTTCCCATTTATTTAAGTAATAGTGATACTGAATACCACTATATTTTGTTCATTACAACGGAGCGAAGTCTATTTAATAAAATTAAAACAATATCACAAAAATTACCTTGATTTCCCTCTCCAATAAACCAGTTTCATAAAATCATATAATAGATGGAGCATAATTATTGCCAAGTACTAATTGCTTAACTAATTAAAAAAATCAGACAGACAATATTCAAGGGAACATTTCTCTTTGGCCGTTATAGTTTTCATGGTCCATATTTTTTTTTTAGAGAAAAACTAGGGATATTCCTGTTCATTAAAATCAAAAGTATGTTTACAAAAGCATGATACGAACTGTATCCATAAAGATTAGTGGATAGAAGAAAGTAATTTCTCCATAAATAGATTTATTTCTTGATGTCCATAAGCTCCAACACACTGCAGTGAAAATTGATCTCCATAAAACCCCATCAGAGTAACGAAGAGATTCAACAGACTTGAGGAGTTCGTATAAAGATGTTGGCCACATGAAAGGGAGGTATGAGTCACAAAAGTGTTTCCATACTGGTTTGGTAAAACTGCATTCAAAGAATAAGTGATCACAAGTTTTCATGGTCCATATTAATTGACTAGCTACCTTGTTATAATTCTTTTTTATCACGTAACCTCCCATTATTTATTTATTTTGCAAATTTCTGAGTTAACGCTGGTCGGTAAATTGAAATATAATTGCATGAGGTAATTAGATTAGAAGTCATGAGGCTCTCTCGACTTGTATGCACTTCACTAGATATTCATAGGCAGTTGAGCATGTGCTCGTAAAGTTCAGAGAACATGATGCCTGTCATATCTTAAGAAAAAGTTCACTAAAAAAAATACAAATGGGCAGTCAGAGATCTGATCTCACATCCGATATGCTGAAGAGTTCAACACCCTTTATTCTGAGATTTCGAAGCTGCGGATGAGAGCATTCAAGCGTTAGTTGTTCTTATGAGACGGAACAATAATTGAAAATTAAAAAGATTATACAGATCAATTCCAGAGTCATGCTACTCAGGATTAGGGGTGAACCAAGCACTTGTTAAGGCAGCATCTGTTTAGTCCCATATTGAGTAAATATGAATTGCCTAAATATGAAGTCGGCGAGGGTTTATTATAGTAACGAGCATTCTCAGGGGTGAGTTCTTCTGCGTCGCTGACGCTAAGATGAAGACATTGTGTGTGACTTGAGGATTCACATTTGCTAACCCTATTGTTCTCATCAATCTCAATGGTGGGATTCTACTACCGAGAGAGGTATACTCTCTTTCCTTGTCTTCTTCATTAATCTGGTTATACAAAATTTTTTGCTATGATCAAAGAGTATATAAGATCTTTTATATTGCAAAACGTTTTATACAGACCTAAAATCAAAGGGTGCCTTCACAAAAGGATATATCTATGTACATGTTACCATTGATCTTGCGGTAAGAGACAACGAGTCTATGTTATCGTATATTGTACATGTTTAGCATATATCTAGCCTGTACAAGGAAGGAGATGTTCGAGTTGATCCCAGTAAACATGGAACAAATTTGTATAGGGTTTGGAAAGTAAGAATTGACATCATTTGAAGGCGGTACTCTTTATGAGAAAATCGACAATCTGCAACTCTGAAGATTCAAACGGCAGAGAAATAAGCGCAAAGCGAGCAACAGTCTTCTTTGTGCTTGGTATGCCATTGAAACATTGTGTTGGTGCCGACAAGACTATGCATGATACGCGTGCAAGAAAAGAGGTTAACGAGAATGCGTGGAAGAGGAGGCTGACAACAAAGCAAGTGAAAGGAGAATGTTAACAAGACTGCAAGCGCAAAGAGGAAGCGGTAACGTCCATGATCAAAGATGAAATCAGAACAGAAGTAGACATCGGTGAACGAGTTTGGAAATGGCAGTTTGGACTGGGGTCCCTTTGAGATCAAAGACGGAGAACGCCGAAGTTGTGAAATTCACAAGAATTTGACATAGTTTTTGTCAAACATATTTTACGGTGCATGAGAGGCTTCCTACCCTGTATTCGATACGGAGTTTAACTATCCTCAAATATGCTTCAATGGTAATAGCAAAACTGTAAAACAAACAAAAGGCAAATAATAATAATAATAATAATACTTTATCTAAATTTTACTTTGCTGTATACCGCCACCAAAAAATGGTTTGACCAACTTTCCAGTAATAAAAATGCTTACTCTACAGTATTAGATCATACATAGGATGTCACATTAGCATCCTTCCGCAGTTGATAACCCCTTTTCCTGAGGAAACCTGAGTATGTGTAAAAGATGAAGAACTCCAATTGTACATGTGATAAAACCCTAATCTCTCTACCCACCAAGCCTACTTGAACTCAGGTGCTTGCTGATCTTGGTTTGCCTGCAATCTATCTATTTATCACATTAACTTTTAACAGATTAAATGACAAAAACTAATAATATACACATTAACACAGGTAATCAGATTCATCCTAATTAAGACCCTTCACTAACCCCAAAGCTCATTGCCTTGGTCCCAGTGGACCTGACTGTGGCTGCCCGTAGAACCCGTTCCCTTGACACTGGAAAAACCCCGGAGCTGAATTCTGCTGCTGTTGTTGCTGCTGAGGTGGAGGAAGCGGAGGCAAAGGTGGAGGTGGAGGTGGCAAACTACCGGGTCTTACCAAACCCATTGAAGAAGGCAGAGGAGGCCGCGGTGGAAGAGGAGGATTGCCTGGAAATCCATAAGGCATCACTCCTACAGTTGCTCCACTCGTATGCACAAATTGCTGACTGGGTGTCGGTGGCAATGGCTGCAGAGGCGGTGGAAAGGGTGGCAGAGGAGGCATCGATAAAGGAACAGATCCCATTTGCTGCTGGCCAAAATATGAGTTCCCGAGATCAGAGATTGGCATTGGTTTATCAAGTTTGGGCCTTTTGTCGACAGGAAACATTGGTGGGCTACCCGCGGTGCTGACAGAGCTCAGACTGCCATTTTTTGACGCAGCTTCTTCAGCAGCGAGAGAGGATAGGAGAGAG
>NC_033795.1:40635190-40652594 GCF_001876935.1 Asparagus officinalis
TCTTCTGCTGCTCATCTGTGGTGCTGGTTGAGGAGGTTGTGAAGGCAGTAACAGGTTGCGGTGGTGGTTGAAGTGGGGGACCGTTTGATGATTGAAGAGCTGGATTAGGTTCTGTTATAGGTGTTATATCTACTGACATGGACGTTGGGATGGTCAGGTTCTGGTTACTGTTGGGGATTGGGCTGAAAGCTGCTGACCCGATCATCTGCCTCAAGTTGATGACATGCTCCGTCTCACTTAAAGCAGCCTGTAAGGTTGATATTATTCATCCAGAGCAGCAAAGTTAGAAAGCAGCATGTTGAAAAAAATTACAATAAAGTGTTATTCGAAGATGCACTATTTGCACTATGAGAGTGTCACTACTTATCACTCATATTCTATGTTACTAGCACATACATTCCCTGACCATTGTCTCTTTCGAATGTAAATATGTTAGACTCTAATGGAATTTTCATGTGAAATCAAAATATCCGAACCCAATTGGTTCAATTCAGATGAAAATGTAATATAGTCTATCATCACTTCATTGTACACGTAAACTGCAATAAACTATAATGTTAAGACGAAAAGGAACTCGTACAAGTCAATATGTTCATAATCAAAATCATATCCATAACCTGACCAAAACAAGACGTCTTTATACTTAAAATACTCTATACTTAAAATACTCTAACCTGAAAGGCTGAAAACTGCTTCTATTCCTACCTGTTTAGTTAAACCCTTTCTCTACCACACCCACCACCCCACTCCAACCCCAAAAGAACTCTAACCTGAAAGGCTGAAAACTGCATCTATTCTTACCTGTTTACTTAAACCCTTTCTCAACCGCCAGCCACCACCCCATCCAACTCCCAAAAAGAAACCCCCCCCCCCCCCCCCCCCACCCCATCCCACAAAAAAAAAAAAAACCTAAAGACACCACACAAAACAACAACCCCCCCCCAAAAAAAAAAAAAAAAAGAAAGCGAGGGAGCATAGAACAACCACCACCACTCCCACCCCACCCCACCCCTAACCCTTACAGAAGTATCACATTATTGATCTAGATATTACCATAGTAATTTTTCATAAAATCAATGGAAACTATATTTATATGCTGTATCTTCTCCCCATAGCTTTCATGGTGGATCTCCCTTGCAGAAATCATTGTTTAGCATTATCTACTTAGCATCTTTCCTGGTCCACCTAGGCAAATCTGTAAACAATACATATGGTACTTCCAAGACTAATCTGTAAACATATGGTACTTCCCAGACCTACATTAAACTATCTACTTCAATCATTTTATCCCTAGGAAATATCGACTTCTTTCATTTTAAGTTTCACCATCAATTTTGTTCTTCAGACAGCTTCTGTGAATGCGGTATGTAAATAGCTTTCATGGTGGATCTCTCTTGCAAAAAATCATATTTGTTTAGTATTGTCTATTTTAGCTTCTATCCTGGTAAACCTAGGCAAACCTTTAAACATATGTATTTTTGTGATCAACATTAAACTATATACTTCAATCATTTTTATCCATAGAAACCATCAAATTTTTTCATTTTAAGTTTCACCATCTAAATCTTCGTTCTTGATCACTCCAGTCCTCTTGTATAATCAACTTATACACAAATTAACTTTACAATATGCATGCTGACCTATCTATTTTTCTACTAAGGAAAAATAGATAATATTTGTTGATTTACTACTAAAAGATAATGAATGTTCATCTCACTTTTGAAAACATGTGATTTGCCATATCATTCAACTTTTGAAAACTTGTTGGTCCTCTTGTTGAATACGACTCACTACGAGCCTACTCGACCAGTTATTCGACGCCCCGCGAGGTCGACCCTAAAGGCGGTACTTCTCGGCCAAGCCAAAGGAGGACAAAGGAGGACTTTAGCCTCGAGCCTCTCCTGCTGATAACACGTCGGTGTCACATTTAATGTTTGACAAACTCATCATACCTCTACCCCCGATAGTCTTCATGACTCATCGGACCATGTCAGCACCGCCATGCCTCCAATCATTTCGTATTAAATGCTGAAGTGATCTCTCCTCCACCCACCGACCGACATGTGTAAAGTAGATGTTGACGCAGCCGCCAACCCATACTTATTTACCACCCTCCTGTGCTCAGCCAAAATGACGATCCTGCCCTTTCAGCACCACTATAAATAGAGGTATTATTCTCAACATAGAAATAAACTTTTTTCTGCTAAGCAATTAAGAGAAGCTATTTTTCCAAGCAATATCTGCAAATTATAACTGAACTATACTAAAGAGCTCATACAGTTCTTTATTTTCCTACTCAAGTTCATCAGCTGACTTGATCGGCGGAGGTACAACAGGAAGACTAAGTCTCGTCCTTTCACGAGTTGCTATTTGTGCAGGCTGAAGCTATTGAACTCAAAACCAGATATTCGGAGAAGTGAGCGGCCCCTAATCAACCTCACCCCAACATATTTGACTGATTATTTAACACCAACCATTTAGATATATATACACAAACACACACATAACACGCGCGCGCGCGCCCACACACACACATATATATATAAGGTCGCGTTCCTAGCGATCTAATTTAGAATTCGAATTAGTTTATATTTTAGATGAAAAACATAAACGTTTAAAATTGTACCATAATCACAATTTGAAAATTCTTTTAACATTATCTATCCTTGAATTTGACTGCTGGATAAAATTGTACATTAAGAAACTTAGATAATTACATTAAGAAACCAAACCTAAAAGTGTATCACATTCCTTAGCGTACCATATAAGCCAACCATGCTTGTATCTGATCCAAAATAAGTTGCGTACCATGCTCCCATTAAGTTCCGTGAACCGGAACAAATCAGATTCCATGCCACTATATAATGGAGATGAAGAGTATCTCCATGTGGCCATCATTAATACACTAGTCACTGTAAAAGAGGAAGGATACTCCTCCAATAAAGAAACAAACAGTTGATAATTTTTCTAAGCTTTTCAGAAACTTAAGATGTTATATATAATTACCTATATGATTATTTGAGATTTTAATTAAAATTATTTATGCATCATCCTCAACACAAAAAGGAAAAATAGGATCTCTACTGAAGATGTAGACATTGAAGATTACACTAATCTAGATGATGCAAACTTCATTCTAGATGTGGATGATTTAGTTGCTTTATGATAAGCAAAAGAATGATGGATTAATGACTGTATTTAGAGGATAAACAACAAGTACTCCATTTGTTTTGTATGTTATTAAAATGTCAGACCTTAGAATGTTGTGTTTTCTTGAATCTCTCATTTTAAACTTAAGGTCCTAAGTTACTCATGCCTCTAGAGTGGTTTCTAAGCATACATGACTCTTTTGTGGAGAAATTGTATGTTTGATAATCATGATTCTATGTTTGAAAATTATGATAATTCTATTTATTAAAATTATTGTGAATATTTTGTATTTATAACTACTTAAATGAATAATAAAACATGCAATCTACATTATATTATTATGATTTTTTTTGTTTTACGTTAATAAGAGGTCCACAGGTGAGCATTGCAGTATGTGTTCTTGTTATTTCCAACATTGCATGCAGCCTTGTACAAACCCTTATAACAAATCCTTCTTCAATAACGAAGAAATTCACAAAAACACTTGAGCTAAAGCATGTTTCTATAGAGAGAAAAGATTAGTTAAGGAAATTAGGTGCAAAGTAGTGATGGAATATTGTCATTTGTAACTATGTAGACAACTGATAATCCAAAAAAATATGCATGTTAAATATAGTCAGTGGACTTAGAGCTGTCTTCAATTAGGTATTGTTTTGACTTCAACAAAGAAAGTATTCTCCAAATCTAAAGAAAAGGAGGAAGAAATGAAAGTCAAATCTAATGTTTGAAAAAATTTCCAATGAAGAAAGCAACAAACTACAAGTTTTTCAAGATCCTAAAAAAATTGGACAATAATATCAGTCAACAATATAATGATGACACGGTTTATGGGTGGACTCCACAAACCTAAAGATTTATCAACTGAGATGCCTATAGAAGAAAAGGATCCATCATTCCTAAAAATAAAGGAGTTAAGCTTATCATTCAGACTGAACCTAAATTGTCAAATCAAAAGTTCTAGGTACTATTTAGAAAAAGAAAGTAGAGATCAATTTTTGGACAATGACTTCAAATTTCAAAACACATGGAAATGACAGCCAATAATATTTAAAGGAAGAATTTGGCCTTTATTGTCTGCAAGAATGATGTTTGGTCAAGACTAAGGTTTTAAATATCGACCGACATGTCGATTTGAGGGCTTGAGTGACACGACATGAGCATTTTCAATTTGTATATCGCTTTTTAGTGCCAAATCGAAATTATCGGGGTCATATCGGGCATATCGGCCGATTTTTCAGCTTAAAAAATCAGCCGATATGACCCTTTTTTTAGATATGTTTTTTGTTATCAGGTTTGAGTTTAGTAATAAAAACCCAAACCCGTTTGACCTGTCTCATGTTTAAGGGTTTCTTTGAACCCGATAGAAAGAAAAAAGAAAAATTAGGGCTACAACGGACTTGAGAACTGATTACTCCTTTCGTGAACGACGACGTCCTTCACCCACTTCCATCCCGATCCCGCGTCGTCCATCTCCCGTTGCACCCTTAAATCTGAACCCCAACCGAACCCAAGGGCGACAGGGTATCCCGTTGTCAGGATAAAGGGAAGAGGGTGGTCGGTGACTCATCTGAAAGACCACAAGCAGACGAAGAAAAAGAAGAAGAGCCTCGGCACTGTCTCCTTGCGATGTCGGAATCCACCCATTGTCGACGTCGCCTCTAAAATTTATAAAGTATGCTTATATTGAATTTAGGAATACTTAGATTATATTTAGGACATGATATTATACATATGCGCACCACCCGATATGACAATTCGATATTTAGTCTATGTCCCCCGATATATCCCTGATTTCCGCTATCCGACATGAATTTTAACCGTCCGACATGAACCCGACATCCGATATTTAAAACCTTGGTTAAGACATTATTGGACTTTGATTGTAACAATCATCATGAAAAAGAAAAAGTTGATGAATGATTAACATAGGATTTAGAGATGATTTATAGAGAAAATTGAGTTCCTTGAAAGTTGAGGTCCGTCTTTCTTTTTATTTAAACAATGTAGTAATTACTTTTTTTTATAAAATTTAGAATTTTGTTCCCTAGCTTATGACTACACAGTTCTTAGCGTGGCTTCAATTGTTTTATTTCCCTTATCACTGGTCCACTTGTAGAACTAGAGGCCTAGTGCAGGCTTGAAATTAGGGAATTTCATGATAAGACATGTGTTTACATTCTATAAATAATTCTTATCCCTAAACCTTCCCACATCTTATTGATTTATGTTTAAATTGAATTATCTCATCCCATATTTCTAGCCCCAACAATGTTGAGCCATATGCTTATCTATTTTACTTGGGTATTTCTAATATGGACCGTACCCGTACCCAACACGTGCTGCACCCATACCCAAACCTGACGCTTCTTGGACACTCCTTAAATAAATGCATATATTTATTCAGATATGTACTCAACTATACAATGCAAGTTTCATTTAAAACATTCGCCATACACTTGTTGGATATACACCCTACACATCCACCCTACACATCCATTTTTGTAACTTGCTGGATAAGGGTCGACTTCATTTCAGCATTAAGAGCTACAATTTAAAAGGATTGTTTATCCCATGAGTTTCAATCGTGCCCGGTGTTTAAAAAAGCGCAAGATAGCAGTACAATAGCCAGACTTTTAGCAGTAGTGGCTGGGTCTGTGCCGCTTTTATCGAAAATAAAGGTGAAAAGCGGCCATGGCGCTTTTCACTCTCAAAAGCAGGCAATAGCGGATTTAACCGGTTTTTAAGGCTTTTATCCTCTTTTTAAAAAGAGGATTTTTATTTATATGCTGAGACCGACCAGTTTTACTTAATAAACACCTAATCCTCTCTCTCTCTCTCTCTCTCTCTCTTCTACATTGAAAAAAAAAACCATAGAATTCAGTTGCGCTACCTCCACCTCCTCTCGCCTCTTTCAATCTCCTCTTGCTCTCCTACTCCTCGCCATAGCGTTAAAGCCAAGGTTTTAAATGTCGGCCGACATGTCCGACATGTCGGCCGACATATCGGTTTGAGGGCTTGAGCGACACGATATGAGCGTTTTCAACTCATATATCGGTTTTCAAGGCCAAATCGAAAATATCAGGGTCATATCGGGCATATCGACCAATTTTTTAGCCTTAAAAAATCGACTGATATGACCCTTTTTTTAGATCTGTTTTTTGTTATCGGGTTTGGGTTTAGTGATAAAAACCCAAACTCGTTTGACCCGTTCTCATGTTTAAGGGTTTCTTATGAAACCGATAGAAAAAAAAGAGAAAAATTAGGGCTACGACGGACTTAGAAAACGATCACTCCTTTCGTGAACGACGACGTCATTCCCCTACCTCCATCTCGAACCCCCGTCGTCCATCTCCTGTTGCGCCCCGAAATCTTAACTCCAACCAAACCCGAGGGTGGTAGGGTATCCTGTCGTCGGGATAAAGGGAAGAGAGTGGTCGGTGACTCATCCGAAGGACCACAAACAGACGAAGAAGAAGAAGAGCCCCAACACTGTCTCCCCGCAACGTCTCGTCGCCGACACTGCCTCCCTGTGACGTCTCGTGGCCGACACTGCCTCCCTGCGACGTCAGAATCCACCCATCGCCGACGCCACCTCTAGAATTTATAAAGTATGCTTATATTGAATTTAGGAATACTTAGATTACATTTAGGACATAATATTATACATATGCGCACCACACGATATGACAATCCGATATTTAGTCCATGTCCCCCGATATATCTCCGATTTCCGCTATCCGATATGGATTTCAACTATCCGACATGAACCCGACATCCGACATTTAAAACGTTGGTTAAAGCTACAGCTCCTGCAAGACAAAAGCCTCCGCCGCCTCTTCTTTGAGGTCCATCTCTAGCAGCCCTCCACCGCCTTGACAAAACCCAGAGCACGCCTCGATGAACCCTAACAGCATGCCACTTTATTAGAGGAACTTGAAAGCTTAAAAGAATAGGACAAATAACGGTATTTTTTATTAACATGTCTTTTCATTTTGTACACTAATTTATTAATATTGTATGGTTGTTACATGTCTATTTCATATTTAGCACCTCTATAAATAATCAAATATACATATGTAGAAGTTTTAGATTTTTCTAGAACTTTTCTTTTCTTTTCGTTTTTTTAAATATTTATACACATTTTGGACCCTTTTTATTACTTTGCACTTTTTTCTGATTTTTACCGCCACTAAAACCCAAAAAGCCTGAGCGGTGCCTCACTACTTCTCCACTTTCCACAACCTTAGTCGTGTTCTTGTACCCTACCTTTTACAAATTTGTTGTCTCATACCAATGCCCATAACCACACCCGCACCCCTGCAACTTAGATGCTTAAAAACAAGGTAAAATTCTTTTTCGAAATACTCAGTTAAACTATTATTAATTAGAGTAATATATATAGGGATACAATCAGAAAGTAAAAGCAAGTTCATACCCACTAACACAATAACTAAACCCACTAACCCAATAACCAAACCACTCAAAATCTAATGCTCCCCATCAAGCTAAAGCATAAATATCTATTAGGCTCAACTAGCTACATAAAACAGAGAAAACCTTGGAAGAAACAGCCTTGTGAGAATATCCGCTAATCGTTCTAAAGAGAGGGTAAACGGACTGCTGATCACCTCCTTCATTACAACATCCTCGATTAGACGACAATCAAGAGCTATATGCTTCGTCTTTTCGTGAAAAACAGGATACTTTGCAAAATAGATAGTATACTAACTATCGCAATACATGGCATCGATCCTGTCTAAACAAAACCGAGCTTTGTCATCAAGTTCTTCCACCACATCATCTTACATGTAGTATGTGTTATCGCTCTGTATTTAGCCTCTGCACTAGACCGAGATATCACTTGTTGTTTCTTCTTCAAGCTACATGATTACCACCAACAAAAGTATAGTATCTAGTGGTATACTTTATGTCCATTTTATCTCTAGCAGTACCAGCTGAGATTGATTAGTATTTTATAAATAGTGCCCTGATACCATGTTATGAAATACTCAGTTAAAATTTTAGAGAAGTAATGTATAGGGATATGATCGAATAGTAACTAAAAGTGGATCCATACCCACTAACCAGATAACTAGACCACTCTAAATCTAATAAATTCAATTATTTGCCAAGAATAGACGAGATTATCCGGTCATGAAAAAGCTTCTATATGAAATTAAACCTATCAAATATTATTAGAACCTCTGAGGAAAATTAGGCTCCTCAAATATCAGCCATTACAAACCATGTAGTCATGATTACCATGGCTCAAGGTCACTGGACAAGGCAGTCGAACATATTTCAATACTGAAAAGTATATGATACCTACCACCAAGGCCTAATTGTTTAAATCTTGCTACCCAGACTGCTTGGTTTCCTACCAATAGAAGTGGATCAAAAACAAAGCTTACTGCACATACAAGTCAACAAAAATGGTCCAATTTTCCTTCCAGAAAAATTTTCTGATGTTTCAGAAGAAACATAAATATATTGTAAAAAGTATTTCTTCTCGATCTATAGGTCAGTTCCCTTGTTTTAGTTGCTTGAGCTGATTCTTTTTAATCTCAGCCGACTCATTAGTCATTACAGAGTTTCAATTTTTGTTTTAATAGAGACTACAAAAATTAGCTCTTAACTACTTTCCTGCCCCTGAGATGATATTAGAGTGTACAGATAATTACTTCGGTAAGCAGAAATTGACAACAGCGGTGAAGAATAAACTAGATAGTTAGAAAATCAAGGATACACTTGCAACAGAAATATACAGAAGATATGGAAAGAAGAGTACATGGAAAAAAAAACTTATTTGATTATTTCAAATTCTGAAGTTAAAAAGTGCACATAGTTTTCTTCGAGTGCTTTAAATGCCAAAAAAGGTGCCTTAAATTATAATTCAAGGTTGGTTCAGGTCTGCTTATGCAGCAGTTGGGCAGACTTTGTCACCAGAACCCAACAAGGAGTAGTTTGAGTATTTGCATATATGTTAATTCTAAAGTAGCCCTAGCCCTTAAATTTTACTTTCTTCTCCCAGGCCCTCAATGCAAGGCCTTTTGGCCATCTAGAGAATGCACAGCCATATCCGTTTAGAGAGGAAAAAAAAGACATAGCAAAAGGAAAATGATCCATATAGACTTCCCATCTATAGCAATCCGTGCAAATCTTTGTTTTTTCCCCTCTCTCCATCATTACTTTTCCATCTGTAGAACTAGGTTTAAGTATTCATATATCCTTTGTTGAATAAGGCCCTTTTCACATCTTAAGATTTATTCTTTCATATGCATAGAGTTAGTTTCTATAACCTTTCACTAATCTGCTGAAATCTATTTTTTCCATACGTACATCTTTGCTTCTACTTCTGGCTGAAAGCTACCTACAAGCGCCAACTGATTTAAACCTCAGAAAATGCTACATATTTTCATCCTTCTCAATGTTGAGACAGCACTATGTTACCATCATTGTCAGCCATAAACTAATAAAATTATAGTATTCTTATAATTGGGTAATATATGATTTATCCATGATAACAATAAATATGAAATCCCAGAGATTGGCTATCAGTCACACAACATAATGCAAATTAAATTTTTACAAATAGATATAGAGAACATAGATGTCATGAAAGGATGCCCTTCATTCTTGAACACATTTCTTGTTTCCCATATAACTGGGTATGAAAAAAACCTTAAAAAGGGAAGAGGTGTGTAATCGGCAGAAGTTTTCCTATCTATAATTTCTAAATTTGGAATGTGAGTGTAAAATAACTCACGACAGTTCATTCTTGTCAATCATGAAGAGAATTAAAAGGCTATAACTGAAATGAAGTTGTAACAAGATAAAGAGGAGGCAGTTCGTACTTGCATCTGACTGCGGATATGGTCCAGCTTTGATTCCTAACATATCATCCTCAAGTTAGAAACTATAATGCTTTAGCAAGAAAAGAAAAAAGAGCATTATGCAAGTCAAAATTTGAACCTGTTCTTCTATTCCTTCCTTTAGATGAGCGATCAGAGATGCTCTAGTGGCTTCAACACTTTTGAGTTGATCAATGCACTGTTTTAGATTAGTCTCCTGCTCCTGAAGCTCACTGTTCAAAAGTGATCCTTGCAGATTACCTGATTGACGACACTTAAATCTTTTAGGAGAACTCATGATAAATAAAATGGAATGGAATTTACAGATTAGATTTCAGCAATCAATTAGAAGACTTGAAACTACAGTTTTGCCTTCAATGTTTCACTCAATCAATGGATAGCTACGTCCAAGAACTTAGCCCTGGTCATCAATCATCATTACAATTCTAAGAACATTCCTTGAAATACAGCATGAAGGAAATAACTTCAGTGGTCAATAACTATTTTAAGAACATTAGAAGATTATTTTAAGAACATTCCACGAAATCCAGCATGAAGGAAATAACTTCAATGGCCAATAAGAGGCATAGCGAAAATGACTATAGCTAATCGATTCCAACCCTCAAGTGTGATCAGAAAATGAACCTCTCAAACCATCCTTTATGAGGCAAGACCAAGCAATAAGTTCTACTTTAGATCATAACTCTCAATCATCACCACAACTCATCACCACAACTGTGCAGGGGAAGCGACCTTTAACGTGGTATCAGAGGGACTCAAGTTTAAAACCCACTAGCTACATATTTTAAGTGAATACTGAATAGTATAAAAAGGTACGGCTATGTGAGTCCGATTTCAGTCCATGAAAAGTGCGTTTAACATACATGGGCATGTTAGAATATAAAATTACAACCCTTAATCCTTGCCACAACTTCATAGTTTTGGTGCGATGGAAGAGGCATTTAAAAGAAATATATATAAATAGGGTTTAATGGTTGTGAGGTGGCTGCTCATTTAGCAAAATGAGCTACCAAAATGAGCTACCAAGAGAGTAAGTGGTGAGTCCCACAACTTTTGATGTGACAACTAGCTGAGCCTCATCACGTGTATCTCTTGATAGCTCATTTGGCAAAATAAGCCACCACCTCATACCCATTTTTCCATATAAATATTATAATATGATGAAAAAAAGAAGCCTGGTAGATAAGGACAAATTATTTATCCCTACTGCTCGAAGAAGTATCTTGGTCACTTTTGAAATGAAAAAGATCACAGATATGACAATATTTCAGATAAAGAAAGTTTACAATTTTTTCTACAACCAACCATGCGACCCATACTAATAAAGCTCACAACTGAAAGCTAACCCTGCCTAGCAAACATCTGCCCATATAGCGCCAACACGTAAAGTTTGTAAGTGTTATTCTGTTAGCATTAACCCAAAACAGGACCATTGTGACATTAAAGTTGTTAAAAGTTTTGAATAAGTAGCAGAAAATGTAAGCTAATGCCTTCTGTTTCAATAAAACTTTAAAAATCTTATTTATGATATGTGACTTATTGGTAAGCCCTTGAATTCCATATGCAAGTTCCCATATATTGAAATCCACTTTAAATTTATAAAATGTTCACAACTCTGCATAGGAAATTTTACACATAAACAAATAGTATGGCATTCAAAGATTGATGACAATGTGGACTACTGTGCAAACTCACAGATACAAACAGGCGTGATGCTTTGGCATTATATACGGCTTTGGGAAAATAAATCCTTTTGGCTCTCAGGCATAAAGTACGCCTTAGAGATGAACATGATGTCCTATAACCATAACCCTTTGGCCCTCAGGCATAAAGTATGCCTCAGAGATGAACATGATGTTCTATAATCATAACCCTTTTTGGTGTAAGAGAAGTTTAGTAGATTGACCCTTGTAGCCATGATCTCAAGCTACAGGTGGAAAGAGTACAAAAACCTAAGCTGCAAGTGGCCTTCAAGATTTTATGACAAAATCTCCTCTAGTCCTTGATATCTTTAATAGAAACTTGGAAACTACAAATATGAGGACAGTCCAGTAGCTTGCAACAATGAAGGAACAATTCTTCGCATGAAAATTTGTCAATAGTATACCCACAGATGGACATCATTCTTAAGAAGTTGATGTGCATGAAAAAGGTGCATTGTAGAAGTGGCTTAAAAAGGGTCCTCATCATACCAACTAGCTCCATGGCTGCAACCTCTAAGTGGATTCAGACACAAAGTGATTGAAGATACATAAAGTAGAATTTGTTCGGCAAAAACTAAATACCTCCATAAAATTCGTTGTAATCAAGAAGTTGTACAGACTCAGATTTGCTTTCATTTAAAACTGTTGCAAATATCCATTTCATAGGACCTAAAGATGTTACTTTAGGAACAAATTAAGTTAAAAAAAACTCACTTCTGGACTAGCAGAGAAGGAACACACATCTTACAATACTGAGGAATCGACTATAAAGAACTGTAATTATCCAGTTGTTTTTATCCACAAGTCTGAACGAAGATCAGACTACTACCATCAGCATCATTCTGTATCTTTTTTATTGTGTGAAATGCATATATGTTACAAATCAGGCTTTAAGATATTCAAGACACAAGTCTGAACTAGGACCAGACTACTACTATCACCATCATTCTGTATCTTTTTAAATTCTACTAAACGCAATATGTAGCTAACTAGCTTGTAAAATTTACCTGACTGATTTAACAACATCACATCAGATGCAACTTTAGAAAAGTGGTGCAAAACTTCACTTACGAAATTTGTGTTTGTTATGATTCCACTGGGGTTCAGCTAATCTGCCCCATCTTTCTATTCAAAAGCTGATTATTATCACACGATAACTATTCTTTAGGAAGTAAAACAAATTATATGCAAAATTAACTCCTTTGCTGCCATCAATCTTGGGAAGGGAAGCACCAAGTAGATGCGATAAGTAAAAAATGTAACTTCTTTATAATGATAGTGTAATCCACATCATAGCAATATATGCATTTTAAGAAACAACAACAACAACTTAATCCAAACTTTAGGATTGGCTACATGAATCATATTCTTTCATTAAGTTCTATACCCTTCATTAAGTTGACCACTATCATATACTTCTTACTTACTTCCAACCAAGTCCTCTTCGGCCTACCTGTAGTCTACCTTGCCCCATTAGTTATAATCATGTTATAATCTTATTACTTCTCCTAGCTGGTGCATTTAGTGGTCTCAATTGCACATATAGCCAATCCATGACTCTCATTTATCCTTAGTAGGAAACAACCTCTGACTTCCTATGAGGGCTTCATTATCATATATCTAAGTGTACATTCACATGTCTACCACAACATTCTTTCACTCATTTGTTGCATAATTTATTTTAACATTCTGATCCATAACGCTTGTTGAGTAGTTGGCCTTATAGTCGTCCGATAGAATTTGCAATCACATAAGTTTCCAAAAACGAATCTCCATTTTAAAAGATGAGCCATATCGTCCTCAATTTCACCATCTTGATGAATGACTAGTTTAAATAAGTTATTATCTTAGGTATTTATTAACTATCCATATGTACTTACGCTTATTTATTTACACTTTTACTAAAACAATATTCTATATATTATGTTTTTGTTCAACCAATTGTAAATCTTTTAGTTTCAAAATCTTCTATTTCAGAAACTCTCTCTCCTTCATTTGCATCAACAATAGCATGTCACCAACAAATAGCATACACCATGAAACTATATTGAATATGTCTCGCAAGTTTGTCCATAACTAATGCAGCAAGAGGAGGGTCACGCACATCAACCTATGTTGGCTTGAGATGCGTGCGAATAGGGCTTCTATTTAGTCTAGTTTCTTCAATAAATTTTCCTAAACCTTATATTTAGTCCCACTTGTTTTTTGTGATTCTTTGTTTGCTACTTTATATATCTCAAAATTTCTTCATTCCACCACTGACTCTCTTTATTAGGCAATCAACAATCATTAGATTCTCCAAGAATTTCTTTAGCCACCTAGATACAGTAAGACAAATTATTCAACAAAATATTAGGATATTCCAAATAATTATCTTCAATATCTCATCTTTAAGTTGCATCAGTTCTCCTTCTAAGCTCCACCATTTATTTCTTGGTCTCTTATTCAAAATAATTCTCCTTCACTTCTTAATGCAATTGTCTGATATCATCAACTAATGTTGTAGGATAAAGCTCTCTCCTCCTGGTATAATTTTACAATCTTTGTATGTTAATCTATATACCCTTCTCATAAAACAAAAAAGATATATTTCACTACTGTTTTAATCCACTTTTAATGGTCATCAAGCACATATTTCTCTTTTTAAAATACACATTTGCTATTATAAGACAATCAGGCATTGCATGAGACTTAAAGCCAAATAAGAAACAGTGGACTCCCGAAGTTACAAATTCAAAGATATCACAAAATTCAAATGGACTGCCAACCAAAGAACCAATTACAAAAACAAGGGTTAAAAGAGTAAAAAAAAATTCACTCAGGGGGGGACTATCTGCAACAATAAAATTACAGGGGGGCCTATTCCCAATTTACCCTAAGAACATTTTGAAAAAAGAACATTCAAATATATTCTTCATACCTTGGGTGTAAGAAACATCAACATCTTTTGCTATCTTCTCTACCAGATCAATAGCAGCCTTACATTTGTTCAAGGTGGCATCTTCCTTGACATGTTGATCAATAACAGATTGATATGCAGTTACTATTTTTTCTGGCATCCCACCAACTGCCAGTTTCTACAAATAAACCCAATGAACAATAAAAGGTTAACTAAGTCGGTAGCAGCAATAAAAAGAATAGTATGGAAAAGAACTGAGAATGGAAAATTAACCACTCACCAGTCTAATTGTCTGAGCATCTTTCTTGACGATTTTTATGGGATTTGAACTCTTCCCATTGTTATCCGAAATTAGAGGCGGTTCAGGCTCTTTACCAAGAATATCACTTTTAAGGCCTTGCCCACGGGACCCAAAGACCTTCCTTTCTTCCCAAATTCCTACCTGCAAAGTTAAAAATAGGAAGAAAAAAAAAGTTGAGGTTCAAATGATGGATCTCCATCTCATAAATAATTACCTGCCGACTAGCATCAAGTATGGTGAAGACCAGTACTGACTGGTATTTTGTGCTTTGCTAAATAACATGAGGTATTAAAGTTTTAAAAAATGGCAAGTATAGGACCAGAGGACGGATTAGGGTTACCAGAAATATAAAGGAGAATCCTCAAAAAGGAATTTATATATAAAAAAGTAAGAAATCATAATAAAATAATGGGACCAAAGTAATGGAAATCAACAAAAGAATCTCACATGTTCGTAAAAAACAATTTTGTGTAACCCTATACTTAGGGATAGTAGAATATAAAGTTAATTTTATGCAAAAAAAAAAAAAAAATGAGCTCTGAGTGATTTTACGGAGAGGATGGAAGTTTCAATCTGGACTTGCCATGCAATACAAGGTAAAGCTTATCACAGAACTGGGAGATACATTATACAGGAGTTTGTACGGATATAGGTGCATATGTGACAGTTTGCAATTAGTAAATGCAGAAGATGACAATTGAGCAGCTAGGGGGACAGGAGTACTATCTAATACTAATTAAGTATGCGCACAGGGTCCATGCTGGGGCCAAACTTGCACGTGTGCAAGACAGATGGGACTTAAGTGAAGAAAGGTTACTGAAAGTGGGATCGAGAAAGATCATTGAAGAAAGCATTAAATAAGGACATTCCCATCAACTATTGGATGGATAAATTATAAAACTCTACTAAGTGATTATTCCTGTCAAGGCTGTCATATATCTTCAATGTACCCTTGCAAACTAACATCTTTCCATGTTGGTTTCATATGCACTATTGAAAATCATAATATGAAAGAGTACCGATTGCACTGCAGATGAACAACTAACTCCTTAAGTGATGAATGATGATAGTTAAAAGGTTCAACAAGCCTCCTGATCCAAAAAAACTTATATTTCTATAATCTCTTTATTATCCTTCCCATGCATTCTGCTTGGCCTTTTGGCTAGAAAAGTAACAAATTTGGGGTCCTTGGCCAAGATAATGACCAGCTGGAGGTTACATGAGACCAACGGTAATGCCCAGATGATCATGCCTACCATGGCGCCAAAGATGGGCAATATTTCTCCATGTAGTATTATTGCTATTTATGCCTATATTTTGTATGTTCAGAGATGAATGCAATTTCCTACATTAAAAATACCAGCTTTCCTTCTTGACTCTCTCCAAGTATAGGAGAATTTTGAAGACTTGCTCATTGGTTCCACAGTCTTAAACTACATTGCCAATAAGTTCCTATCCTACCTATCTAATGGTCTTCCAGGATGTTTCCCCCCTCCTTTCCACTGCTGCTTGACAAAGTCCTCCAGAGGCTTGGTGTTGTGTTTGCATCTGATTGTAAAGCTATTTTGATTCTTTCATATAGCTCCTCCACAGCTGAACCAAAATTGCTGGGAGAGGACTTAAAATGAATATGAAGACAATGAATATGAAGACAGTGACAGTGATAATTATAGTTCTGTTTATCTTTAGTTTATTTTGATTAGTTGATTTGCTTGGTTTGTTTATATTGTTTTCCCTCATGCTGACAATTAAAAGCCATGTAAAACGGTAGATTCATCTGTCATCAAGGAAGCATACATACAGAGCTACTATTCCCAGTCCAATGCTGGACATTAAGCAGACATGACATTGCCATGAACAGGCATGCGAACGTGACAAGTTGATGACTAGACATGTTCTCAGGGTATTCACCTAAATAATATCCCCACAATTGCCACCCATAAGACCAAACACATCCATGAGCTCGTTTCTACTATTTACCAGTTCTAAGCTAAAAAGAAAAGTCCATGAATTTATGATGATGATGACAATGTGTAGAATTAAACAAACATATAATTTCTTCTATTAGTCAATCATCCTACTTTAGGTTTCAGAAAATTAGTCATGAATAGGGCATAGGAGGATGGAAATGTGAACAACTCCCCTCATTTCATTTTTTTTTCTTCCTAAACTTCTGTAGATTAAAAGCTAAAAAGATAAGTAGCTGACAGCCAATAGAGAATGTTGTACTTAATTTGTCAGACATTTTTGCAAACTCTATTAGAAAAATAGCAATGTCATATTTATCCAGCCAAATGCACTATACATCACCAGTATTCTCCAGCAAGGCCCTTTTTCCCCCAATAACCTCAGGTAAGTCAAGTTTAAGCAAGCGTGATAACAAATCTCTTTTGAAAATATTATCAAGTAAATATTTCTTGTAAAGCTCACAGACTGCCAGCAGAAAAATAACTAATGCAAAAATAAGGAACTTAAAGTC
>NC_033795.1:40652604-40695742 GCF_001876935.1 Asparagus officinalis
TACCCATAGCACAGGCAATGGAAACAGTTGAAAGATAAACTTACTAATCTCATAACCACATTCTTCCCATGATCTTCACTGTTATCATATAAAATTTTCAGCGCTCCTGGAAGAACCTTCCAGAACTCAGTAACAAATTCACTCCCTTTGCGCCTGCTATTCTGTAATATGTCATTTGCCAAATAAAGAAAAGACACTTTCTGTTCTTTTGGAGAGCCATTGAATAGCTTTTCCCATGTCTCAACAACCTGTTTAGCTTTTCTCCGATGAGAAATGCACCAAGAGGACAATGCTAGGAAGAGTTAAGAAATAAGAACAAGGATAAAAGCTAGGATAGGTATAGTCCAAAAGCATAAAATTACGAGTTTTAAACCCCAAAAAAGGTAACAAAAACAAATTTAATAAAAGGGTTACATATTATTAAAATAGAAGAAACATATCAAACAAAAACATCAAATATTTTACTTGAAAGGTAATCAAAACACTGGAATATAATGCCAACTTCAGCACCATGATAGTCTCCAAAGTACATGATCTACAAGAAACATAAGGCAAGAGATTGTTCCCATAATAATGTGTTCTGAGAAACAGTAATGAATGCAAAACTTCCATCATTACCTCTCTAAAGCAGCATAAAATCGAGTAGCTTATGAAAGAGATCTAGTACAACAATATGTGTGTGTGTGTGTGTGCACATGTTTGTGTCCGACTAACTTCTAAGGTTCTAGTCCACAAGTGAACCCTACTCCATTAAAAAGGTAACATCATAATGGCTGTGAATTGTTGATAATGAAAATAACGATGATGACTGTCAAAGGACCACACTACACCAACTCTGAAGTTGTGGTGAGGATTGAGGATTAAAATTTTATACACTAACATGCCCTCACAAGTTGAGAGCCGAAACCTAGACTCACAGAGCGGTATCTTCTTTTAAAGCCGCTTTAGAAGTCCATGGCAAGTAAGATTCAAACCTAAGTTGCTTTGGTCCCTTGTCAAAGGACTCTACCGCTAAACTAAAACTCCAAAGTTGAACTTCAAAGTTGTAGTGAGGGTTGAGGATTATCATTTTATATTCTAGCAATGACAATGATGATTCAAGCTATTGAAAAATGTAGTTCCCTTAAATTAAAAAAAAATTAAAACATATTCCAAAATTCCTATAATGAAGATGTGATGGACATTAACCAGAAAAACCAATCAACTTTACCTACAAACAGTAAGAAGGAAGTTAAAACACAACTACATGAAAAAGAAATCAAAATTACATTTCACACAATACCAAAATCCAAGTGTCAGTCAACCAGACAATAAATACACAGATCCAAAACATAGGGAAAACAAAAGATTAGAAGAGTTCCACTCTGACTTCTAAATGGGAATATGGCAAGGTTATACCTGCTAACAGCTAGAAAAAAAATGAGCGAGATAAGAAGGTGAAAAAGAGGAATATTATAGGACTTCTCCCTCATGGAAGCAAATGATGCCAGCTAGAGTGAGAGATCCATCATGTCTGCTAATCCCGATTTGTACATACATTGATAGGTAGCTTTTCATGGTGTCAAACAAGGGTTAAGAAGGAGTCAATTTGTCAGCAAAAGCTCTCCGAAGCTGCGTTAAATGGCAGAAGCCAGTTTTGTACCACCATTAGAGGCATTATTAACTCACAGAAGCAATTTGTCAAATATTAAAGTGGATGAAGTGCTAATCTCCCAATATACATTACATGCCATAGGCTCAGGACAATCATAAAGGTTGATAAGCCTAAATTTTTCTATGGAGTGAGAAGAAATGAGAACATGAAACGAATGAATATCAGCAGAACAGCTCAAAGTTAGAATTGAGATAGTAGCTGTTCGGAAAGCAGTCAATGGATAGCTCCTGAAAGTCTACTCCAAGTGAAGGATAAAGCTTTACTAATTCAAACTTTATAAAAGTGCTAGCTTCGAGATAGCTAACTCACATCATTAGTCAACAGAAGCTGAATTAACAAGAAAAGCCTCACGTTTCAAGCGAAGATAGGTGGTGAGACAGGTTATCTGTGAGTGTTTGTCAATGGCTAAAATTCAAAAGTCTGATCAATTAAGAAAGGAAAGGAAAAAAAATGGAAGAAGAGACAAAGAAGAACGGTTTAAGAGAAAGGCACGAGATTGAAGTTAAGTATGTATACTAACAGTTACAGACCGCCACCAAGAATCTAATGCTTGATACTTCTAAAAGCATGACAAAAAAATATGAGTATAATCTACATATGTAGTCCCTAATTTGGTTACACAGGAATGATGCTCAAGTGTGCAGGAAGATACAGACCATAGCAGCATTTGCACTAAGCCATAAGCTTTGTCGTTTGTGTCAGTCTGTCAGATGAGTGGTTAGGATAATAGCAAGAAATTTATAGGCTAATAAGGAAAATAAACAGAATATCAGCTGCCATATCTAATAGCAACTCCAATAACTAATATTCATTTTGATAAAGTTGTGTGAGGAGATTATGTGGTTATGGAGTTAATTTGTCAAGTTAGAAAGAAAATTTTGTCTAGGTCCTAGTATTTTATGGATTCTTCACATGGTCCAAGGCAAATCCATATCTATCTAACATAAAAAGATCAAACTTCAGAATATTTTACACCAGTGTGTATCTACAAAGAAAAAGCAGTGAAATCCTAAAAGCTCTACATAACATGTCAATTGATGCATTGTTTCGTCAGGCACCTTCAAGCGATATTATCTCAAGATACTGACACTTCAAACCAAACTAATCAAATGCTTAACTTTTAAATTGAAAGGAGTAGAGTATCCATGTCAGTTTGTTGATTGCAGCTGTTAAATTTCTTGCCATCATTTTATTATTGACACAATAGATAAAGTAGTTTTATTACTATACAATGACATTCAGAGAATTCAAAACTGATAGCTCAATTGATAAAACCCTTAAAAAATTGGTTTTTCTGTGTATCTTGACGTGTGGGTTGCCTAACTCTGCAACATGAACAATTGGTTCTCAATTATAGTATGATACTCAAGGAAATGAATGCTTATTCTTAAGTTGACAAAGCACGCTGCAATCAGACAAGAAATTATTGACATCAATCACTGTCAAAGGACCTTGCCACTCTACCAAAACTTTGAAGTTATGGTCAGGGGTGAAGGTTATAATTTTTACACTCTAACCTATGCTTGCAGATTGAGTGCCCTTTTTATGGACCGAAACCTAGACTCATGCAGCCAAAACAATATATTTTTTCAAATCCACTTTAAATTGTGACCAATGTGAATCAAACTTGGGTTACACTGATACTGTCGAAAGTCCCTTTTTACGACATCAAAACTTCAAAGTTTTAGAGAGGTTTAAGAGTTATGATTTTTACTCTAACAATCACAAATAACATTCTACCAAGCATAAGGCAGCATTTTGGTACAAATAATTAATGAAATGCATGAGAAATTAAAATACTTAATTCTGATTTTGACAAAAGTAAATCCATTGACTCATGACATCCAAGTTCTAAAAATGATTCTCAAGAAATTTTCAACATTCACTAAATTTTTTTACTTCTTTTCAACTAGGTCGCCGATAACAAAAAGTATTAGTTAAAAATCTACAGTAATACTTGATTGAGCAATCCTACCAAAGGATACATTCAATGCTTTGCTGTGAACTGTTAAGCTTATTTAGCTTTTCTGCTAATGTCTGGCTGTCAAAACCACTTGTCATTTCACTTTTTCTTATGAGATAACTCTCATGTAAGTAGGAGATTCCTGTGTCAAGAAATAAGTACTAAGGTTAGCTTATAGGGAATATCAAAATCTCAAAAAGAAAAGGGAGAACATGAAAAATTATACAACTTCTCTCATCAAATGAGAATTACGTATGGAAGTGCATTTGAAATCGAACACAGATAAACTTTCATAGCAACGATCAGAAAACCACAATCTTCTAACAAAACAAAACTCAAAAGATAAATAAAGATAATAAAACTATAATTACAGGAAAAGAAAATTATGTGCATTTCCCTGTTACAAGAGATAACACTGAGTGAACCAAAGAATGCCACAAGACACATGAAGAAGTAGGGGCATGCAGAACATAGTTACAAATACATGTCCTAGGAAAAATAGCCAGATGCTATACTGGACATGCCATGCACTATCACTTCTTTATGACACAGTAGAGATGTACCAGATAAGTTCAAGGAAAGCTTGCGACTACTAAATCCTCACATATGAAAGAACCCCCAGGTGGTTGCCTACAACATGTGTATAGCGTTCCTTGCCACCCTCAAAATTCTTTAAACGATATTTGTCTCGAGACGAAGCACACACAGCTGAACAAAAACTGGCAGCACGTAAACCTTCAATACATGAAGCATTCAAGATGACCTCCAGGAAAGTGTGTTCAAAACACCAAAATATTGAAGCACCTTATTTGTCTACATTTCTAGTTTGGATTAATTACATTCTGATGCCTTGGGGTGAGACATAATTAGTGATTACATGAGTAACCAAGGTTTTAAATATCGGATATCGGGGAAATATCGGATGGCCGAAATTCATATCGGAATGCAGATATCGGGGAAATATCAGGGATATGTGGTAAGTATCGGAATGACAAAACATATGTTTGCATATATAGTATAATGTAATAAAATGTAATCTCAACATACCTAATGAAATCTAAGTATACGAAATGTAAATAATATATGTTTAGGATCACTAATCAACCTTATAAAACAAACAAAAGTACAAATCAACATTGCTATGTATCGTCAGATTTTTTTAGGTCAAAATGTCATTTGATATAATGGGAAAACACGATATCTTGCCCAAAAATTGCTAAACGCGATATATTGGTTTGTGATAAGTCAAGGATATATCGGCTAACATATCGGCTAACATATCGGCTGAAATATCAGATACATTGGGGACATAACGCCCAAAATAGCCAAAATGTGGTAAAGGATATTTAGAGACCATATCGGTTGCGGCAACCTGTAAAAGGATATATCAGGGGGTATATCGAGCCATGTCGGGGATATTTAAAACAATGTAACGTGGAGCATGCATATCAACATGTGTAATCTTGATATTGCTGATTGTAATTACACGAGTGACCCTGGAATATAACGATAAAAACCTCAAAATTTTCCAGTAGCTTATACTTTTACAATATGTAGTAACAAGTTAGAATTTGAAAAGTAATATATTACTATATCATATAGTGACGCTATTTAACTATGGCCAATCGAATGAAATTTTGAAAGCCCAGATTGTTAACAGTAAGTAAATATATGGGAATTGATATACAAGTAACAAGTGAATATAGAACATTGGATGTTGCAAAAGATGGAATATTTGTTATTAGGTGGAATTAGTATTAACTAAGTGTTATAATTATGAACTAATTGTGATTAGAGATTAAATTATGTAATGCTAAACCTAACAAAATTAACTTAAGCATTGCAGCACAACTAAATTTGGTTAAGTGTGGCACATACTATGAGTTGTCACTCCTTAAACTCTAGTAGCAAGACTGGATAAATCTAGTGGCAACACTCCTCTTAACATTTAACATAAATTCCTTAATGGAGACTTTACTCCATCTCTATCCATCATCTTATCAAGCCCCGCCACCCCCACCCCAAAATTCCAATGATAACCTCCAGCAAAAATCCCCTTTTTCCCACCACTAAATCATTAGAAGTTAGTAGCTAATCCTTTTGAGTATTTCATAGCCAGGAATTGGAGGAACTTAGAAGGAAAAGATAAGTTGCAAGATATGGAATTTCACCCTAAATTTGGTTGTTAGATCTATCTCCTTCCTTGCATTCATTCACAAAGAGCTAAATAAAACCATATTAGAAGTTATTGTTAAGATAATGAAGTAAAATTATAAAATAAAAGTTGTAAGATAGCTAACGAAAAACCAAGATAGGATGGATTGTTCAAAAATGTAAATAGAGCTCAAAATCTGGGAATTCTGCACCATGGTAGGAAAAAACTTCATATCTTTCTATCTAGATATCCTTTCTTCGAGCCCTTTGTTACATTAAAATGTAGACAATTAGTAAAACATTCTGTTATAATCTTTTACCAGTTTCTGCTGCAAATTAGTACCTGAATTCATCTGATGTAGTGACTGTGTTTCCAACCCAAATCTGTTTCGGCGTGTTAGTAGTAATCATGTATATTTTCTAATGTAGAACTTGTAATAATGCACCATTTGAAAATTATGAAACTAGACAAATAAATCTGTCAGTGTAAACTGTTCTACTGATATCTTAACGAGATAAAATACATACAGAAACTGTCCTGCTTAGAATCTTATGCACAACTGTAATAGAAAGTATCTCCCTCTACATAACTCGTATCGACGATCCGTTTGTACCATTAGAAAGTTGACTCAAATAGCTATCTAATGATATAAAAATAATAGGTGTGTTACATGCTATTTTATTCAGAAATGGCTAGAGAAACTGACTGACCAGCCTGCCTTGCTTGATAGGAGATCAGTTGCGTGTTCGAAAGTGATCCTTCAAAAAGAACTGTCACCTACTGAGCCTTTCACTCACCACCTATTTTGCGGCTGCATTTGTCTGCTGGCAGCGACCTAAGCAGGAATAAGGATCCCCAGTACCAAGCGACTGCCAGGTAGAAGCTTAGACAGGTTTGCAAATGCATTTTGCTAGCAATATGAACCAAACACTATGATAATGTAATATATGTTTTGGTTGTGGTAAATTGTGTATCGTTAAGTGCTTTTGTAGCTGCCCGTCACTGTTCAGGTACTATGCTAGACTCTGCCGTCAACATGATATTTTTGTAGAATGAAATACGTGACTTTGGATGTACATGTGTATATATGACATACTTATACTAGTTCACTGTTGACCATTCAAATAGGTTGGGTCACGCTAAAATTTTCATGAATACTTAAATGTCACAAAGGTTCGAGGTGTTACAAGTGGTATCAGAGCCCGGGTGACACCTTAATAGTAGTAAGCAGAATAGCAATGGAACCGAGACCAATAGGAATCCTTAGGGTCGAACACTGGACGTTAGTTGGCGGAATATTAAGTTCACATAGATTCTTAAAGGCAAACCTTGTTATTAAGGATTTCTCAGATGATTTGATGATTCTAAGTTGATATATATAGAATTTTGTTAGAACCCAATCTATTTTTTTTTAACTCATCCCAAATCGAAACCAAGGACTGTGGGAGGTATTTTAGAACCTCCAAACCGTCAAGGTCACCAGTGGTGGGCAATCTAATAATGTTTTAGGAGGTTGTTTGTTTGTTTATGCATGCATATATGTTTTACTTTTTTTAAAAAAATTGATGGATTTTTCATGGTAGGGGTGAGTGACTCGCATGACCCTGACGATACTGACACTCAGCCAGATGGGTCGAGCGACCACTCCTATTTAGGGGTTGCCGAATATGATGACTGACAATATGACCCCGATGAAACAGATCTGAAGGTAATATTAGCTTTGTCTCCAAACTCACTAACTTTAGAGGCTCAAAATACTAAGGGCGAGACTCCAACAGAGTCAAGCTCTACCAATTCAATACAAGATGGTGAGAACAAGATCAAATCAATAAAGAAATGCAGCCAACTAAAACTCGAAAAGTGCTGCTGAGAGTAGTCCAACCCCTAATTCAAGGATGCAAGCAGATCAACATAACCAGTAAACAACATTCTAAACCAAAAAGCCACCAACAACGTCGTAACTCCAACGTTAGACCTACTAGGAGTGGCTCAACTCCAGGAGCAACATTTTGATTCCGGAAATAACCAACCCTCACATTTTATAGCTGCGTTAGAGCAATTTGAAAAGTTAAATCCTCCAATAACCGTAGGGACTACAATATTCACCGAGGATTGGATTTTACAAAAAGAGAAGATCTACCAAGTACTAGTTTGTACTTGAGAACATAAAGTATTTTTTGCTACCAGCTACCATGTTCCGAGGGGAGGCAGAACACTAATGGAGAGCCACCCAAAGACCAAAAGATGCAGCTCAAAGAAAAGTAGGTTGAAAGAGACTTGTGGAGCTGATTAAGAAGTAATATATCCCGGAGAGTGTTAAACATCAATGGGCTATAGAATTCAAGAATTGAAACGAAACAATATGTGTAGTTGTGTACTTGAGTATGAGGCAAAATTTACTCAACAATCAAGTCCACACTCGATTGCCGATGAAACTAAAAAGTTGAAAAGTTTCAAAAAGGGAGTGAAAGGAGCAATCAGGGGAAGGCTTGTGCCTCTCAAACTTCGAAAAATATGCAGACTTGGTGAAAAATTCTATGAAGAAGATAAGGCGTCTTCATTTCGAGTAAAGCCGTCTTCATTTCTTGACATGTGCAACATACTAATGTATTGTTCCTCCACTATAAGTTAGGGTGCCATCCCGTCAGGTAAAGCCGTCTTCATTTCGAGTATTGAAAGAAAGTATCAGACAAGATAAGGCGTTGTTGCTTTGCTCCAAGAATAAAATACAACACATGTTGCATGTAGCATTTGCTACACGAAATCAACTTCAAGTCTATTGATTGTATATCTGTAACTTCATAGTTGGAGATGATTTTCAATAGATTGGATTGAAAATCTATGTTTAATGATGTGTTACTTACTTTTTAGTATTGCAGCATTTGCTGCAGCCTTCCACCAACTGCAAGTTTATTTAGCTTTTCTAAATACAACTTTGCTTACCAAAACATGTAAAATATAAATCTTACAAGTAATTATTTCCACTGCTCTATTTTTCTCAACAGAACATCCCATACAGAAAATAAAGTTTCCTTCTTTTCAGCATAACCACTCGCAAAAATTGGCAATGCATCTTACTGTTAATCAACAGCAAGCAAAGCAATGCAAAATTACTAAAATTTTTATTTTATTCATAAATGGTAGGTAATCTATTCAGTCTTTCAAATGTACTGGATTCAGTCAGCATTGAATTCAGTCGATTAGTGTCCCAATTAACCGGAGCCCACTACCACACCATGAACAGCCATTTGAAGTTCAACAAGAAAACTAACCGAGGAAAATTGTTGGTTTCCAACAAATTTAACTGTTTCACAGACAATTCCTGTACAAAAGTGTAGAAATTCGAGCAAATTATAACACTGTTTCCGTCAAATTATGCTAAAAATCGGATTTTTCCAGAGATTAGGAAGAAAAAATCCGCAGGAGAGAAGTAGAAGAAGAAATATTAAGAGAATGAGAGAGACGCTTGAGGCAAAGAAAAATAAAAGGGATAAAAACAAGGGAAAGAAAAAAAATACCTTAAAATGTTAGCTGATGCTACGCAGGTTTCAACCTGCTATCTCCGGTGATGGGGACGGTGTCAGGCGGCGGAGGTGGACGCCGGGAGGCAGCGGAGCAGAGAGAGAAAGAGGAGAGAGAAAGCACCGGAAAGAAACGAGGGGATCGGAGTTACAAAAGTTGCCCTAAATTCTTGATCTTCTATTCTCACTCTCTTTTTAAAACTGTCTTTAGTGCTGGTTTATCTAAAGTGTACAGCATAGCTATTAAACTGGAGGTACATATCAAATAGGTAAAGAGTAATTTGGACTTTCGCTCGAAAATAGTTGGTTAGGGGTGATAATTATTTGACATGGAACAATTTTATCTTTATGAGATATTTTGAGTAGTGTAAAATGTGACAATTTAGAATAATGAGAAAATTTAAAGATTTGATTTGATAATTCATGTGGATAATTGATGATGTGACACATTATTAAAGTATAATATTTATCTATTAATTAAGTCTAGATTAATTTACCTAATTGGTTTAGTGTATTATTTAGTATGTTATTATAATATAATACATTATTTTACTTTAGACAATAATATAATATATTACATTATAATTACCAATTAATTATAACTATATTTAATATTATTAATTAATATATTATATCATACTCCCTTTAAAAGCACGAGTTCGGAAAATCTTTTTTAGACAAATATACCCCTTTATAGTTTGAACTACCTTATCTATAATCAAATTCTAATTTTCAATGGTCAATATTACCCTTCACTATTTTAAATATTTTATTTATATCTTAATCTATCCTAATCATAATCATATCTTATCCTAATCCTATGTGAACCATGTTTAGCTTAACAATTTAAAAAAACTAATATTAATAAAATATATAAAACATAAAAATGATATTAGTTTGTTAAGATAAAGAAATTACAAGTAGATAACATATTATAATACATGAAGTATTACAAAAAAATCATAAAAAATTTTAAAATTACAGAAAAGACCCTGAAAAGTTCAAAATTATAAAACTCATCCAAATGTCTCAAAACTTAAAAATAAAAAACATGAAATTAATAAATTAACATCAGTTTGCAAAGAATTTAAAATTTACAGTTAACACCTCAATGTCTCAAAAATTATAGAAACACCCTCAAAAGTTTAAATTACAGACAAGCACATTAAAATTCTAAAATTTTAAAACTTACAAACAACACAGATGAATTCAAGAGATTACCATGATACACCTAAAATTTTTGACATTTAAATTTAAATTTTTTAATTAACACCCTCAATATCTCAAAAATTATAGAAACACATTTAAAAGTTTAAATTATAAAAAGCCACCCTAAAATTCTAAAATTTGTAAATAAAATAAGATGAATTCAAGATATTACCCTTAGACACCTAAAAAATTAAAATTTGCCAAAATTAACCTCAAAATTTTTAAAAAACCACTTCAAAATTTAAAAATCGTAAAAAAAAACTCTAAATTTTCAAAAATTTTAACTAGCACACATCAAATTCGTCGATTGGTAGACCGCTGAAATTTAATATTTTTCAAAATTAATCTATAGTTTTAATAATTGCAAAAGACACCCTCAAAATTTTAGAGTTACAAGAAAAGCCAAAGTACATTCGTAACATTAATTGATAGATGTTTAAATCCATAGAAATGATAAAACACTATAATATTATACCTTAGCATTAATTGATTTTAATTTAGAAACTTTAATCTTTGACGTTAATAATATTTATAGGGTAAAAGAATACAATGAATTACATATGGAGAAATTATTAGAATATTTGGAGATAACTTTAAAAGAATTGAGTTATTTCCATTGCAAATGGGAAAGTGATGGAAATAAATCTAAAATTCAGAAAACGTCAATGAATCACTTGAATTGGCATTAACATAAGACATATCTATTAATGAAGCACTGAATGAGTTACATTAAAAAATAATTTAATAACTTTATCCTAATCAAAGAAAAAATCTCCATGGAAGACATAAGAAAAATTAGTAAGTATTCATAAATTCCATACTGTGTTCTTCAAATTAAATATTAATATTATAATCTAAGAGAAATTGGTAATGAATAATGCAGGTATTTAGTTTAGATCTTTATGGAAAATGACAGGGATAGAGCAAAGGTAATATTATTGAAATAACAGAAATTCTTATTGGATGCACATCAGAAGAATTCATTTTAGAGGAAAATAAAGAGATAGCTTCTAATTTATTTAAGTAATAAATTAGGAACACAAAGAATTTTATATATATGAAATTAATATTTATTCTCATTGAAATAGAAAAAAAAATCAAAGTCTATATTTTGAGCAGTTTGTGTTGAACATCATAAGTACATTTGACTTCTTTGTAAAGTTAAATGAGATGATAAAAAATTAACGAGCCTAGGAAAGATAATAGCATAAAAAATACAAAATTAGCCTGATGTCACAATTGATGTAGATGATGAAGACAATACTCTAGAATTGTCCGAGAAATGATAAATGATAAACCTGAAGAAGGATTGATCTTAACTCAATAAAAAATAAAATAGAAGAAATAAAAACAATATTTTATGAATATTTTATAGAATAGTTTAATTATTTTGAGTGAAATTAGGAATCTTTAGAAGGGAGTTTCATGAATTTTTTTCAGTACTTTTATATTCTTATGTGGATGTTTTTATCATATAAAAGTATACTAGAGTTAGCATTAATCTTTAATTTATATTTTTTTATGAAGTCTATCAATGATTAGGAATAAACTTCATATTCTCTTTTGCATCGTTTTAACATACTTTAAATCAATCATTTTGCCATATTGGTTTTAAATATTCACCTTCCTTGTATAACACTATTTTAATATTTTTCACTTTGCAATGCTATACTTTCTCAAATAAAGCTTAGTTTCATATCTGTCAAAAATAATATGAATATTCAAATTATTTTTAAATTATATTTTTTTTTGTCAATTCAAATATCAACATGAAAATTTAAATTGGGTGTATCCTATTTAAATAAACATAAAAAAATAATCGGGATGTAAGAGTTTAAAGAAAAAAATGAGCACAAACTGCCAAAAATACTTAATCATAATATTAAATCACGTGCATTGCACGTGTGTAAAAACTAGTTATATTATAAAAATATGATATATTATATTATAATAATATGATATATTATATAATAATAATATGATATATTATATAATAATGGATATAGTATACAAACAATATATTTAATATAATATTTAATAATATATTATAATATTTTTTTCAATTTAATATAATACTATTTAAAATATTATATTATTATTAAAATATAATATTTTATTTTATTTTATGATAATTACTATAACTAAATAGAATAATTGATGACATGACTCCTTATTAAAATATAATATTTATAATAAACATAATATACTATTAATATGTTCAATATTACAGCCCAGCTCATGGCGAACCATTGCAAAAAAGCATAATTCTGCAAATCAATCCCAAGCCTTTTATAAAGGCATACAGGATCTCATTGAACAGGAAAAAAACTCATGAGCCATTTACTAATATAGTAAAGGAAGAAACTAAATGGGTTAAAAAGTCCTATTCTGATATCGTTCTATATTTGGAACAAGAGGATATTCCTCTCATGAATGAGCCTGATAAAATAAGGCAAAGATATCTACATAATACATATTATCCTACTCTCTCGTTAAAACCAAGAGCCTGGATCAAGACTCTACTATACCAAAAGGGAATGGAAATAACCCATTTCTGGACAACGAAAAATCATAATGTTCCTCCTGCTTTTAGCAAGTGTATAATTCAAGAAGTCATACTTCCACGAAATTGGACTCTAAATCCTAATCAGGAGCTGCCACTTGTTAAATTGCAAAATACAAAAGAAGTTTATAACTTCAATTATTGGGACTATAAACAGGCTTTCTTCGAAGTATTCTTATATCAGAATCCTAAGCAAAAGCATACATAGCTTATCAAAGTCTGTCCTGAAGCTCTTCAAAAGGGCGTTCCCAATTGGTTCTATAAATGGTGGGAAATTTACGGCATTGAAATTGCTATTATTCCAGAACCATTATTGAAGCTATATTCTTCATGGGTTGATACTCATCCTAAATTAGCCAGGATGGATGAAAGCCAACTTATAGATGACATGTGCTTAGCACACTTCTTCGCAGAGGTAGAAATACCCTGGATTTGGAATTGATCCTATATATGTGATTGGACTCCATCTCACATTCCTGTTCTTAAACGAAAATATTATTGTAGATGGTGGAATGGTTTATGCCTTGATACCAAGGTTAAACAACTTGAAGAAATTATACAGAGAAATACATCTGTTCTAGAGTCTCATATGACTCAAGAGATTAAAAAAGATAATCCAATGATGAAAGTTGCCAAAATGATGCGGCGGAAATATCCGCAAAGCTCTGAATCAGAGATTAAGCAAAAATGCTTAGAACATTTTAAAAGGCAATTCTTTGAAGCCTTTGACGACAGGGAGACTCATAGTCATACGTCTTCAATGGAAGAAGACACCCCAATCCAAGATGCTCAAGACCCTGAAGATATTTGGGCAGAAATATTTAATAATCCACCAGACTTTAAAGGTAAATGCCCAGCTTCCTAAGCAGATAAAATCCTAAATTGAGCATCGGGAAGACGTCTAGAATAAACTTTACAAAAGCCACTTTATAAAGTAGCTTTTCAAAAAGCACCTTTTATAAAGCAGAATCTTACTGTGCACGTCACTTTCAACTTTTACTGTGCACATCACTTTCAACTTTTATTATGCCACTTATTCAGTGCGCACGATTTCGTTAATGGAAGGTCGCTTTCATGCCATGACCTCTTCCAGTTTCGTTTATGCGCCACTGAAGAATATTTGCGAAGGTTCGGTTGAAGGCTATAAATAAGGATGGAAGCTGAAGGTTTAGAATAAGGTTTTGGAGAGGAAAATAAATATTGTAAGAGTGTTAAGAGAGAGAGCCTCTGTATAAATAAAGTGTACTCAGTTTCTGTAAATATTGAAGATCAGAATAAAGATATAGTTTTGAGAATCGGCAGACGTACTCTGTAAGTATTTCTTTTTATCTTTATTTCTTTATTTTATTTCGCTGCTCGTAATGGTATCAGAGCCATGATTAATTTCTGCATGTCTGAGTAAATTTCATCTTACGGTTTATCTTTTATTAGTTAGCTTGTAAGCATGTAGAATATTATAAGTTCTTTTAATTCTCTGATTATGAACTTGGTCTAAATGCTTATGGAACGTCAAAAAAGTCGCGCTGTGTAAATCACGTTGTTGCCGGATAGGCTGTTTAGGATAGTATAAGTCGTTGACAGATGTGTAGGCGTTTAACTAGGTTGATGGTTAGAGAATAAAAAGAAAAATAATATTATGCCTCCTTACTGGTTAATTATTAAAAGATAAAACTGTAAGAAAAATTTATGTCAGACCTTGCTGAAACTTCGGCTCGTAAATCCAGTTATACTGGAATAAAAAAAGTTAAAAATGCTCAATTAACTGAATATGAGACTGACATAGAATCACTTAATAAGTGGACCATACCAGATGTACCCAATAGGGACATATATAAAATTGGTTTTCTAGACTATAAGTCTTTAATTAATATAAAAACCCTAGAAAGGACTACTACAGTCGATAGGGAAGAACAGACCATCCAACTGTTAGGTGTTGCAGATGTAAATCCATATTTGGATAAGTATAAATATATACATGTGGGCTTAATTCAAATCGCATTTCGACCCCTGACATTATCTGGTCTTAATGCATCTTTATTAGTCTGCCTTAGAGACTCAAGATGTTTAAATTAGACCCAATCTTTAATGGGTATAATGGAAATTAGTCTGTGTAACAGACCAGTATATTTTAATGTTTATCCTAATTTAAGCCTCTCATTGACCGATCCAAACATTCTAGAGGCTATAAGTCTTAATATTAAGACACATGGATATAATTATATTCCTGAATCTGAAACGATTGCCATAATATATAGGATCAATTATAAAGTATTAAATACTTTAGCTCCTAAAGCTAAAATTCATTCTAAACCAGGTAAAACTGTACTAGTTGAAACAAATGTTTTGTCTTCAAATATTGCTGTCAATAGACAAATAAAATGAGATGAAATAAATTTCCCTGAAAATTGGGTAATACCCAACGCAGTTCAACCATTGCCTATTATTAATCAAGATATTGATCAAATTGTTCAAACAATAGATGGAGAGGTTGAAATAACATTTAATCCATTTAGAACTGTCAAAATATCTGACGTAGCAACATCTACCAGAAATTCTTTATTTAGATCTGGATCTTATAGAACTAGTTATGTTCAAGGGATAAATATATCCGATAATAATATTCCTCATCCTTTATATAAGGATAAAGTTTCTCCTCCTAATACGGAGATGAGTTTTCGAATAAAATGATGAATTTTAAAAAACGTAGTTTAGAAAGGGGAATTCTTAATGAAGAATTTTACCTAGAAAAACACAAAGATTTTCGAAAATGGTTTTTCAAAAGTTTTTCGAAAAAGACCAATTAAAATGGGTAGACAAGTACTATTCAGAAATTAAACTAAAACAAGAAATTAATTTTTTTGTTTCATGGTTTTTGAAAAAATATATTTCAAAACAAGAAACTCGAATAGGAGTCTTAGAAGACCACTTAAAACAGTGGAAAACAACTACGGGTAAGGTTATAAGATCTATTAATCCTCTAATTGACCCGTTACAGTTAAAAGATGTTTATCCCTCTACTATAGAGGTTGCGGCTTTTATAAAGAGAAATGAGTTTAAAGAAGAACATATGAAAGAACTAAGTAAAATTATAAAACAAAATAATTATACAAATATCCATCTTCAAACTATAGGAGATCAATTAATAAGAATTGAAGATGCTTTAGATAAATTGTTATCTAAAATAAATGATGTTATACCATCATTAAGAATGCTAGAAAAAACTAAACTTTCTCATAGAAAGTTAGAACAAACTAATATTAAACCACCAATTGATATTTCAGGATTTAAAAAGGATAGTGAAATAACTCCTGAAATTATAGATATTCTAGCCAAAAAATTATCTAGTGCTAGAATACATACACTTAATACAGTGTTATCATCGACTTCTGAAGTTATATCTGAAGCAGAAGAAGAAATGTCTAATACAGACAGTTCTGACGATATACCGTCAACAGAATTACTAGCTGTAGAGAATAACTTTACAGAAATCAATAAAATTAAAAATCATCCTAGAAAAAGACTGGAAATGTACTATTATAAAAGACCTACTCCAGCAGATATTTTATTTGAAGAAAATGATACCTATCTACCGGCTGATTACAATGGTAGAATTATCTACGAATGGAATATAGATGGAAATTCATTTTCTAACAAATTTGTTCATTTTGATAGTGCTTACAATTTATGGAAATTCATAGAAGCACATCAAGGCAACTTGGAGAAAATCCGACGTAGTTTGGAGGATTGTTCTTCAAGTGAGTGTGGAGCATCATCATGCACACGGCCACTAGGCGATAGCCCTAGTGTAGTAAGCGATTCCGATTCCGATAATGATTTATCTATTAATGAACTCGCTAGTGCATATGAGAAATTATCGCATGCCTACTCAAAATTACAAAATAATTTTATTGATCTTAAAAGCAAGCATGTTAGTTTAAAATCCGATCATGAGAAGCTAGTTTCCAATTTTGATATTATTTCTCAAGAAAATGTTGCTCTTAAAGAAATTAATGATATGTTAAAATTGGAAAATGAAAAATTGACTTCATCTATATCTAGCTTAACTCATGCTAATAATGATGCCATGATAGAAGTAGAAACTATTAGAAATGAGTTTAATTCTTTTAAAAATGATAATGTTTCATCTACTTCTATTTCCTATACATGTATGCAAAATGTTGAGTTGAGTCAAGTTAAACATCGCATATCTTGTTTAGATTCAACCTTAAAAACATGTATGGTAAACCATGATAAGCTTATGAACATGTGTGCTAAGTCTCATGCTACTACACCTAAACATATCACACATCATGCACACATGTATAGCAAAATTTATAAGTGCTCTATTTGTGGTCGTAAAGGCCATTTATCTAAATTTTGCTATGATGCACAAAAATCTAAAAATAGTAATATCAATGCTTCTTGTGCATCTCATAAGGCTTCTTCATCACACACACATGTACATGCACACACTCATAAAGTTCATCACAAGCATGCTCATGTGTATAGATGTGATCATTGTGGTAGATTTGGTCATTTGGCCAAATTTTGTTTTGATTTAAAGAAAGTTTCACATTTGCAAAACAATTTTAAAAGACCATCCATGTTTGCAAATGTTTCTAATGTTTCCCGTGCACAACCGTTTGGTCAACATAAGCAAATGCTTCCTTTCCATTGTACTTATTGCAATCGGAAGGGTCATTTGAGTAATTTTTGTTATGACCGTGTTCGTGCACCATATGCGCCTAAGAGGGTTCATAACCCTAGGGCTTTGAGCTTTATTGATAGGGGTCATGTCCCTAAACAATCCGGCACCAAGAATGCTTGGGTGCCAAAATAATTTTTAAACCAAGAATTTTAGTGTTTTTATTTTTCTCTTTCTTGGTTTTGAAAAATGCATTTTAAACTTTTATGAAAACAATTCCTTTTATTGGCTAAATTCTTTTGTTTTCATGATCATTGGTTTTGCTTTAATGAGAGGTTTGCATTTATATAACCCTCCGGGTTTATTGGGTGTTTATTCCCAAATCATGTTTACCGGATGCTAGAATGATTATATGGGTTAGAACAAGCTTAAGAGCTTGATATATTGTTGCTCTTCATTGATCAAACATCGTTTTTGGATATAAACTTTGATTTATGATTTCTTTTGATGGATTTGTTTTTATTTGAAAACTTTTTTGCATGTTTCTCATGTTCCTCTTCTTTTGATTTCATAAATCTATTCTTATACATGGTTTTTATAATGAGACACTATCTTTATAATGTCATATCATTATGTGTCCTCATTGTATCTTGTTTGTATGTGAGTGATGCTTAGCATATCTTTTCATTTATGCTCGCTCACATATTTGCCATGATCTTTCTTTATCTATATTCTATATGGCTTTTTGATAGGGGGAGCATTCCCTATAATTGTTTGATACTCACCTATGCTTATTGATAGGGGGAGCCTTCGCTCTCTTAATTCTTTTGTCCCCTTTTTGATGTTGTCAAAGGGGGAGAAATATTGTGAGTATAGTCCTTCTTGTTTATATGCATGATATATTATACTTTGTATATTCATTTTCATCAAAAAGGGGGAGATTGTTGGCCTTCTTGTTTTGATGATGTTTAACAAACAATTTACCACTAATGTTGTTTGTCTAGTATTTGTGTTTTCGTATTTGTTGTAGACAAACAACATAGTTGCAGGATGGATGGATTGCGCCATAACGATCATATCAAATGGAGGTTGGCGGAATTGTGGAGTGAAGCAACGTCAATTCAAGTTAAAGATCCAATTACAAGCTTCTTCCGCAAAGTTTACCAAGTCATGCTCATTGAGGACCTTCATCAAGCTTAGGTAAATTAGTTTTAGGTTTTATATTATGTGTGTTAGTACTTTAAGCTCAATCATATACACACATACACGCTTTGGTTTTGGTTTTGTATATATACAGTTATATATATATACATATATGTTTTTGGTTTAATAATTTTCGAGTTTATATATGAAACAAATGAATAAAATTGGAAAATACTATTTTGTTTTATGTTTATATGCCTATATATAATTTCACCTTTAACAAGCTTATATTTAATGAAATCATATTTAGTGTTTTTGAATATATTGCATGGAATATGCAATTTTATGAAAATATTGTTTTTCTAGGTTATAGATTTCATAACAACATGTTATATCTTTTATCAAGTCTATACAATTATTTCATAAAGTTTCAAAATGTTGTTTAAGTCAAAATATCAAAATATCAATTTCCAGGTTTTCATGTTTTTGAACTATTTTGTAAAATGATGATATTTTTCATTTGGGAAGTTCTTTCTGATAACCAGTCACTGTAGCATGTTTATTATCATGTCTACAATCATTCCCCAAAGTTTTACATTTTTTGGAATTTATTTGATATTTTTAAACAACATTTTAAAATCAGCAATACAGATTTTCATATATCAGTTTTCGGTCGACCGAACCGGTCGACCGAACCTGAGGTAAAATGTTCACTGGGTGACAGAGAGACTGTCGGTCGACTGGTCCGGTCGACCGATGAAAATTTTCGGTCGACCGATGAATTTTCCGGTCGACCGACGAGGTCTTTTTCTGCTTCCAACGGCTAGTTTTTTTACCGTTGTTTTTTGTCTTTTGCTCACGTTTTGCTGAAGTTTTGAGAGGGTATAAATACCCCATTGCCTTCAGGTCTCCACCTAACTATGAGAGAGTTTTAAAACAAGTTTAAGAAAGTTTTAATCAAGGGTTTAAGTTTGTTTAAAGTGTGTTTATAAGCTTTTAAGCATTTGAGTGTTTTGGTTTTATGAATCAAATTCCACAAGAGCTTGAGGAGATTATCTATTAAAGTTTGAGCTTCCAACTATCCTCCCTCCATCTCTTGTTATCAATTAAAAAGTTTTCTAAACTCAAACTCTAGCTTTACATTTATATACTTGTTTGATTATCATGGTTCTTAAGCTAGATTTTATATTTGAGTTTAGTTGATTTGATTTTTTTTTTCTCATTGCTTACACACACAACCATTGAGCTTATTGTATTTTCATTCATAGTGTAATTTGGGTTGTGGGGAGTGGTAACAAATTGAGAGTGAGCTACATTGTGTTCTCATCTATTGTAGAGAACAAATTTGTTGTATTTACTTTGTGAGTGTTGTAAGGTCTTCGGTGAGCTAGAAACCGAGTGTGTTGTGAAGTTTTCGGTGAACTAGAAAACCGAGTGTGAGGAGTGGACGTTGATCGGTGAACGTTGAAAACCAACATTGTGAGGGTGAGTGTGAACGTTGATCGGTGAGCGTTGAAAACCGACACTGTGAGGTGTAAACGTTATTCGGGTGAGCGTAGAAAACCCGGTTGTGATAGTGGAGATCTCCTCGAGGTGAGGAGCGAAGACGTAGGTCAAGTGGTTAGACCGAACTCCGTTATCATATCGTTTGTTTGTGATTGCATTGACGTACTTTTACATTCGTGCTTATTATTCATATTGCCTTTGTCAAATTGCTCATTGTTATTTTTCCCACTATCTAATATATGTTTAATTCACCCTTGTGTTAGTTTCATATCCTTGCATATATATATATTTCATCATATAGGATATATCACTTTGTGTATATTGCTTATTCTTTTTCATATCCTTGCATATATATATATTTCATCATATAGGATATATCACTTTGTGTATATTGCTTATTCTTGCTTATAACTCTTGTATATCTATCTTGCAAGAATACAACTTGTTAATTAATTTTAATTGGCATATAATCAGATTAGATTAGCATAAGACGCTAATCACCCCCCCCTCTAGGGTCTAACAATAAAAACACTTATTTAAGCAGAGTTATGTCTCTGAGTGATGCTAATAGCTCACATTGGAAAGCCAAATTCATAGATGGCTTACCCACATTATTTGCAGAGAAAATTCAAAATAAAATTCGATCTGAATATGGGGGATATATTCCCTACGATAACCTATCATATGGGTATTTATCAAATGCATGTATAAAAGAAGGCTTAGCTTTATGCAATGACTTAAAGCTTAAAAACCAGTTAAAGTCTCAAAGACTTACAAAAAGAAAAAAATTAGGAGAATTCTGTGGGCAATTTGCTTATGATCAACCATATAAGGTTGATAAAGAAAGTATTCCTAATAAAGGAAAAACTAAAAATTTATTATTGAAAAAGAAAAAGAAAAAAAATTCAAAGAAAAAGAAAAAGAGAAGCCAGAAAAGGCTAAAAAAATAAAAAAAAAGAATAAAATTCACTACTATAAATGTGGCCGTATTGGACACTATGCAAATCAGTGTTATACAAAAAAGAAAATTGATGAAATTCAAGATGAAGGTCTTAAAAGAATGTTATATAATATTCTAATTAATAGTGATACTGAAGACGAATCATATTCGTTAACTTCAAAATCTGAAGAAGAAGAAGAAGAAGCTTGTCAGTGTGCAATTAATAATTGCAATGAAGAAGCTGACTATTGGAAAGCTATAGTTCAAATGAATGGACTTTCTATTAATATGATTAAATCCAATTAGGATTTATTGTCTCAAGTCTTATCGAAGATATATCTCCCGAACTAAAAGAAGAATTAATAAAAACTTTGTCTAATAAAGACAAAAGTCCAAATATAGATAATGTCTTTAAATTCTCTGAAGTCCAAAGATGAAGGCAACAAATTGCCCATACTTCTAAAGATATATCTTTATTATCTCTTAATAAAGAGATCCAAGAATTAAAAAATTTAAAACAAGAGAATAAATATATTCTCTCAAAACTTGATGAAGATAATGAAAGCAATAAAAATATAGTTCAACATAGTGAACGTAGTGATAATGAAAATGAAAATAATGCTCTGTTGCAAATATTGCAATAAGTTACCTCTCAAAAGTGGTATATAAAAATTACTTTAGTTATTGCTGAATAAATGTTTATACCAGATCTTATAGCTCTGGTCGATAGTAGTGCAGATTTAAACTGCATAAATGAAGGAATAGTCCCTTCAATTTTTTTTTGAAAAAACCACTCAGACTTTGAGCAGTGCTAATGGTAATCAATTAGAGGTAAGATATAAATTACCACATGCACATATATGTGTGCAAGGGACTTGTATACCAACTCCCTGTATATTAGTTAAAAATTTATCCCAACATATAATTCTTGGGACTCCATTTCTGCATAATATTATGCTTATTAGTCAAATTGACACCAATGGCATTCGTGCTACTTTTGAGGATAAAGAAATTATATTTGAATTTATTACTGATCCTCAAACTAGAATGCTGAATGAAGTCAATAATATAATTCTGAAAGAAAATCAAATAAATTTTCTTAAAGAGGAAGTAGTATTTGTTCAAGTTGAAGAACAAATTAAAAAACAAAAAGACTTAATAAGTCAAATTGAAAATAAATTTAAACTCACTGTATGCAGTGATGTACCAAATGTATTTTGGAATAGGAAACAACATATTGTTTCTTTACCCTATATAGAGGGATTCAACGAGAAAAATATTCTCACTAAATCTCGTCCATGCCAAATGAATCAAGAATATCTTGATTTATGTAAAAAAGAAATACAGACTCTTATAGAGAAAAGATTAATAAGAAAATCATACTCTCCTTGGAGTTGTACTGTATTTTATGTTAATAATGCAGCTGAAAGAGAGCGAGGAGTTCCCCGCTTAGTTATAAACTATAAACCTCTCAATAATGTCCTTAAATGGATTAGATATCCAATTCCTAATAAAAGAGATTTGTTAAATCGCATTACTAATGCAAAAATCTTTTCTAAGTTTGATTTAAAATCAGGCTATCAGCAGATTCAAATAGAAGAAAAAAATAAATATAAAGCTGTCTTTGTTGTCCCATTTAGACATTATGAATGGAATGTTATGCCATTTGGGCTTAAAAATGCCCCTTCTGAATTTCAAAATATTATGAATGACATTTTTATTCCTTATATGGATTTTATATTGTCATATATAGATGACATTTTGATTTTTTTTCTCATAATTTTGACTAACATGTTAAACATTTAGAAGTTTTTAGAAACTTAGCTATGAAAAATGGGTTAGCTATATCTGCCCCCAAAATGAAATTATTTCAAACTCAAATTAGATTTTTGGGTCACAATATAGAAAAAGGAACTACTATTCCTATTGATAGAAGTATAGAATTTGTTTCTAAATTTCCCGATGAGATAACTGATATAAAACAATTACAAAGATTTTTAGGAGCATTAAATTATGTTGCATATTATTATAAAGATCTAGCAAAAAATACAATCCTTTTATACGATAGGCTTAAAAAGAATGCTAAGCCTTGGACTCAGCAACATACTGCTGCTGTAAGAAAAATTAAACTTAAAGTTAAAATTTTACCTTGCATTCATCTCGCTAATATTCATTGGTTTAAAATAGTTGAAACTGATGCATCTAACATTGGTTGTGGTGGTATATTAAAACAAATTGATCCCCTAACCAATAAAGAATAATTAGTTCGTTTTACCTCTGGTAAATGGGATAAAGCTTAGTTTAATTATTCTACAATTAAAAAAGAAATGATATCTATTATCAAATGTTTCTCTAAATTCAGAGATGACATTTTAAATCAAGAATTCTTACTAAGAATTGATTGTAGTTCTGCCAAAAGCATTATTGAAAAGGATGTTAAAAATTTAGTCTCTAAGCAAATATTTGCTAGATGGTAAGTTGAATTAGCTATGTATCAATTTAACATTGAATATATTAAAGGTGATTATAATCATCTTCATGATTTTCTAACTCGTGAATTTTTATAGGGTCAACATGAGATGGAGTAATCCCTCCTTTTCAGGGAGGGGGAGAGGAGGCCCAACAAGTTCGAATTCAGGCCTTATAGGCCAAAACACTTCTGAAAGGAGTTATACTCCATCTCAACAGCCCAGCTCATGACGAACCATTACAAAAAAGCATAATTCTGCAAATCAATCCCAAGCCTTTTGTAAAGGCATACAGGATCTCATTGAACAGGAAAATACTCCTGAGCCCTTTACTAATATAGTAAAGGAAGAAACTAAATGGGTTAAAAAGTCCTATTCTGATATCGTTCTATATTTAGAACAAGAGGATATTCCTCTAATGAATGAGCCTGATAAAATAAGGTAAATATATCTACAAGATACATATTATCCTACTCTCTCATTAAAACCAAGAGCCTGGATCAAGACTCTACTATGCCAAAAGGGAATGGAAATAACTCATTTCTGGACAATAGAAAATCATATTGTTCCTCTTGCTTTTAGCAAGTGTATAATTCAAGAGGTCATACTTCCACGAAATTGGGCTTTAAATCCTAATCAGGAGCTGCCACTTGTTAAATTGCAAAATACAAAAAGAAGTTTATAACTTCAATTATTGGGACTATAAACAGGTTTTCTTCGAAGTATTCTTATATCAGAATCCTAAGCAAAAGCATACCTGGCTTATCAAAGTCTGTCATGAAGCTCTTCAAAAGGGCGTTCCCAATTGGTTCTATAAATGGTGGGAAATTTACGGCATTGAAATTGCTATTATTCCAAAACCATTATTGAAGCTATATTCTTCATGGGTTGATACTCATCCTAAATTAGCCAGGATGGATGAAAGCCAACTTATAGATGACATGTGCTTAGCACACTTCTTCGCAGAGGTAGAAATACCCTGGATTTGGAATTGGTCCTATATATGTGATTGGACTCCATCTCACATTCCCGTTCTTAGACATGAGTCCTTATTTAAATATAATATTTATAATAAACATAATATACTATTAATATGTTCAATATTATTAATTAAAAAATAATGCTAAATATTATATTATATTATATTAATTATATATATATTATCATACTTTAATATATAGTAGATTATTATAATTTTTATTATATAAAATATTAAAATATTATAAATACCACAATATTAATAGTATATTTAAGACTATTAACTAATATAATAAAGTATAATAGAAAATAGTAAATTATTATATAATAAATTATATTATAATATAATTAATATATTATTAAACAGTGCTGATGTCGGTAATTAAACAGGAAATAATTTGCAGGTTTGAGTAGTGATTAAGGTCCTCTAATTCCTTCTGATGTGTAGCTCTAGGGTTTATTGTTCTTCCGTGCACGAGAAAGAACTCGTAAGAGAGCGAGCGGAGTTGGGTTCTCTAGTTGTTCCTCCGACGATCAAATCAGTAGATGATCTTGAGTGGGGAAATATAAGGTTAGCTCTTAGTTATGAAAAAGTGACCAAAGAGCCTTATCTCATGCAGTGCCTCTCCTTTTTACAATGGATCTGAAGAGCAAGAAGGTAACTTGGGCTGAGTCCAGCTAGGTAGCTGAGTCAGCAGACAGCTGACAAGTGTTGGCCACTAGCGAAGATAGGCTAACCAGGTGGTCAATGCTAAGCGACAACAGCTGCTTGGTGCTGACGGTAGCTTGATAATGTTAGGTCTCATGTTATGAGCCTACATCTTCTAATCTTGTTTTAATGATTACAAATAATAACTAATATTGTTTGTTTAGTGTTTATGTTTCTTATTAGGTATTCTAGACAAACAATATGTTGGAGGTTGGATGGAATAGCGCTTCAACGATCACATCAAATGGAGGTTGACGGAATAGTGGAATGAAACCTATGCATACTAGTCAAAATCCAAGTTCAAGCTTCTTCCATGTTTACCAAGAAAAGCTACAATGAAGATCTATCAAGTTTGGGTAAATTAGTTTAGGGTTTATACTTTGTGTGTTAATACCTTAAGCTCAATATTATATACACACAATTTAATGGTTTATGTGTTTTATCCACAAAAGTTTTTGCAAACAAATAGATTTATAATACTTATTTGTTTTCTATGTGGACAAGTTGTTTTCGTTTAGCTATATAGATATGAAATATTATATATCTTCATTTTCACATTTATGTGTTTCATATTCTATTGAAATTGCAAAATATTATGTTTATGGATTGAAATACTTATTTACACTATTTTCATATCTTGTATAAGTCTCTAAATCCATTCTAAAGTGTTTCAAAGTTTTGTTTAAGTCATTTTAGAAAAATCAAGTTTTTAACATGTTCATACTTATGTGATTTTGCAAAATGATGAGATTTCACATTTAGGAGATGCTTTTGAAAACTAGTTTTTGTAACATGTGCATTATCATGTCTACAATCACTTCCCAAAGTTTTATAATTTTTAGAATTTGTTTGCTATTTTTAAAGGTAGTTTGAAAATTAGGTTTCTGTTTTAAACAAGCTGTATACTTGTTATCAATTGACTGATGAAATCAGTCGACCGATCAGTCGACTGATAAAAGTGCCTGCAGTTGCCAAATGTTTCTGTTTTGTTTTGGTCGACTGATCAGTCGACTGATGATCCACCAGTCGACTAATAAAGGTCGTCAGTCGACTGATGAGCTGGAAAATGCCTACAATGATCAGCTCATCAGTCGACTGATAAAACCCGTCAGTCGACTGATGGCCTGTAATGACTATATTTCTAGTTTTGGTTATTTTATCATTTTTACTGGTTTTTCTTGGGTTTTATTCCTTGGTTCTTCATCCTATATATACCCCATTCTATTTCATTTCTGAACTAAGAAGAAGAGAGTTTAAAAACAAGTTTAAAGGGTGGTTTAAGTTTGTTTAAGTGTTTACCAAATTGGGTTTGTGAAGATTGTTTCACAAGAAGAGGAGATCATCTTTGGTTTGAGCTTTCCATTTCACATCTACATCTCTCTTATTCTAGAGAAGTTTTCTCAACTCATTTATCTAGCTTATTTACATTTACATTGTCATATTTATATTTGCTAGAATTTAATTGAGTTTGATTTTATTTTCTCATTGCTTGCACACACAACCTTTGAGCTAAAGTATTTTCACATATTGTATAATTTAGGGTTGTGGTAAGTGTAACCTTGAGAGTGAGCCTAAATTTGTTCTCACTTATTGTAGAGAACAAAATCTTGTAATTGAGTCTTATTGTGAGAGTATCACTTTGTAATACACATTTACACCAAGAGGAGTGTATGGTGAGGACGTAGTCGATACCAAGAGGAGTGACGTCGATAGTAAAGCCTAGAGAGAGGTAGTAAAGCCGAGCACTTGAGGGAGGCGATATGTGAGGACTAACACTTGAGGTTATAGTTTGTGTATGTACATTGTGAGAGATCTGTAGACTTTTCGGTAAGCTAGAAAACCGAGTGTGTAGAGAAGTTCCAGCTTCCAAACCGGGTGTGTCGATTGTGGAGTTCTCCCCGGGAGTGGGGAGCGGAGACGTAGGACGGAAGGTTCAAACTCCATGATCATTTTATTGTGTTTGGATTGTTCTTTGTGTCCACTATTTGTTTATATTGTTTCTTGTTTATTTTCCCCTTTGCATATATATCATTGCATATATCTTATTGAATATCATCATTGTTAGGATATATTTATTAATTAATTTTAATCGGTATTAATATCTAATAAGATTAACAATAACCCTATTCACCTCCCTCTAGGGTACTTTCAGATAAGTCATAAAGATTTTGTTGACTAGACCAGTAATGACTTTATCAGAGTAGTTAATGCAAGGACAGGCGGCTATCGGGAAAGGTTCGAGAAAGTACCAACTCTTTTAATCATCCAGATGATGGTCGATTATAACTATTGATGGCTGGTACAACGAGCCGAGTGGTGGTTATTCGTAGTTGTGATTGGCCGGCTTTCGATGACAAGTACCTCTTTTTGATTCGATTACGCAAGATGTCAGCCAAACAATGGGCCGAGCCGCATTGCACGAGGAACCAATTGAAGGGTTGGCTGAGTAATACCGCCTTTTGTCTCGGTTACACGAGATGTCGATCCATTAAGTCGGTCGTGTAGAGGCCAAGATTATCTTGATTTTGAATTAGTTGTATTAGGCATAGTGTAAGACACGTGTTGACTGTTCTGTGAAGATTAGTATTTAATATTTTTTAGGGGTATAACAGTTGGCTCCTTTCACTTGGAGTTGGCATAAGTCGGGTCCAAGTGAAATGAGATTGTGGATCTGCTAAGTCACGAGGTGCATTAATGAGGGGTGACTGAAAAATCCTTTGGATGTAACGTGGCTTATGTCAGCGGATATCTTTTGGCTGTCATTTCCTCACCTTTCGTGTCTGATTGTAGGCTACTTAAGGCAAGCATGCCTTGCCTCGATTTTGAAGAGGCCACTTCGAATTCTAGAGTTAATCTTAGCTATTGGTTTAAAACTGATCCAGCCATTGGGATGTTGGCATTTGTCGATCTAGCTGTCTATAAGTACGATGGTTGTGAAAAGAGATTTTTTAAATATTCGAGTCTAAACCCAAAAAAAAGAGAAATTTGCTCCTTCTTCTTCCAACGATCTTCTAAGGATATTCTGATGACATCTTCTGCTCTTAATGCTCATTAGGGTTAGTTGGAGATGTTCCACTCGAAGGTGACGTTGCCACAATTGAAGTCGTTGTATCAGAAGTTTGATATCTCTTAGACTTATAAGCTGACATCGCCGACGAACTCACAAGTAGTGTTTAACTATGACGCGAGCCGGGCTCCATTGTATATAAAGCATTTTGAGTGCGGTTTGCACCTAACCCTCCACCCCTTCCTTCATCATGTCTTTACGGCCTTGGAGGTTTCACCGATGCAGATGAAATCGAACTCAATTGTGACTGTAGTTAGGTTCGTGGTTATCTGGCATTGGTTGGGGGTTGAACCGACTCTAAACATGCTCGCTCATCTGGTCAGCGTTAAGGTGCATTAGCGTGAGGCCCACTTCCACTTTCAAGTGGTGAGGAGGTTCAAAATTATTGCCAACCCTCCCGAGTCGAACAAAGACTGGAAGGAGAAATTTGTTTGGGTCTCGAGGGACGACTCGAACTTAGGTTGTATGAATTGTCCTGAGATCGTAAGGGAGGCTATGACAGCAGGGCCTCTATTAGGTTCTAAGAGGCAAACATTGGAGAGGATCAGAGCATATACTGGCTCCCGCAAGATGGAAGACTTTCTCGACAATTTTGTTTTGCGGATGGTGGGTATCTCTTCTATATGACCTACGCCCAAAGATGACGAGAGGGCGGCCATGCTGACTCTGGGTTCTGAGGAAGCTGTCGAGGCGCCTACTGCTAGACCTATTGGAGCTTAGGAAGAGCTCCCCTCAAGGCCAGCAAAACAACCACGTCAAGATCTGGCCCCCGAGGAGGCTAAAGTGGCTTATACTCAGGCGGCAGATGTGGATGTGGCTGCTGAGTTGGTGGGGGCCATCCCTTGTAGACCATCAGGCCAAAAAAAGGAGGAACCTGAAGAAGGTCAGCAGCTAGGGGCCTAGAAGGGTATTTGAGGTAAAGACCAAAGTTGTCCATGTCGATGATGGATCTCCCGCACGAAAAGAAGGGGTCGACCTTCAGAGGGTCGAGGCTGAGGCTCTAGGTGGAGGCGACATTCCAGTGGAGATAGAAATCTCTGCTGGGGGCGAGAGAGATCCAGATGCGCCCATCGAGTCAACCCATTACCAGGAGAAGGAGTTGGCCGCCTAAGAGGTATCTCCCCCTAAAGAGTATGGATGGCTGTATCCTCATCGTGTCAACAAGATTGATTCTAAGACATGGGATAGTTTGCGGATGCTGCTGATTCAGTCTCCTAAAGTTAGCCCTCGATATAAGGAGTCGACTCTGGAGAATAGGCACCAACCCACTCATCACCTAGATGCGAGGACGTCGGTACTTGAGTCTCGGGTCATTCAATCAAAGGTGGTGGAGCAGTTTTGGCTTCCCCGAGATGCAGAGATTTTGAGTGAAGTCCTAGACGTCGGTCTGCATCTAAGCCTCAGGAGTTATTTGGTTCATAGGGCTTTAATAGAGCAAGAGATATTTGGTCGAATGGAGCAGGTCAGGGCTTACTTCCTTAAGCTTCAAGAGGAGTCGGATGCCTAGAAGACTAACTTAGAAAATGCCCTATAGTCATTGTCGACAAAAGGAGAGGGCATGATCGATAGCTTAAAGGCCTTGGATAGCCAAAAGTCTACCGAGATTGATAAGCTTAAGCATGAACTCTTCGAGTGGAATAAGAGAATAAAATTCTTATCTGAGGAGTGTTGTGAGGGAGGCGAGAGGTTGATCATGCTATGGAGAAGGACAAGTCCAACCATCATTCTGTCCAGGGCCTGAAGGCCACGCTGGAAGAGGAGTGGTTGGCTTGCCAAAAACTCCATGAGGAGAGTGCTCAACGCAAATCATCCTTGGTCAAGGCTTAAAGTCATATTGCTTATCTGGATTTTGAGTTTTATTGGTCAGAAATCATTGAGGAATACCATCACAGCATCCTCAGAAAGGTTGGAGGTGATGATAGCTTGCAAGGCTGGGCATGACTATCTTTTGGCGCAACTTCTAACCGAGTTGAAGAGTGTACCCAACCATTTTTACTATCCTCCAAGGATTGCCAACTATTTGGATACGCTCTTAGAAATAGAGAAACATGATGGGGGACTCGATCTTAGCAAGAGTGTTGCTAGGGATGGCGCTAATGACGAGGCTATCGAGGACTCTACCGAAGAGGCTAGCAAAGACTTGTCCAAAGACAGCTACGCGGGTTCATCAGGAAAGAAGGTGGGTGAGGGAGATGAGTCAAAAGTCTAGTCGACTCCTTCACCACATCCAACCAATACTTCTTTGCCTCTGACTCCTGGTGGGGGTATTAATACACCCTAATCTATTGTCTTATTTTCTTAGGTCTTATGTCTATCCATACTATGTTTTTGTTTGTAAATCAACTTATAATTATTTTGATATAAATAAATAAATATATTTTTGGTCTCATGTTCTCTTGCATCAAAATTTATGTTTTTGAGTTTTATGGATTGGGACGAGTCGATCTTTAGGTTGAACTATTGAGTTAACAAAAAGAAAGTCAAGGTCCATTGCTTAAGTTTTTAAGTGTTATGGACAGGAGTTGACTCAATTATCAAATTCCAAGTGTGCATAGTCTAGGAGGAGCCTGTTCGAAGAGGCAATGTATGGTGCTAAACATTCATGATGACTTGAATTGACAAAGGCAATAATTCCAGTCGTTCAGTTTGATCTCAAAGGGGGCGACTAACAACACGTTTTTAGTCGGTTACGCGAGTTGTCGACCCGTTGAGGTAGCTGCGTGTGATGGCTAGGCCCCAACAGGTATTTGAATAGTCATCTGTTAGTGAATTCCAAGGAGCATTTATGGGGGAAACACAAGAGGTTGCTATTGGAGAGGCCTTTTGACGTCATTGAGGATTACGTATCACTATCGCGTTGATTCTTGCATAGAACAGCTATTGAGAAAAAGGGAGGCACTTTGTTTCTCATGAGGCCTGTTCGGGTTCTAAGGCTGATCTTATTCCTCCGCTTTGAGCTGAGTCAACCTCTTGATTTGGACACGTAGCTCCATCAGGGTTGATATATATCTCTTCGCTGTGAAGGATATTTTTTTCTACAACCTTAGCCTTATCTTCTTTTCCATTCTCTCTCAGACAAGCTTGCATTAGATTCCTAGATTTGTAATAGTGTCCCAAGCTCCTACTTTCGATAGCAACAAAATGAGGATTGACCTTCTTCGTCCCTTCTGCTCAGAGCTTTGTGCAATGGAACTCGAGGATTATTATAGGTGTTTTGATCTCCCCAGAGCCTTTACTCTATCAGCGCCAAAGATGGTGGCGTCGATGTATCATCATGGCGGCGATAGGTTGCCTATGTACTTGGAACACTTGGAGTATGAGCTCTGACTGCCCCTTCACCCCTTCATCTACCAAACTTGTGAGGCTCTGGGGGTATCTCTAGTGCAGATTGTGCTAAACTCTATTGCTACTATGGTGGGGTTCATGGTGATCTGTCATCGAGTTGGAGTCCATCCAAGCCTATCTCTACTCGGCCACTTCGTTAGTGTCAAGACCACGAAGAAGGAGGGACACTATTACTTCTAGATCATGGGCGGCTCCAAGCTTGTCTCAAATATCCTCGATATGAATAAGGATTGGAAAGAGAGGTTCATGTGGGCTGACCCCGTCTTGTCCTATTCTACGTGGCCGGAGATTAAGAAGGATGTGCTGAAGCCGAGCCTGCTCTCATTTGAGGACGGATGATAACTAGAGAAGATCCAGAACTATGCTGGGTCTCGAGAGATTAGTTTTCTCTTTAAGACTGCTTCGCTTCAAGTGGCTGACATATCTAGGGCTCCTCCTACTAAAGCTGATACTATCCGGGTGGCAGTCTTAGCTCTCCCTTAGGATCCCTTGAAGAAGAACCCATTAAAGAATCTAAAGGGGAGGATTTGGTTGATGCGAAGCGGGGTTCGATTATGCGGCCCCAAAAATGGTTGAGGGGAGCTACGAAGAGTTGAAAATGGTGGCAGCGAAAGCTGCTGAATTTGTGGCTTGGTTGGTAGGGCCAAGTGCTACCACTTAGGCTAAGAGGTCTTTGAAGAGCAGGAGGATAATGAGTAGAGGTCGTGAGCCTCAAGGGAGAGTCGACCTAACTCGAATTGATTTGGCCGAAGTAGCGAAGGCCGACTTTTCACCCTTGAGCCCTAGGATGGCCTAGTTCTAGACATCTCTCTCTCCAAACTAGCCGAGATAGTGATCTTGGATGAGAACTTCTACCTGCCAGTAGCCAGTGGGGAGAGAAGGAGTGGCTGAGTTGGCTAAGGTCAAGGGCCGAGCAGAGGAGTCGTTGGCTCTGGCTCCTTTGTCCGAGTCAACTCATGGGATCGGCAAGGAGCCTGTTAAGTTGTCAAGTACTGCCATCAAGGAGGCAACTCAGCCCTAAGTAGTTGATGAGCAAGTGAGGGCTAATGTTTCTTTGGTCCCAAGCGACAACTCTTAATGGCCTTTTCCATCATTGCATCAATGAGCTCAACCCCCCGGTGTGGGGGGAGCTTAGAGATATGCATATGCACGTGTCAGCATAAGGCTTCATGCACAAAGAGGAGTTTCCTGAGGATGACAAGTTCATTCCCAAGAAACCTCTTGATAAGGAGAGCTCGGTCTTGGAGTCTCAGATGGCTCAGTTTAGAGTGCCGGAGCAATTCTTTCTTCCTAGGGATGACGAGATCATAGGAGGATACCCAGCATCGGCCTCCACCAAGCCCTCAGGGGCTATTTGTTTCGGGTAGCTCTAATCAAACAAGAGCTACTCGACTATTCACAAAGACTTCTTGCTAATCTTGAAAAGGCATTGGAGGATGAGAGAAAAGCTCAGGAGGAGGCCGAGAGGAAAGTTTCTGTTAGACCCTAAGGTCGCTAGGAAAGAACCCTAGAGGGGGGGGGGGGGAATAGGGTTTATGCTAATCTAATCTGATTTTATGCTAATTAAAACTAACTAACAAATTATTCTTGCAAGATAGATATACAATGTGATATGAGCAAGAATAAGCAATATAACTAAGGTGATATATCCTAGCAAAGAGATATACTATATGGTATATACAAGGATATATTTAAACTATCACAAGGGTGAAACAAACTAGTGGACAATGTAAACAAGATGCAATAGGCTATAAGATGAACAGTTATAAGTGCGCCAATGCAAACCAAACACGCTATATGTTCACGAGGTTCGTACCTTCCGTCCTACGTCCCCGCTCCCCACTCTCGAGGAGAATCCACTACACAACCTAGTTTGGAAACTGGAACTTCTCTACACACTCGGTTTTCTAGCTAACCAAAAACTCTACACACTCGGTTATCAAGTCAACTGACAACTCTCACAAAACCTCACAATGTACATACACAAGCTACAACCTCAAGTGTTGGTCCTCATGTATCGCCTACCTCAAGTGCTCAGAATTATCACCTCTCACTAGGCCACTGACGCCACTTCTCTCGGTATCGACTACGTCCTCACCACACACTCCTCTCGGTGTACAAGTGTATTACAAAGTGATCTACACAATTAAGGCTCACAACAAATGATTGTTCTCTAAACAAGGTGAGAACTCAATTAGGCTCAACTCAATGTTACTATCTTTGTTCTCTAAACAAGGTGAGAACTCAATTAGGCTCAACTCAATGTTACTATCTCTCACAACCCCAAATACATTATGAATGCAAATAAGCAATATAACTAAGGTGATATATCCTAGCAATGAGATATACTATATGAGCAAGAATAAGCAATATAACTAAGGTGATATATCCTAGCAATGAGATATACTATATGGTATATGAATAAGCAATATAACTAAGGTGATATATCCTAGCAATGAGATATACTATATGGTATATGCAAGGATATATTTAAAATCCTAGCAATGAGATATACTATATGGTATATGCAAGGATATATTTAAACTATCACAAGGGTGAAACAAATTAGTGGATAATATAAACAAGATGCAATAGGCTATAAGATGAACAGTTATAAGTGCGTCAATGCAAACCAAACACGCTATATTCTCACGAGATTCAAACCTTCCGTCCTACGTCCCCGCTCCCCACTCTTGAAGAGAATCCACTACACAACCCGGTTTGGAAGCTGAAACTTCTCTACACACTCGGTTTTCTAGCTAACCAAAAACTCTACACACTCAGTTATCAAGTCAACCGACAACTCTCACAAATCTTCACAAAGTACATACACAAGTTACGACCTCAAGTGTTGGTCCTCACATATTGACTCCCTCAAGTGTTCGGAATTATCACCTCTCACTAGGCCACCGACGCCACTCCTCTCGGTATCGACTCCGTCCTCACCACACTCTCCTCTCGGTGTACAAGTGTATTACAAAGTGAACTTCACAAATTAAGCACAACAAATAATTGTTCTCTAAACAATGTGAGAACTCAGTTAGGCTCAACTCAATGTTACTATCTCTCACAACCCCAAATATATTATGAATGCAAATACAATAAGCTCAAGTGGGTGTGTGTAACAATGAGATTAATCAAATCTAAACTCAATATAAAACTAGATTTAATAAGATGATAATCAAACAAAATCTAAACTCAATATAAAACTAGATTTAATAAGATGATAATCAAACAAATAAATATAAAGCTAGAAAGGAGTTTGGAAAACTTCTCAATAGATGATAAGAGATGGAGGGAGAATAGTTGTATGCTCAAACTCTAATAGATGATCTCATCAAGCTCTTGTGGAATTGAATTCACAAACTTAAACCCTCAATTGCTTAAAAGCTTCTTAAACAAACTTAAACTAAACTTAAACCCTTGTTTAAAACTCTTTAAACTTGTTTAAAATATTTCTTAAGTAACCTTAGAAGTATGAGGGCATGGGGTATATATAGGCTCATGAAACAACCCCAAAAACCAATAAAAACACCCCAAAAACATTAAAATAAACAAAAATCAGAACTAATCATTACTGTGCAACGGTACACTGATAAGTCGACTATGAGTTGACTTATACTGTAGCAAGTTGACTTACACTGTTCATGAGTCGACTTATGACATGCATGACAGATTCTGGCAGTTCTAGAATTTTGCATATCTAACTTTGTAAAATCAATTAAAAATAGTAAATCAAATCGAAAAATCATGAAATTTTGATGGAAGGTTTTAGAAATGTAGATGAACATGTTAAAGAAAGAATTTCTGAAAAATCACTTCCCAGTTGAGAGAAATAAATGTTTGAACATAGATAAATAGATATTGAGAAACTGCTGAAAACTTGGTTTTGTAAATTCAATTAAAAATAACAAAACAACTCCAAAATTAGTAAAACTTGGAGAAATGTTTGTATATATGAATATAAACATGTAAATGAAGAAAATTTTCAAATTGCATTTCCCAATTGTGAAAACTCATGTATTTTGCAAGTATGTCCAAAACATGAAAAGTTGATATACATGAAATTTGATATTTTGACATAAACACAACTTTGAAATATTTTCAAACGTTCTTATAGACTTAATAAAGGATATAAAATGTTTTTATGAAGTCTATAAACTAGAAATATAATATTTTCACAAATATGCATATTCTATATAATATTTTCTAAAACACAATAATAAATATGAAATATGTGATTTCATATTTATGAATATGAAAACTCAAACTATGTATGTATATATATAACTATATATAGACATAAAAACCAAACATATATGTATATATGAAACTATATATACATGGAAACCAATATAATGTGTGTGTATAATATTGAGCTTAAAGTACTAACACACATAATATAAAATCTAAACTAATGTTACCTAAGCTTGATCTTGATCTTCATTATAGCTCAACTTGGTAAACTTGGATAAAGCTTATAATTGGATCTTTAACTTAAATTGTATAGGCTTCAACCACAATTCCACTAACCTCCATTGGATATGTTCGTTGAAGCGCAATTCCATCCATCCTCCAACATGTTGTTTGTCTACAATTGATACAAAAACACAAACACTAGACAAACAATATTAGAAGTAAATTATTTGTAAATCATCATCAAAACAAGAAGGCCAACAGTTTCCACCTTGGAGGCTGAGTGGGAGGTTTGGAGCCGTAGTGAAGGCAAATGGCGTCGGGAGTTTGAGACAAGGGAAAACATGATTCAGGGACTTCAGAGGCATCACGCTAAGCAATCGGCCACCATTGCCAAGCTGAAGGAGGAGATGGGCTATTACCATCATGAGATTATTGAGCGAGATGGCCCAATTAAATATCTAGCTGAAGATGTTAAGGGCGAGAAGCGTACAAGAATAGATGCTCAAGAATGCGCTCGGTCTGATCGCTTGGCTGCTAAGAATCTAAAGCTCGATGTCGAGGAGGAGCGGTCGGCCCATAAGGCATCTCTAGACACCATCGGATCCCTAGAAGCTCCTCTCACTTTTTTAGAGTCAGAGACTTCTAGGGCGGAGATAGGGGAGAAATATGATGCTGGTCCTCTAGGCAAGGTGGAAGTGTAGTTAGCCTACAAGGCAAGTTTCGACTATCTTCTAGCTTTACTTGCTCCTGAGTCTCGGTTAGCCCTAGACCGCATTTATTCCACAGACCGGGTCTCTATATCCTTTAAAATCTCAATAAACAGATTAATAGCTTGAGGGACATATGGACAAGATGTCCATATCTAAGGATGCAATGCGACTTTGTATAAGAGCTTCAAAAATTAAATTGAAATGTTCTATTCTATATGGTTTGTCCTTTTTCTTCCTTATAAATGGTTATATATCTTCTAGATTTGGACATCATTTATTCTTTTAAGCTTAAAACTCTTTGACATATACAATTTTGTTTTAATTAATAAAAATTTGCTTCATAGTGTTCTTTGCCAAATATGAATTTTGGTGAAAAGTAAAGCTAGATGAGATATTAGCAACATGTTGAATAAGTGTGCATTATTATAGTAAATGGCACTTTTAAAACAATATTAACAGTTTAAAAAGCTCTTCAAATAATCAAAACAAATTAAATGCACAATAATTTTACCATAAAGCAATGTGTTGATGTTAATTATCAAACATGAGGTTATTTGAGAGTTTGTAGAGTGATTATGGTCCTCTAACTCCTTCTGATGAGTAGTTCTGGGGCTTGATGCCCTTCCTTGCACATGAAGGAACATGTAAGAGGGTGGATTTGAGTTCTTCGGTTGTACCTCGGATGATCAAGTCAATAGGTGATCTTGAGTGGGAAAGTATAGAATTAGTTCTTAGTTACGTGAAAAAGGCCAGAGAGCGTTACCTCATGCAATGTTGCTCCTTTTATAGTGGGTTTGGGGTGCAAGAAGGTAACTTGAGCTGAGTCTATCTAGGCAGCTGAGTCGGTAGACATGTGTCATGTGTCGGTTACTAAAGGAGGTGAGTCACATGGTCATTTATTATGGAATTGACAGCAAAAGTTAGTGCTGACTGCGTCCGATGAGTCATAAAGACTATGTGGCTACAGTACTGATGATGTTGTCAGAGCAGTTAATGTGAGAGTAGTCGGCTAGCGAGAGGATCGAGGTGACTATCACCCTTCGACTCGTCAGGTCTAAGGCCAAGAAGTACCACCTTTCGACTCGGTTACGTGAGATATCAGTTGAACAATGGGCCTATTCGGATCGATTGTGGAGTCAATTGAGGGGTTGGCTGAGTAGAACTATCTTTTGACTCAGCTACACAAGTTGTTGGCCTATCAAATCGACTGTGGAGGATATATTGGTCTTGAATTAGTCTAGTTATGTAAAGTGTATGATACATGTCGACTTCTCTATAGAGATTAATACTTAGTAATTTAGGGGTTATAACAGTTGACCCCTTTCACTTGGAGTTGATATAGATTGGATCCGAGTGAAACAAGAATGTGGATTTGCTGAGTTACAAGGTGCATTAATGAGGAGTGACTAAAAAACCCTTCAAATGTGATGTTGCTTATGTCAGATGGCATCTCTTGGCTGCCGTCGCCTCGCCTTTCATGCTTGATTGGGGGCTACATAAGGTAGGTGTGCCTTGCCTCGATTCTAAATAGGCCACTTTGAATTACGGAGTTAATCTCAATCGTTAGTCTAAAACTTATCTGGTCATTCAGACGTTGACAACTGCCGATCTAGCCGTCTATAAGTATGGTGGCTTTGAGTAGAGATATTTGTTGTTATTGAAAATCATCCAATCATAACCAAAAAAGAGAATTTTGATCATTCCTCTTTTTCTAGTGATCTTCCAAGAATATTCTAATGGCATCTTCTACTCTTAACGCTCATCAAGGTCAGTTGGAAACGATCCATTAGAAGGTAACACTTCCATAATTGAGGTTATTATATGAGAGATTTGATATTCAGCAGGCCTATAAGTTGACAGCACCAACGAAGTTGCAGGTATTTTTTAATCATGATGTGAGCTGTGCTCCATTATATGTGAAACATCTGGAGTGTGATTTGTGCATACCCGTACACCCCTTCTTTCATCGTGTTTTTATAACCATAGGGGTGTCACCGATGTAGATGAGACAGAACTCGATTGTAACTCTACTAGGGTTTGTGGTCATTTGTCATTGGTTAGGAGTCGAACCGACCTTGAATGTGCTTGGTCATTTGGTCAGCGTCAAGGTGCACCAACGCGAGGCTCACTTCCATTTTCAAGTGGTAGGAAGATTCAAAGCCATTATCGACCCTCTCGAGTCGAACAAGGACTGGAAGGAGAAATTTGTCTAGGTCTTGGGGGACAACTCTAACTTAGGTTGCTCAAATTAGCTCGAGATTGTAAGGGAGGATTTGACGGCGGGGCCTCTATTGAGTACTGAAAAGCAAGCACTGGAGAAGATTAGGGTGTACACTAGCTCTCGCAAGATGGAAGACTACTTCATAATTATATCTTGCGAGTAGTCGGCATCTCTCATGTGCCGCCTATGCCCAAAGACAAATAGACGGTGGCCAGGTTGATTTTGGGCTGAGAGGGAGCTACGGAGGCATCTATAGCTAAACCTGCTGGAGCCCACGAAGGGCCCTCAACAAGGCCGGTGAAATGCCCTCGTCAGGATTTGGCCCCTGAGGAGGCTACAGTGGTTCATGCTCAGGTGGCTAATGTAGCTGCTAAGTTGGCGGGGTCAGCACTTGCGATCGGTCTGGTTGAGAAGAGGAAGAAGATGGGGGAAGATTAGCGGCTAGGGGCTAGGAGGGCAGTTGAGGCGGAGACTGAGGTCATCCGTGTTGATGATGAGTCCCTAGTGCAAGAAGAGGGGGCCAACCTTCTGAAGGTCGAGGTTGAGGCTCTAGGGGGAGGCGACATTCCGATGGATACATAGGTCCAAACAAGTGGCAAAAGGGCCCCAGATGTCTCACCAAGTTGACCCACTGCCAGGGAAAGGATCCGACAGCCAAGGGGGTGTCTCCTTCCGAGGAGTATGGTTGGCCATATCCTCACAGTGTCGACGAGATCGAGTCTAAGACATGGCATAGATTGAGGATGCTACTGTTAGGATCCTCAAAGTTGGCCCTCGATATGAAAACGAACTAACCCTAAAGTATAGACACCAGCCTACTCGCCATCTTGATGTGAGGGAGTCGACGCTTGAGTCTCGGCTTGCTCAATTAAAAGTGGTGGAACAGTTTTTGCTTCCCCGTAATGAAGAGATTTTGAAAAAAGTTCTAGATGTCGGTCTTCATCTAAGTCTTAGGAGCTATCTGGTTCACAGAGCTCTTGTAGAACATGTGATATTTAGCCGAATAAAGTGAGTCCAAACTTCCTATCTCAAGCTTCAGGAGGATTTGGACGCCCAGAAGACCGATCTAGAAAATGCCCTTTAGTCACTGTCGACTAAGAAGAATGAATTGGACAATTGGCGTAGGGAAATAGAGGCACATGAGAGCATTATCGACAGCTTGAAGGCTTCAGATAACTAGTAATCTGTCGAGATCGATAAGCTTAAGTACGAACTCCACAAGCGAAACCAAAGGATAATGTATTTATCTGAGAAGGTATCGCAATGGAGGCGAGAGAGGGATCATGCCATGGAGCAGGCTGAGTCCGATCACGATGATGTCCAGTGTTTGAAGGTCAAGCTGGAAGAGGAGAGGTTGTCTTACAAGAAACTCCATGAGGAGAGTGCTCAACGAGAGTCATCCTTAGTTGAGGCTTAAAGCAGCATTGCTCACCTAGATTCTAAGACTTATCGACCAAAAATCATTGAGGAGTATCACGACGTCCTTATAAAGGTGGAGGTGATGATAGCTTGCAAGGCTGGATATGATTATCTCTTTGCGTAGCTTCCGGGCGAGTTGAAGAGTGCACCCAACCATTTCTGTAATCCTCCAAGGGTTGCCAATTGTTTGGATACACTCTTAGAGATAGAGAAACATGGTGGGAAACTAGATCTTGGCAGAAGCGGTGCCAAGGATGAATTAGACGATGAGGCTAATGAGGGCTCTGCCGAGGAAACCGGAGAGGAAAATGAGGGCTCGGTTAAGGAAGCTAGCGAGGATTTGGTTAAAGATAGCTGGCGAGTGAGGGGCATGAGTCGGAGGCCCATTCGATTCCTTCACCACTTGCAGTTAATGTTTCTTTGCCTCTGACTTCTGGAGGGGAAGCTGATACACCCTAGCTTTCCGATTCAGCCTCCTAGGACTCTTGTATCTTCATACAATACTTTTGTGCTAGTAAATCATGTTGCAAACATTTTGAAAGATATGAATAAAGATATTCTTGTCTCTTACATTCTTTATGTTAGAACTATGCTTTGAGTTCTATGGATCGAGATGACTTGATTTTTGAGTCTAACTATCGGGTTAATTTTCCTTTGCCTAGATAGTGTTCAACAATCTCATGGGCTAGTAGTATATGCCTTAGGCTTATGAAAAGGATGATGAGGTCTAGTGCTTATGTTTTAATCTTAAGTGTCATGGATTGAAATCGAACCAATCATTGAATTCCAAGCATACATAAGCTAGGAAGAGCTTGTTTGAACAGGCATAGTGAATGATGTCGAATGCTAATGATGACTCGACAAAGTTAAGCATCCTAGTCGCTTGAGTCGCCCTTGTTGAGGGTCGACTAACATTGCATTTTCAGCTGATCAAGCGAGTTGTCAGTCTACTAAGTTAGCCACACATATCTAATGGGCTGGGCTCTAGCAGAGGTTTGAATAGTCATCCGTTGGTGAACTTCAAGGAGCATTTATAGGGAAAGTGAGGGGTTACTGTTAGAAAGGCTTTTTAACGTCATCGAGGGTCATGCGTCACTATCGCTTTGGTTTTTAAGTAGAGCAAGGTGTTGATTAAAGGGCAGTGGTTCGCTTTTTGTAAGGCCTTGTAGGCTGTCAAAAAAATCACAATAGATAGCTAATCCCCATCAAACACCGATGATGAAAGTTACAATTTGACGGCTTCCAGAAGGCTATAATTTGAAAACTTTCATATAAATCGATGAAATTTATAATCTGATGACCTCCACTACAACTGATGAAAGTTCTAATCCAATAGACTTCACAATCAATACCGGGAGTTACAATATGACAACTCTCATACGTCAATGAGCCAAGACGAAGATTAAAAGATGATGATCTTTGCAACGCTCTGACGAAAGAGATTACAAGCCAACAATCTCTTCAGTTCAAGATGTAGAGCTCATCTCTGCACCCCAAAAATAAAAACGCAAGTGGGCTCATTCTAGAGTCAAAGCGTTGCTAACGCAGCTTCTAACTGCTGCAAACACAGCTTCCAAGCTGCTAACGTAGCTTCAACTACTACCAACGCAGTTTCCAAAAGCTGCCAATGTAGCTTCCAAGTGCTGCAAATACAGCTTCCAGACGCTACAAACGTAGCTTCCAAATCACTGTAAATGTAGCTTCTAGACGCTGTGTTCAAGCTTCCAAATGCTGCGTTCCAACGCAGAATTCATGCCAGAACACAAATTTTACGTTTGGCTCATTCAAACACGAGCTGAACGATTTTAAAACCATTTCTCATGATCTGAGGGGATCACAACTCCACTCAGGAGTGATTTAAGGGGCGATTACATCCCATTAGCTCCATAAAGGAGCGATTTTAGGGGCGGTTATACCCCCTAATCGCCTATAAATAGCTGAAAGATTAGTTTAGTTCGGATCTGGGGATCTTTGAGCATTTTTGGATCTAGAGATTAGTAAAGAGCTTGGATTGTTCTTTAGCAACCGAGATTAAGGAGCTTTGATACTTGGCTTATTAACCAAATTTCGGTTCAAATAAACTTTGTTACAGAGTTTACACTCGCACGAAGTTCTTAAACTCGTTAATAGTTATTTTTAAACTTGCCACATAAGTTTTATCGGCTTCAATCCAGCAAGGTGAAACGTTGAATCGTCAATGAGAAGCAAACTCGATACGAACATCTAGGGAAGTATCTCATTGCTACCGTGAAGAACCCAATTTTAAACAAAGGGGAGGATCTTCGCTGATCTTCTTCTCTTTTGTAATCGGAAATTCAAATTGTAATCAATTAGAGATCGAGAGAATTGTAAACATTGTTTTTCTAAGCAGTTAGAAGGAATAAATCAAATTCAATTATTTCATTTTCTTCTCACAAATTTCCCACCAAACAGGCCTGTTCGGATTTTGAGGTTGATCTCGTCCATCCGTTTTGGACTAAGTCAGTCGTTCTGATCTTAACAC
>NC_033795.1:40695752-40699271 GCF_001876935.1 Asparagus officinalis
TAGTTTCTTTACAACTTTTGTCTTATCTTCTTATTCTTGATTTATTCTGTTTCAAGCGAATTTGTGCTCCGTAGAGCTGCAATGGCCTCCAACACTTCTGTTGCTAGTCGCAATGAGATGAGGATCGATCTTCTCTGCCCCTTCTATCCAAAGCTCTGTGCAAAGGAGCTCAAAATTTATTATAAGTGTTTCAATCTCCCCATGGCTCTTACCCTGTTAGTGCCTGATATGGTTGAATCAGTGTATCACCATGGCAGTGACAGGGTTCCCATTTACTTGAAGCACTTGGAGTATGGACTCTAGTTACTCCTCCACCCCTTCATCAGCTGGGTACGTGAGGCTCTAGGGATATCCCTTGTACAGATTGCGCCTAACTCCATTGCTACCCTGGTGGGGTTCACGATGATCTGTCACCAATTTGGCATCTAATGGAGCCTGCATCTATTCGGCCATTTTGTTAGTGTCAAGACCACGAAGAAAGAGGGGCACTACTTCTTCCAAAATGTGGGCAACTCCAAGCTTGTGTCAAACATCCCTGATTCGAACAATGACTGGAAGGAAAAGTTAATGTGGGTTGTAGGGTCAAAAAATATACGATTAATTCTTGTTTTAATAATGAGTTCTATCACTTGGTAAGAATCCCTTACAATCGCTCTCTCTCGAGTATAGAGGAAGAGAAGATTAATTTGACTTCTCTTTTGTTTAGCGTCGCCTCATGGTGGCGGAAGGATGCCTTACTCAATGCTTGAGTCGAGCTTGCTTCTCGTTGACAATTAGATCAAGATCATAAAGGTTTCTGGCAATGGCTTAGGCTGCAAGAACAGAGGTTCGGGTCTAGACTTGTGCGCAAAAGCTCTGCTTGGAATCCTCCATGATCCAAAAGTTGGCTTTTCATAGCTGCTCATGGATATTTATAAGCCCTTAGCATGTAACCGACGTGCTGAAATCGTGGGTAGAGAGGCGTAACTACCTCTTGTAATTTAGCCCACGTGGGCTGACTTGGTCCTCGTGGACGTTACAGCTAAACTTCATGTGGATGACGAGCCTCGCTGTGTGACGAGGTTCGTCAGATTAGATGAGCCTTAACACATAGCGAGGTTCATCTAGTAAGGCAGGCCGCGTAGTATGGCGAGCTTCTTCTGACGAAATTTTGTCTTCACTAACTAACTTCATCTTAAGAGCTTCATCTTCACTACCGAACTTTATCTTGAATAGCTGAATCTAACTGTGTAACAAGTCTCATGAACGAGCTTTGTCTTTACTAATGAGCTTCGTCATCTGACGAACTTCGATATTCATTTCCAACGATGAGTTTTGAACTTCATATCTAACAATGAGCTTCGACGCTTTTAGATTAGCTTTGTCCTTAGTGGCGAGTTTTGGATTGAGCCTTATCTTCAACGATGAGCTTCATCTTCAATGATGAGGTTTGTTGGCTAAGACGAGGTTCATCTACGTGAGGTTCGAACCTCGTTTGCTTCTTGGCATTTTTAGTGCCTATAGGATCCCCTTCAAAGTTTTCAGACTTGAATTAGGTTGTATGAAGTCTGAAATACTTTGAACCCTCTTGATTATCACGGGTTTGGTTTGTAGTACAGACTTAGCTTCAATTCTTTAAAATGAACTCGTGGTTTGTCGTTTCTGAATACTTTGAGACGAGGCTCGGCAGTTTGTTGAGTTTCTTCACTCCGTATGAGCTTCGTCAGGCTCACGTTGGTCTGACAATTTAAGGCCTCATCAGCATTAAATGATGTGCGCCTTTTCCAGGCTTGATAGGCAATTGCCAGCTGGAGCCTCAAGATCTCCTCCATAGATCTCGTCCATAAATCTCGTCTGTAGGAGATCGTGTCCATCGATTTTGGCCGTAAATCTCAGCCATTGATTCAATTTTTCCCGCCTCTATATATAGGGCATGGTAATCTGGAGAGTCCTTTCCTCTTCTTCGAATTTCTTGTGCCGTCAAAGCTTTCATCTTCTAAGTTTTCAACTCTCTCTTCTTTGAAAACTTTAAGCTTTTTGTCAAGATCAATGGCCCCTAAAACTGCTGTTGGTAAGGGTAAGGGCAAGAAAGTTGCTAGTTCATCTGACGAACTTGCCGCGCTGCCTATTTTTTCAGGTAGTGCATATGAATGCAAGATTTGCATTTCAAAACAATTGAACTATGCCTACTTCGGGCTTGAGTCTTCAAGGGAGATGAACAATTTCCCTTTTTAGGACGAAGCTCATCTAATGGGCAAGTTTTGTTTGCTAGACGAGGTTCGTTGATCTTATGAGTCTCGTCTGTTAGACAAAGTTGGTTTGTCTAATAAGGTTCGTCTTGATGGACAAGGTTCATTAGACAAATGAAGTTCGCTTGTCTGATGAGTTTTGCGCCATTCTTTGTGTGAAGCTCATTCTTCAGTTGAGGTTCAACCCTCCTGACTTGTTTGGACTAACTCCACTTGTCCCTTTTATAGTTTTGCATCCTTTTGCTCCGATTCCTCCATGTAGTGACGTCAAATTAGACAACACTCAAATAGAAGCGGGTCATCCTCATTATTCCGCACTTGAGAGCCTCCCTATATTTGGAGACCGAAGCCAAGAAGAACTTCACCTTCTTTCTGAGCCTTCAAGTGCTACACTTAGGCGTTTGATCACAGATTCTCCTCTAGAAACAACTGATCGAACCTATATTTCTAAACCTAATTTTCTATTCGAAGATCCCACAGAAGACCCCAATGTGATAGATATTGGTGCATGTCGATGGCTTAGGACTGTAAACGGATGATGTCTCTTCTTGCTACCTATGGAATGTGATTGTTCCCTTACCACCCTCAGAGTAGCTTCAGTCCCTAGGAAGATGAATTAGGAACTGACCCCAGCATAGGATGGGGTTACATGTGGATTTTTCTCTAAGAGCAGCGCTAGAGTGGAGAGTGGCGGTCGTTACATCACCAGTTTACATATGGGCTAGTTTAGAGGGAGTTACGTATTAGTGAGATGTCCGTGGAGGCAAACACCTTCGGTCACGCTTTCTTCAAGGCGGAGGGGCAGTTCCCCACCAAGGATTTCAAAACTCCTTGTTGGCCCCGCTGGAGTGCTACACAGTTGTGGCCTAGGGTGTCTGCATTCATCTTGCAGGAGAATCATGATGACCTGCAGAGATTTGGCCTTTTTGCACCAATCAGGGCAACACAGCTTGGGCTGAAGAATAATTTCCATCAATTTTTTAGTATGTTGGAGTTATATAACCCTGACACATGCTCATTCTTTACTCCCGATGGAGAATTGGGGATCCCACTTCATGAGATGATGGATGTCTCGAGGTTGTCGTTAGGAGGATACCCCTATGAAGAATACATCTCGGGGCACAAGGAGTTAGTGGATCTAGAAAAGGACCACCCCCAAGTTGTTAAAATTTTTTGGGAGGTAATGTGCCATTACCATATTTGTCTGAACATGGAGGGGCGTGCTGATAAAAAAGGTGACAAATCTATCAGCCATAGCGTTTGGGCACATTATCTTTTCAAGAACCTGGAT
>NC_033795.1:40699281-40723309 GCF_001876935.1 Asparagus officinalis
ACTGAGTCAGTGTGGCGTATCTTTGCTCATGGCCCTGCTACTTATGTTATGCCTACGGACAGTGTGACTTTGCAGCTGAGGCAGAATTCGAGAGATTTTTTTACCAAGCTGAAGAACAAATTTCTTCTAAAGCGTTGCTAGCGGGATACCTCATGTTGTGGCTTACGCATATTGTCGTCCCTACTGGCAGCTTCGAAGATTTGTCAATGGAAGTGGTGTTTCTAGCCGTTTGTTTGGCGTACGGCCATCCATATGCTCTTTACCCAACCATGATTGCTCGCATTCACGGGCGATTACAACGATTGTGTTACTATAGGCATTAAAAATTGCCTATAGGTTTTCGAACATATCTCAAGACGAAGTGAAGATAAAGAACATCGTCATCCAAGTCAGAGAAGATCATCCGATGCCAAAAGGAAGCAAAGGAACGCACGAAATAACGAAGCACGCTAAATGACGAAACAACGAAGTAAGATAGTCAGAGTTGTCTTGAATTGTAAGACACCATAATGTGTTTCGCAGGCCGAGACAACAATAGGTGTCTCGCACTTCGAGACACCTCCTTGTGTCTTGCAGGTCGAGACACATAGGGTGTCTCGCACAGTGAATCTCTCAAAATGCATTTTTTGACAATTTCTCGGGATTCGTACGGTCCACTAGCTCTCTAACTGCCTTGGGAACATCCTAAAACATGGAAAAGTTGTTACTAACTGAAGATACACCCAACTCATGAATTCTTATCCTCAAACGCGGCATCCAAAGCCTATAAATATCCCCCTTGCATCCTTATGCATGAGGGTAGAGCGGGCTGAGGAGAGACTGATGAATTGACAGTAGAGACCCACGAATTTCAAAGAGAAAGGTAAGATTTTAGTGAACTTTGTGCATAAAGAGGAAGATTTCAAGAGATTTGCAGGCCTTCACCCCTTTCCTTGAGATCAAACATCGCTTTGTTCTCGAGAAGAGGATTTATTTCACATTGCTGAGATATTTACTTCTGTTCTTATTTCCTAGTTAAAACAAGAACACCAAACTTTCTTCATGATCAACCCATATCTGTGAATCGATCATCCACGGGCAAACGCGTTCCCAAGCATAGGCAAAGATCTCATGCAAGTAGTGATTGATAAACAATATCTGCGTGTGTTTCTAGGAGATCCTCTTTTTGTTTCTTTTGTAAAGAGAAGTCTTATAAAAAGGCTTACTCTTGTGATTTCATTGTAAGACGATAAACGTTGTAATAGAAGCTGTAAAGAAATTGATTTCTGACGCAAACACACCGACGACCACAGTGGGAGACAACGGTCTCGCTACCGAGTTCGAAGTGTCACAACCAATAAAGATACTGGTTGACTCAACGATTGAGTACGAGTTCGACCAAGAGAAGTTCGATGAGTACCTCACATCCTCCTCCTCAAAGTCTTCCTCACCCCACAAGTGCAGAAATATCTCTTCTTCAAAGAAGGTTCGCTAGTCTTCAACTCCGATGAGGGCCCGGGATGATGAGTCTCGCCCAATCGTTACTGAGGCTACCCCTTGCAATGCCTCTCTGATGCCTAACCACGTTGAAGTCTCTGCCAGTGGTAACTTCTCCTCAGTTAAGGAGTTGTTCAATGAAAACTCGCCAACTCTGACGAAGTGGGCTCGTCAAAGGCAGCGCCAACATCTCGCTCATCAACTCGCCAAAGCCTTGGAGTAGGTTGACGGATTTCACTATTACGTAGATCTGGAGTCAAGGAATCGTCGAATGTTACAACCGCCTTAATGACAGCACATGCACAACTCTCGAGGAATGGGTTTGTGTCAAAAGGAATAGCTTAACTCTCGAGGAATGCATCCATAAGCGTCATGCACATGCCACACGTGCATGTGCTCTTATGTAAAAGGCACAAGAAATGCAGAAGGAAGAGGTGGACAAAGATCTACCAAAATCGCGCAAAATCTGGATGCCAAAGTCCGAAACTACGTTGAAACCAAGTGCAAAGATAGCAGGAGCTGTCTCTGGCGGCCGAGACAGCTCAAGATGTCTTGCCCATGGCTGAGACAAGCCAGGTTGTCTCACCTAAGGAGACCTCTCCACAGCAGCTTCCTCGCCTCTGTCGATATCCACTCCTAGTCTATCTACTACTGTACCTCTGGTAAAGCCTCAGGGAAGCCTGTGTAGGCGTCAAAAATTACCTATAAGATCACACGCACAACTCGAGATGAAGAGAAGGTGATGAACATTGTTATCCAAGTCAAATGAGATTGTATGATGCCGTAAAAAAAGTAAACAAACGCATGAAGGGAATCGACAAAGTGTACAAGTCAACGGAACACGTGAAACGGGAAAATGATGAAACGACGGACAAACGACCCTATGTTTTACACCTGTAGTAAGAAACATCCTTGGTGTTTCACAACCATGTGCGAAATGTTAGACCCTAAGGCCACTAGGAAAGAACCCTAGAAGGGGGTGAATAGGGTTTATGCTAATCTAATCCGATTTAAATGCCAATTAAAACTTATTAACAAATATGTTCTTACAAGATGATATACAATTACTTATGAGCAAGAATAAGCAATATAACTAAGGTGATATATCCTAGCAATGAGATATACTATATGGTATATGCAAGGATATATTTAAACTATCACAAGGGTGAAACAAACTAGTGGATAATATAAACAAGATGCAATAGGCTATAAGATGAACAGTTATAAAGCTTGACTTGGTACACATTGCGGATGAAGCTAGAACTTGGATCTTCAACTTGAATTGTATAGGCTTCAACCACTATCCCGCCAACCTCCATTTGATATGATCGATATGACGCAATCTATCCATCCTCCAACTTATTGTTTGTCTATAATAAATAACAAAACACAAACACTAGACAAACAATATTAGACAAACCAAACACGCTATATGTTCATGAGGTTCGGACCTTCCGTCCTACGTCCCCGCTCCCCACTCTCGAAGAGAATCCACTACACAACCCGGTTTGGAAGCTAGAACTTCTCTACACACTTAGTTTTCTAGCTAACCGAAAACTCTACACACTCGGTTATCAAGTCAACCGACAACTCTCACAAATCCTCACAAAGTACATACACAAGCTACGACCTCAAGTGTTGGTCCTCACGTATCGACTCCCTTAAGTGTTTGGAATTATCACCTCTCACTAGGCCACCGACGCCACTCCTCTCGGTATCGACTCCGTCCTCACCACTCACTCCTCTCGGTGTACAAGTGTATTACAAAGTGAACTTCACAAATTAAGCATAACAAATGATTGTTCTCAATTCACATGCATATAAACAAGGAAATGTATACTCATAATATTTCTCCTCATTTGACAACATCAAAAAGGGTAAAACAATAAGAATGAAGAGAGTGAAAGCTCCCCCTATCAATATGCATGAGTGAGTATAAAACAAGTATAAGGAATAGCTGCCCCTATCAAAATGCCATATAGAATATATGAAATGAAAGCTAAGGCAAAAACATGTGAGTAAGCATAAATGAAAGATATGCTAAACATAACTCACATACAAACAAGAAAACTAGCTTTAATAAGATGATAATCAAACAAATAAATATAAAGCTAGAAAAGAGTTCAGAAAACTTCTCAATAGATGATAAGAGATGGAGGGAGAATAGTTGTATGCTCAAATTCTAATAGATGATCTCCTCAAGCTCTTGTGGAATTGATTTCACAAACCCAAACTCTCAATTGCTTAAAAGCTTCTTAAACAAACTTAAACCAAACTTAAACCCTTGTTAAACTTGATTAAAACATTTTCTTAGTTAAACTAAAAAATGAGAGCAATGGTGTATTTATAGGAACCCAAAACTTCAGCAAAAACCCCAAGAAAAAGACCAAAAAAGCCCCCAGAAAACACTGCTGGAAACTAGCCATTACTGTGCAATGGCTCTTTCATAAGTTGACTTATGAGTCGACTAATGAGTCGGCTTATATGAGTCGACTCAGCAGAAGAAAAATCATAACTGCGCTGTTTTATAATGAATTCAAAAGTACATACTAAAAAAAATTCTTCATAGTTCAAATTAAGATTACAAAACATACAAGAATCATGAACTATGGATTTTAAAAAAAATCATCTTTAAGAACATGAAAACAAAAAAAATTGTTCATAAAGATTAAACAAGTTTTGGCACCAAATTACTCTTGGTACCTAAGAGACTAGGGACACTGATTTTCAAAAAGGACCTCCCAAATGAGAAATATCATTATTTTACAAAATAGTCCAAAACATGAAAGTATGAACACATGAGTTTCTACATTTTAGTTTAACCATGTTTTGAAACATTAAAAAATAAATTTGTAGACTTAATACAAGATGTATATGATTATTGTTAAGTCTATAAACCAAGAAAACAATATTTTCACAAAAATACTTGTTTTGCAAACTTTCAAAACAATAAACATGATTTCATTGAACTAAATAAAATTGATATTGATGAAATCATATGTAAGCATATAAACATGAAACAAAAATGTATCAATTGTTTCATATTTAAACTTGAAAAACCAAAACAATAAATATGAAAGATGTAATGTATACATACCTATATATACCAAAACTAAATTGTGTGTATATATATAACTATGTGTATATATATATATATATATATATATTTATACACACGTGCATGTTTATGATGAGCAATGTGTGCATGTGTGTGTACAAAATGTGATGATGAAGCTTGATAAGATGCACAAGGAGGATTAAAGTGAACCTTAGTGGGGTTATGTGCATCATAGCAAAATCTAGCAAAATGATTTTAAAAAAAATCATCTTTAAGAACATGAAAACAAAAAAAATTGTTCATAAAGATTAAACAAGTTTTGGCACCAAATTACTCTTGGTACCTAAGAGACTAGGGACATGACCCCTATCATTAAAGCTCAAAGCCCTTGGGTTATGAAAGTGAGTATAAAACAAGTATAAGGAATAGCTGCCCCTATCAAAATGCCATATAGAATATATGAAATGAAAGCTAAGGCAAAAACATGTGAGTAAGCATAAATGAAAGATATGCTAAACATAACTTACATACAAACAAGATAATGAGAACACATATTAATATGAAAATAGTGTCTCATTACTCAAACATAAAAACAATGTATAAAATAGATTTATGAAATCAAAAGAAAGAAGACATGAGAATCATGCATAAAGTTTTCAAAGAAAACAGATCAACCAAATGAAATCATAAATCACAAATAAATCACATAAAAAGTAAACTAATATAAAAATGGCAAGAGAGGCGACAATATCAAGCTCTTGAGCTTGTTCTAACCCATATAAATATTTTAGCACCCGGTAATTAAGATTTGGGAATAAACACCCAATAAATCCGGAGGTTATATAAACACAAACCTCTCATATGAAAACACAAAACAAAGTATATATGTATATATATGCAAAAATAATGTTTGATCAATAAAGGAATTTTTCTTTGAAAATTTTGATGAAACCATATATAGAATACATTATAAAGCACAAGCAGATGATCCATAAGCCCAAACACATAAATATCATTATAGAAGTGTTTTATAATGAATTCAAAAGTACATACTAAAAAAAATTCTTCATAGTTCAAATTAAGATTACAAAACATACAAGAATCATGAACTATGGATTTTAAAAAAAATCATCTTTAAGAACATGAAAACAAAAAAAATTGTTCATAAAGATTAAACAAGTTTTGGCACCAAATTACTCTTGGTACCTAAGAGACTAGGGACATGACCCCTATCATTAAAGCTCAAAGCCCTTGGGTTATGAACCCATTTGGGCACATGAGGTGCACTAACACGGTCATAACAATAATCGTGCAAATGATCCTTCCGATTACAATTTGTGTAATGAAAGAGATTCATTTGTTTTTGTGGACCATTAGCTCGTGCACGAGAATCATTTGCAAATAAAAATTGGCTTTTAAAATTATTTTGCAAATGAGAAACATCATTAAACAAAGGTGGTCTACTTGAGAAATTTGTCAAGTTTGAATATTTTTTCAAATCATAACAAAACTTTGCCAAATGGCCAAATCTACCACAAATATCATACTTAAACACATATGATCTACGAAAAACATTTGGCAAACTAGAATTCTTTTTCATATCAAAGCAAAACTTTGTCAAATAGCAAAACCGACCATATAGATCACATTTATACACACGTGCATGTTTATGATGAGCAATGTGTGCATGTGTGTGTACAAAATGTGATGATGAAGCTTGATAAGATGCACAAGGAGGATTAAAGTGAACCTTAGTGGGGTTATGTGCATCATAGCAAAATCTAGCAAAATGTTGAGAAATAGATGCATGTGCATGTGTGTGTACAAAATGTGATGATGAAGCTTGATGAGATGCACAAGGAGGATTAAAGTGAACCTTAGTGGGGTTATGTGCATCATAGCAAAATCTAGCAAAATGATTTTAAAAAAAATCATCTTTAAGAACATGAAAACAAAAAAAATTGTTCATAAAGATTAAACAAGTTTTGGCACCAAATTACTCTTGGTACCTAAGAGACTAGGGACATGACCCCTATCATTAAAGCTCAAAGCCCTTGGGTTATGAACCCATTTGGGCACATGAGGTGCACTAACACGGTCATAACAATAATCGTGCAAATGATCCTTCCGATTACAATTTGTGTAATGAAAGAGATTCATTTGTTTTTGTGGACCATTAGCTCGTGCACGAGAATCATTTGCAAATAAAAATTGGCTTTTAAAATTATTTTGCAAATGAGAAACATCATTAAACAAAGGTGGTCTACTTGAGAAATTTGTCAAGTTTGAATATTTTTTCAAATCATAACAAAACTTTGCCAAATGGCCAAATCTACCACAAATATCATACTTAAACACATATGATCTACGAAAAACATTTGGCAAACTAGAATTCTTTTTCATATCAAAGCAAAACTTTGTCAAATAGCAAAACCGACCATATAGATCACATTTATACACACGTGCATGTTTATGATGAGCAATGTGTGCATGTGTGTGTACAAAATGTGATGATGAAGCTTGATAAGATGCACAAGGAGGATTAAAGTGAACCTTAGTGGGGTTATGTGCATCATAGCAAAATCTAGCAAAATGGCCTTTACGACCACAATTTGTATATTTGTAGACTTTGCTATACATGTGTGCATGATGAATAGGATGTTTAGATGTTTTAGCATGAGACTTAGCACACATGTTCATAAGCTTATCATGATTAACAATACATGTTTTAAGGGTTGAATCTAAAGATGATATACGATCCTTAACATGATTCAACTCATCATTATGCATACAAGTATTGTTATTAGAAGTAGAACATATATAGTTATTTATAAAAGAAGCAATATCATTTTGTATGTTCTCTACTTCTAACATGGCATTCATTTTGTATGTTCTCTACTTCTAACATGGCATTATTTTAACATGAGATAAGTTAGTGATGGATGAGGTTAATTTTTCATTTTCCAAATTTAACATATCATTGTTTTCTTTAAGCACAATATTTCTTCTGCAATGACATCAACTTTGGAACCTAGCAACTCATGATCGGATTTCAAATTAACATGCTTGCTTTTCAAATCTATAAAATTATTATGCAACTTAGTGTAGGCATGCATTAACCTATTGAGAATCATATTTTATTACAATTTTATACCCTCATTATCTATTTTATATGAATAAATATGTCACTAATAATTATCATATTTTATTACAATTTTATACCCTCATTATCTATTTTATATGAATAAATATGTCACTAATAATTGCTTTTATCTTTAAATGCAGGTTAATAAAGAATAAATCTCAAACTCTCATCTCTCAACAAAAACCCCTTGAATAAATGAAGAAATAAAGCAAAAAAGCTATTGGAAAATCAATTGCCAAAGTATCCAAAAGCCCAAAGATAAAAAGAAAAAGAAATGGCAAAGCCCAAAAGCCCAAGAGCCCAAGTCCAAGAACAAGAGAAAAGCTCGGACAGCAACAGGAGAGGACTGGGTATCGATGCCATCATCGATACCCGTATCGATGCCAGCATAGATACCCCTATCGATGCTGGTATCTATACTGACGTACAGTTTGTTACGTATTAAGGGCTAAAATTTGTTATTTTTAAATAAGATTTTAATCCAACGGCTCTCATCCACTGATGTTTACTATAAATAGGGGTAGAGAGTGAGGGGTTAGAGGTGTGAAAAATTTTATAACTCCATTTGGAGAGGAAGGTAACTCTTAATTGAGAAGGCCATCCAAATTTGTAACTTTTATTATAATTAATAAAAAAAAATTCTTCACTTCAAATTTTTTTTCACTTTGTTGGATGATGATGATGGAGATGAAGAAAAAGTTTGAAGGTTTGCTTTTCTTTTATTTTTCTATTTTATTTCTTTTTAGTAATTTCTTTATTATTGCTTATTAGTTAGATTTACATTTATGCTTGTAGTGTAGATTTATTTTCTTGTATTTTTATTTCTTTTTGCATTTTAATTTGTAGAGTAGATTAAATTTCTTGTATTTAATTTTTGTAATTTATTTTGTAGTTTAGATTTTAATTCTTTGTAGTTAGATTTATTTTTTGTTCATAGTTTAGATTTTTCTTTTCTTTTTATTTTTGTAATTAGTTCTTTTTCTTCTTACTTTTATTTCTTAAGATGTAAAATTAATTCTTGTAGGAATCTTAGAATTGTATGAAACTAGTCTAATTTCCCTTATATTGTATGAATTATTCTCTTTCACTTAAAATTTTCATGTTTAGGATAATCAACTAGAAAATTAATTAGTAGAAGAAGAATTTGATAATCTATACTTATCTTAAATGGTTTGATAGGTTATGCTTATGAATTCTAATATTACTATCTTGTTGTTGTTCTTATCATGAATAGTAATTTTGACTTAGATGATAATTTGATAGGTTATACTTTCCTTAAATGGTTTGATAGTCTATGCTTAATAAATCTAAGTTGAAATATGATAAAAAGAGAATAATTTGAATTTGTAATTGAGATTAGCTAGTGGATTTAATTCTAGATCTCTCATATCTTTAATTTAATTCTCCATCGTTTGTTTTCTTGATTTTTTTCTCTTGTTATTCTTGCTTTTTATTCTATTCTTTGATTCTTACTTCTCTTCGCTCAAATTTAATTTATTGTTACTTGCATATATTCAAAACAATCACTCATCATATCTCTCTCCATAATCAAACTTATTCTTTAATTCTATTTTTGTCACGCACAAAACATAAGAACCAATTCTAATAATCTCTTAAAATCACCTTCCTCGTGGGATCGATAACTTTTTATACTATAACTTGATTAATTGTGCACTTGCAATTTTAGTACATAATTATGCCGCATCAAGTTTTTGGCGTCGTTCCCGGGGATGGTGCTAAATAGGATTTTATTATTTTGGTTCTTTAACTTGTGTGTTTTCTTGTGAAAGAACTGTTTGGAGCTTGAAAATCTTAGATTGAAGATCAAGAACTTGGAGAATTGCTTTCGGGTAAGTCTTCTTTCTAGCGTTTTCAATTCCACCCTTTTTAGTTAGCGTCATAACTAGAGACAATTAGGATTTTAAAAAAAAGATTTTATTTTTGTTGACCATAATAAAATTTACCTTTCACTTGGACATTAACTAACAAGATAATAAATTCAAACAAGAGTTCTCTTTTCACATTTGATTGTTATTGACCATAATTAAAAAAAAAAGATTTTTTTCTCATCCGTTTTAGTCGCTTTTAATTTCTAGGATTACATTTCATATAGTTAGTAGGAATTCACCAAAGTGATTGTAGCACCTGATTTGGCACATACTTAAAACATTCTTAAGGGTAAAACCCCATAATTAAGATAAGGTAAGGGATTTCATCACCCTTTCCTTAGTACACAAATCACTAATTCCTCACTTCACAAACCCAAGCCTCCTAAAACTCAATAGACGTTGGCCCCTAAGGATTTGAGCTCAATAAGGAACAATAAATCCTTAAGTGAACCCGTTCAAGTTTTCTCAGATTAGTTAGTGTCTAAGACAAGGTTTAGGGGTTGAGTAAAGCGCTCCGTAAGGAACAGGGTACTTAATTGATCTCTGATCACTCTCTAGTACTATCCTTACTTGGCTAACTACCTGGGTAAAACTTTAATCTTTTCACTTTAGGAGTTTTTAGTTAGGAACTGGTCTAGTTGAGTTAGGCTAAACCTTAGAATTAGAGTGATTAAAAAGTGATTGGTTTGATTTGTTTTAGTTAGGATTTTTTTTCTTTATCTTTTTCTTCTCATAAAAAAACTAATTTTCTTTCTTTCCTTAAAAAAAAGTTGTTTTGGTGTATGCAAACTTGGGTTAGGTATAATTCTTATCGTTTAATCAGTGTTGAACCAATCCAAGAAATGACAAATCAACCCGTTCTTCAGGATATGTGTTATCCCACAAGAAATACAATTCCATCTTGCATAAGGCTCCCCGAAGCAAATGGAGCAAATTTCGAGCTTAGACCGCATTACATAAACATGCTTCCCAAATTCCTAGGAAATGAAACAGAAAATGCATATATTTTTATCTCGGAATTTGAGGAAGTGTGTATTATGATTAAAATGAGAGAATTAACCGAAGATACAATTAAGCTCGGATTTATTCCATTTGCTCTTAAGAACAAAGCTAAAAAACGGCTGTACAGCTTACCGATAAATTCCATCTCAACTTGGGAGGAATTTGTCACCGTTTTTCTCAAAAAACTTTTCCCTATTCATAAAACGGTAAAGCTTAGGAACAATATTCAAAACTTTAAAATTGTCCCAGGGGAGCCATAGGAACAATATTCAAAACTTTAAAATTGTCCCAGGGGAGCCATTCTAGAAATATTTTGACCGATTCAACAAAGATCTTCTAATCCAATGTCCTCATCATGGTCTAGAGAAATGGCGATTATGCCAAGTCATATATGAAGGATTGGACTATTCTTCAAAAACATCTTTAGAATCGATGTGTCAGGGAGATTTTATGAGGAAAAACACCGACAAAGCTTAGGAATTTCTAGAGAGTTTATCCGAGAAAATAATGCAGTGGGAACACTGTGATGACATGGTTTTATCAGTTCCCCAATCTAAGTCTAGTGGTCTTTCCTTAGAGTCAAACATTGCTTCTAAAGCAAAGATGACAACAATTCTGCGGAGGTTAGAAGCCTTAGAAGTTAAGGAACGAGCTCTTGCTCAAATCAATCATGTTTCTGCCCCAAGATGTCATAACTGTCAGTCTTCTACCAACGTTTCAGAGGAATGCCCTCTCCTAGGAAACAACCATACATTAGAACAGATGAACGCTGTATTCCAACGTCCTAGAAATGATCCATTTTCTCCAACCTACAATCCAGGTTGGAAAAATCATCCCAACTTTGCATGAAATCAAGGAAATTCTCCCGAAAATAAAAACTTCATTCCCACAACGAACCAACAATTCCCTAGGGGAAATACACTTCCATTCAACGCACCAAACAATTTTCAACAAGCTAACCTCCATTCAACGCACCAAACAATTTTCAACAAGCTAACCCAGTTTTTCCAACCCAACATCATCATCCTCACCAGCCTACAAATCCTTCAAATTCTGAGTTTTTCCAACCCAACATCATCATCCTCACCAGCCTACAAATCCTTCAAATTCTGATCATGACAAACGTCTGAGTGTCTTAGAAAAAGATTTAGAAGTTATGATCAAAGCTTCTACACAAACTACCAACATGTTGATCCAGTCATCCACCACTCTAAATTTCTTCATGCAAACCACCGGCCAAGTGCTCAACTCGAACACTCAAGCTATAGCCCGGTTAGAAACCCAACTTGGGCAACTAGCCACTGCAGTGAGTGAGAGAGAAAAAGGAAAATTCCTAAGTCAACCTGTTACAAACCCTAAAGACAATGGATCCAGTTCAACCTATCCAGCTCATGTGAATGCAGTTCACATACTGCGATCAGGGAAACAAATAGACAACCAAGTTAGAATGCCACCAGATCAAACCCCTTCTCCCATCTAACACACTCCTTCCGATGAAGCAATTCCTTCTGATGACCAAAACGCTGAACATGAGATTGAGCCTGATCTAGATAGGTATAGGCACATCACCCCCTTTATAGATAGACTCAAACCTAGGAAAAACTCCCTGCAGGTTGAGAAAATCCTAGAAACGTTTAAACAGGTCAAGATCAACATCCCCCTCCTAGATGCAATCAAACAAATCCCCTCTTATGCAAAGTTCTTGAAGGACTTAAGCACTAAGAAAAGAACCACTAATGTACCCAAGAAAGTCTTCTTAGCTGCCAACCTCAGTAAAATTTTTTTGAAACCCATCCGTTAAAATATAAGGACCCTGGTTGTCTCACAATTCCATACGTCATAGGTAACACTCACATTGATAAGGAACTTCTAGACTTGGGAGCCAGTGTCAACCTCCTTCCTTATTCAGTCTATCAACAGCTAGGTGTAGGAGAACTTAAACCGACAAGATGCACTCTACAATTAGCTGATAGATCCGTGAAAATTCCCAAAGGAGAGGTAGAGGATGTTCTGATCAAGGTTGGAGAGTTTATTTTCCCTATTGATTTTATTGTCTTGGAAACGCAACCCGTTTCCAATCTCAAAAGTCAAATCCCCGTCATTCTAGGAAGACCGTTCTTAGCCACCTCAAATGCTTTGATTAATTGTAGAACCGGTCAAATGAAACTATCTTTTGGGAACATGACTATTGACCTTAATATTTTCAACTTAGGAAGGCAACCTAGTGATCCATCTGACTAACCAATGGAAGTGAATTTCATTCAGGGAATATCAAGTGAGCAACAAGAGGGAGAGTGTGAGTCAGATTCAAGTGCATCTGACTTAATTTGAGGAGTTTTCTGATGACGAACTAGAGTTAGATCTACTGGTTAATCATGTTTCTACTGTTGGCTGGCAACGAGAACCTTTAGAGATAGAACACCGAGTCTAGCTTCGCCCATCTGTGGAGGAACCCCCTAAGTTAGAGCTTAAACCTCTACCTGAAAATCTAGAATATGCCTACTTAGGGGAGAATGAGTCTTTACCAGTTATCATTTCTTCTGACTTGACTACCGGTTAAAAGGAAGCTCTCTTAGATGTTTTAAGAGAGAATAGGGAAGCCATTGGATGGACCATGGCTGATATCAAAGGGATTAGTCCAACTATTGTTCAACACCGAATCCATTTGATAGATGACACCAAACCTACTAGAGATCCTCAATGTAGGTTAAACCCAGTGATGAAAGAAGTTGTTAGGAAAGACATTCTGAAATGTCTTGATCATGAGATCATTTATCTCATTTCTGATAGTTCATGGGTGAGTTCGGTCCAAGTTGTTCCAAAAAAATCTGGGATCACCGTGATCCAAAATGAGGCTAATGAGCTGATTCCCACTCGAATCCAAACTGGATGGCGAGTTTGCATTTACTACCGAAAACTTAACTTAGCCACTCGGAAAGATCACTTTCCTCTTCCATTCATCGACCAAATGTTAGAGCGCTTAGCAGGGCATGAGTTCTATTGTTTCCTGGATGGATATTCAGGTTACAATCAAATCCCTATCGCTCCCGGATGGATATTCAGGTTACAATCAAATCCCTATCGCTCCCGAAGATCAGGAGAAAACCACCTTCACTTGCTCGTATGGAACATTCGTCCCTATCGCTCCCGAAGATCAGGAGAAAACCACCTTCACTTGCTCGTATGGAACATTCGCATACCGACACATGCCTTTTGGCCTGTGTAACGCACCAGCTACATTCCAACGCTGCATGATCAGTATTTTTTCTGACATGGTGGAGAGATTCCTCAAAATTTTCATGGACGACTTTTCCATTTTTAGTGACACATTTTCCTAATGTTTGCATTATCTTAAACTGGTCCTAGAACGGTGTAGGGAGAAAAATCTGACTCACAATTGGGAGAAATGTCATTTCATAGTCAAACAAGGCATAGTCTTAGGACATGTAGTTTCCAATAGGAGAATCAAAGTGGACAAAGCTAAGGTAGATCTCATTTCCAATCTCCCTCCTCCAAAAACTATTAAATATGTCAGACCGTTTCTTGGTCATGCTGGTTTTTACCGACGTTTCATCAAGGATTCAGCAAAATTGCTAGACCCTTGACCAATCTCTTAGCCAAGGATACATCATTTATCTTCTCTCCTGACTACCTCAAAGCTTTTGAATATCTGAAAAATGAGCTAATCACAACTCCTATCATTCATGCGCCGGACTGGACCTTACCCTTCGAACTGATGTGTGATGCATCCGATTCTGCGATTGGTGCTATTTTAGAACAACGATTTGATGGAAAACCACATGTGATCTACTATGCCAGTAGGACTCTGAATGATGCCCAACAAAATTACTCTGTCATAGAAAAAGAGTTTTTAACTGTAGTCTTTGCCTTAGAAAAATTTAGGTCCTACCTCATCGGTTCCTTAATCAAAGTTTTCACAGATCATGCCGTACTAAAGTATCTTTTGACCAAAAAGGATGCTAAAGCACGGCTCATTAGATGGATTCTCCTACTTCAAGAGTTTGACATTCAAATTCTTGACAGAACAGGAACAGAGAACCTCGTAGCAGATCACCTCTCTCGACTCCTAAATGCACCAACATCAACCGTCTCGATCAACGAACATTTTCCAGATGAACAACTCCTAGAAATCCAATCTGTTCCATGGTTCGCCGACATTGTGAACTACATAGTCATGAACCATATCCCTTCTTATTGGTCCAAACAGGATAGATCCTGTTTTCTCTCCCAAGTAAAATACTTTTACTGGGATGATCTATATCTGTTCAAATACTGTCCTGATCAGATCTTTAGGAGGTGTGTTCCCATTGAAAAAACTAGGAGTGTTCTTTCCTTTTTTCATGAGCAAGTATGTGGGGGCCACTTTGGCCCAAGAAAAATAGCCGAAAAAATTCTCCAATGTGGGCTATACTGGCCCACTCTTTTCAAGGATTCATATGAGTTTTGCAAAACTTGTAACCGCTGTCAGCTTTTAGGAAAAGTCACTAGGAGAAATATGATGCCCTTACAACCCATCTTATCTGTTGAACTTTTTGATCTGTGGGGTATCGATTTCATGGGACCATTTCTAATTTTCTTTAGAAATATTTACATTCTAGTAGCTATCGAATACATGTCAAAATGGGTTGAGGCGGTAGCTTGCAAAACTAATGACAACAAGGTCATTGTCAAGTTTTTGAAAGAGAACATTTTTGCACGATTTGGAGTACCCCGAGCGATCATCAGTGATAGAAGTATATATTTCTGTAACCGTTCTTTTGAGGCTTTGATGAGGAAATATTCAATCACACACAAATTGTCAACTCCTTATCACCCCCAAACCAGTGGTCAAGTAGAGGTCACAAACAGGCGGATCAAACAAATCTTAGAAAAAAGAGTTAATCATAACAGAAAAGATTGGTCTGTAAAATTATGTGATGCTCTGTGGGTATATAGAACAACTTTCAATGCCAATTTGGGGATGTCTCCATACAGACTAGTGTTTGGGAAAGCTTGCCACCTACCAGTGGAGTTAGAGCATCGAGCAATATGGGCAATAAAACAGTTAAATTTTGACTCAGACTAGACAGGTAAGAACAGATTGCTCCAAATAAATGAGTTAGAAGAAATTCGAAATGATGCATACATAAATTCAAAACTTTACAAAGAAAAAACCAAGATTTTTCATGACAAATCAATTTTACGAAAAAATTTCTCTCCAGGACAGAAAGTTTTATTGTACAATTCAAAATTGCATCTTTTTCCTGAAAAATTGAGATCAAGATGGACAGGTCCATTTTTTATCAAACAAGTTTTTTCGCATGGGGTTGTCGAGATAGAAAATCCTAAAAATGGTAACATTTTTAAAATAAATCGTTAACGTCTAAAACCATTTTTAGAATTATCTACGCTCGGAGAGGAAGAGGTGTTGGTTCTTCATGAACCTCATTATCTGTAAAAAAAATAACAATAATAATAATAATAAATAATTATATTTTTTCTCTCTTATTTGATTTCTTCATCTTCATACTAACAGTAATTGCAGATCTTTATCATCATTGTTCTAGGTCGACTGAACAAATATAAGTTCTTCAATTCTTATCTGTTTTACTTTGTGCATCAGAGAATTTGCATTGAGGACAATACAAAATTTAGGTGTGGGGGTGAGAAGTACATATTTTCCTCTTTATTTTACCTTTTAATTTCATTTTTGTCATTTTTTTCCTTTTTCTTAAAAAAAATTATAAAATATTGTCACTTGCCAAATTAATAGAGTTAAGTAATAATTGATCTAATTGATAGATTTTAAAATTTCTAATTCCTAGTCAGTGATATACTCAAGTTCACCTTTTATGATAACTCCAAATAAAATTCTTAAGAAATAATTTTTTAACTAGTATACTTTACTTAAGTCTTACCTTAGACTTTTAATTAAAAATAATAAAATTTTTACATGCTTAACTTAGAGTTAAAAATATTTTTTAAGTTATCTTGATTTACATATTTTTTCAGACTATATATACTTACACACATATATATATTAAAAAAATTAACCTTATAAAAGAAGAGTGCGAAAAATAGGCACCAAAAAGAAAAAAAGAAAAAAGAAAACAACTCTTAAATTCAAGGTGATTCTATCTTATAAAGCATAAGTTGACTGAGTAATTAAGCCCAAGGAGTATCTCTATACTTAATGACCTAAGCCCAATTGGGTTGGGATTCATTGGCACAAAACTCGTTAAATGGTCACTTAGAAAGCCCGTTAAAATAGAAAACAATCACCAAGAATTAGAGAGTGAAGAAAAAATATATACATATATATCTATAACACTAACCATTTTTTTATATATATATTGTTATTTTGTATATATGGTCTTGAAAAATAATTTTTGATCAAGATACTTGAAAGTTATTTAAAACAAAGAGTTAGCATGTTCTTTTTAGAACTTTTAGATTAAATATCTAAGGTTTGACTTGGTCTTGTATTACTATAATGAAAAAGATTTTCTAAGAGATTTACATTAGAGTTATATATAAAAATGTTTTCTTGATTATTAACTAGCTTCAATTAGAATGTCTAAATATATCAAAGAAAATTAGTTATTTACTGACTTATTTAACTTGGCAAGTTGATCAAATTTTGTGGGTATATTTACTGCAAACCTTCACGAGACTACAACTCGTCCACTAGGGTAATCTAGGGGTTTAAAGGCTTGTTGTATGCGCTAAATACAAAACTCGTCCACTAGGGTAATCTAGGGGTTTAAAGGCTTGTTGTATGCGCTAAATACAACCGTGATTCCTGCGAAAGTGAGTTAGGATTTTCTTTTTATTTTCTTTGCTAGAGGACTAGTAAAAGTTTAGGTGTGGGGGTATTTGATAATCATATTTTATTATAATTTTATACCATCATTATCTATTTTATATGAATAAATATGCCACTAATAATTGCTTTTATCTTTAAATGCAGGTTAATGAAGAATAAATCTCAAACTCTCATCTCTCAATAAAAACCCCTTGAATAAATGAAGAAATGAAGCAAAGAAGCCATTAGAAAATCAATTGCCAAATTATCCAAAAGCCCAAAGCTAAAAAGGAGAAGAAATGGCAAAGCCCAAAAACCCGAGAGCCTAAGTCCAAGAACAATAGAAAAGCTCAGACAGCAACAGGAAAGGACTGGGTATCGATGCCAGCATCGATACCCCTATCGATGCTGGTGTCGATACTAACGTACAGTTTGTTACGAATTAAGGGCTAAAATTTGTTGTTTTTGGATAAGATTTCAATCCAACGGCTCTCATTCACTGATGCTTACTATAAATAGGGGTAGAGAGTGATGGGTTAGAGGTATGAAAAATTTTGTAACTCTATTTGGAGAGGAAGATAACTCTTAATTGAGAAGGTCATCCAAATTTGTAACTTTTGTTACAATTAATAAAAAAAATTCTCCACTTCAAATTTTCTTCTCTTTGTTGGATGATGATGATGGAGATGAAGAAAAGTTTGAAGGTTTGCTTTTCTTTTATTTTTCTCTTTTATTTCTTTTTAGTAATTTTTTTATTATTCCTTATTAGTTAGATTTACATTTATGCTTGTAGTGTAGATTTATTTTCTTATCTTTTTATTTCTTTTTGCACTTTAATTTGTAGAGTAGATTTAATTTCTTGCATTTAATTTTTGCAATTTATTTTGTAGTTTAGATTTTAATTCTTTGTAGTTAGATTTATTTTTTGTTCATAGTTTAGATTTTTATTTTCTTTTTATTTTTGTAATTAGTTCTTTTTTCTTCTTGCTTTTATTTCTTAAGATGTGAAATTAATTCTTGTAGGAATATATAAAACTAGTCTAATTTCGTTTATATTGTATGAATTATTCTCTTTCACTTAAAATATTCATGTTTAGGATAATCAACTAGAAAACTAATTGGTAGAAGAAGAATTTAATAATCTATACTCATCTTAAATGGTTTGATATGTTATGCTTATGAATTCTAGGTTTACTATCTTGTTGTTGTTCTTATCATGAATATTAATTTTGACTTAGATGATAATTTGATAGGTTATACTTTCCTTAAATGGTTTGATAGTCTATGCTTAATAAATCTAAGTTGAAATATGATAAAAAGAGAATAGTTTATAATTTGTAATTGAGATTAGCTAGTGGATTTAATTCTAGATCTCTCATATCTTTAATTTAATTCTCCATCGTTTGTTTTCTTGATTTTTTCTCTTGTTATTCTTGCTTTTTATTCTATTCTTTGATTCTTACTTCTCTTCGCTCAAATTCAATTTATTGTTACTTGCATATATTCAAAACAATCACTCATCATATCTCTCTCCACAATCACACTTATTCTTTAATCCTATTTTTGTCACGCACAAAACATAAGAACCAATTCTAATAATCTCTTAAAATCACCTTCCTCGTGGGATCGATAACTTTTTATACTATAACTTGATTAATTATACACTTGCAATTTTGGTACATAATTATGCCGCATCATCTATCATATGCACAAGCGAGTTTATTAATGGATATATCACTATCGGATTTCGAATCCCTTACTACACTAGGGTTATAGCCTAGTGGCCATGTGCACGATGAAGATGAAGCTCCACATGAATTAGAAGAGGAATCCTCCAAAGCTTGTCGGATTGCCTCCAAATTCCATTGATGTGCTTCTATAAGTTTCCACAATGTGTAAGAACTATCAAAAAAATCAAGCTTGTTAGAAAAGGATAAGCCAAAAGCAATAATTAGAAATCCTAACACAAGCTTGTTCATAGTAAACATCTTTTTATCATGATTACTCCACTTGTATTTCTCCAATGTGGGCACAATATAAGCATCCTCAATAACTTCCCATAAATCAATATTTTTAGATCTAACAAATAGTTTAAATCTAACACACCATTGGGCATAGGGAAAGTTATTAATCCTAGGAGCAACATTAATGGCATAACCAAGACTAGGTGCACCGTGCATGTCCATGATATAAATTATATGCAAGCAAGATACAAATAATCTCAAAACTAGATTAGCAAAAAAATGTAACTTGTATCTTTAACTCAAGGCGATTAGACCTTAAATCAAAGAGCACCAAGCTCTGATACCAATTGTTAAAAAAGAGGGGGGGGGGGGGGGGGGGGGGGGAGGTGAATAGGGTTTATGCTAATCTAATCTGATTTAAATGCCAATTAAAACTTATTAACAAATATGTTCTTGCAAGATGATATACAATTACTTATGAGCAAGAATAAGCAATATAACTAAGGTGATATATCCTAGTAATGAAATATACTATATGGTATATACAAGGATATATTTAAACTATCACAAGGGTGAAACAAACTAGTGGATAATATAAACAAGATGCAATAGGCTATAAGATGAACAATTATAAGTGCGCCAATGCAAACTAAACACACTATATATTCACGAGGTTCAGACCTTCCGTCCTACGTCCCCGCTCCCCACTCTCGAGGAGAATCCACTACACAACCCGGTTTGAAAGTCGGAACTTCTCTACACACTCGGTTTTCTAGCTAACCGAAAACTCTACACACTCAGTTATCAAGTCAACCGACAACTTTCACAAATCCTCACAAAGTACATACACAAGCTACAACCACAAGTGTTGGTCCTCACGTATCGACTCCCTCAAGTGCTCGGAATTATCACCTCTCACTAGGCCACCGACTTGGTCCTCACGTATCGACTCCCTCAAGTGCTCGGAATTATCACCTCTCACTAGGCCACCGACGCCACTTCTCTCGGTATCGACTCCGTCCTCACCACACACTCCTCTCGGTGTACAAGTGTATTACAAAGTGAACTTCACAAATTAAGCACAACAAATAATTGTTCTCTAAACAAGGTGAGAACTCACTTAGGCTCACTCAATGTTACTATCTCTACAACCCCAAATATGTTATGAATACAAATACAATAAGCTCAAGTGGGTGTGTGTAACAATGAGATTAATCAAATTTAAACTCAATATAAAACTAGCTTTAATAAGATAATAATCAAATAAATAAATATAAAGCTATAAAAGAGTTTAGAAAACTTCTCAATAGATGACAAGAGATGGAGGGAGAATAGTTGTATGCTCAAACTCTAATAGATGATCTCCTCAAGCTCTTGTGGAATTGATTTCACAAACTCAAACTCTCAATTGCTTAAAAGCTTCTTAAACAAACTTAAACCAAACTTAAACCCTTATTAAACTTGATTAAAACATTTTCTTAGTTAAACTGAAAAATGAGAGCAATGGGGTATTTATAGGAACTCAAAACTTCAGCAAAAACCCCAAGAAAAAGACCAAAAAAGCCTCCAGAAAACACTGTTGGAAACTAGCCGTAACTGTGCAATGGCTCTTTCATAAGTCGACCTATGAGTCGACTAATGAGTTGGCTTATATGAGTTGACTCAGCAGAAGAAAAATCATAACTGCGCTGCACTTCGTGAGTTGACTAAACATGCACAGACCTGAAGTGCACAGAAAAATTCAACTTTAAACTGGGTTTAAAAATATCAAATAAATTCTAAAAAATATAAAACTTTGGAAAATGATTATAGACATGATAATAAACATGCTACAAAAACTAGTTTTCAAAAAGGACCTTCCAAATGAGAAATATTATTATTTTTCAAAATAGTCCAAAACCTGAAAGTGTGAACACATGAGTTTCGATATTTTAGCTTAACCATGTTTTGAAACATTACAAAATGATTTTTTAGACTTAATAAAAGATGTATATGATTATTGTTAAGTCTATAAACCAAGAAAATATGTATATGATTATATGATTATTGTTAAGTCTATAAACCAAGAAAATAATATTTTCACAAAAATACTTGTTTTGCAAACTTTCAAAACAATAAACATGATTTCATTGAACTAAATAAAATTGATATTGATGAAATCATATGTAAGCATATAAACATGAAACAAAAATGTATCAATTGTTTCATATTTAAACTTGAAAAACCAAAACAATAAATATGAAAGATGTAATGTATACATACCTATATATACCAAAACTAAATTGTGTGTGTGTGTGTGTGTGTGTGTGTGTGTGTGTGTGTGTGTGTGTCTATATATATATATATATATATACAACTATATATATACAACTATATATATACAAGGAAACCAATATAATGTGTGTGTATATATGATTGAGCTTAAAGTACCAACACACATAATATAAACCTAAATTAATGTTACCCAAGCTTGATCTTGATTTTCAATAAGCTTGACTTGGTACACATTGCGGATGAAGCTAGAACTTGGATCTTCAACTTGAATTACATAGGTTTCAACCACTATCCCGTCAACCTCCATTTGATATGATCGATATGGCGTAATCCATCCATCCTCCAACTTATTATTTGTCTACAATAAATAACAAAACACAAACACTAGACAAACAATATTAGATGTAAATTATTTATTAAATCATCATCAAAACAAGAAGGCCAACATGAAACACCATTGGTGTTTCGCACCTAATGCGAAACACACAAGGTGTTTCGCACCTGTCAGGACTCCTGGGACATGTTTCGGTGGTTTTTGATCCATTTTGATGGTTCCGGAACCACCCAAACTGTCTTGAGGCTATCCTTTAACGTAGGAGAGTTGTTAAACCAAAGATAAGGTTAAATCTTGGGTTCTTATCCGAAAACAGGCATCTGGAAGCCTATAAATACAACCCTAGGACCCTTATGCACGGGTGATCGGGAATTTCGAGCTGGAGGTGAAGCCCTGTCATTTTGAGTAGCAAAAGGAGCATGAATTTCAGAGAGGAGGAAGACAGATCTTCAAGTTCCTCAGCATAAAGAGGATGAGTTCGACATATCTGCAGCCCCTTCAGCACCTGTTACCTGCTTCCCTTGAGATCAAACTTTGATTTGATCTTGAGAAGAGTGTTTTCCTTACCTTGCCGAGTCATTCACTTCAACTTCTTATTTCCTTTACAAGACAACAAAATTAACTGGATCTGATCCATGATGGTCCATGAATAAACCCTGGCACAGGCAAAGATCCCACGCAAGCAGCGATCGATAAATGATATTGCGTGTGTTTCTAGGAAATCCTTTCTATTTATTTCTTTTGTGTAGAGAAGTCTTATAAAAAGGCTTACTCTTTTGAATTTGTTGTAAGTCGATAAACGATTGTAATAAGTTCCCAAATGAAATAAATTTTCGATGTAAACACTCTAACGACTACAGTGGGAGCCGACGGTTTTGCTGCCGAGACCGGAGTTTCGCAACCAAGGATTAAGATCTCGGTTGAAGTAGAAGTCGAGTATGAAATCGACCAGCAGAAGTTCAAGGAGTACGTCTCATCCTCCTCCTCTAGATCCTCCTCTCCTTGCAAGCGCAGAAAGACCTCTTCCTTGAAGAAGGTTCGTTGGTCTTCTGATCTGAAGACACAAAGCACTGATTCTCGCCCTATCACCTCTCTGGCACCTAAGCAGGCCAGATCTAATGCTGAGAACAACTCCTCATCAATCAAGGAGTTATCCGTTGAAGCTGCGCTAATTCTGATGAAGAGGGCTCATCAGAGATGGCGCCAACGTCTTGCCCGTTAGTTCGTTAAAGCTATGGAGTAGGCGAATGGACTCTGCTATCAAACAGACTTAGAATTCTTAAGGTGCCAAATGATTAAGCCACCGACGTAGCAAGAAATGGACTCCTCAACCAACAAGTGGGTCCATGTCAAACGATCTCGTTCGACCCTTGAGGAGCGCATCCAGAAGCACTACGCACTTCTTATGCATACACTGATTCTCATGCAAAAGGTATAGGAGTTGCAGAAGGAAGAGGCGGCCAAAGAATCACCGAAATCTAAACAAGTCTGAGTGCTGAGCACCAAAATAGCACCAAAAACAGCTGAAATACCTCTACCTAGTGCGAAACACCAAGTGTGTTTCACACCTGGTGCAAAGCACTAAGTGTGTTACGCACCAGGAGTGAAACACAACTCGTGTTTCACGCCTGGTTCCAGCACCGAGGCTATTTCTCAGCCCCCATCGGCCTTCTATCTTGCTTTGTCTGCTCCCATACCTCCGGTAAAGCCTTATGACAACGTTGATCTGTCAAAGTTCAAGATTATGATGACAGATCGCTTTGGTCCTCTACGTGAAGATCGAGGAAAAGCTCCTGATAAAGAACGTTTAGGTTCGATGAACAAATCCCGAGCAACTCTATAGGCTGGGGGTCGTACACACCCTTCTAATAGGTCAATTCCTGTAACCGCCCGCTTGGGGGTGCGTGTCAAAGACCAGGAGCCCGTTAAGATCCCACCCTCATGAGGGCGTGGTCCCAAACGTGTGACTCCCAAGAACGCCAACAAGAAATTACCTCTCCAAAAGAAAACATGGCTGTAGGCATATAAAATTGCTTATAGGTCCCTTAGCTCAGCTCGGCACAAACCGACGAACCAACGAG
>NC_033795.1:40724309-40767666 GCF_001876935.1 Asparagus officinalis
CATCGCGTTCTTTTTATAGATCCGGTTACAACTAAATCAAAGGAAATAAAGAAAAAAAATTACAACTTTCCTTCTGTGAACAAATCACGAGCTCCTCGTTTGCGGTCGCTCGCTTTGGTGGGTTCTTGCCCTGCGCCGGGTTGTTTCCGTGGACCAGCCGCGCATCTAGATCCGGTCGATCTACACGATTATGCGGTATTATTCCACGAAGGGAATAATAGCGGGACGGAGGATTAATCCACCAAGGGAATAATCGCTCGGATCTCGAGATCTAAGACACAGCTTAGATCTGGAGTGTGGTCTCGTGTAGTCTCCAGATCTGTTCTTTCTTCCTCTCGAAATCCTGCTTTTCTGACGTGGATTGTCGCCGAGATCAGATCTGTACGTCCAAGTCTTCAAGTCTTCAAAACTCCGAGTTCTCTCTTCAATCCGCAGAGTTTCGGCTCTTGAAAGTTCGACCTTGAAAATGAACATCTCTAGGCCTATTTATAGGCTCTCAGGACAGTGCTCCGCAAAAGAGAAATGTCGCCACCTCCTGCCTCACGTCGGCCACTGTTCGGCCACCGCTGGGTGGCCGGCACTGTGACGAGCCACCTATGGGGGCTCGGCTCTTGGCCGAGCCACCCATGGGTGGCTCGGCCACGAGCCACGCCCATGGTGGATCGGTTTTGGCCGAGCCACCCATAGGTGGCTCGGCCTTGGCCGAGCCACCATGGGTGGCTCGGCCACCGAGCCACCCATGGTGGCCTCGGCCTTGGCCGAGCCACCTATGGGTGCTCGGCTTAAGCCGAGCCCCTACAGTGTGGGTTTTCGATTTTTGAGTTATGTCCATTTTCCGGTTTTGTCCGTGATTCGGTTTGATTGAGACCTCTGATTGGTGATCTGATTTGGCAGTAAGTCGGATTCCTGATTTGCAGTAAATCCGCTTCTGAGTTCGAGTCCGAAACTGATCTTGTCTTTGATTTGATCGTGCGATCGTCGAGTCATATCTCGGTTGGATGACTCGTTGATTCCTTAATTCGTTAACTTGATTCTGCACGCGCGTGGATTCATTCCGCTTGTTCGCGTGCGATTGGTCGATCTCGTTGCCTCGTTGGTTCGTCGTTTGTGCTCGAGCCTGAGCTAAGGGACCTATAAGCAATTTATATGCCTATAGATACCCCTCCAAAAGTATTTCAGTCTCGTTCTTTTATAGAAGAGTCTGGAATACTTTGGATATGATTGCCTCCCACCTTCATCGTATGTAATGAGACCTTGGAATGATTTCCGTTCTTGATTCCTTCGATTCTCCAGGCTTTCGGTGCTTTGTCGAAAGTCTGTACGATTTCCGGCTGCTGCACTTTTATGTGTCGACTGTTTATCGGAATTTTGAACTTTAAAGTCGATCCTGATTTCTACATTTTAGCCTGACCAGTCCGCCGATTGGCGTCGAGTCTTTATGCTACAACGCGTTGTCCGGCCGTGAAAGTTGTGGTTGGTTATCCTTAAGGAATATATTATTAAACATATTCTCCACGGAACTTCTCAACCCAAAAAATAGGGAATAGTTTATACTCATATACCTTATTGGCAGTATTAAGAAGCAGTTTATAACTCGTATACTTTTCGGAGTGTTCTTTTAGCGTTCGAATATCTGAACCGGCCCAAAAAATGTGCCAAAAAAGGCAGTATTTTGGGATTCAAAATCTCTCGACCTACCCAAAATATATGCGTAGAGGGGTTAAATAGGTGGAAGAATGAACCGCTAGGATTGCATCAAAAGTCGTTCCAATAGTTTAACTTACAGCCCTCCAAATTATGAGAATTCTGCAGTTACAAATTTGCCGTTCAACTGAGTCAATGTCAATGGCCATCTATACTGGTCAAATCTCTCTCATTTCCGGATCTTTGTAATCCAAGATGACAATTATCTCAATGAAAAAGGAAAACAGTTTTCCACGCGAACAATGGCTATCAGACGACAGCACTATACCTAGAAATTCAAACCAGCATCCGATAGGTTGCTCTGGCCATAACGTCGATGAGTTGTACTATCAAACTAGGGGTGTGAACAAGTCTCGGAGGAGAAGTATCTGGGAAATGAACTCTCATTGCTCGTGCAAGAGAATTATCAGGGCGATATTATCAAAATGTAGCTGCCCTAAGACCATTTCACAAAGGGTCTCAGTATTCGAGAAACTTGCAACTAAAGCGACCAAGCTCAGAGCAAGATGTTTCCGCGAGAGAAGGCCCGATGTCCAAATTAAGATGTATCCTGAAGAAGAAAAGCATACTGCGTTCAGAACACCATTGGGGTATATTGTTACACAGTGATGCCCTTTGGCTTGAAAAACGCAGGTGCAACTTATCAACGAGCAATAAACTCCATCTTCCATGAACATCTACGTAAGAAGATTGAATGCTACGTTGACGACATAGCAGTAAAAAGCCAATACAGAGGTGATCATCGTACATACCTGAAGACAATATTCAATATCATGCGAGCACATCAGCTGAAGATGAACCCGGCAAAATCGTTCCTTGGGGTATCGAGCGAAAAATTCCTGGGGTTTATTGTCACATCTAAGGGAATTTCTCTTGATCCAGAGAAAATTCGTGCTATCCAAGACATGCCGCCTCCGAAGGATCTTAAAGAACTTAGAGGTTTGCAAAGGCAGATTGGCTTACATCCGGAGATTCATATCTAATCTCTCAGGACGATGCCAACTCTTTTCTAAGCTCATGAAGAAGGGAGTATCATTTGTTTGGGATGGAGACTGCCAAAGAGCATTTGAGGAGATTAAGAGATATCTCATCTAACCGCCAGTTCTCGTGGTCCCAATATCAGAAAAACCATTCTTGTTATATGTAAGAGCCATGGACCATTCTCTTGGAGCTTTATTAGCCCAGAACAATGACCAAGGACAGGAGCAGGCAATTTACTACCTAAGCAGGACCATGATGGGAGCCGAACACCAGTATAATTCGGTTGAAAAAGAATGTCTCGCTTTAGTATTCGCCATCCAAAAGATGCAACACTACCTGGTTGGACAAACAATCCATGTCATCTCTAAGGTATATCCTTTAAGAGTTCTGATGACGAAACCATCATCTCTAAATTGCCGGCTGGCAAAGTAGGCCATCCTCTTGTCATAATATGATATGCAATTTATGCCTCAAAAAGCGATCAAGGGTCAAGCGTTGGCAGACTTCTTAGCCGATCACCCGATGCCAGGGACATCTAAGTTGTATGAAGAATTGCCCGATGAAGTCGTTGAAGCTTACGTCACTCAAGAAGCCATGCAAGTATGGAAATTATTCTTTGACGGTGCATCCAGAGCAAATCCACATGGAGCAATTACCACCAGAGTAGGAGTCGTATTCATTTCTCCAAACGGTCATGTGATCCCAAGAGGATTTTCCCTGATCGAGCCCTGCACCAACAATGTAGCTGAGTATAATGCTCTGCTATTAGGAATGCAATTTGCAGAAGAACTCAACATTTGACATCTCGAGGCTTACGGTGACTCTCAGCTCATCGTAAATCAAGTCCGAGGGGAATACGAAGTGCGTCATGAGGATATGATCCCGTATTACTTCGCAGTGCTAAAGCAAGCTAAGAAGTTCGAAGGTTTCTTCATTGAATCTGTTCCACGAGCTCAGAATACTTATGCAGATGCTTTAGCCTCGTTGGCAACTTCATTAGCATTGCCACCTGGGGCTGAAACAACGATTCCGGTCATGGGACGTGAGCTATACTGTTCTAAGCTTCCTATAGAGGAAAGTTCAGGCAACACTACAGCAGGAGAAATCTACACAACCTCCATGGAGCTTGAATTCAGGCTCGTATATCGATTATGTCTTATACGGGATTTTGCCCGATGATTCTAAGGAAGTAGCCGCTATCAAATGAAAGGCCCTCTGATTCTATTATAACACGGTTTCCCAAATATTGTATTGTAAGTCACATGATGGAGTTTTGCTTTGATGCCTTTCTCGAAAGGAAGCAAAGGAGGCTCTCAAGGAGGCTCACGACAGAATGTGCGGAGCTCATCAGCCCGGAGCTAAGTTAGGAGATCGCCTCCAACGAATTGGCTATTATTGGCCAAAGATGTTCTCAGACGCAGTCGACTACGCTAAATATTGTTACGCATGTCAAATTCATGGTGACTTTATCCATCAAGCACTGGGGAACTTACATCCCATATCTGCGTCTTGGCCATTTGAAATGTGGGGTATGAATGTTGTAGGACCAATCTCTCCTCCGACTTCCAAAGGACACCGGTTCATTTTAGCTATAACCGATTACTTCTCCAAATGGGTGGAGGCAATCCCGCTAAAAGAAGTCAAGACTTCGAATGTGATTAAATTCATCAAACATCACGTCATCTACCATTTTGGAGTCCCGAGACGGATAGTTCACGACAACGGGACACAATTCGTCAGCGTTGGATTTTAGGGATTTTGTGATAAATTTAGAATCCAAAGCATTACCTCTACGGCATATTATCCGCCAGCAAACGGCCTCACAAAAGCTTTTAACAAGACCATCGTGAAGCTTCTCAAAAAGTTTGTTTCTAAGAGCCGACGCGATTGGGACGAAAGACTCGGCGAATGTCTGTGGGCCTACCGCACAACGGTGAGGACCCCTACAAGAGTTATGCTATTCTCTTTGGTATACGGTTGCGAAGCTATGCTACCGTTACAAATTCAGATCCCTTCCCTGAGAGTCGCCATCGCAACCGGAATGACAGAGGAAGAGAGACATCAACCGCGCCTTCAGGAACTTAAAGCCTTAGATAACAAGCGACTTCAAGCTTAACAGCAGATTGAGTTGTATCAAACCTGTATTTTTAAAGCCTATAACAAAAAGGTTAAAGAATGGATTTTTAAGAAAGACGACTTAGTCTTAGTCGTCAGATGACCCATGGTGATGACACACAAAACCAAAGGGAAGTTCAATCCCAAATGGGAGGGGCCATTCATAATAGAATCAGTCTATTCGAATGGAGCTTATCGCCTCATCGATCAAAAAGGAGACATGCTCATGATGCCGATTAACGGGAAATTCCTTAAGAAATACTTTCCGTAAGTCATGTAGCCCCCCTCTTGGTCTCTCAAACTTTAGTCAATTCAGGCTGGGGGTTGCCATTTTAGAGTGTATTTTAGGAATAAATGTTTAATTTTCCTGTTTTGTATGTCGTCAAGTTAACACTACACCTCTGACGATTGAAATTTTCTAGAATTATTCTAAGTGGTAATAAAGAGAATTTTGATTTCATGCTAAGTTAACACTTCAATTACGGCATTTGTATTATTTTTCATTGTCCTAAGTTGGAATTCAACAAGAGAGACGATGAAAGACAAAATGATATCATTTTTATTCAATATTGTTAATTTGATACAAAGTGATGATAATTGAAATGAAAATGATACAAGATTATTCCCTAGCCAAAAAACAATACAAAATTTAAGCATCAGGATTCATCATCTTAAGGGACTTCAGCCTGGACTTGGATGCAGAAAGTTTCTTTTCGTAAGCCACTCTGACTCGTTCTTCAATCTCTTTCCTGAGTTCTACTTCAATAGGTGCTATAGCGACAATCTCTCTTCGAATCCCCTCAGCTGCGTGGAGTGTGTTGCAAAAATCCTTAAAAATGTTATCACTTTGAAGCTGAAGCCTTTTTCTAACATCCACATATCGGGCCAACTGGGCTTTCTTCTGGTCCAGCTCAGCCTTTAATCGATCAATGGCTTCTTCAGTGACATGAATATCAGAAACAACACTATTTATATCAGTGTACACCTGAGTATGTTGCTTCCTTAAGATCGTTATGTGAGCCTTTTTATCAGATAAATCCTTGCGAAGGTTCTCTTGATGGTGTATCTTCGAGATTGTAGCCAAGGAGAGAGCATGCTCCACTTCAGATTCTAGATTAGTGCATTGTAGCTCCTTGAAAGCTGCCAACTCTGCTTCCAAGATGATGACACCCTCCTTACAATGTTCGGTCCATGACACATCATCCTTATCCCTGATTTTATTTAAACAATTAGTCAAGATGGGTTCAAAATCCTCTAAGGAAGCACCCCCAAGACTGACAACATTAATAGTCATCTGTATCCAGTATTCTAATTCCTCGATTAGTTTCCTCAGAGCTCTCGAACGAGGAAGAGGAGCAGCTGGATAGATCAGACCCATATACTCATTACGAGTAGATAGAGGAACAACCTCGGAAGGATGGCCTTCATGTATACCCTGGTCCCGGATGAGAGGAGGAGAGGCGGATTCTAAACCCTCAATGGGCAATATCTCGTCGGCCCCCACATCCTCAGAGATAGAAGGAATTGATTGAAGCACTTTGTCCTCTCTATCAGCCGAGAGCGCGATGTGTACATACTTCATTGTGTCTCCTATCAACTTGGCCCTCTTAGAGTTCTTAGCTGCAACGGGCTTTCGCTTGCGAATTTTCCTATCATATTCACCTTTCTCTTCTGTTGTAAGGGCCTTTTTACCTGATCTTAAAGAGCGAGGTTCAAGAGCGGGCGCTTTCTCAGGAATTTCCCCAGCCGTCTTGTCTTCAGGAGGGTCAGCAATTAATGACCCCTCTTCAGTCCCCATAGGAGCCTCTTCTTCAGAGGGCTTAATGGTGGGCAACTCCTGATGGGCTTCGACAGCTTCGACAGCTCCTCGTTCACAGGATAGATACTCTTCTATTCCCGGTAAACGAGTCTTGGTGGAATCGCTTCTCGATTTGTATAATTCTCGAATATCGCTTATACGTGAAGTGTAGATATCGTATTCTAGGATTTGAGAAGTCTTATTAAACCAGTCGTGGAAGTCCGCAACGGTGGAACAGCTAGGCGATGAGTTGGGTAAGGTAAAGCATGCATGAGTCCCTCCGGCAGAGAAGAAGTACCACACGTGGGCCCCTTCGTACAAGTTCCCAACCTGAGCCAATGCCGGGTTAGGATTACCAACATAAAGCTGGTCATATCCAAATTGTCTGGCGAATCGAGAAGGCATGTAAGCTTCAATGATGCACTTCTCCCTCAAGCGATATACCAGATAGCCCAACCAGATCATGAGAAGCCATCTGAAGGTGCCTTCTTCCAAAGAGGACGAGCCTTCGAAAAGCATGTCTGTAAAGCTTGTGCCCTCTTCATCAGCCCCATCAAAGTTGGGAGCACAACAGAAAATTTTGTAGTTGTCTTCCTGAGATAAAAGCTGTCGAGCCCTGACTATGTAAATATTAGTCCATGTGGCCGACTCCAATCTCTGTACAAAGGGAATAGGTACTTCATTTTCTTCAGCAACCCCCGTCATCAACGAAGGGCAATGTAGCCTGAACCAGGCCACCAAGTACGTATATGGCACTGGTACACGTGGTTAGGGAGTTTTTCTAGCTTTCCTCCCAGTAGCCTTAATTCCCCGGGTGCCGATAAGTTTAGAGGACAACATCCTTAAGCCACTCTGTATGCAGCCGACCATAGAAGTGAGGAGGCTTACGAGCCTCCCATGAGCAATAACACTGCTGGGTATACAACCTCAGCTAATATTACCTCGACTGGTTTCGATGGTACTACGCACCGCTTCAACCAGATCATGAAGAAGCCAGCTAGGAGAGCCATGTCGGAAATAGGAATTATGGCCTGGTAGTGAAAACTTTCAAATTTAACACCAGCCTCGAACCCATATTCCATGTGCTCGGTCTTGTAAGCAGCGTTAGAAGCCTTAATTCGGGTCTTAGCGTCTTTAAGAGAAATAACAGCCAGTCGGGTGACGGCCTCATCTTTCTGACTCAAGTTCTGAAAGAGATAGTCCGTCCATGCAGTATGCATAAGACCCCCTCCGCGCATCCCAACAACCTGAGCACATATGTGGAAGTGGCACATCAGCTCCCAAAAGGTAGCGTAAACTTCTGGGTGTGCCACTCTTAAAATAGAGAGCTCTTCAGTAGTGGGCATGAATTCTTCATAGGGCATCCGACCTAACGACAGCCCTGATACCGCTTGCATTTCATGGAGAGCAAATTCTAACTGCCCAACAGGTGTGAAGAAAGTGTAGCTGTCCGGATTATACCACTCCAGCATAGTGAAGAAGGTGAGATAGTTCTGGATGATCCCACGCCTTGTGGCCAGCACCGGTGTTGTAAGGCTAGACTGAGCAAGTGGCTCCTTGAGTTCCTCAAGAACAAAATCCACCATCCGGGTCTACCAACCATCTTCTCCAGAGAACAACCAGCCAGGAGAACGAAAGACTTGCATAGCAAATTTGCCTCGGGCAGCAATAAACTGGCGAATGAAAATATTCGCTGGAAGAGGCACTTCTTGAGCAAGACCCTTTTTCTCAAATAGGCCGGGCCTCAAACCCTTGAGTTGTCCCCCAATTTGTGTGCGAGCTTGTCGACCAAATCCAAGCGATACATTTTCTTTCTCCTTGACTATATCAAAAGCCAAACCTCGGCGACAGCTCATGTTCAAGAAGTAGGAGAGTGGATACATCCTCTTCATATTTGGGAGAAAGAGGAAGCAGTTGTTGACCCTCCGTAGCAGCTTTGAATCTTCTGCATGTATAAGGCTGTCGTCGACTGTTCCCCGGGTGCCGATAAGTTTAGAGGACAACATCCTTAAGCCACTCTGTATGCAGCCGACCATAGAAGTGAGGAGGCTTACGAGCCTCCCATGAGCAATAACACTGCTGGGTATACAACCTCAGCTAATATTACCTCGACTGGTTTCGATGGTACTACGCACCGCTTCAACCAGATCATGAAGAAGCCAGCTAGGAGAGCCATGTCGGAAATAGGAATTATGGCCTGGTAGTGAAAACTTTCAAATTTAACACCAGCCTCGAACCCATATTCCATGTGCTCGGTCTTGTAAGCAGCGTTAGAAGCCTTAATTCGGGTCTTAGCGTCTTTAAGAGAAATAACAGCCAGTCGGGTGACGGCCTCATCTTTCTGACTCAAGTTCTGAAAGAGATAGTCCGTCCATGCAGTATGCATAAGACCCCCTCCGCGCATCCCAACAACCTGAGCACATATGTGGAAGTGGCACATCAGCTCCCAAAAGGTAGCGTAAACTTCTGGGTGTGCCACTCTTAAAATAGAGAGCTCTTCAGTAGTGGGCATGAATTCTTCATAGGGCATCCGACCTAACGACAGCCCTGATACCGCTTGCATTTCATGGAGAGCAAATTCTAACTGCCCAACAGGTGTGAAGAAAGTGTAGCTGTCCGGATTATACCACTCCAGCATAGTGAAGAAGGTGAGATAGTTCTGGATGATCCCACGCCTTGTGGCCAGCACCGGTGTTGTAAGGCTAGACTGAGCAAGTGGCTCCTTGAGTTCCTCAAGAACAAAATCCACCATCCGGGTCTACCAACCATCTTCTCCAGAGAACAACCAGCCAGGAGAACGAAAGACTTGCATAGCAAATTTGCCTCGGGCAGCAATAAACTGGCGAATGAAAATATTCGCTGGAAGAGGCACTTCTTGAGCAAGACCCTTTTTCTCAAATAGGCCGGGCCTCAAACCCTTGAGTTGTCCCCCAATTTGTGTGCGAGCTTGTCGACCAAATCCAAGCGATACATTTTCTTTCTCCTTGACTATATCAAAAGCCAAACCTCGGCGACAGCTCATGTTCAAGAAGTAGGAGAGTGGATACATCCTCTTCATATTTGGGAGAAAGAGGAAGCAGTTGTTGACCCTCCGTAGCAGCTTTGAATCTTCTGCATGTATAAGGCTGTCGTCGACTGTTATATGATCTCCAAATATGAACACCGGTTTAGGGAATTGATCACGGCCAGCAGGAGTCTCTAAGTCTAAGTCAGTGATCAAAACTCTGAGAGTAGAGCATCCTGGGAATCTGAGCATGCTCGTTCTCTCCGAGTCAGGGAAAGTGCACAACGGGATTCTGCTGCGAAGGCTAAAAACTTTATTCGTGTCAGGGCCGCCAATATACTCAAAATGATGCTCTTGCAAAAATGGTACATTCGAAAAGAGCACTAAAAAACAAGAAACATAAGTTAGTAATTAAACTAGTTGCTAATGAAAGAAACTAGATTGTGACGCAGAGTTCAAAATCTACGTTTTTAATCTCAAATGCAGAGTTCAAGACCTACGTTTTTAATCTTAAACGCAGAGTTCAAGATCAGCATTTTTAATCTTAAACGCAGAGTTCAAGATCAGTGTTTTTAATCTTAAACGCAGAGTTCAAGATCTGCATTTTTAATCTTAAACACAGAGTTCAAGATCTGCGTTTTTTAATCTTAAACACAGAGTTCAAGATCTACGTTTTTTAATCTCAAACGTAGAGTTCAAAACCCATGCTCAGAGTTCATAATTATCACAAAGTTCTGGCTGTGCGTTTCAGTTATAACAAAACGAGTTATCTTCCTCGTTGCCAAGAACCCATTTAGGGTTTTTAGAAAACTTATCGAAAACAAGTTACTATGGCCATCACTTACCGCAACAACGAGGCCCATACGATGGCGGCGATAATAGCGAGACGCTCGCAAGAGTAGCAACACCACCGGCGTTCTCAGCTGGCGATGTTTCTGTAGTCGCCCTGGTAATCTTCTTAGAGCCGGAACTCATTCTTCATGGCGCCATTGATGTAACTCGTCGAAAAAGATGCAGCTGGTCGGAGAAGACAGAGTTCGTCGGGAATCTGGTCGAAATTAAACGAGAATTCTCATTCTTGGAACCAAGCTAAAAATAGAAAGAGTCGAATGACTCTTGATGTGACCATACAGGTCTATTTATAAACAGCTGTCGAGCTGTTAAAGCGGTACGGGATTCTAGTGAAGAATCCCAACCGTTCTGAAACGCTATCTACAGCATTAATAGATAAGAAGTCTTTTAGACTTCAACCTTAACGCAAAACTCATCTCTGCGTTCAAATTCCCCAAACGCTAGGCCCAGACCCGCGTTATGAGAGATCTTAACTCTGTGTTTCGAACCTCAAACGCAAAGGTCACCTTTGCGTTTCGGATTATCCAAACAAAGGATCCACCTTTGTATTTTCAAACATGACACTTTCTCTAAGTTCATGAATTCTTTTAATAGAGTGTTAATCAAGATCTCTGTATCTCTTCAGCAGAATCTAAGTCGTTTCGGTTGACCAAACCCTCGTCAGAATTAATTCCACATTTCTGATAATTAACATCCCCACAGAGTTTGAATTTAACTTTCATAGCCTCCAAAGAGACGACAATTCCTCTGTCAAAATCAACTTATCAATTCTCATCAATAGAACGATAAGTCTCCAAAATCACTCAAATCATGATCAATTTACTAACTCTCCTCACAGAGTAGTAAATAACTAATTTATCAGCTCTCTTCAACAGAGTGATAAAATTTTCAAACCTTACTTAAATCACGAATACCAAAATTTGTCACTTTTGGTGATAAACACACTTAGCAATCCTCCACAGCGAGACGCTAATTCTCAAAATCTTGTTCAAATCACAATTATCACAAGTCATCGCTCTGACGATAAACCACTTGGCAATTCTCCCCAGCGAGATGCTAAGTCCCCCGAGATCTTGTTCAACATTTTTCCTGTCACGTTAATATTATACCTCTGACAAAATCAACTTATCAACTCTCCTCAATAGAGTGATAAGTTCTCAAAATTGCCCCGATCGTAATATCTTCCATGTCACGTTAATATCACACCTCTGACAAAATCAACTTATCGACTCTCCTTAATAGAGCGATAAGTCCTCAAAATAGCCCCGATCGCAATATCTTCCCTGTCACGTTAATATCACACCTCTGACAAAATCAACTTGTCCTCCTTAATAGAGCGATAAGTCCTCAAAATTGCCCTGATCGCGGTATCTTCTCTGTCACGTTAATATCACACATCTGACAAAATTAACTTATCGGCTCTCCTCAATAGAGCGACACCTCTGACAAAATCAACTTGTCCTCCTTAATAGAGCGATAAGTCCTCAAAATTGCCCTGATCGCGGTATCTTCTCTGTCACGTTAATATCACACATCTGACAAAATTAACTTATCGGCTCTCCTCAATAGAGCGATAAGTCCTCAAAATTGACCCGATCGCAATATCTTCCCTGTCACGTTAATATCATACCTCTGACAAAATCAACTTGTCGACTCTCCTCCACAGAGCGATAAGTCCTCAAAGTTACCCCGATCGTAATATTTTTCCTATTACATTAACATTGTAACTCTAACAGTTTAAACCCCCCTATAGGAACATTTTTATTCCTCTACACAAAGAATAACAAGTGTTCTCATAAAATCCTCAACAAGTCAAATTCTTTCCAGAATGGCCCTTATTGGCTATAAGGAAAATTCTTGAATTTCACTTTATGTGAGAATTCACACTAATTTGATACCACACCTCTGGCACTTGTGGATTTCTTTTAGTGTTTAAGGTAAAAACATAACACGAGAAAAATTCTATTGAACAAGTCATATCCTAAGAGAATGACGAGTACTTATCCCCAACAAATCAAAATTTTCTAGAATTATCTTAAATAATAATAAAGAAAATTTTCTAAACTTGGCTTTTTTCATATAATTTCATTGTTGTGAGTCAACACGACACATGCAATAAATAGGGAAAAGCCAAAATCATTTTCTTCTTATTTTACTCAGAAATATTAAGAAGTGATACAAAAGTCTTGTTCTTATCAAACAAAAAGGACAATACATAATTAAACCTTTGGGCCAGTAAAATTGAAAGACGTGAGCAAGGACTTAATAGCAGATAGTTTCTCCTCATGAGTGGTCTGTACCATTACCTCGGCTCTCTTCTTAAGCTCGTTCTCATCCGGCATCATCGTGATAGCTTCCTTTTGGACAAGTTTAAGAGCCTGGATTAACGAACGATAGGTGGCGTAGGTCTTCACACTTTCTATTGTGAGCTTTTTTAAGATCTCTTCTTCTCACGCAAGTTCAGCCTTATGTCGAGCCAACTCCACCTCTAGTCGATCGATTTCTACTCGAGATGTTTGTATGGTAGTATTAGAAGCAACTACAACCTGTTGCTTCTGAATACATTGCCCCTGTAAGGATGCAATCTCAAGCTCCCTTTCAGTGATATTTTTCTAAAGAGCTTCATATTGAAGAGTTGCTTCAGCCTTGAGATCATCAAAGGTTAATGTAATTTGGGCAGCAAGATCAGCGCAGTGCAACTCCTCCAAAGCTCTCATATCCTTTTCCAATCGAGAGACATTGTCGAAACAGTGCTGAAACCAGCGAGCGTCATCCACATATCGAATGCCGTTCAGAGAATGCATGAGTATTGGCTTAAAAGAATCGAATGAAGCTCGTCAGGCACCGACCTCCTCAATCGCCACCTTCATCGTATCCTCCAAGGGTCGTATAAGAATTTTAAGCATGGAGGGAATGACCACTGGACTTAGATATGTCACAGGAGATTTCATTAGAGAGCCTAAAATTGTAGACCCCGGCGCAAGAACGGTTGGTGACGATCGTGAAGAAGCCGGGGAAGCCATAGTAATATCCAATTGTGAATGACTTGAAGGAAGAATCATGAGCACCCCTGCCTGGGCTGAACTCAATACATTCTCCATCCCCGCAGATTTAAGAGAAATCGTTAGCGGAAGGGATTCCTCTTGCAAAGAAGTCATCGTTACTGGTATTTGCTCGGAGAGAGGAACAACTGTTGCTTGCTGGTTGGGAGATGAAGTCGTATCAGCAGCCTCATGAGTTGGAGAACCTACACAAAAGAGCAGTTAGTATAAAAGAAAGAAAATATCAGAGAAACAGAGTGTGTAATCTTTAGCAATAAAGGAAGAAGGAACGTAAGCGGACGTCTTGTCAGAAGAGAGTGGTGGTGTATTAGCCTAGTCAACAGGATTATCGTCACTATCACTTTCCTCCCTATCAGCACCATCGCTATGAGAAGAGGTCCCATAATCTAATGCTTCTTCATCATTTGCAGTCGAGGGTCTGGGAGAACTTGCGATCACATCTGCTTTAGTCATTATGCTAGTCGTCGGGCTAGGGATAGTAGCCCCCGTACGTGGCAATAACGCAGAAGCGGTAGGAGACTGACTTTCGTTAAGCTTTCCAAATTCATCCATCATAGGTTCATCTGCAAGGGGCCTAACCTGTTCAGATGGAGACGCTGTAGGTAACGTCTCTACAGTCGGAAGAGTAGCATCTGAAGCTTGACCTGGAAATGGTGAAATAATAGGTGCTATTATAGGAGAAGACTTTGTATCCCCAACCAATGACTCATCCCCACCCTCTTCTTGGTCCAAAGGATGATAAGAGGAAAATTCGCTGGGGAACGCAGGACCCCCGGAGCGAAGTCCGGTGCGGAGGGGATGATTTACAGTAGCAGATTCTTGTTTTTCCTCTCCCCCAGTGGACTTAAAAGCATCCGCCATTAATTTCTGTGAAAGGAGGGTCTACTAATAATTTCCTGCGAGTACGTTTCTCGTACTGAACTGCTTCTTCTTCGATAAGAGCCCTCTTTCCGACTGCCCTTGTTCTTGGAGTTTTAGCAGCCTTAGGGCTCACTACTAGAGTGCTTTCTAGTCCCAGATCTCCTTCTCCTTCTTCAGCTTCATTCTCATAAGATAAGAACTTGTTAATTCCCTTCAGACGAGATACCTGGGATCCTCTTCTGGATGAGTACATTCTTCTAATTTCCTGTAAGCCTGACAAATTCAACTTATAATCAGGTATCTTGGAAGCTGTGTGATACCAGTTGCAGAAAGCCATAGAGAGAAGAGAATTAGGCATCTTGTGGGGTAACCTGAAGGTAGCTCCAGTGCAGCCTGCCGTGGAGTAGTACCAGGCCCGAGCCCCTTCATATACATTGCCAACAATTGCAAGTTAGCCCTGTGGATTTCCAATGTATAATTGATCGTACCCAAATTGTTGAGCGAATCGGTACGGTTGGTACGGCTCAATTATGCATTTGTCACTTTACCTAAAGAGAAGATAACCTGGTCTAATATTCAATAGCCAGTGGAAGACTCCCCTATCTAAACGGGTGAAACCATCCGGGCCAGCTGTATCCGGGAATACCTGCCCATAGCCACCATCTTCAAAGTCTGGGAAGCAGCGGAATATATGATAATTGAGGTCTTTTGACAAGACTTGACGGACCCTCACTACATATGTGCCTTCCTAAGTAGCCCCCTCCAGTCTCTGCACGAAAGGGATGAATCCTTCGTCGGAGGAAGATGGGGCACTCATCAAATAAGGACAATGGGATATGTACCATGCCATCAAATAAGTATATGGCAAGGGTACTCGAGGATTTGGAGTCACCAAACTCTTCTTTTCTCCAGAGCCTGTCTCTTTCACATGAATGAATTCAAGACATAGCTCCCTCAAACTATGCTACAGACAGCATGTCATAGCTGAAAGTAGATTCACAGGCCTCCCATGAGCTAAGAGAACAGCTAGGTAGACTACTTTTATTACTACAACATCTATTAGCCTGGTGGGGACAACACACCGTTTCAACTATAGCATGAGAAAACCCGCCAGCAAGGCCATGTCAAAAATGAGTGTAGCAGCCTGATGGTGGAAGCTTTTGAATTCAGTCTGTATGTAATGAATGGTGGCATCATTGATCAAAGCTTGGATAGTCTCAGGGGTGCTCACACTCCGACGAGACACAACAACAGTCTTGTGAGATAAATTCTGGAAGAGATATTCAGCCCAGGATAGCTACTTTATACCACATCCTCGTGTCCCCGTCAATTGGGTGCAGATTTGAAAATGACACATTACTTCCCATAGGGTGTCATAGACATCAGGGTTAATCTCCTTCAAAATCCTAAGCTCACTTGACCTTGGGATGAACTCTTCGTAGGGCAAGTCTCCAAAAGGAAGGCTCGAAACGTTATAGATTTTGTGGAGGGCAAACCCTAATTCCCCTTTCGGGGTGAAAAATGTACACGTCTCCGGGTTATATCTCTCCAGAATAGCAAAAAAATTGTAATGGTTTTAGTCAATACCACATCTAGTAGCCGTTATAGGGCAACCGAGCCCAGATCGAGCTAACGACCCCTCTAGCTCTGTCAGCATGAACTCTGTCATCCTTGCCCACCACCCTGTTCTGGTAGAGTGTACCCATCTAGGAGTTCCGAATACTGAAGAAGGGAACTCCCCTTTCGCAGCCAAAAATCTTCGCATAAAAGTGTTAGCTTTACTAGCTGTTTCTCCAACGGGATATCCTCTTGAGAATAAGCAGGGTTCTAAGGCTGACACTTGTCGGTTGTAACCAACAGTATGTACGCCTGTATAAGTCAAAGCCCTAACAGCTACCCCATCTTGCTCTCTAACAAGGTCCCAATTCATATGTCGGGGGACGGAGGCACATTGATAATAAAAGATAGGAAACATCCTATGCATATCAGGGAGAAAGAAGCGGCGATCTCATATTTGCCTCAACCACTTATAATGGCCACCATGTACGATCTCTTTCTGGATGGCGACATGATCTCCAAACAAAAATGCTGGCTTGGCAAGCTTTTTACGGAATTCAGTTTCAAATTTGGCATCTGTAACTAGAATCCTGAATACAGCCGGGCTAGATTGGGAGATTAGGGTAACACATTCTTTGTCAGTATCCTAAAAAACTAGGAGTTCTTGACGCAGATTGAATTGCATATTCAAATCCACGCCGCCCTCACGTCCAAAGTGATGACGAAGAGTGAGGGGTGCGCGGGTGTAAGGCACCACAAAAGAGAAAAGCACTCAATCAGTCAGCATGAAAATTAAACAAAAGCAACCTTAGTCAATTACAAAGGTCGAATTCCTGGATGAATAAGGTATACGCACGGTCCAGACCCTACATCAAATCTTATTAACGTAGAGGTCAAACCTTGCATTAGGCGTTCAAACGCACAGTTCAGACCCTGCATCAAATCTTATTAACGCAGAGGTCAAACCTTGCATTAGGCGTTCAAACGCATAGTTCAGACCCTGTGTAAAATCATATTAACGCAGAGGTCAAATTTTGTGTTAGTCAATCAAACGCAGAGTCCAAACCCTACGTTACAAAATTCGAGCGCAGAGGTCAGACTCTAATGCTTCGAATTCGAAACGCAGATGCCCAACTCTGCGTTATAATGTCAGAACGAGTTTCCTCGTTGATTAGAACTTGTCGAATCAAGTTTTGTGGCTACAAAAGTCGAGATTTACCACCAACGAGAGGAATTGACATCGGCGTCGCACCAGCCTGAGCTGCATCACCGCCAATGATCGAAGCTTGATGCAAGCTCTGAGCAGCAACGATGGCAGACTTGGGATGGGAGACGGTCTTCTTCCTAGGAGCCATTAAGGATGATGGTCGGAGAAGATGAGCAGGGTTCACCGGATTTCAAAACGAAGAGTCTTTGTTAAGCTTTTCGAAAAGGAACAGGTGGAAGAGTTGAATAACTCTTGATTTCACCCCAGCGGTCTATTTATAGACAGCTGTGAGTTGTCAAATCAGAGCGAGATTCTAGGCCCAGAATCCCACCAAACGCGGCCTGTGCATCCACGTTGGTTGAACTTCTGAACGCAGAGTTCACCTCTACGTTTCAATTCTCAAGCGCAGAAATCCACCTGTGCGTTTTAATGCTACCAAATGAACTTCTCGACGGCTAAAGCTTAGACATAGCTTCAAACGAATAAAGAGAAGCTAACATTGGCCATCAAGGTGACCAAGACCGAGAAGAAACTAACAAGCAGCCATGCAGTCTCTTGGACGAGCACAAATAAATTACAGTCAATAATATTGAAATTATCAAGCTCGATCCATCGCGCAACTCATTCTCCTAAGTAGTTTAACATTCCCACCAAGATTAATGAAGCCAAAAGCTATACACAGCTCAATCTCCTAAGTGGCTTTACATTCCCATAAAGATTAATGAAGTCAGAAGCTGCACACAGCTCAATCTCCTAAGTGGCTTAACATTCCCACCAAGATTAATGAAGCCAGAAGCTACACACAGCTCAATCTCCTTAGTGGCTTAACACTCCCACTAAGATTAATGAAGCCAAAAGCTGCATGTCGAGTGTTCATCAATGCCTACAAGAATTCTCTGGATAAAATAATACACCTCATCACAAATTAAGTGGAGTATCTGAAGGATCCAGACAAAATCCGAAGAATACACCTCATCGCAGATTGAGTGGAGTATCTGAAGGATCCAGACGAAATTCAAAGAATAAACCTCATCGCAGAGTGAGTGGAGTATCTCAAGGACCCAGACAAATTGGTTGTCATCATCGTTCTTATTTGGTTCATCAGCAATGACTTGGGCTTTAGCTTGTTTGACTAAGTTCATTATCATCAAGCTGCAAAAGTTACCTTGTTTGGTTTAAGGAAGCAGAATTGCAACACTCCCGTAACCAGGTTCGTGATGTCTTCGAACCAGACGAAGCGGACAATCAATCAATCAAATTTTGGATCCAAAGTATTTCAAAAATTCGTCTCAGTCAATCGCGAACTTTCAAAAACTTTGGAGGGGTTTGTAGGCTGTCTAAAAATCACAATAGATAGTTGATCCCTATTGGGTTTTAATGATGGGAGTCACAATCTGACGACTTCCGTACCTCGATGATGAAAGTTACAATTAGATGGCTCTCATGTCAACAAATAAAAACTGCAAATGGAGGACTTTTCATATGGATTGAGAAGAGTTACAATTCAACGACACTTCCGACAACTGATGAAAACTCTATTCAATGGTCTTCACAATCAACAGTGAGAGTTACAATCTAACGACTTTCACACTCCACAACAGGTAAAGCAAGGATCAATGAGCAATAGCCTTCGCAATACAGTAATAGAAGAGGTTACAAGTCAACAACCATTTCTAAACACAGAGTTTACCTCTGCGCTTCTCAACTCAAAACGCAAGCGGCCTGTGCGTTCTTCAGCATGCACTCAACTCTGCATCTAAAATCTAAAACGCAGAGTTAAGACTCAGAACGTGAGTAGCCTGTGCGTTTCTAATCTATAGCAGATACCTAACTCTGCGCCTCAAGTCTAAGACGCAGAGTTAAGGCCTAGAACACCAATTTAGGTGTTTGACTCGTTCAAACACAAGCTGAACGGCCTCAAAACCATTTATCCCACGTTTGGAGGGATTTTCGCGCACTTAGGAGCGGATTTAGGGGTTGGTTATACCCCTTATCCCCCTATAAATAATCGTATTACTAAACTGAGCAAGCGGTTGGAATTTTTCGGCAGAGGGTTGGATTTTCTGAAGATTAAGGGCGAATTCTTCAGAGATTGGAGATTTCAACCAGATTTCGAAGATTAAATCAACTATGAAATCAGCACAAGAGAGTTCTTGGCAGCTAGGAGACCAAATCCTTCAGCAACAAACAAATCCACTTGGCTACTAACCGATTATTCGGTTTTCAACAACTCTTTTCAGAGTTTTAAACTCATTCTGAGTTCTTAAACTCGTTAAGAGTTCTCAATCAAACTTGCCATACAAGTTAATTGTTCCCATGAGATAAGATGGTCGGATCGTCAATGGAGAGCAAATTCGACGTGAACATTCGAAGAAGGAGGCACTCCATCGCTACCGTGAAAATTTTCAGTATTAAACAAAGGGGGGAATCCAGATCATTCTTGTAAGGACCGTAAAATTTTGATATTAGTTAAAATAATTTTTTGGTATTTTAAAATATTCAATTATTATTTTTAAATGAGTATTTGTATTTTTCTCGATTTTCTAGAATTTTCTATGATTTAAAGTCCAAGTTTTATATTTATTTAAATGATATTAATATTTATAAACAAATTTTGTGCGGTGAAAATTTCGGGAATTAATCTGTTGTATTATTGATACTACTACGTATTATCTTAAATAATACATTGTATTATTATTATTATTATTACGTATTATTTCATATAATATGTTGTATTATTAATTACATATTATCTATATAATTTGTTGTATTATTCCTACCGTTACATATTATCTGTCATATTAGTATAACTGGTTCATTTTATTGTGTATATAATTATCCTATAATTATTTGATTTTAAATGTGAGTAAATATATTTTTATTATTAATTATTCTCGTTTAATTATACAATATGTGTATATTTCGACTATTTCGTATCAACTGTAGTATTAGCACAACATGTACGTTTCTATTTGTAGATAATTTTTCTATAATTAGTTTAATTTTAAGTTCCCGTAATTATTTTATTTTAATTATTTTTGGTTAATTCCCTAAACCCTAAACCTAATATAATATAATATACATATATATATATATATATATATATATATATAATTATATATATATATATATATATATATATATATATATATAATAAAATATCCTCTCTCTCTCTCTCTCTCTCTCTCTCTCTCATGTTCACATTTCATGCCGCCACTGCTCTCCTCCTCTCGCTCTTTCTCCAACGACTGTCGCCATCACGCCGCGTCCGCCTCTCTCCCACCGCCATCTCGCCGCCTGCAGCGCCCGCAGCACGCGTCCAGGCCTGCCCGCGTGTCCGCTCTCCCCTCAGACAAGCGCCCCGCTCAGCCTCCTCGCCTCGAGCACCGCCAGCCTCAGGCCACCGCCGACACAACACCCTGCGTCAGCTCGCTGCCATCCAGCGCCTCTGCCGACCATCTCCCGCAGATCTGCGCTGCAGCGAACCTCCACCGCCCTCAAACCGAGCTCCGATCCTCCTCTCCGTCGCTAGCCCTCCTTTCGGCCACCTGAGCTCCCGATATCAGCTCTCCATTGACACCACAGCCCAACCCTCAGATCTCCCCGTCGAACCTTCTCCCTGAGCTCTGTCCCCTGTCGCCGCCCATCTCCCAGTCAGCCCTGACAGTGTCGAGCCGCTGCTCCTCTCCGCGACGATAGCTGTGAGCTCGCCTCGACAGCAGTCCAAGCTCCCTCAGCCCCGTCGACCTCCGCTGAGTCTCCAACAACTCCAATCGATGCCTTTCATCCCCACGCTCAGATCAGACCCGCGGACTCGCGCCGTCGACGTCGATTCATTCGACGTACCCGAGGCAAGATCCCGATATTTTTTTGACTCGTCTTTACTTTTTAGATATACTGTTCATTAAGTATGTGCATAGATTAGTTGTAATGTGAATTTTGTGATTACATCCGTGGATTTGTCGTTGAATGATACTAAAGAATTTTTTAAGGAAATTGATTTGTAAAAAGATTATTTGAATTATTAAGAAAATAATTTTAAAATAAATTATTTAGCAATGAAATTATTTTAGAAAAATTATAATAAATTTAAAGAATTTAATTCGGCAAAAGAATCATTTTTAGATAATTATATTGATTTAAAGGAGTTTATTCTGAAAAAGGAGTTATTTTTAGATTAATTATAATGAGAAAAGAATTTTATTCTGTAAAAATGGATTATTTGAGTTGTTATTATAATAAATAATTTTTAAAAGAATATATTTTGCGAAAGGATTATTTGAGTTAATATTTATTATTTAAAAATATTATTTTAGAATAATTATGATGAGAAATAAGTGTTAAGAAATTATTTTGGAAAAAGGAATCATTTTTTGAATTACATAGTTGCTGTTTATGACCACATTTCACGTTTTGCATTTATTTAATGTATTTGACATGTCTGCTATGTATTGTTCATCTTATGATTGAGAACCGTTAGTAGTTTATGACTTAGTGGTCTCGTACGTCATGAACAAACTTAGTGACATGTGTGAGTGTGTTGACTGAGTTTAGGTGGTGAACCCAAGTTTCAATCTGGATTATGTTTGACTTAGAAAATACGAGAGAGTTGGGATGGGGAAGTTAATGTTCATGTGCTTGGATGTGACTGTTGATGTATCTTCCAGACCGCGCCAGTGAATTCGTATAGTCACTAGGGTTGGTTTGTTGGTCTAAAGTGAATTCGTTTAGTCACTTTAGTCCGTGACCTGTTTCGTCACCTGAGCTTTGCCTGAGTTCAAACCAGACCGAGATCGGATTGCGTGTAGTCCTCTGACCAATTCGTGTAGAGGTATTGGATACGCGTAGAGGATTTGTGAACAGTCAGTTATCCGGTGATATGAATGTTGACTTTATATGAGATGTAGACTAGTGAGTTTTAGGATGGCTAGTTACATAACCTTGTTTCTTGGCTAAGTATGAATTCCTCTGAAATGTAGGCCAGTTGTGTTTCTTTTCATACATAGATCGGGATTAATATTTAAATATCTATAATTTGAGATATATGGTATATACATGAGGGTTTCCTTGTTTGGATTATTTCGCTCGACGTACTACGTCTCTTGTTGTAGATTTTTTAAGTATTAATTCTATCTAGTTGTATGACCATGTTAGTTGGATGATTGTTTTGATCGCTAGTTGCATGATCGACTTGTTACTTGATTGATTTTGTTGGATTTCCAGTTATACATTTTCTTTGTCATTCTGTTATCGTATTGTTTTTCGCTTTGGTTTTTGTTGTTCTATTTGTTTGCGGGGTCTTACCGTGTGCCATGCACGCTGACGTACACCTATTTTCTCTGGTGTACGTCAGACTTAGAGGAAGAACAGGTCCAGCTGAGAGATCGCCAGAGCCCGAGTATTCTCAGCAGGAGTACCTAGCGGACGGAGCAGAAGAAGAAGCTGAAGCTTAGTTATTGGTCCTCAATTTTCTTTTGTACTACCTTTTATTTCCATTTGATCAGTGTATTTTTATATTCTCCAGTATTTCATTCATATAGTTTTGTATAAGGGTATGTTGACCCGAATATTATGTCTGGGATGAATATTTATTTGTCATATGATATTTTTATTCTGAGTTTGTCTATTATATTCTTGCTGATTGTGATCGGGGACCTGTGCCTTTGCATTATATTTATTTCCAGACGCTTAGCGTATTGGATTGAGAAGAAAAAAATGATAGCGCATATTTCTTCTCAATCTAATACGTCGTGGGCTTGTTCATATTCCGATTCCCGGGTATTTTGGGAAGCGGGGCGTTGTTGACCCTATAGTTTTGATGATGATTTGTCAAATAATTTATCATTAATATATTCTCTAGTTTTTGTGTTTATGTTTCTCTTTTCAGGTATTTCAATACACGTCAATCAAGCGTTAAAGATTCAAGTTCATATGTGTGGATTTACCTAGGTATATGTTTGTTTTACTTACATATATTGTATGATTATATCTAAGCTCAATATATGTACACTTAACACGATTTTTGACGTTTTCTATCATATAAATGATTTTTCATCAAACGTTGTTACAATAACTTTTATCTCATGATTACAGCTCTTTCATACTTCATTATATACATATAATACATGCACAATATATATATACATTTTTACAAGCTCTATGTCAATTTTCATGTTCACGAAAAACAGGTTTTCTGAACACTTTTTAAAAACAGGGAGTTTTCACAAATAAAAATTGATTTTCCAAAAATTTCTTTTCAAACATGTTTATTTCATCATTTAGAAACTTTCCCCAAAGTTTCACTATTTTTGCATTTGATTTGATATTTTTAATGAATTTTCAAAACAGCCCCAAAACCTGTCATATGCAACATGTCAGTTTTCGGTCGACCGGTGCGGTCGACCGACAGTTGTATTTTCCTGAGCTGCTCCGACCGCCAGTTATATTTTCCTGAGTTGCTCACGGTCGACCACACCGGTCGACCGAGAGAACCTCCAGAGACTTTTTTGGTCCACCGAAAATTCCGTCGGTCGACCGCCAGCTTTAAAATGTTATTTTCTGAGTTTTTGAGCTTCGCGGCGGCCGGGCCGGGTCGCCCGCCGAACTGTCAGAACTGTTCAACGGCTAGTTTCTTTCCAGCTGTTTTCAAACTGGTTTTTTGGTCTTTTACTTATTTTTAGCTGTTGTATTGGGTGCTATATATACCACATTGCTGCTCTTCTTCTATCGAACCAAGAAATCCAAGTTTTGTGTTTAACAAAATATTAATTGTGTTTAAGAGCTGTTTAATAGTTGATTTCATCAATCAGTTTTCAAGAGAAGTTTTTCTACAACAAGAAGTGGCATTCAAATCCCATTGGGATCATTCTACTATTCTTCTTGTTTGAGAAGTCTTCTAAACTCTTATATAGCTTGTTATTTCATTTTTATTTCTTTTAGCTATATTTATTGAGTTTCATTCACTGTTATCACACACACTTATTGAGCTTAATATATTCATACCATATAGTGTGGGTTGTGGAGTGTGATTTAGTGAGTGTGAGCTTCATTGTGTTCTCAGTTGTTATTTGAGAACAAATCATTGTATTTAACTTTTATTTGTGAGAATCACTTGTAATACACTTGTACATCGAGAGAAGTGTGAGGCGAGACACGTGGTCGAATCCAATAGGAGTGGCGTCGATTGACGAACCTAGGGAGAGGTCGTAATCGAGCACTTGAGGAGGAGGACACGGGGTAGGTTCCTACACTTAGTGTGTAAAGTGTGATTGCATAGTGTTTGTGTAGTGTGAGAGTTTTCGGTGATCTTGTAAACCGAGTGTGTAGAAGTTCCGGCTTCCAAACAGGATTGTGATAGTGGATATCTCCTCGAGGTGAGGAGCGGGGACGTAGGTCGTGGTGACCGAACCTCGTAAACATATCGTGTGTTTGTGTTTTGCTTAGCGTATATTTTATTCATCTTTATTGTTCATATCCATATCATATTTCTTCTTGCAAGATCAAATTGATCAACATAATTTTAATTAGCTTTTAATTAGGATTAGATTAACATAAGACCCTAATCACCCCCCCTCTAGGCTCTAACAGGCGTGACAGGTTTTAGTGGTGGCCCATGCAGGTCACGGTCCCGAGTCCTTACTAGTAAGAATATAATGGACAATTTTGACGCATATCATATTTTATCCGTGAGACTATTCTTGAGCCCTTATCCTATTTTCTTGGTAGATTTTGTTTCGTCCATAGCTTATCACTCTTTGACTCCGGGGCTTCCCACTGTTCTTGTTTCGTCGCTTCGTAACTACACGCTCTCTTCTTATAACTTCTCTTTCATCATATCAGTAATTATTTTATGTGTTATTATTTTTATAACTATATTTTCTTTGATTTGACATATATATCGTTGATTGTATTGATTTCTATATTATTTATTATATTATTCGATGCATCATACACAATGTTATATTGTATATTTTTATTAATAAAAATATATATCATTACTTATACATTTTTAATTGTTCAAACTATGTTATTAAGTGTTTTGCATTGCTCTAGACTCCTCATATACATTGCATAGCATATCTGATATTCAGATTATTTTCTTGTGTTTAAGATATATTTTTGCATATCTCTATTGTGTATGTGTGCGCTTATTTGTCATACCACCTGTTATTTACTTATGTTTTAGATTATTGTATATTGTTCGTATTTTTAGTGATATACATTAATATGTTTATGATTTTAATATTCTACATATGCACTATATTCTTATCCTTTACATTTTTAGTTTATAGTTTTTATCAGTAAGTTTTGTCTTGTTAGATTATTTTAGTATGTTCGCATTGGTTTTGTTATTTTTAAGAGTCATATATATCTATTTTGATATTCGAGCATTTATTCATATTGTAAAGTTTAGAGTTGAGTTACTAATTATATAGTTATTTTGTTACATTAATTATTATCCTTTTATAATTAATATAAGAGGTAATTCTAATAGCATTTGGGAGTATGTATAGTAACTACTCATTGGTTGTTTATAGTACATATGTGTATTTGTTATTTTTGCTTTATCTTCGATATGTAATATTTTCTCATATCGGCAAAATTCATTGTATACACATTATTTTTCAATGTTATTTTATAGTATTTTTTTTAGATTTTTATGTTTTTATTGTGTCATTGTTTGTTGTTCATTCTCTATTCATTATTTTTGTTACTTGTGTTGCGTTTTACTTTTCATTCTTTTATAATTACTATTCTCTTTTTATTATAGTGTATTCACATAGATTATTATATTTACGATGTATATTTTTATTGATTTATTGACATTCAGTATTTCTAGTATCAACTGTGTATCTAATATATATTAGTGTTTTTATTATATGACATTATGCTCTTCTTATGTTTTCATTTGCTTATATACCTATTTTAGCTTTTCATAGTTTTTGTTTTTATATATTATACTTCTTTATCTAGTAGTATGTTTGTGAGTGTCAGTATTGTTAGTAAACAATTATGTTTCAGTATATTCTATAATTTTTGTATGTGTTAATTTATTTTGAGTTTATACTGTCAAATTGTTCGTTACTTATTTGAATGCATTGAGTCCTTCAATTATGTTTTTCTTTGTCAAATTGGTATTTTTCATTATTTTGACTTGTGTTATTTTACATCGTGTTACTCTTCTGTTTCGTTTCTCTTATTCTTGTATTTTTCGTAGATCATATTATATCAATATTATTTTATTCTCATATTTTTGGTGTGAGTGTGTGTTGTTATGGCTTTATAGTTTGTGTACCGGGTTATTAAAGGTTGTTACAATGTGTGTGTTTGTTTAGCTTTGATTTTTTTTGTTTTTACATATTGTATTTTGGTTACGTATTTAGTTATAATATTTTTGTAGTTGGTGTGTCTTATATTTTATGCAGTGTATTCTTACTCATTTTTCTTTCATGTATCAATTTGTGTATTGCTATACTTATTGTGATTCAGTATTTATTATGTTTTTATTATAATTTTTGTTTGTGGTCATGTTATAGTATAGTTATTTTGTGTTGCATTTATTTTATTAATTTTGCGTGTTGTACATGTATTTATACATGTTTGTTGAGTATGTTATCACATAATTTTGGTCACATTTTACTTTTCATGTATGCGTTTTGTTATCATTACTGTTTGGTTATTATCAAGTTATATGTTTTTCTTATATGCCTTTTTTATGTTGTCTTTAATTTTATTAATTTATTAGTTATTTGTGTTATTTGAGTTATATTGTTTATTGGTTAACATAGTTATTTCTTTTACATTTCATGAGTAGTTTCCTAGTTTATTTTAGGATGTGAAATGAGTGTTATAAGTTTATACATTTTAGTTACAGATTTTGCACTTGTAGATATTTTATTGTGTTTATTAGTTGTTTTTTGTTAGGTTGTGTATATTTTACTTTAATATTGTATTTTATTGTCTATTCATTAATTAGTTCAATTACTGTATTTATAATTTTCCATATACAAAGTCTCTGCATTACTGTTTTAGTTAACTGTTCATGTCCATATTTGATTTTTGTTTTGGATATTAATACATGGCAGTTCATATGTTGTATTATGGTTATTTTTTTATGTATGTTGGCTTTATAGTTTTTGTATCATATTTGGTTATTCTAACATATATAATGATATGATGGATAATGGTATATTTTGATATTGAGATCGTTATGTAAATGTTATGAATACATAATTACATGATTGTTGCATATATTTTTATGTCTTTTATCTACGTCCATTATTGATATGCTTTTTTTTTTACTTTTTATTATCAGCTATTATATGTATTATTTTTGCTTTACAAATTACTATATGATATCATGCATATCTTATTTTAATTTTGAGGGCGAAATTTTATTTAAGGGGGGTAGGATGTAAGGACCGTAAAATTTTGATATTAGTTAAAATAATTTTTTGGTATTTTAAAATATTCAATTATTATTTTTAAATGAGTATTTATATTTTTCTCGATTTTCTAGAATTTTCTATGATTTAAAGTCCAAGTTTTATATTTATTTAAATGATATTAATATTTATAAACAAATTTTGTTCGGAGAAAATTTCTAGAATTAATCTGTTGTATTATTGATACTACTACGTATTATCTTAAATAATACATTGTATTATTATTATTACGTATTATTTCATATAATACGTTGTATTATTAATTACGTATTATCTATATAATTTATTGTATTATTCCTACTGTTACATATTATCTGTCGTATTAGTATAATTGGTACTTTTTACTGTGTATATACATATCCTATAATTATTTGATTTTAAATGTGAGTAAATATATTTTTATTATTAATTATTCTCATTTAATTATACAATATGGGTATATTTTGACTATTTCGTATTAACTATTGTATTAGCACAACATGTACGTTTCTATTTGTAGATACTTTTTTTGTAATTAGTTTAATTTTAAGTACCCATAATTATTTTATTTTAATTATTTTTGTTTAATTCCCTAAACCCTAAACCTAATATACTAGTATATATATATATATATATAAATATTAATATATATATATAATATTATATATATATATATTATAATATATATATATATATATATATATATATATATATATACTATATATATATATATTATAGGGAAAAGTGAATCTAAGGTGACACGCTAGGCCTCCCACCTAAGAACGCGCCTAGAATCACATCATTTCCTAAAAAAAATTTTGCGATGCCACTCGTTGAACTTGATCTACATGTTCTTAACCATAAACACGCAATTAATTTGGGGTGAACCCGATAGTCTGCTTGTTTGACCATGTCGTTGAGCGTGTTAAAAAGTTCTATTCATTCGAAAACCGTTAAATTACAGCCTGATTGTGAAGAAAGGGTCAAAACACACGACGGGTTCACCCCAAAATTGGTGCTGTTTGGGTTTAAGAAGATGTGTAGTCAAGTTCAACCGAACGCGATCACAAAAAATTTAGAAAATGATGTAATCTACGCGCGCGTCTTAGGTGGAGAGCCTAGGGTGTCACGCTTAGATTACACTTTTCCCATAATATTACTATATATATAGTATATATAGTATATATATAATATATATAATTATATATATATATATAAGAGAGGAGAGAGAGAAGAGAGAGGTATATAAATCAATATATATATATATACTATATATATATATATATATATATATGATATATATAATATATACGATATATTTATATTATATATATAATATATATTATATATACTATATATATATATATTATATATAATATATATATTATATATATATATATCCTCTCTCTCTCTCTCTCTATATATATATATATAATATATAGAAGGAGAGAGAGAGAGGATATATATATATATATTATATAATATATTATTATATATATATTTATATTATATATCCTCTCTCTCTCTCTCTATATATAGTATATATATATATATTATATATATATATATATATATAATAATATATTATATTCCTCCTCTCTCTCTATATATATATATATATATATATATATATATATATATATATATATATATATATAATATATATATCTCTCTCTCTCTCTCTCTCCCTGTTCACATTTACACCGCCACCTTCTTCTCCTCCTCTCGCTCTCTTCTCCCCCGGGCGCCCGCCTATCAGCCCCGATGTCCCCTCTCCGCTCTCCGCTGGCCATCTCGCCGCCTGCAGTCCCGCCTAGCGCCGCCCAAGCCTCCCCCGTGTCCTGCCTCTCCACCTCGACATAACCGACCTCTGCTTAGCCTCCTCGCCTAGAGCCACCGCCAGCCCTCAGGCCCCGCCGCCGACCAACCACCCTCCTGCGTCGAGACCTCGCCTGCCTCCAGCGCCTCTGTCGACCATCTCCCGCAGATCTGCATCGGCTGACGAAACCTCACCGCCCGTCAAACCGCAGCTCTTGATCCACCTCTCCTCCGCCAGTCCTCTCTTAGGCCACCTAGACCTCCGCTACCAGCTCCGCCGTTCCCACACCACAGCCCACCCTCAGATGCCTCGCCCGTCGACCATTCTCCCTGAGCCTACGCCCCTTATCGGCCGCCATCTGCCGCGTCAGCCTCGCTGCCGCAGCGCTACTCCTCTTCGCCGACGGAGCTGTGAGCTCGCCTCGACAGCAGTCCAAGCTCCCTCAGCCCCGTCGACCTCCGTTGAGTCCCCAACAACTCCAATCGATGCCTTTCATCCCCACGCTCAGATCAGACCCGCGGACTCGCGCCGTCGACGTCGATTCGTTCGACGTACCCGAGGCAAGATCCCAATATTTTTTGGCTCGTCTTTACTTTTTAGATATATTGTTCATTAAGTATGTGCATAGATTAGTTGTAATGTGAATTTTGTGATTACATGCATGGATTTGTCGTTGACTGATACTAAAGAATTTTTTAAGGAAATTGATTTGTAAAAAGATTATTTGAATTATTAAGAAAATAATTTTAAAATAAATTATTTGGTAATGAAATCATTTTAGAAAAATAATAATAAATTTAAAGAATTTAATTCGACAAAAGAATCAATTTTTAGATAATTATAATGATTTAAAGAAATTTATTTTAAAAAAGAAGTTATTTTAGATTAATTATAATGAGAAAAGAATTTTATTCTGTAAAAATGGATTATTTGAGTTGTTATTATAATAAATAATTTTTAAAAGAATTTATTTTACGAAAGGATTATTTGAGTTAATATTTATTATCTAAAAATATTATTTTAGAATAATTATGATGAGAAATAAGTGTTAAGAAATTATTTTGGAAAAAAGGAATCATTTTCTGAATTACATAGTTGCTGTTTATGACCACATTTCACGTTTTGCATTTATTTAATGTATTTGACATGTCTGCTATGTATTGTCCATCTTGTGATTGAGAACCGTTAGTAGTTTATGACTTAGTGGCCTCGTGCGTCATGAACAGACTTAGTGACATGTGTGAGTGTGTTGATTGAGTTTAGGTGGTGAACCCGAGTTTCAATGTGGATTATGTTTGACTTAGAAAATACGAGAGAGTTGGGATGGGGAAGTTAATGTTCATATGCTTGGATGTGACTGTTGATGTATCTTCTAGACCGCGCCAGTGAATTCGTATAGTCACTGGGGTTGGTTTGTTGGTCTAAAGTGAATTCGTGTAGTCACTTTAGTCCGTGACCTGTTTCTTCACTTGAGCTTTGCCTGAGTTCGAACCAGACCGAGATCGGATTGCGTGTAGTCCTCTGACCAATTCGTGTAGCAGTATTGGATACGTGTAGAGGATTTGTGAACAATCAGTTATCCGGTGATATAAATGTTGACTTTATGTGAGATGTAGACCAGTGAGTTTTAGGATGGCTAGTTACATAACCTTGTTTCTTGGCTAAGTATGAATTCCTCTGAGATGTAGGCCAGTTGTGTTTCTTTACATACATAGATCGGGATTAATATTTAAATATCTACAATTTGAGACATATGGTATATACATGAGGGTTTCCTTGTTTGGATTATTTCGCTCGACGTACTACATCTCTTGTTGTAGATTTTTTAAGTATTAATTCTATCTAGTTGTATGACAATGTTAGTTGGATGATTGTTCTGATCGCTAGTTGCATGATCGACTTGTTACTTGATTGATTTTGTTGGATTTCCAGTTGTATGTTTTCTTTGTCATTCTGTTATCGTATTGTTTTTCGCTTTGGTTTTTGTTGTTCTATTTGTTTGCGGGGTCTTGTCGTGTGCCATGCACGCTGACGTACACCTATTTTCTCTGGTATACGTCAGACTTAGAGGAAGAACAGGTCCAGCCGGGAGATCGCCAGAGCCCGAGTATTCTCAACAGGAGTACCTTGGGCCGGAGCAGAAGAAGAAGCTGAAGCTTAGTTATTGGTCCTCAGTTTTCTTTTGTACTACCTTTTATTTCTATTTGATCAGTGTATTTTTATATTCTCTAGTATTTCATTCAGATAATCAGTGTATTTTTATATTCTCTAGTATTTCATTCAGATAGTTTTGTATAAGGGCATGTTGACCCGAATATTATGTCTGCAGATAGTTTTGTATAAGGGCATGTTGACCCGAATATTATGTCTGGGATGAATATTCATTTGTGATATGATATTTTTATTCTAAGTTTGTCTATTATATTCTTGTTGATTGTGATCGGGGACCTGTGCCTTTGTATTATATTTATTTCCAGACACTTAGCGTATTGGATTGAGAAGAAAAAAATAATAGCGCATATTTCTTTTTAATCTAATACGTCGCGAGCTTATTCACGTTTCGATTCCCGGGTATTTTGGGAAGCGGAGCGTGACAATTCCCCTCTCTTTTGTAATCAAAATCCAATTGTAATTGAGATCGAGAGAATCTAAATCAAATTTTTCTTTCATTTCTTTTACTGCAAATTTTCCACCAAACATATGCTCCTAGAAAATCTTTGACATGGCTCTCTAATATGTGGCACCTGTATTCTTTAAGCCGAAGGGCATAACTGTGTAGCAGAAAACACCAAGGTGTGTTCTGAATGTAGTATACTTTTCATCATCTGGATGCATCTTTATCTGATTATAACTAGAAAACCCATCCATGAAGGACATTCTCTCGAATCCACACGTATTGTCGATGATAACATCCGTGATGGGAAGAGGAAAATCGTCTTTCGGGTAAGCGGTGTTAAGATCTCTGAAGTCGATACATATTCTGATTTTTCCGTTCTTTTTAGGGACCGGGACAATGTTGGCAAGCCATTCAGGATGTTGCTCTTCCCTGATGAAACCCGAGTCAATAATCTTTTTAACTTCGGACTCGATTGCCTCCATAATTTGTGGACGAAACCGTCTTTGTTATTGTTTGACAGGTTTGACATCTGGTTTAATATTGAGGCGATGCACTGTCATATTTGGATCGAGCCCTGGCATATCCTCGTAGTTCCAAGCAAAAACATCAATGTACTCCCTAATGAGGGCAATTAGCTCTTCTTTCTCATTTGGTGGGATACTATCACTAATGAATATCGGTTTTGGGTTATCCTCGTCACCCATATTTACCTGGATTACTTGGTCCTCGGTAGGGGGTTCTCTTTGTTCGAATCTATCACCGTACTGCATATTCAGGTGATGAACCCAAGGGTCTTCCCAAGTTGGTATTTGATCGTCTTCTTCGACGGTGGCGGAGTCAATTGTAGTCATGTTCGACATTAGTCTTTTGAACATTTCCCCAAGACTAGCGTCAGAGTCCCAGGCTGAAGAATCGGAAGAATATCCGTCTTTACCCATATTAGCTATTTGATTGATGACTTGCCTGCAGCACTCATCATTGGAGGAGGAGATATAGCCTAAACCTCTTCTGTAGCTATAATAATTATCGGGTTTTCCTTTTGGTACATAAGCCATACGAGGTGGAACTCGCGGACCTCGACCGAAACAAAGACCATCTCCGAGTGCAAAGTCATATCCGTATCTCTCCATGAGGTTCCGTGTTTTTGTATCATATCTGAATAAATGAGGAGCTGATTTGTCATCATCATCCTCTTCTCTCAAGAACCGGTACTGAAAACTCCTTCCCTTTACCATAAACGACTTCTTTTTCACCCCCTGCCTTTGCGGGGACAACAAGTGTCGTTCCGAACGAATCCTGAACATGCTTCTTCATCATGCAATATGATTAAAGGGGCATATACAAGTCAGGGTCATCATATAACCCTTTCATGATGTTATCAAGACACATTGAGTACTCTAAATCATCATTTATTGCTATTTCTTCGGCAAGTTGCCAGTTACAACTACTATGCGATGACTCTTCATCGTCAAGATTGATTACAATAGGTACAATATCATTAAGTATAAAACCACTGTTGTAATCAAACCCAGCTTTGGTGTCAGCTTCTTCTCCACTATCCGTACCTTGGACCGATGGTTCATTATCGGATTTAGCCCCGTAAAGAAGGGAGTCGGTAAAATAATTTTCCAACCCCTTAAATAGCTGCTTATCCGCGACCACCGTCTTGACCTCATTATTAGTGTCTACATATTTAAAACAATAATAGAGAGTGGAAGGGACTATAACGTTACCGTGGATCCATGGTCGACCCAACAATAAGTTATAGGAAGTCTCTGCGTCGATCACATAACATGTGACTTCCGACTTCAAGTCTCCAATCTGGCACTTCACTCAGATTTTACCTAGTGGCCTGGACCCACTGGTATTAAATCCGTAGATGGTAGTGCCCGTGGAGGCCAGCTTACTGGTCGGTGTTCCGAGATTATACATCAATCAGAGTGGCATGATGCTAATAGCGGAACCCGGATCGACTTGGATCCGGTTGACAACACTGGAGCCAATGTGCCCGGTGAAGTACAAGGGCCGGTCATGCTTTGAATTCTTTATCTGCATGTCCTCCTTGGTGAAAGAAATACAAGGAAAGTGGTGTTTCACAAGGTTACAATGTTGCACTGACGGCTCTGGTTCTTAAGGGGATGGCTTGATCTGAGTCAGGAAAACGTCAGAATTTGCCAAAGCTTCTTGCAATGCTTCCCTCGTGTCTTTCAAAAGACGTAGCAGCTCGTATAGAGTTATTCTGGCCGATATATTGGCTAACTGCGTCATAATATCAAAGCGGTGCGGAGTGTTTGAGCTCCCCGGTTTATCTCTTCCAATCGGTTGATTGAATCGAGACTGCTTCGGGTTTTGATCCTCTTGGTGTAAGGGTTCTTTCTCCTTTAGCTTTTGCTAAGTTCTATCAATAGGTGTCGAGGGAATTGTGACCACTCCTATTTCTGCTAATGTCTTAGAGGGAACAGTTTTGGTTATCCCCTGCTTAGCTAACTGCTCGGAGGCGGACGGATACTTGAAATGGTATTCGTTTCCACTCCGGGTAGCAAAGACCGGTTCTCAGTTAGTCGCAAATACTTCTTGCTCATCTTCGGAGAGAGGAAAGGTTAGGATTTCCTCATCCTCTTTTTCTAGGATAGCCGAGGCTCCGCAACAAGATTTTCCTTTCCCTTTTGACTTTTTCTTGGATGACGATTCGGCCCACTGTTCATCTTCAATTAGATCGAGATGGACTCAGAGAATCTCGTCATTTGGGGTTGTGTGTGGCACAAGTCCTTTCTGGTGTTGTTCGTGAGGATCGTCATTGACAGTCTTCACCACTACGTTCATTATGGTTTCAGGCTGAAACCAATTCAGAGGAACCGACCCGAAGCTGATTGACACTACGTTCACACCCACCTTCTTTTCCTTAGACTATTTTATAGTAATGACCCCAACATCGATCAAAGCTTGGATCTTGTCTTTAAGACCGTAGCATGACTTGGTAGGGTGGTGAACCACTCTGTGGAACACGCAGTATTTTGGGTTATTAACCCTTTTAGCGTCTTCCTGATCTTGGATCGGAGGAAACTTAATCTTGTTGTTCCCTATGAGGTATTTGAAAATACCGGGGACTTCGTCTTCTTTAAAAGAGTAAACCTTCGGGAATTTTGGTTCTGAAGTCTTCTGTTTCTGAGGTTGTTGTTACCACCGTGACTGCTGAGGTACCTTTTGCTGCTATTGTTGCGGTTGCGGTTGCAGCTCGAACGTTTGATTCACGTCCACTGCGTTCGCTTGTGCCTTTCCTTTGCCTCGGGGGACAAAATTCTGCTGTGGGGCATTAGCCACTATCTGACCTCTTTCGGCCTTCTTCCTTTTGAGGAAGTGTTCGGCTCATTCTCCTTGGATCTTAAAATTCTTCTAAGTCTTGGATAGCGCCATTCCCATGGCTTCGAGGATGTTCAAAGAAAGATTGTTGTGACAGGTTTCTAGGATGAAGTCCTCGCTGATCAGATCTCTACAATTCATAGCTTTGTTCCAGAATCATTTGACGAAAATTTTGACCAACTCTCCGTCTTTCTACTTCTCATCGAATAATGTTCCGATTGAAACCTCGTTGTCGTCATCGAAGAAATTTGTGAGGAATATGTCTTCCATGTCGTCCCAACTGTTGATACTTCCCGGCTTAAGACGACGATACCAAAAGGCTACTCCGCAGAGAGTGCCAACGAATGACCACACCATCAAGGGCTCATTTTCGGAGATTATTCCCAAATAAGACTTGAAGTATATTAAGTGCTGAGAGGGGGAACCCTTTCCGTCAAACGGCGTAAAGTTGATCAAATTAAACTTTGCCGGGTATAGGATTGATTTCCACTCTCTCGGGTAAGGACAGTGTATCCCGAACTTCTTTATTTCTTGAGCACTCATCAACGCATTGATTTTGCTCTCTAAGTCCCTCATCTTCTTATCCTTGTTCGTACCTTTCTTCAAGTGATTCCGGGGAGAAGTGATGTGGTCCTCCTTCGTATTGTTGTCATCCGAGGGACCACCCCCAGCATTGTCGTCAACGGGAGAGGTATCCATGTTGCCATTCTCATCCGCTTCTCGATCGCTATCAGCTTGGTTAGGATTATTGTGATGACTGGACTCTCCCAGCTAATTCGTCAGTGCCGTAATTTGTTGGTTATGCATGTCTCTCATCTCCTGCATAGCCATCTCCATCTCGAATTTAAAATTCTCTTTCTGCTTGGCTAAAGCATCCTCGATAATTTTAGCCATTTGTTCGGCATTAATCATGAATGATTCATAAGATTGCCTTGCACTAGATTTCGTATCATCAGAAGCCAACACAGAGCAAGCATCTGATGTTTCGTCATCGCAGGACTGTGACCTCCGGGGTCTAGGTCTGATATTTCCATACCGCAGCCAAGTCATGCACTGAGATACTTCTGCAAAAGGCTCAGGGTTGAATCATTGTGAGGTCTTACCTTTGTCGGCCATGTTAATAGTTACTCGAGGGAACTCGTCACCTAAGCCAGTTGGTCTTCTTCTGCGAAAATGCCTCGTCTTTAATTCGGACATTTCAGTAAAGATTCATTCAAATACTGAGATCCTCCGGGGAGTAGTCTCGTGGTAGCTATATTCTGACAACACTGCCTTAATGATTTTCACACACGGACAACGAGAGTTCGTCTCTCGGACATTTCTCTTCCAAGACTTGTTCGTATTTGTCGCCTGATAGTACAACTCATCAGTCTGATGACTGGAGCAACCTATCATGTGTTGGCACAACTTCCTAGGTATAACATCGTCATCAGACGAACGTGTTTCCCTCTGGGGATACGACGCTTCATTGGCGTCTTCAAGAGTCACTCGTTTAGATTTACGCCTTTGTTAGCATGAAACTCTAATGGGCTCTTGTACTTCGACCCGCAATCCGATGCGGTCGGTCATAAGAGCTTTCCCTTTATTATTAGGGGGATTAGTACGACCCCCAGCTTGAATGGTTGTTTGGGAGCCTTTCAACGGTCCCTATCGCTCATTGACATGTGCTTTACCTCGATCTTCGGGGAGAGAACCAAGGCGGTCTTTCAGAGAAACTCTGAATTTGGTGAGGTCCATACTACCAAGGGGAGTGGGGTCTGGAGTTAACGAAGGTTGAATGGTAACTTTGTCTGTTTTTACCTTAGGCGCTGACTTGACCTTTGGCATCCAAACCCGTTTCTGTTTGGGTGATTTTCTGACCGTCTCTTCCTTCTACATTTCTTGTGCTTTCCGCACAAGGACTCGGGTGTGCGTAAGAAATGCGCGGTGCTTCTGGATTCACTCTTCGAGGGTAGAGCGGATCCTTTTGACGCGGACCCATTCATTCTTTTCTGCTTTGGTGGAGGGGCTGCTCGATTATCGTTGTTGTTCTTGGCGCTGCCTAGATTTCAGATCCACATCATAGCGGATCCCGTCCATTAGCTCCAAAGCCTTGGCAAGTTGATGCGCAAGACGTTAACACCGTCTTTGGCGCGCCCTCTTTGACAACGTTGGCGCACCTCCAGCAACTGATTCTTTGGTCAAGGAGGAGTTCAGATGTGCTAATCTAACCTCTCTGGATATCGGTGACACGTCGTGATTTACAACTGCAGCAACAATGACGGAAGATCATCTTCTCGGGTCTTCGTGTCAGAAGACCAGCAGACTTTTCTGGATCTACGAGGAGAGGCAGATCTGGAGGAGGACAAGTATTCCTCAAACTTCTGCTGGTCGAACTCATATTCGACCTCTTCATTCACCAGGATCTTGATTGCTGGTTACTTTGGCAGCTTCGGCACGGTAGCTTCGGCAGCGAAGCTGTTGGCTCCCATTATGGTCGCCAGCTTGTTTGGGGAGAAAGTTGATGTATTCATTGCTATGTTCATTACAACTTCAACGTTACAATGAAAACAAAAGTTAGTCTTTTTATAAGATCCTTACACAACGAAAACAAAAAAGTACAACTCTCGTCAAACAACATAACATGTGTTTATCGCCCGCTGCTTGGGTGGGATCTTAGCCTGTGATGGGGACGTTCATATCCATGGACCATCAAACAATCAGATCAGATCCAGAGCTTCGTTGATTCGCGAAGGAATCAGGAAGCCGAAGCAATTATCTCGGCAATTGCGAGATAATCACTCTTCTCGAGATCACCGTAACGGGGTAATCTTAAGGCAAAGGACCGAGAAGTGTAGATCTGACGAGCTCTTCTTCTTTATGCCGATGAACTCGATCTGATCTCCTCATCTCTTCTGAAATTTATGCTCCTTCAGTCTTCAGTTTAGCAGGGCTTCGCCAACGCTCGAGAATTCCAGATCTGAAAAAATGAAGGCCCTGAGCTGTATTTATAGGTTTTGGGACCCCTATTTTTTGATAAGAACGATCGATTCACTCTTATCTTCAGTTGTAACCTTTTTATCATGTTCTTGGATAGATTTAGATCAGTTGGAACAAATTCAGGTGGTTAATCGTTGAAAAATAGCTTAAATCGGCCAAAAACTGCTTTCGGGGCTGCGGATACTCGTGGGTGTCTCGGCCAAGGCTTGGCCGAGACACCTATGGGTGTCTTAGCTTTGGCCTGAGCTTGGTTTGGCGTGTTCTATCCGTTTCCACCGTATCTTCATCGTCCGAACTCGGAATCATACGATTCAAAATGTGTAGGAAAGCCAACAAAGTGATCTACAAGCTTCCATGATTGAATCATATGTGGAGTAAACGAGACACGAGGGACGCTTCGTCTTTTGTAAGTGACGCGTAGCTCCCGATCCATTCGTGTTTCCGTTATTCCGAAGTTTCATTGCTTCGCATGGTTCGTCGACTCACTTCATGCACTTGTCATTGTCAAATGAGCTTCTGTGACGTAGATAGCGACATTCATCATCTTCTTTCTGTCTCGAGCTGCGTGGGACCCATAGGTAATTTTTAACGCCTACATTCATCTTCAATTGGTGACCTCGCATGAGATCGAACATTGTTCTAAAGTCTTTGATATAGTTATCTTGTTGCGACTTTTTATGACCAAGTCATCAACATAACATTCAATGGTCTTCCGAATGTATTCCTAGAAAATCTTTGACCTGCCTCGTTGGTATGTAGCACTTGTATTTTTCAAGCCGAAGGGCATGACTATGTAACAGAAGATACCGAGTGGCGTCCTGAACGAAGTGTGTTTTCATTGTCCGGGTACATCTTGATTTGATTGTAACTCGAGAATCTATCCATGAATGACATTCTCTTAAATCTGCATGTGTTGTCGATGATGACGTTCGTGATAGGAAGAGGGAAGTCGTCTTTTGGGTAGACGGTGTTCAGATCTCTGAAGTCGATGCAAATTCTGATTTTTTTCATTCTTTTTAAGGACCCGAACGATGTTTGCTACCCAATCGGGATGTTGTTCCTCCCTAATGAAGCCTGAGTCAATTAGCTTTTTAACTTCAGTTTCAATCACCTCCATAATCTATGAACAAAATCGTCTTTGCTATTGCTCGACAGGTTTAGCGTCTGATTTGATGTTAAGGCAGTGCATCATGACATTTGGATCGAGTCCTGGCATGTCTTCATAGTTCCACGCAAAGACATTGAAGTATTCCCTGATAATTGCAATTAACTCCTCTCTCTCTTCAGATGGGAGACTGTCACTAATGAATATGGGCTTCAGATTCGCTTCGTCGCCCATGTTGACCTGGACCACCTTATCCTCGGTAGGAGATTCCCTTTGCTCGAATCTATCACCATACTGGATATTCAGGCGATGGATCCAAGGATCCTCCCAAGTTGATAATTGATCGTCTTCCTCCATCGTTGGAGGATCGACCGTGACCATGTTCGACATCAAACCTTTGACTCCAAGGCTAACATCAGAGTCCCATGCCGAAGAATCAGACGAATATCAACCGCTATTCGAGGTGGCGGATTGGTTGTTGATCAGCATTTGTAGGAGGATGATGAGATATAGCCTAGACCCCTTCTACGTCCATAGTAGTTGTCAGATTTTCCTTTTGGCACATAGGCTGGCTGGGGTGGAAGTCAAGGACCACGACCAAAACAAAGAGCTTCTTCGAGCGCGAAACTGGATCCCCATTTTTTCATGTAGTCTCATGCCTATGAGCTATATCTGAGTAAATAGCGACCATGTCTTTCATCACCGCTATCATTCTTCAAGAAGGGATTTGGTGGTGGACACAACTCTCCTTTACCGAAGATTATCTCCTTTCCACCCCTGCCTTGGCAGGAAGGACAAGAGATGTTCTGAAGGAGTCTTGGACACACTTCTTCGTCATGCAAGATGATTGAAGTGGCATGTGTATATCAGGGTTATTATACAGCTCCTGCATTACATCATCAAGACAAGACGAGTACATTGTCATTTATTGCATGATCGGCAAGTTACCAGTTATAACTTCCATCTAACGATTCACCATCGTCAAGATCGATTATAAAGGGTTCAATATCGTTAAATACAAGACCTTCGTTGTAATCGAGCCCGGCTTCGGTATCAGTTTCATCTCCGCTGTCTGTGCATTGGGCCAATGGTTCAATAGCGTAGGCACGAACTATGCACACCATAGCGAGTAAGTGGGTCCATCGATCTTGATGAAGATTGTGTGAGAGTCACTCTTTGATTGCAAGCATGTTATAATAGAGGAGATAATAGAGGAGGAGGATGAGGAGGAGGAAGCCATGAGGATAGAGATGTTTAGTCCTTTTGGGCGCTTATACCATAAAGTAGCAGGAAGAGATTGCTCTTTACGTTGGGCATCATCATATATTTAGAGATGAGATATACAAATTCAAAATTCAAATGTACATGTTTGTTATGATGACCACTTCTCATGCTATCAACTAATAACAACTCAGATTACATGGGATTCTCTTGCTTGAGAGATCATAACTAAATTCAAGTTAATCTCCAACAGTGTGAATATAAACATTTATTTTCAAGGCAAAGAAATGTACTATTGAGAAAGAATTATGCAAAGATGAGAAAAAACAATCATTTAATTTTTTGGTTAAATGTAACGTTTTGATACTTTTTTGTGTTGTTAAATATGTTATATAATGTCTAAGTTGCAGATAACCTCTCTCAACTTTGCAAATTTGATTTAACCCTATTGAACTTTTCACACACTTAACACCTGAAAATGAATGTTGTTTAGTATAACATGTCACATGACAAAAGGTGAGTTGGAAAAGACCAAAATACACCTCGATAATAAAAACTATGATCTTTTGTAGGATGAGAGAAAGAGAGAGGGAGAGAAGGTAGGGGGGAGGGTATTGTAAATTGGTCAATGTCGTTTTTTTACCGATTGATAGTTTCTTTTTAAATTAAATGGGTTGATTCCTAAAGGATGTTCTCTCATTTCGCTTTTTGAAATAATGACGTCAGGGGATTTGTTGAGAAAAGTGTGAAAGTTCAGACCATTTTGTGAGAGTTCCATCATTGTTGGGGTTTTCCTAAATTTTCAAAGTTAAGGGGAATCACTAAGACGCTCGCCATAGTTGAGGGGATTTTCCAAACTTTAGCCTGTTATTAAAATATGGGTAATTACACTTAAATACCCAAAGTTTGCCCAATATTGCACCAAAATACTCAAAACTTAAAACTCTACACTTAAATACCCAAAGTTTATAAAAGTTGTAGTTTAATATCCACATGATAATTTCATCCCGAAAATTCTCATGTGATATGCAGGTGCTATTTTCAAAATATTTTAACCCTTATTTTTTTGTTAAATCTATTAGTAAACCCTCTATTATACTTTAAATCTACCATAACTGTATCTTAAAATAGGATTTTAACAGGTTAAACAATAAATTTAACAAAAAGTAAGTGTTAAAACGTTTTGAAAACAACATGTGAGAATCACATGAGATTTTTTAGGGCAAAATTCTCACCTTTGCATTGCATTGGGTATTAAAGTGCAAATTTTAGAAACTTTGAGCATTTAAATTAGGTTCTAAACTTTGCGTATTTTGGTGCAATATCGAGCAAATGTTGGGTATTAAAGTGTAATTTACGCTTAAACTATCATAGAGTGGAGCTCATTTTGCTTCTCAATCCAAAAGTGTTCTGTGAAAATCTTCTGTACCGTCTCTTTGTCTATCCCTTTCTCATAGGCACCACATTCGAATCAATAAAATATATTCTTTGTGTAAATCATGTTCACATCTTTGGTACCTCCTAAAAAGACCATAAATCTAGATCCAAAATTAACTAGTTAGTTGAGCAATGGGTCATCTCTAATGCAGTCTACCTGTTTGTGGTAATGCCTCAAAGTATCTTAGTGCCTGTAGAGATCTCTATAGTTAGTTCCAGAGCTAGTCAAGTTTTATTCGACAAGAGTTGCTTCTGGATAATTCCCTCACCTCGGTGGCATTACATTGAAGAACAATAAATCATGTAGCTGATATCTTGGTACAAGTGGCGGCGGCTCGTGTTCTTCATATGTTTATTGGAGCAAAAAAGCTATTTGTCTCGCGCGTGATGCATCACGCAAGAGAGGAGGAGGGTCAGAGGGACCCACGTGAAGTGGGTCCCACTGACCCTCCTCCTCTCTTGCGTGATGCATCACGCGCGAGACAAATAGCAAGGTTCTTATTGGAGCTTTCATGATCTGCATTTCCGTCACTATAAGACGATTGGTATGCTATCTCATCTCATTTTCATGATATAAAACAAGATACAACTTTCTATCAAAAAATTTCTAGTTTCATTAGGTACCTTAGTATTTCTTTGACATGAAACTAATACAATAGGTCAAATCCTAAACGAGTGTAAATTTTAGATTATAAATGGCTATGATAATATAATTTGTAGATAAAGGAGACACGTACTTTGCAATGATATGTTCATTTCATCCATTACCAGATTATACGTGCTAAGTGGATCACCTCAATAATAGCACATATTCCTATTATGTGTATATACATGAGTGTTATCAACCAGACAACTGTGTACATTGTGTCGTTAAATTAGATAAGTAAAATAATTCATCCTTGACATTACTGTACAAGTTGCATTGTTACTATATGGATAAGGGTACATTGCATTTCCTTCAATGACACTAGAATAAAGTTTAAAAAGAAGGGTAAATTCAACCCCCCCCCACCCCCCACCTCACAAAAAAAACTAAAACTAAAACAGAAACAAAACAACAACAACAACAACAACAACACAAAACAAAACACATGGGAAAAAACTTGGTTCACTTCTCATCGAATACCCTTGAAGTTTACCCACCAAACTCCCCTAGTTAACTCCATCAGTTTTAACCGCCCTTAGGCCTGTCCAAACGGGCCGGGCCGGCCCAGCAAACTGGGGTCCAAGCCGGGCGAAACCTGTGGCCCGAAC
>NC_033795.1:40767676-40772401 GCF_001876935.1 Asparagus officinalis
GCCGGGTCGGGTTTGGGCCCTGGCCCGAGCGGGCCGGGCACCAGACCGGCCTGGTCATTTTTTTTTGTCAATTTTTTTTTAGAGTAAATAACAACAAATAAAGCAAAATTTTGATAAAAAATCAATCATATTATTAATCACTTGTAACTATATAATTTATGAATACAAAAAATCGTATTAGTTAAAATGATAAAAATAAATTCTTTATTAATAATCAGTTAATCACTAACAATTACAAATTTATTTTAGAATTTATCACATCATAATAGATGAATACATCCCAACTAAGTTGGCACCTACTCATCTATATCACTATCATTTGTAACTCTTTCCAAAATAATTTATCATAAATTTTTAGCTAAAAAATAAAAATTACAAACTAATGAATAATTTTTATTCTTTATCTCTCTCTCCTATTCCCAAATCTTTAAATTTATCTTTAATACTAGTCATCTGATCGATGCATTGAGTTTTTTTGTCATACCTCCACCAATCTTGTAGGCACATTACCGTCTGTACGATAGACGGATCTAACGATGTCCTGTTGTCGTTTATCAAACGTCCTGGTGTGCTAAAGATGAATTCTAAAGCTATCTTGAAAACATGCACTGTTAGTAAGTCGCGAGCCATGATGAAAAGTATATGATATAAAACTGTTCCATATACTCTCCACCATTACAAAATATCGAAACTATTATTTTGAATTTTAAGTAAAGATGAAGTTAAATATTATTCAATTTTAAAAAGTTTATTGATGATCCAGATCCAGATCCACCAGTTAGCTGAGTTATCAATAATTCTCTATCAAAACTCTTACATTAGCCCCGACTTGAACTTGTAGAAGTAAAAGTTGTAGGCTGATGTGTACTTACACCATATCTAGCTGTATACTCATCATATAATCTTTAAAAATAAGTTCTAATAGTATTATGATGAGTAAAAACACTAATAGTTTGACCATCATCAGTGTTTATTATCATGTTACCATACAAAGAATTTAGGCTGCGTTTGGAAACTTGGATTTAGATTTGGGAAGTTGATTTAAAATCAAGGGATTTTAAATTTAGGATTTGAAATCCATGATTTAAGAAATCTTTTGTTTGGATATCTTTATTAAATGAAAGTATTTGAAATCTTTGATTTCAAAATCTAGTGTTTGGGTACTTTATTATACATGAATTTGAATTTAAAATTGATAAAAATTTATTCTCTTAACCCATCTTGTTTACATCAAATGCAGATCTCTGCTACCATATATTACCAGATGCTTATGGCCATTATTAGTCTGTTACCATATATTATCACAAAATAGTCGAGTAACACATACATGTATTAATTACATCGTGATTATTCCATGCTCATTGAAGAACACAAACCAGTATCAAATGAATATCAACAAAACAGAATCAGACACCGCAATGAAAGGCTAGCTGGCAAAAATACATATATTAATTACATCGTGAATATTAAAGGGCAAGCACAGTATAACCCATCAAACAGAATCAGACAAAATAGAATAATGGCAATAACAGACTTCAGAGTATCAACAAAACAGAATGAAGGCTAGCTGGCAAAAATAAGATCTTAATTATTACACATAGCGTTCTGATACCAATTCTGTTTCATTCCCCAAATTGACATGTCCCAGAATTTGCCGAGAGAAGCAACAAGCATGAAGACCCTTCACTTGATATCGGATTCATTACCTTAAGCTTCAGCAAACCTGGCAACACAGCAAGTAACAAGGATAAGTTCGGAGAAGAAAAAGCGTGACAATATATTCAAGCATTCTAATTATCCTCTTGTCCAATTAAAATACTAAGCACAATGTTAGATAAGCAACAACAACATTAACCAAGGATCAGTTAATTAAAAATGATCAAGATGGTTCAGCCTTTTCCTTGTAGATAGAAGAAATAGTAAGTTCACAAAAACAACCAACCCAACCAACCCGCCCTCTATTTCAATTTGACAGTTGCTGCCACTTTTTCTTCAAATAGAGATATTGTTCGGTTGCCGAACCTAACCCCCAGCTCCTCATGTGAAAATTAAAAGGGCTTGATCATTCATACCACAGCTCTTCACCTAATGTTCTGACTAACATTATAAAAAAACATCAAACAATATACAAGGAGAATCATTAGAAATTCTGAAGGGAGAGACCAATTACTGGATTAATTAGGTTCACTGTTAGACCATCAGATATGATAATTAGCAATAATGCAAATAGTCCTGAAGTAAATAAAATGCTTGCTGTCCTGCACTCGCAAATAACATGGAGTTAAAAGATTGTGATTCATCCAGTATATACATATAGTTACAAAGTGTTTTACTTGAAATTGTAACATCAAACAATAGTTCAGTTTTATAGTTACAAAGTGTTTTACTTGAAATTGTAACATCAAACAATAGTTCAGTTTTTGAAACACCTAAAACAAGGAAGAGCCTGTAATAGGAAAAGACCATTCCCCCTTCATAATAAACAAGAAATCATCAATATTTACACTAGAAATTAAAGAATCTAAAATGGGGTTTTACTAAACAATGATGGTTATTTCAAGTAAAGAAACAACCCCTAGAAAGCATAAGACTGGACCATTTGTTCCCAAATGTGACTTGACTGCTACCAAGTCGAATGCATCATACAACAATTGGCAGTGTATCAGTGAATCAACAGTGTGTCAGTGACGAATTCAAGGATTATGGAAAGCAGAATCCAGTAAATCAACAGCGATCAGATTATGCGTCGATCCCGTTCAGATATCCTATTACTAACAATTCGTCGTATTCTGAAATTAAATTATACAATAATTCCCAGTAATGGCATGATATATATAGGCTTTCTGGCCTTTTACGTTTGTTTTTGTTACATTTTTTTTGGTAACAGACGTTCTAATTTCTGTTTATAATCCCGCAATTAGATTATTGAACCAATTTTAAAACTCTGTTCAACTTCCTGATTAAACTTAGCTACAATCTTCAGAGTTATCTTCAGGTAAATAATATTCTATATATTCTTATTTATACCATAATCATAGCTACAAACATGCAACGTAAAAAATTACTGCTATAAATCCTTTTTGGCAGAATTTTTGGGAGAAAAGTCGAGAATATATAGCAATTTATACGTTGGGTGTGCGGAGTAATGTTAACAAATTAAGAATGGAGTAAATCTGTAAATGACATGTGTATTTTAGTAAGATTCCTGAATATTCAGGAGTAATATAAATCAGGAATACATCTTATGTGAAAAATGATTCTAGATATAACATGTTCTAAAGAATGCTTAAGTAATGACAAATAGACATAAATTGTTGGGGGGCATTCCTTAATTTCTCACAATGTGAAATTTAATGATGTTAATAACATTAGAGCTGATGGATAAGTACATTTAAACTTCAACAATAGCCACTGATCACTTCCACAAGCAATTGAATAATTCATGGAGCAATCTCTCATCCAAGCCTTTTGATTATTATAAAATTTTCCACTCAGCAATTGATAGTAAATAAAGATTTCATGGTGTTCAAGAAAACAATCCAGCCAGTATCTCCTGTTATTATAAATGGGGTAAAATTCAACAAATCATTTGAGTTGTAAACGTAAATTGAGAAACAAAGAAAATATGAAGGATTAAAATACAGTGAGAAGTTTTATTCCGAAATTGAAAGGGCATCCACATTGGCATGAGGGTTTTGCTTATCCTAGAAGATATTAATTAAGTTTTGAGTATCAGTTTCTATACTAACCTTTTTATATGAAAAGAAATAGGCTTGCACAAACCTAATGAAAGATACATTTTAGAAATGCATCATAAAAAGAACAGAATTCTCAATAAAATAAAAAATTTGTACCTTTGAGATGAGACAAGCACTCCTTATTTGAATTAGCTAAGAATCCATCAAAATCACCAAACCCTAATACATTCATAAGAAATCATCAAAAATTAGAAATATTCGGTTAAAAATATTGTGAAGAACATTGAGATGAAGAAAAGTAGTCCGACCTGAAAACTAGAAACTACTCCTTAAGAATAAAGAGAATAAAAATATAGAATAAAACAGTGAGGTAGTTCGAAAAGATAATTAATTTTCTCATGCCCTACACGTTTATGATAGCAGAAATAAAGCAGAATCACTTAAAATGCAAAAATATAGAATAAAATAAATGACTATTTGCACTTTGTTACCCGAAATTTTCACCCTTTTCAACTCCAATAATTAATTTCCACAAGCAAACCAGCACAGTTTCATCTCTTAACATGGGAGTAAAGAAATCTAAGAATAGTGATTATTCTTTTTTGTTCCAGAAGTTCATGGAAATAAAGAGAAGGTGAAGCTTTTCTTACGTGGTTCATATACAAGTAATGAAATTTATTAAACAGGTGCATATTGATAAAAGAATACAATTTCTTAACTTTTGCAGGCTGATCAAGCTCCCATCAATTTACAACCAGCGTCATCAAAAATCCAAACTTTTTGACACAGACAGCTAAATACTTCAACCAACACCGAGATGACATAAAAGAATCGAAAATTCACACTTTCAAGTGGCAAAAAAATGAAGCGAGAGGACACCTTACCAGTTCGAAGGACTCGAAGTCGGAACCCTAGACTTCGATTCGAAAACGGAACCCTAGAGAGGGGGATCGGGACTTGAAACGAAAGAGAGAGGCAGGGGGATAGGGGGAGAGGCGGCGGCGGCGACGGGGGTGAGGCGGCGGCG
>NC_033795.1:40772413-40793946 GCF_001876935.1 Asparagus officinalis
GGAGGCGGCGGCGGGGGGAGGGGAAGGGGGGAGAGAGAGATTTTACGAAACGAGAGAGAGAGAGAGGAACGGACTTGAAACGAGAGAGAGAGGGGATCGGGTCGGGATTTGATAAATGACAGGGGTTGGGGTGGAATTTGAAATCACTTGTTTTGGGCTTCCAAAGGCGGCGGCGGGGGGAGGGGAAGGGGGGAGAGAGAGATTTTACGAAACGAGAGAGAGAGAGAGGAACGGACTTGAAACGAGAGAGAGAGGGGATCGGGTCGGGATTTGATAAATGACAGGGGTTGGGGTGGAATTTGAAATCACTTGTTTTGGGCTTCCAAATTCCTTTTTGTTAAATCAATTGATTTAAAATCTTAGCTCAAATCAGAACCCAAACTAAAGATTTGGATTTGAAATACCCTGGATTTTAAATCCAAGCCCAAATCCAAGTTCCCAAACGCAGCCTTAACAAATTTCGAAGGCCAACATCCTTTAAACATGGATCAATAAGAACCCCCAAACCAAAAATAATAGCAATAGGCCTAAAATACTTATTAAATTTACTTTCTATTTGAAAAATCATATTTTTAAAATAATTATCCATACAATAATTATTAAAAAAAGCTTGAATGTTTAAAACTTATAAAGCATTTTCAATAATAGTTGGATAATAATAACCAGATAGTAACGTAGTATCATCATATAAAATTTGTAACATCTTTTTTACACTATATATAACTAATCATTCATCCTCAGTTATTCCATACATATTACCAGAGCTAGAACTAGAAGTATAGAAAACAATAAAATCATTTATAATTTTTTTATACTCTATTGTTACATTTAACATTACATAGGTAGAATTTCACCTATGTTCAACATCTTTTAGAATTAATCTGGGTTTAAATTTTTTTTTCTTTTACACAATTATTTCTATCTTTTAAGTCTTTATTCAGAAGTATTATGAGCATAAACTATTACCCAACCTTTTCTATCATGGATTTAATTTTACCAAATATACTTTGAATAATTAAATTTCAAATATAACACGTACGTCTAATATAGAAAGTATCACCATGACATTGTAATAACAAAGATGATTTGATATGATCAACAACTATATTATTATTACTTGTATTATCTAGTGAAAGAGAAAATATTTTTTCTAAAATTTCTAATTATATAAGTTATTCTATTATTAAATTTACAATAGTAATACCACTATGTGAATCTTCAAATGTAATAAAAGAAATAATTTTTTTAAACATTTGTCAATTATCATCAATCCAGTGTGCTGTGATATATAAATAACCAGTTTATCCTCTAGATGTCCAAATATCAGAAGTTAAAGAAAATTTACAGTTTAAATTTTAAAAATAAAAAATTATTTTTGCTTGTTCCTTGTGATACTATTTTAAAATATCACATTGATAAGATTGATAAGAAAATTTTTTAAATGCGGGATAAAAATCATTTGTAATTATATCTTCAAATTCATCATCTTCTACTAATTTAAAAGGAAGATTTTTAAGAATACTAAACTTAATGACGTATTTATTAGCTTTAATTGTGTCATAGTTCCAACTACCGAGACTATCGGAGGATGAGGATTAGGAGAGTAAAAATTATCGGATATCACCTTGAGGCATTGCCTGACCTCTGTTGTTCTTTTCTAAATGGCGTTTGAGGTGGTTGTTACCGCTTTTATGATGAGCATGGAAAATATGACCGCATAACACACACTAAGCTATCTGGGTGAGAAGCCTACAATGTTGATCTCTGGTGACTTCTATCTTCTCGACGAAGTTCCACACATCGGATCTCGTCTTTTTAGGAGCTCTAGGTGCAGAATCATCGCCACTGGATTCGTGATCAATATCAGTAGGAGGAGTAACTATAGCTCCTGTAGTAGGACTATTAGGACTCGTTTCAACATCGGGAGTTGAGATTTGCTCTTCATAATCAGAGGAAGCTATTTGATTGAAGAATTAGAGAGCAAAAGTGAGAATAAGAAAATATTAGAGAGTATTAGAGAGAAGTAGATGAGTTTTGGATGAGAAAAATAAATAAAAACTCCCTCTATTTATAGAGATAGCCCCCTAGCCAAATGAGCAAAATACCCTCAAATTTTAGCTCTTTTTAATTATTTTTTGGGAGTATTTTGGTCAAAAACGCAAAAATGGCCGTTCGGCCCGACCGGATTGGGCCCAGGCCGGCCCGATCGACCCGACCAAACGGTCACATTCGTGTAACGATTTGACCCCCCTGTTCTCGCTGCCGGCGCAACCGCTTTCTCCAACATGTCCGAACTCCGCCGCCTCGAATCCGGGCCAAGTCTCGCGAGATCGCTCTTTTTTTTTTTTGCCGGCCGGCGCGCCGGACGAAGCCGAGCATGCCACGGCACCGGACACAAGCAAGCCGGGCCTGGGCTTGGAGCCCGGATAAGCTCGGATTTTCTAGCCATGCCCGGACCGAGCCTAGGCCTTGGGCCCAAATGGACAGGCCTAACCGCCCTCATATCAAATTGACCTAAATGTCGTTTAGTAATGAAAAAAATCCATATATCCTTAGTTTTATGTTTTATGCTGGGGTTATTTGGGTAATTTGAAATTGCACACTAACACTGTTTGGGGTATGTCGGGAAAGTTATATAAGCTTTTTTTAGGGGGGGAGAGGGGGGCAGTTGGTTATTTGCGATAGCCCAAAGTTCAGGGAGTTTATTGGAATAAAAAAGTTTAGGGTTATTTCATGGGAACACTCCATTGTTTTTGTGGATTCTACAATATTTCCCAAAAAAGAAAAAAAAAGAGGAAGCTAAATAAGAGATGATTGTGCAAAAGTTAGTAACATTGTCACGTGTGTTTCTGATATATAGTTGCAGGGTATGGGTATTATGTAAAACAGAAACATGGGATAAAAATCATGAATTGGTCTCGATGTATCTTTTAAGTTTGCAGTTACACCTGACTAAATTCTTATGAGGAACATGCTAATGTGTGAAAATGAGGTGTAAGGTATTATATTTTTCCTATGTATTGCTCTTTTTTCTTTCTTGAGGAAGGACACTTTGGTTTCAAATCATGCCATTTATATCTATTCTTTCGATGCTTTTGTTTCTTTCCTTCACTTTCATCCACTCAATACATTTTCTATTTTCACTCAATTCCTATAACCGCGAACTATATTGGTAGGTGATTGTAGGATGTACAATAGTTCTACACCTCTCTCTTTACCATTGTTTCCATCTTCTTCTCTCAAGAAACCCCTTCAGCGGCTAGCTTTTTTTTAAAAAAAAATTAAGCAACCATATTATAGGAGCTACCCGTTGACAATCCTCCACCTCTGTCGCCGGTAAGTTTCAAAATATCTCTATCTGTTTCTCCAATATGTTTCCTTCCATTTACATCAACTTTTGAAATCTACAATTGGCGCATTTTATAGAAATGGGGAAGCCCACAACCAAGAAGAAGAAGGGCTCTGTAAATGGCAAATCAACTGATTCCACTAATATAAAGCACAACAGTAGCCCCAAGATGTTCGACGAAGACACCACCATCTTCATTGACATGTCCCAAGACATGAAAGAAGAGGGCAACAAGATTTTCCAAAAGAGAGATTATGAAGGAGCCGTTGTACTCTATGAGAAAGCCATCAAACTCCTCCCGAAGAATCACACAAATATTGCCTATCTCCGTAGCAACCTTGCTGCTTGCTATATGCATATGGTCCCCTCAGAATTTCGACAAGCAATCAACGAGTGCAATTTGGCCCTCGAGGCCTCCTCTAATTATTCTAAAGCCTTATTAAAGAGGGCTCGGTGTTATGAGGCTTTGAACCGCTTTGAGTCTGCCTGTAAAGATATTGATTCTGTATTGGCTCTTGAGCCAAACAATATCACGGCGCTGGAGATATTGGAGAGGATCAAGTTGGAAATGGAGAAGAAGGGGATCATGTTGGATGATAAAGAGATGGTACCTCCTCTCCAAATTCCAATTGTGAGTGAGAAGACGGTAAAGGAGAAGAGTAAGAGAAAGAAGAGTCACAAGGTAGAGGATAAGGTTTTCTCCGAAATAAAGAGCTTTAAGAAGGAGAAGCCAATGAAAATTGTGAAATTGGTATTTGGAGAGGATATAAGGTGTGTTCAATTACCTGAATGTTGTAGCATAATGCAAGTGAAGGAGGTTGTTCGAAATAGATTTCCAAGATTGAAAGCTATATTTGTCAAGTATAAGGATAAGGAAGGTGACTTGATCACGATAACCACAACAGAAGAGTTGAGATGGGCCGAAGAGTCTGCAGATCCACAGGGCTCGATGAGGCTCTACATTGTAGAAGTAAATAATAATAATATGGAGCACGAGTCATTTATGTCTGAGGAGGGAGCAAAAGTACCAGAAACAGCAAGAAAACCTGACCAGAATTTCTTCAGCTTTTCTGATAGTGGGAGCATGAAATATTCCGAGGCCGAGGGTCCTTCACCTTGCATTGATAACTGGATAATTCAGTTTGCTCGATTGTTCAAGAATCATGTAGGTATCAATTCTGATGCATGTTTAGATCTTCATGAGCTTGGGATGAAGCTCTACTCTGAGGCTATTGAAGATGCTACTACTAGTGAAGAAGCTTAAGAAATATTCAAAACTGCAGAGGAGAAGTTTCAGGAGATGACAGCTGTCGCCTTGTTCAATTGGGGAAACGTGCACATATCTCGAGCTAGAAAGAGGTTGTTTTTGTCGGAAGACACTTCCAAGGAATCGGTACTTCAGCAAGTTAAGGAAGCTCATTCATGGGCTCGAGAAGAGTATGTTAAAGCTGGAAAGAGATATGAAGGGGCTTTAAAGTTCAAGCCGGACTTTTATGAAGGTCTACTTGCACTCGGGCAACAACAGTTTGAGCAAGCAAAGCTTTCTTGGTATTATGCTATAGGAAGTGAGGTAGATTTGGATAGTTGGCCTTCGACAGAAGTTCTGGAGCTTTTCAACCATGCCGAGGATAATATGGAGAAGGGTACGGAGATGTGGGAGGAGATTGAGGGCCAAAGAATTATGAATCTTTCGAAGCCAAACAAGGAGAGAGATCTCTTGAAGAAAATGGGTTTGGATGGGTTTTTTAAGGATGTGTCGAATGAAGAAGCTTCTGAACAAGCTTCAAACATGAGATCTCAAATTAACCTCTTGTGGGGAACTATGCTTTATGAACGATCAGTGGTGGAGTTCAAGTTAGGTCTTCTAGTATGGAAGGATTGTCTGATGACATCTGTTGAGAAGCTCGAACAAGCAGGGGCTTCACCGACGGATCTTGCTGTTATGATCAAGAACCATATCGCCAATGAAACGAACCAAGAAGGTAATGCCTACCTTTTTGTGCTATAATATTGTATATTTAATATTGATGTCAAAGGACAATGTCGCTGCTATAAAACTCTGAAGTTATGGAGAGAGTTATAGTTTTACATCTAGTGGGGGTGAAACCTGGACTTAGGTAGAGGTATCATTTTCTTTAACCAACATTAAATATGTAGCTCTTGGGATCTGAATGCAGGTTACTCTTCTACCATATCAATATACCCTACCACTACACAAAACTCTGAAGTTATACACACACACACAAACACGCAATTAGTTTACTGTCACTGAGCCTGGCCTAGTGGTAAACGGAGTCTGATATCTAGAGGAGTTCATGTTGAAGATCGAGCTATGACATTCAGTCTCATTAGTGGCCTGGAGACCGGTATCTTTTTATTAATTATTTCTATTTGAAGTGCTAACGCAGTTAGAAAATAGTCGTTGAATTAATTTAGTTCAGGCTTTCTATAGTGCTGATGGCTTCCAATTTGGTGAGATAAGGTCTTTATTATGCTTTTTCTCATTGCAGGTCTCGGTTTCAAGATTGATGGGATAGTTCAGGCTTGGAATGAAATGTACGATGATAAGAGGTGGATAAAAGGTGTTCCATCTTTTCGGCTTGAACCATTGTTTCGACGACGAGTACCAAAGTTGCATGATACATTGGAACATTTATGATTTATATTGGAGTAATAGGTAGCTGTGTCTCAGATCAAAGAGCATTATGGTCTCTGCATTTTTCTTCGCGGTAAGCTGGCTATTAAGTATTTTGGATTTTTTTTTGTTTATTTTTCTTATCATATACCTCTTCATTGTGTGGTTTCTTTTAGTATAGTCTTAAAGTTAATATTTCATTATTTTCTATGGAGATGTAGTCTTTGTAATCTACATAAGTTGCCTCATGGTTCATGACTTCTATTATTCAGTTAGCTAATATTTCATTGTTGACACTTCTAAGGTGTGGCTAGATGGTTTCTTGTCATACACTTGCTAATAGTTATTAATTTTATATTGATTAGATAAATTTTTACTCCTTGGTATTTCCTTAGCCATGATTGTGCAAAGAGAAAGCCTCTTAGAAAGATGCCACTAACACGAACACATTAGATCCTAACATTATCTGATGATGGTAAGGTATCAAGTGGTCCCCCTAACCCCCCCCCCCTAAAAATAAATAAATAAATAAATGAATAAATAAATAAACCACCCCAACCTCCAAACAACAAACCCACTACCCCAAAAGGGTAGAATGACACTTGAGTAAAGTATGCACTTGTTATGTGGGAAGATTATTCATTTGTAGTCAATTGGTTACCTTTTACCTAAGAAAATTAGTTGTCATGTAGATGAATTTAAGTGTTTTAACAAGTAATTGTTATATGAAACTAATGAATTGAAAAACCTAATTATTTATTGCTGAAATCTCTTGGGCTTATATAGGCCCCTACAAACACAACCTTACACATAACCCCCTACATATTACTAATATGTCAACACTCCTCTTCAAGATGGGCGAAATATATCCACTAAGTCCATCTTGTCACATCCTCTAATCATATCTACCGGACTAAGTCTCTTAGTCAGACAGTCTACTGTCCGATCCTTAGTTGGAACATGACTTAACTCTAGTAGTCCACTATCCAACTTCTCTTTGATGAAGAACCTATCGATCTCGATGTATTTGGTTCTATCATACTGCACTGGGTTGTTGGCGATACTGATGGCTGACTTGTTATCACACCATAGCTTCATCTTGGCTCTTTGATCCAGCTTTGGCTCTTTGATCTAGCTTCAGCTCTACTAGGATACTCTTCAGCCACAACAACTCTGCAACTCCTAAGGTCATAGCTCTATACTCTGCCTCAGCTATCGATCTAGCCATCACTGACTGTTTCTTGCTCTTCCACGAGACCAAGTTGCCTCCTATAAAGATACAGTATCCTAAGGTGGACCTCCTATCATCAGCACAACTAGCCCAATCAGAGTCACAGTAACCCTTAATGCTCACATGTTCATTCTTCCTGAATATCAGCCCTTTTCCGGGGGCACTCTTTAAATACCTCAGAATCTGATACACTGCATTTATATGATCTTTCCTCGGATCATACATGTAGCGGCCCACCACGATTACTGCAAAGGAGATATCGGAATGTGTGTGACTCAAATAGATCAACCTGCCCACCAGCCTCTGGTATCTATTACGATCAACTGGTTCTCTAGCCTCAGCCCCCAGCTTGAACTTCTGGTCGATCGGTATAGTTACAGGTTTGCACCCTAATATCCCTGTCTCTTTGAGAAGATCTAGTGCATACTTCCTTTGGGAGAGGACAATCCCCTCCGCTCCTCGAGCTATCTTCATTCTAAGAAAGTATCGAAGCAAGCCAAGATCTTTCACCTTGAATTCCTTACCCAGTCTCACTTTGAGTTGGGCAATCTCCTTCTCATCATCCCCTGTAATAATCATATCATCTACATATACCGCAAGCATGATAATGTGACCTCCATTCCGTCGAAAGAACACGGTATGATCGGCGTTAATCTGTTGGTACCCCATACCTATCATAGCCCTTCTGAATCCGTCGAATCAAGAATGGGGAGACTGCTTCAGCCCATAGAGAGACTTCTTCAATCTGGAGACCTTGTTCACTGTCTGATCTGTGTCGAATCCTGGTGGTATCTCCATGTATACCTCTTCCACTAGATCTTCATGAAGAAATACATTCTTCACATTTAGTTGGTGTAACTTCCATTCACCATTTACTACCAGAGAGATCAAGGTCTGAACAATGCTCATCTTCGTCACCGGTGCAAAAGTCTCATCATAGTCGATGCCATATGTCTGATTATACCTTTTTGCCACTAGAAAAGCCTTGTAGTGCTCAACTTGTCCATCTAGGTTCTGCTTCATAGTGAAGACTCACTTGCATCTAACTGCTCTCTTTCCTTCTGGTAGTCTTACTAACTCTCAAGTACGGTTCTTCTCAAGCACTGTTTTAAAAAACTTACGCTTAGTCTGCTTAGGCGTACGCCTAGGTCTAGACGGTACCTAGACCGCCTAACTAGCGCTTAGCACCTAGGCGGTATTTAGGCTGCCCACCTAGATTTTACGAGCGTTTAGGGGAGCATTGTCTACTTACGTGTATTGCACCCTGTAGGTCTTGATTGTGATTTTGTGTCGTAGCCTACACGTCCTCCAAACTCTATTAACCTCCAAATATGAACACATTCACTACCTCCTCCGATCTTCAGCAAAATCTCATAGATCACTACTTAAATGAAGAAAGAAAAAAAATACCCAGAAACCGCTTAGGCGCCCGCCTAGGCGACTAAGCGCTGGGCGCCAAGTCCGACGCCTAGAAGCGCCCAGCGTTTAATGTAACATTATTCTCAAGAGCCCCTAGCTTCTCGTGCATAGTCATTTTTCACTTTGGATCCTTCTTAGCAACCTGCCAATTGTTAGGTACAGTAACAGAATCCAATGATGCAATGAATGCCCTATGTGCAGTAGAGATGTTAGAATATGATACAAACTGGACAAGATCCTAACCATATTTATCGGGAGGATTTTTCGTATTACTGCGAGTAGTCCTCCGTACTGAAATTGGTGTGGGAGGAGTAATGAGAGGAATGATATCACCTTGGGAGGAATCTGATGGTGGTGTAGGTGTCTCAGGGGTCGGGGAATGCGTTAGCAAGGGACTTGGCACTAGTGACACTGTAGGTACTGTTCCTACAGTTTGCTTCCCCTTCCTACTATAGGTAAGTAGCTCCTCCTGAACCGTGGGCCTAACACCTCTTGTCTTATTCTCCTCTTCTTCTTCATTCTCCTGCTCCTCCTCAATAAATTCTTCCTCCTAAGGAATCGATAGAGAAATCAATTTCTCCATATTATTCTCCACATTGTTCACCTGTCTCTCATCATTCTCCCCCTCTCGCCTCATACTTCCAATATCGGGCGAGTCACCAACGGATGAAGTTACCTCCCGGGTGTAATATAGCTCGAGTTCTCGAAAATGTACATCCATGCTCACAAACAGTCTCTTCTCCACCGGACTCCAGCAAACATATCCCTTCTGAGTAGCAGAATATCCCACAAAGATGTATTTCGCCGCTCTAGGGGCAAGCTTCCCGACGGATGGCCTGTTATTCTTCACAAAGCACACACAGCCAAACACCTTCAGTGGAAGAATCTCACCATTATTTCCCTTCAACGTCTCACATGGAGACTTCCAATCCAGCACTATCGAGGGCATTCTGTTGATCAGCTGAGCTGCGGTCAACACTGCTTCCCCCCATAATGTTTCTGGGATATTCATGGAGATCATCATGTTTCTAGCAACCTCTAAAAAGTGTCCGTTCTTCTTTTTCGCTACCCCATTCTGAGCTGGTGTGTATGGGCATGCAGTCTGTTACTGTATTCCCTGAGCTGACAAGTATTCCCTAAGCACTCTCTTAGTATACTGTCCCATTATCATACCTCAATACCTTCATCACTGCTCCGAATTGAGTTTGAACATACATATGAAAGTTTTGGAAGCAATCAAACACTTCACTCTTATTTTTCATCAAGTATAACCAAGTAACGCGAGAAAAGCAATCAATAAAGGTAACAAAATACTTGTATCCATTCATAGTACTTGTGGAACAAGGCCCCCAAACATCTGAATGTATCAGGTCAAATGTATGAGAACTTCTATGACTAGAACTAACATAAGAGCTTCTAGTAAGGTTTCCAAACTCACATGCATCGCACACAAGTTTTTGTTTATTTGATTTTTCAAATAAAGATGGATACAACCTACTTAAAACATTAAAGAATGAGTGTCCTAAGCATTGATGATGAAGCATCAACACACTCTCAGCATTTATCTCAGATCCTACTCTTGCTCTCTCTACCATTGATACCAACGCCGAGTCCAGCCCTTCACGATCCAGGTACCACAGTTCACTACTCTATGTGCCAGTCCCAAGTCTCCGTCCTGTCCCCTTATCCTGGAAGACCACCTTAGAAATGTCAAAAGAAACAATACATTTTAGTTGGAGTATGATAGCACTAATGGATAAAAGATTGACTGGAAAGAAAGAAGCATGCAAAACATTGGATAAAGTTACAGAACATGTATAATTGACTGTACCCTTACCAATCACTGGCTGAAATGTACCATCAGTTGTTTGGATACTATCAGCCGATGCTAGGTGAGTATATGATGAGAACTCACTAGCATTACCTGTCACATATCGAGACGCACCGGAGTCGACTATCCATTCTAATGATCTATCAGGAGCTATAGAAGCAAGAACATGTATGTCATCAGTACCTTTGGTCGGATGAGCATAAGTAGTAGTGTTACCTTTAGCGAAGAACGAAGTGGATGCCTCCTCAGTTTCACTCCTGTCTCCATCTCCTGCTACTTTCTGCTTCCTCCTGAGTATCTCCAGGAGCGCATGATCCTCCTCAGTAAAGACCAGCTCAGCTGCTTCTTCTCCCTCTGCTACTATCAGATTCGCCCAGTTGTCTGCTCCTCTTCCACCTCGTCGACCCCTACGGTCACGACCACGACCTCTAAACTGTCCACGTCCATCCGAATCTTCTTCCTTGGGTGGCTTGGTGCAAGCATGCCTTAGATGACCCACTTTACCGTAGTTGTAGCACTGTTGAGTCTCCCCCTTGGATCCACTATTGCTAGAGGCCGTCAGTACTGACTTCACCCAGAAAATCCACATGTCCCCGCCTGCAGCCTAATACGAGTCTCCTCCTGAATCATGGTCGAGACTGCCTCCTCAAGTGTGAGAATCTTCGGCTGAGCTAGCAGCAATGTAATCCTCTGAGCAAACTCTGATGTCAGCCCCTTGAGAAACACCATAGTCCTCTCCTATAGAAAGACCTCTCGCTCATTACACTCCGGGTCCTTACAGCTCGCCCGAGGTGAGAAGTGATCATAATCTAACCACAGACGCTCTAGCTCTGTGGCATACTCCTGTACAGTCCTCTCTTCCTGGACTGTGGCGTCGATCTCTCCTTTGATCTGGAACACCCTCAGGTTATTCCCCACCCCATCATAGGTCCTCCTCAACTTCTCCCAGACATCCTTCACCTTCTCAATGTCATCCACAGTGGCGACGATCGATTGGACCAATGAGTTGAGGAGCCATATGTACACCAACATATGAGTGGACTTTCACTCATCTCTTCTCGCCAAGCCCTCAGCCGGCTCTGTCTTTTCTCCTGTCAAGTATCCTTCTAGGTTCCTTCCTATAAGGGTGTATTTCACCCGCCATGACTAGCCCAGGTAAGTAGCCGGTCCATCAAGCTTCAGATCGATGAGTGGAAGTTCCAACTTCGCCGGTAGTCTTGTTGTGCTCTCACCAGCCGACAACTTCATCAACTGCATCAAAGTTGAGACCTCCGCGGGGTTCAACTTCTTGATGATCTCCTCCATCGATCTAGATCAACAACTGGTTCTCCTTCTCTTCGAACCCTTATTGTTCGTAGTGAAAATTTCGACAACACTTCTGTTGCACAACAAGAGTAAGATCTCAACTAAATTCTCGTTTCTCAAAGAAAATAAGAATCGAAAGTGATATATCTCAACACCGTGAGATATACACTCTTCCTCTCATTAGTTCTAGGACTAAAATATCGAGGGAATCTAACAAGCTACACATCATCGGCACCGCCACCTTGTTAGACCCTAGAGAGGGGTGATTAGGGTCTTATGCTAATCTAATCCGATTTTATGTCAATTAAAACTAATTAACAAGTTATTCTTACAAGAGAGATATACAATATGTTATGAGCAAGAATATGCAATATGAACAAGAGATATATCCTATATGGTAAAATATACTATGAGATATATGCGAGGATATACAATAAACACAAAGGTAAACTATCTAAACTAGATAGTGGGCAATATAAACAACAAGCAATATACAAAGACGATATAAGATATGAGCATAAGAAAGGTGCGCCAATGCAATCACAAATAAACGATATGATCACGGAGTTCGGATCTTTCGTCCTACGTCTCCGCTCCCCACTCCCGGAGAGAAATCCACTATCACAACCGGGTTTTTTACGCTCACCCGAATAACGTTTACACCCCATAATTTCATTCATGGAGTTCGGTCCCCATGACCTACGTCTCCGCTCCTCACCTTGAGGAGATCTCCACTACACACTCGATTTTCTAGCTAACCGAAAACTTTATAATCTCACAATATAATAAATGATTTGTTCTCTACAATAGATAAGAACTCAATGAAAGCTCATACTCAATTGTTACAATTCTCACCAACCCAAATATACTATATATGAAAATACAATAAGCTCAAGTGGATGTGTAAACAATGAGTGAAATTAAATCAACTAAACTCAAATATAAATACTAACTTAATAGAATAATAATCAAACAATATAAAGTAAAGCTAGATTGAGTTTAGAAAACTTCTCCAATAAATGACAAGAGTGAGAGAGAGATGATTTGAAGCTCAAACACCAAGTGATGATCTCTTCTAGCTCTTGTGAAATTGATTTCACAAAATTAAACTCTCAATTGCTTAAAAGCTTTTAAAATAAACTTAAATTAAATATAAACCATTGTTTAAAACTTTCTTAAACTTGTTTAAAATACTCTCATTGTTGCTCTGGTAGTGGGGGGTTTGTGGGTTTATATAGGAAGAGAAAACAACAGCCAAATCCCCAAACAAAAGATCAAAAAGCCCAAAGAATCAGAAATCAGATTCTGTACAAAAATAACCGTTAGGCGATTGGCAGTCGATCGTGGGAATTTCGCGGTCGACCACGAGCAATAGCAGAAACTAAATACGACTCTGGACAACAGACGATCGACCGTAGCGGTTGACCGCGAAACTCTCTAGACTGCATCTGATCGACCCCACGGTCGACCGCGAGCCATCAAAAACCAATCTAAGTCTCTGGACTCAAGGGCGGGCGACCGTGACGGTCGACCGTAAACTGATATTAGAAAATAACAGGTTTGAAACAGTTTTTTGATTTTAAAACCCTATTTAAAAATATCAAATAAATTCAGGTCGCCCGCGAGCCATCAAAAACCAATCTAAGTCTCTGGACTCAAGGGCGGTCGACCGTGACGGTCGACCGTAAACTGATATTAGAAAATAACAGGTTTGAAACAGTTTTTTGATTTTAAAACCCTATTTAAAAATATCAAATAAATTCAGAAAAATATAAAACTTTGAGAAATGATTGTAGACATGATAATAAACATGCTACAATAACTGGTTTAAAAAAAATCTCCTAAATGAAAAATATCATCATTTTGCAAAATAGTCCAAAACATGAAAATCTAAACATATGAGTTTTGACATTTTAGCTTAACCATGTTTTGAAACATTACAAAATGATTATATAGACTTAATAAAAGATATGTATGATTGTTATTAAGTCCATAAACCAAGAAAACAATATTTTTACAAAATTACATATTTTGCAAACATTTCAAAAGTAAATATGATTTTATTGAACTAAATAAAATTGATATTGATGAAATCATATATATGCATGTAAGTATGAAACAAAAATATATTTTTTAATTATATTCAATTGTTTCATATTAAAACTTGAAAACTATCAAACTAAAACATATATGTATATATAACTATATATATACAAAACTAAAACGTGTATGTGTGTATATGATTGAGCTTAAAGTACTAACACACATAATATAAAACCTAAAACTAAATTTACCCAAGCTTGATAGATCTTCGATGTAGCTCAACTTGGTATACTTACGGATGAAGCTAGAACTTGGATCTTTAATTTGAATTGCATAGGCTTCACTCCACAATTCCGCTAACCTCCATTTGATATGATCGTGAATGCTCGATTCCATCCATCCTCCAACATATTATTTGCCTAGAATAAATATGAAACACAAACACTAGACAAACAATATGAGATGTAAATTGTTTTGTAAATCATCATCAAAACAAGAAGGCCAACACACCTTGTGGAGCACTGCGAGCGGGAGCGTAACGGCTTAGCGGGCAACAGCAGCAGCAGCGAACAACAGCAGCGCCCAGCGCCCCGCGCACGCAGCAGCAACAGTGGCAGCGCATGCGAGGCAGCAGCAGCAGGCAGCGCGACGGACAGCAGCACGCGCGCGGGCTGAGCTGGCAGCGGCTAAATTGGGGTGGCTGTGAGTCGTGAGGCTAGGCGGCGGCTAGGGTTAGGGTTATGAGGAAGGTGGCGGCTAGGGTTTTGGCTCTGATACCATAATGAATTAAAAACCTAATTATTTATTGCTGAAATCTCTTGGGCTTATATAGGCCCTTACAAACACAACCTTACACATAACCCCCTACATATTACTAATATGTCAACAGAAACATTCTCATGTCAAATTTATCACAATTTGATAATTGTGATATATATTTGACTAATATTCAGAGTAGTTTACACGTTCATTATAGTTTGCGATCTGAATCAGGAGAGTTATGTTACCTTACATGTTTTATATCTAATACTGTTATAACAATGTCGCTTTAAATCCTCTAGAAGTTCTATTTATGTCATCTATTGTCTAGAAACATTTTTTCTTTCTTTTTATACATGACTTTGAAGATTATTCTGGAAATTTTAGATATACCTAATTACCTGTTTAGGATTATCAAAACTCTTACTATCAGTCTCTTTACTTAGTTACGAATTTAAATTGCCATCTAAAGTGAGCAATGGACTCTATCATTTCTATATTTTGGAGAAGATTTGTAAAATGCAGAGGTTCACCCTTACAATTAAACATAAACAAGCCTTGTCTATTCTACTTCTCCATATAGGAGTATAATAATATTAAAAAATGGGTCAATTTTAGAAAACCCCCTCAATTATAGGAGGTGTTGCGGAAAACTCCTCTCAACTATTTTAATTCGACTAAACCCCTCAAGTTTGGGGAATTGTAGATAACCCCCTGAACTTTTTTAATTCAAATTAAGCCCCCATGAATTTGGGTTGTCTCAAAAAAGTCCCTGATCTTTACATTTTTCCTCAAAAAATCCGCCAACATTGTTACCCAAAAATTTTAAATTACTAAAGTACCCTTCGTGGCAAAGCTCAATTCTACTTTCAGTAAAAAAAAACCCGACTGGTATATTTTGATATGAAGAAGAAGGGAGGGAAAAACATGAGGGAGGTTCTTTTAACCAAAATAATAAAAAAGAATAAAATGATAATTTTTTTTACGGATGAGGGTTATTTTGGTCTTGGTGTTCTACATTCATGTGCTTGTCACGTGCAACATTAATAAAAAAGGTTGTGAGTGGGTATCTACAACTACCCAAACTTGAGGGTGTTTAGTAGAATTAAAATAGTCGAGGGATTTTTCTACGACACCCCCATACGTTGAGGGGTGTTTGCTAAAATTAACCCCGAAAAAGGAACTTTTTCAATCCTTTAAAGTGTTGGAATTCTGTTTCATTTGTCTTTGGTTTGTTAAAAAATTATCTAAACATAGTCTTTTCAAAATTTAAGAGGTCTGGCAAAAATCTAGTTATATCTAGTGACGAGCAGATTCTAAATGCGAGACTCTCAATGTTTATAGAGTAAACATATCTCTTCTATCATTAATATAGAACACACGCTTTTGTGTGCGCGCCCACGCATGCTGTAGATTGTTTGAAATAGTAATTAAAATTATAATTAGAATTTCAGCTCCTTACAGAGTGGTGCACAGTGGGTGCTTGTGATCTAGTAATTGTGAGATATGACACATTTTGCTCATGCGTCTCTATTATGGATATTTGGTTTAGTTGTTTGTTTTTCCTAATATTGTTTATGGCATGGATTTACAAATTTATCTTAGATGCCTTTCAATGCAATGGGAAACTATGTACACTGTAAATGCTATCTCGAGCTTTGAATAACGCAGTTGATTAAATTGTCCAAAATTGATTTTCTTACATCTTTGCGCGAACATGAGTCATGCCTGCATTTTCATGTACAAGGGTTTGTATTACTATTAATAATGGATGTGACTACAAGTTTCTCTTCTATTTTATTTTATATATGGAATAATTAGCATTTTATAACATAGATATCGAAAGCATAACAACAATTAATTACCTCACAATGCAACATAAATGATGTTGATTGTCAGTTATTTCTTCCACTCACATCTGTGTCTCGTTGATCTTCTATGTTTTTGAAACTCAATGTCCTACTATAATCTTCTATGCAGGTGAGGAAATTCTCTTCATGGGTTCTCTTGCATTGATTTTCATCTCACCGTAGGGTTTTGGTGTAAAGACAACACTATAGCCTGAAGGTAGAATGATAAGTCTTTTGTCTGGAATTTTACCATTATTGGTAGGGTTCTGGTGTAAAGACAACACTATAGCCGGAAGGTAGAATGATAAATCTTTTGTCTGGAATTTTACCATTCTTGCTAAGTCTTGCTTCTAAGGGCTTGGTACAAGCTGAGGGTCTCTAAGAAAGATGGAAGACTGGGTTCAAGGGACTTAGAGGAAAAAGTGTTAATCAAAATCTCTCTATTTGCTTATTGATGGATCCCCTTTCTCTTCTATGTACCGGACAATTATATATTTCATGTATCGATCATGAACTGAGAGCATATTAAGGATTTTCATTTCCAAAATTTCTGACGAATCTACTACTTGTTTCATGTGCAAATGGAGGCAATAAACTCCTCTGGTGTTCAGCAAAAGAAGTGCTGCCAAGATTTTGTTACAAATCCATCACTGAAGCAATTCAGCTCCTCAGGTCAGGACACCGTGAAGGGCATGGAAGTTGCAATTCGTCACATACAGAGCCGAGCACTAGTTGTATCCTATGACGTAGAGCTATATATGATCAACTCGCAGTTCAGGATCCAGTCTATCTGAAATTTAAGAAGCTGTTGGCAGAGTTTATAAAGACAATGTTAATACTCCCGTGTGTGAAATGCTATAGAGAAAGAACTGATGTGAGGCATTTGATTAATGTCTAATCCATCGATCCAAAATGGTCCGATTGTATGACCTTGTAGGTTAATCATAACAAGGATACAATAGGAAGTTGGTTTTTTCAATCTCTCTGTTTATATAAGCCTCTTATCGTGCAGTGGTATAAAGATCTACATGCATATTGCAATATAGTCATACCAATAGGTTTGTTGCTCCACAAAGTATTTTGTTTATTGGAGCAGTGCTTGATGCTGATGTATTCAACTTTTCATAATTCTAAACACGTGAAAGATGGTCATATGGTCACTTGCCAATGATTTATACGCATTTTGCCATTGTTATGCTGACATATGATAAGGTATGTTACAATTCGAAACACATGAAAGATGGTGATATATGAATACTTGTGGATGATCCGTTTGTGTTATTGAGGAGATGGATAAGCACTACTGTGAACCCGAGTGATGTACTGGAATTTAAACTAATGTTCAGTACATAATATGTGATGTGCATTCGATATAGGATGTCATTTGAGCACCATTCTATGACTTCCAATGATGTAGCGAGCAAAAATTGCTGTATAATAGGAACTAAAAGCATAAATCAGGTGAATTCTATTTTCGAACTGAAAGCTGTTATTGTTTCTTTGTTGTACGTTTTTGTCATGTGTAGGATAACCGATACAATTGTTCAGTAAGTCGCCTCATGTTTTGAACCATCATCAATGAAACAATGTATGTGGGAGATTCTATTTTCTTTCTTTTTCTCACAGATACAAGTAGGTTGTTTCCCCTGGCAATGAGGAGGTCCAAAAACTTCTGATGATTAAATGTAGAGAGCTGTAAGAGAAAATACGACAATTACGATTTACAATCTTATGTTCATGATACAGCATCAAATGAGCAGAATGTAGAGAGCTGAAAGAGAAAATACAAAGATTACAATTTACAATCTTATGTTCCTGATGTAGCATCAAATGAGAGCTGTAAGAGAAAATATAAAGATTACAATTTACAATCTTATGTTCCTGATGTAGCATCAAATGAGCAGACATCTCAACTTGCATAAGCCTTTTTAGCCTTCACAAAATCATTTTTGTTTTTGTTTCACAGTGTTGATGGTAAGCTTCTCTCCCACACCTCACAATTGTTCATCGCCTGAGCTTAGATTCTCAGCCCAATAATCTCCCTCTTCAATGTCTCCTCCAAAAGAGAAAAAAAGTAAATTTTTAGTCATTTAATCCAACTTCAAGATCACAGAGCACAGAACCAAGCAGTATACAAAAATTATCTGCACTTACTCCTCCCTTATACATGAATCACAGTATGAAGCTTTATTATCAGAAACTACTATGTGTAACGTTTATTCGCTTCTCAGTGATAGCTACAGGAAGCAAATTTTCAAGAAAATCAAGTCCCTACTTCACTAAAAGTCTAGACTGGCCTCAGGGAAGAGAGGACCACATCTTGGAGAGAGCTATCCCTTTGCATAGCAGCTTTGAACTCATCGAAAGTGACTTTTCCGTCACTGTTGGCATCCATCTGATCAAATATCTCATCCAGTTTCCCGGGCTCTGTTATGTCTGCTGGGAGGCACTCCTCCGGCAATGCCTGCAGGTTTTGCAGGCCAAACATATTAACAACTACTTTTATAGGACTCATAATAAAATCAAATGTTGAGATTATGTGTGAGAAATACTCTAAGCATATCGGCGAGTTCCTCCTTACTGATACATCCGGATCTGTCAGCATCATACATCTGATAGAATCACATATTTAAGAACTAAAATCAGATCAACTGTTTTTATAGGACTTCAATCTTATCAGACCTACTTACATGTTCACTTTAAGGGATAGCATTTGAGGCATAAATTTTATAATTTGAGGGGAAAATGTGCAGAAAATACGCAAATCAAAAGTCACATGTTCATGACGAGATAAGAATAATAACAAATTCACTAATTATAAAGGAAACCAACCACAAATGAAGACCCATGCTGTCAAACAATAATCCATAGTGTTATATTAATGCTAGTGAATTTTATCATCTAGGCTAGAAAATGGTAATGAATGCCAATAATTCATGAACTCGTGAGTTATGTAAATGTGTTCTAAGTATACAATTTTCTGAGAACATCTGAAGTTCAATTTGGCCAAGGAAAAGTTATGACAAGTTTAAATTTTCAATAACTTGGCTGTTGCACACAAATCAACACAACAAAAACAACAAAATCAAAGCCTGTTTTCCCTGTAATATTCGGACATTCCACAAATGATTCAAAATATTATATAATTCAGGTTACCTGAAAACAAAGCTGGAGAGCTTCGTCACCTCGTGAGTTCCTGAGACTCGACAGCCCACAAAGGATCTCTCTCATGTCCACAGTTCCATCCCGGTTGTTGTCAAACAAGTCAAATACACGAGGAGCAAGAGGGATTAGTGAATCCATCTTAATTGCTCTCAAAACTTCCTCAAACTCCGAAAGGGTAGCATTGTCACCATTTGCACATCTGCACTGGGGAACTTCTACTTTTAGAATAGTATATGAGACCAATGATGATTTGATCCATAATTATAGATAAGGACCAAGATAGTAAAGGGTTTAATTGGGGATAGACCCCTGTAATGTCACCAAATTGCGGATAAACCCCTTGCAGTTCTATTTTTGTGGATAGACCCCCCCCCCCCCCCCCCAAAAAAAAAAAAAGAAAAAAAAAAAGAAAAAAAGTGCCCACAAAACAAGTGGCTTTTTTTACTCTTTACCCTCAGAAGGTATATTTGTAAAAAATCATTTTGTCTAACGATGAGGGTAAAAGAGTCAAAAAAAAGTTAAGTCAGGTGGTCCCCCCCCCCCCCAAAAAAAAAAAAAGAAAAAAAAAAAGAAAAAAAGTGCCCACAAAACAAGTGGCTTTTTTTACTCTTTACCCTCAGAAGGTATATTTGTAAAAAATCATTTTGTCTAACGATGAGGGTAAAAGAGTCAAAAAAAAGTTAAGTCAGGTGGTCTATCTGTAACAATAGAACTACAAGGCGTCTATCAGCAATTTGGTGATAGTACAGGGGGTCTATCCACAATTAACTCTACATTAAATGAGAACGTCAAAGGTCTCCCCTAGACGGAGGACAACATGCAATTTCTACTTTAAACAGCTCGTGTAAGATTTGGTAGAACAAAAGACAGTGGCAAGAAACATAATGGAATTTGTAACAACTGAGAGCAGCAGAAAAAGTTTTCTAAAATTAAAAAGAAAGTTAATTGGCCCAGAGAAAATACGAAGCAAAGGAATTATGATAACTAACTTTAATATTACCAATAACTTTCAGAAACATAATAACAACATATATTAACTTGAAAGGTGTTATGTATGTAAAACTAAGTCGTGGGTCAACAGGATTATGATAAATGAATTCAAACTCATTTTCAAAGAATTTGGGAACTGGATACTGTTGATAATGTAAATTATGGTAAAAAAATCAACGCAAACGTGCATGGTAAAAAAGTCAAGTCTCTTTACTGAACAACGACCAATAAAGATACACTAGAAGTATGCTTTATTCCACAATCATGCTGAGAACAGACTTAAGCTTGATTCTGAAGGACTCACATCCTCTTAAAGTGTACACGTAGGTTCTGAAGCTCCTCTGGGGTGAGATCATGAGTTCCTAGCAAGTTCCTTAACTTCTTTGTCCTCAAGAAAACCTTACTACTCCACACACTGGCTATTGCAGCAGCACGAAATTTTCTTCGAGCATTGAAACTTTGAAGTCTAGAAACAACCTCTGCATCCATGATATCATTCTTAGCACAATCTCCTATTACCCAAGGATGCTTCAGAAGCTGTTCACATATTAGAAGTAAAAGAATAAGCATACAACAAACTGATGAAGTTGAAGGTACAAATTTAATGATGTAGATAGAGTACAGGGTCATACTTCTTTTGCGGATGGCCTCTTATAGGGCTCGACTGAGAGAAGTCGAGAAATCAATTCCTTCGCTGATGAAGAAATTGTTTTCCAAGTCAAATTGTCAAAGCTGAAGTCACCCTGCATTTGAAAATATTTGGAAGATGCTAAACATGCTCAATACTTTTCTTTAATTCCTGATTTAGTGTTTGAACTTATCCACAGGAGCATGTATGAAGCTTGAAGAATAATAAGTGAAAAAATACAACTAAATGAAAAGTCATATCCAGACAGGAATTTTATATGCCATAACTTGGGTTCCCAAATTCTCATAATGCAAACAGTTAAACATCT
>NC_033795.1:40793956-40800513 GCF_001876935.1 Asparagus officinalis
AGACTATTGAACTCCATAGTCGAACCTATAATGATGGGAAAAGACTTTGTTATTAATGATGATACCATGAGAACACCTACCTAAAACATGACAATAACTTGCAATGCTGACAAAGATGACTCCATAGAAAATCATTAAACCTTGGTCTATATTCTTTTATGTTAGTCTCATGGTCTAATAGTCAATGTAGGCAGACAAAACCAGGCCCATTGTTTACGACAGCTTAAATACATCCTTCGGAGACACCAAAATATGACTCGGCATGAGAACAAGTCTACAAAATGAGTCTTTATCACTGTCCAAGAATTCATGCTCGATTTGACCGAATAATAAGTTATTGTGTTTTAAAAGAGTGTATTTCTTTGGAGGAACACAACTGACGCATAGAACTAAGTGGTCAGTGAGTAACTTCTGTGGCATTTCAGTAGTGACTTTTGAAAATCAACTCTAACCTAGAATATTGAAATAAATGAGAGACTTCCTGCAGGCAGTAATTTGAATGAGGCTGGCGATAAAGATGCGTCCATATTTGTACAGAAAATAAATGATAAGTTAGAGGCTCAAGAAAGGCTTTAGAGAATGAGGAAAAAAGGAAGAAGAAAACACCTTTTATCAGGAAGAAGATGACATGATAGGGGACCAACTTATTTGATGCAATTTCAACGTCAACATCTGTGAATATAGATAGTGGTTGGCTAAGGAGCTTAACTGAATACTAAGAAAACTATAACTTCGTAATCATGACCTCTCCATTTAGTAGTGGTTGAATATAGAGCATAATTCTATACTGAGAAGACCCATGATCTAACAATTTTATGACAAGAACTTGACATCAGGGCTCTAAGTTTCAGTGCCACAGGAAAGTGAACAGATATTTTAGGCATCATGCGAACCAATTTGCCATAAGTAGAAGACATTGGCAGAGTTTGTTTCGTGTTCCTTTCTTGTATTTTCTTATCTATTATCCTCACCATCCTTCACGTCCATATCCACCAACTAACCAATTAACTTGTATTCATATTTCATTACCCCATTCCCTCTTGTTCTATCAACGTAGAAAGTTTTTTCATTACCCACGACAAGCCTCTTTTTTAAATGGGTTGATTTCACTTTAAAGAAGACAAAAAGTTCACTGAGGGAGTCTAACCGCATCAATAGAACTAAGGGAGGTCTGTCTGCAACTGGGCGATACTAAATGGGGTCTGTCTGCAACTAACTCTTTTCAAATTATTTATTGATTCTAATCTCAATTCTACTTTTGCTGGTAATAATTGAAAATTATACGATGTTTTCCTAATAAATAGTCCAATGAACAGGTGCTAGGTGCTGAGCTTTGTTGACTGGTTGCCATGTTACATTAGTTAAAATTGCTGACTGACTAGTTAAAATTGCTGGATTATACTCTTAGGCGTTGCAAGTTTTATGTTAAAGGTGACCATTTGTTAGTTTTATCGATATTGATTTTGTAATTGTAGTTTTGATTAGAAGACACATAACACCTTTCATATATATTAAGTAGGGTTGATTAAGAAGGGACAGGGAAAGCTAAATAGGCTAATTCACTACATTTTTGAGGAAAAAAAGTCGAGAACTAAAAAAAATGAACTTACTGCCAGTATTCTCTGTTGTTTCTGTCGATTTGATGTTGCATGAAAAGGTGGATATCTGAAATAGTGGAAAAATAGCAATCATACCTCCAAAATGACTAAAAGATAAACCTGTACAGAAATAAAGATATTAAACATACCCCGAAAGAAGGATATACATTATAACCCCAAGAGACCACATATCGCTAGCAGCAGTTACTTGACGTTGAGACAAAGCTTCAGGAGACACATAATCTATCGAACCAAACAATGCAACTATTGGATCAGTGAAATCCTCCACAGAACTCAAACCAAAATCCATTATCTTCAGAGGAGACCGATTGCTGCTGTTCAAAAAGAGGCAATTCTCCGGCTTTAAGTCACGATGAACGATGTTGGCCTTGTGAAGTGCATCTAATCCGCTTGCTATTTGCTTAACAACTTGAGCTGCCTCCACTTCTGAGTATCGCTCTTGAGCAACTATCCTATCGAACAACTCTCCACCTGAACAAAGCTCCAATACAAGATGAACTCCATTTACATCCTCATAGACATCATAGAGATGTATGACATTTGGATGAGGAGATACATCCTCTACAATCCTTCTCATGACCAGAATCTCATTAGTCAGTAAAGCATCAGAAATCGATGTTTGTTTCCAAGTGGGCAATTCTGAAGAGGTAAGGCCTTTTTGTCTGGCAGCGGGGTTTTGTTGGAACCCTTGAGGAGTGTAACCCAATCTTTTGAGAGTTTTGATGGCAACATAGCTTTTCTTCCCATTGTATTTGCTAACTCCTTTCCTCACAACAGAGAATCCACCTCGCCCAAGAACATCGATGACCTCATAATCATCGGATAGCTTCTTGCTCTCGGTTCTTGATACTTGAGACATGGTTTTGGGTCACAGCAAGGACCCCAAATTTCGAGTATCAGGAGGGTAGGAGAAAAGGGCTGTTTAAAAGAAAAATAAAATAGAGAGTTTACTGCAAGCAATAATTTTTTAAGTACTAAATTATTTAAAAGTTGCTCAATAACTTCTTATTCTACTGCACATCATACTCCCTTGAGTTTGGGTAAATTTTTCCATGGTCAATATTACTCTTGAGTCTTTTGGATATTACATTGTAATCCTATACTAATTAATTAAAATATATTTATCTTTAATTGGATACAAAGCGATGATAGATATATAACAAAGTTAATGATTGACTAAATAATGCAAATATTCTGAATTTGCAATGATAGATAGTTGTATATAACAAGGTAAATGATTGATTAGATAACACATATAACTATGTTATCATCATCAAACGGAGGTTTTAAAGAGAAAAAAAATCTTATTTAGTGCAATATATTGTATGATAGCCATAAAATATTTAACAAGCGAGTTATAGTATAAAGAGTCTAAAGACATAAGTCCAAAATAAACAATCAAAATATTTCAAAATAAATAATCAAGCTAGTAATAATAATGAAGAAAAGCAAAAGAACTATAAAGTTGTAGTCTTAAATAATTCTCTAAGTCTACAACTCTAGCCAATTCTAAATGCTACAATCAATTTCCATATAGTAAAACAGGAGCAACTACTATCAGCATCAAACCCAAAAATCAATACAGCGAAAGATACCATCTCTTAAGCAAGAAGTCAGTTAGCACAATCAATCAAAACCCAAGTTAGTTCAACAACAAAAGAACATCAATCTCTACAAAATTCAACATGGGTCTTCATAATATTAATAATAAAGACAAAAAGCTAAAATTTTGATAATTACCCTTTGCAGAAATTATGAATCCAAGAAGAACCCAAGGTTCCAGTTGACCGAAAGAGCAGAAGCTTGAGATGATGAATGGTTAATGACAGAGACAAAAACAGGGATGATTGCATAATTGAAACCGACCCATCAACTGTAGCAAGCATGAAATCAATTAAATAAGGTGGGGTTGTGATTATAATAAAAAGGGAAATGGAAGCGAATAAAAGTAGGAGAAAGGGACAAGTGAACAGGAGGCAGGAGAAGGTCAACTAACCTTTGCATGCCAACATCAGCAGCGGCGGAGGCGGGGGGGGGGGGGGATCCTCCTCCTCCATGGTTTTTGTTAGACTCTTGCGGATTCTGTTGCCGCCCGTGTTTGTCACATTAGCCTTTCTTCTCTACCGAGATTGGGAGGGTACTGTTGGAGTTATATAATAAAGATAACTTAGAACTTAGGCTTGTAGAGGAAAAGAGGAAAAGTTTAGTCCCACGTAGAAAATGGGATAGAAAAAAAGGGTCTAAGCCTTCCCTTTCTCTCCTATGCCTAGAAAAAAATAAAGGTTATGCTCCAAACCACACACACGTGCGCCGGCCGGGCCGGGCTCGGGCTCGGGTCGGGTCGGGTGGCACGCGCCCACGACCTGCAGACACGAATGCAGCTCCGGATAAAAGGACCTAAATCTGTAGAGTTTGATACAGTGTGAAAAACACAACGTATTCTCTCTTCTTCTCTGTTATTCCTCTTCATATTACTGTTGTTATATTTTTGTTGGTTCCCTGAAAGTCACGAAGGTCCATGAAGATTTCTATGCATTACTTGTAGAAGATTCTCCAATCACATTTGAAGATGCAATGAAATTAGTAGATGCTCCATTTTGGAAGGAAGCAATAAATAATGAGATACGATCTATAGTTCAAAATCATACTTGGGAACTAACTGATCTTCCTTCAGGCTGTAAAACTATAGGATGTAAATGGGTATTTAAGAAGAAACTCAGACCAGATGGAACAATAGATAAATATAAGGCCAGATTAGTAGCTAAAGGATATACCCAAAAATCTGGTATTGATTATTTTGATGTCTATTCTCCAGTAGCTAGGATTACTACCATTCGAGTCCTTATAGCTCTAGCATCTATTCACAAATTAATAATACATCAAATGGATGTTAAAACTGTATTCTTAAATGGAGATTTAGATGAAGAAATCTATACGGATCAACCTGAGTGATTTATAGCTTCCGGACAAGAAAAGAAAGTATGCAAGCTTATTAGATCACTATATGGTCTCAAACAAGCCCCAAAACAATGGCATATGAAATTTGATGAAATTATACTATCTTATGGATTTGTAATTAATCAAACAGATGAGTGTGTATATCATAAAATAGATAAAAACAACAAAATTGTGATATTATGCCTATATGTTGATGACATTCTTATTTTTGGTTCTGACATACAAATCATAAATGATATCAAACACTTCTTATCACAAAAATTCGACATGAAAGATTTAGGTCAAGCTTACTTAATTCTTAATACTAAAATCATGAAAAATAAGAATGGATATGTGCTATCACAATCATACTACATAGAGAAAATCCTCAAGAAATTTTATGATCCAAACTGTCAACCTGTTTCCACTCCATATGATCCTAATGTACATCTAAAGAAAAATACAGGTCATCCTCAATTACAAAGAGAATATGCACAAATAATTAGATCATTAGGATTCCTAACAAACTACACCAGACCTGACATTGCTTATGCAGTAAATAGACTTAGTAGATATACATCAAATCCTGATAATAGTCACTGGCATGCTTTAGAAAGAATTTTGAGATACCTGAAAGGAACTATAAATTATGGTTTACACTATAAAGGTTATCCATTTGTACTAGAAGGTTATTCAGATGCAAATTGGATTAGTGACTCCGTAGATGTAAAATCCACCAAAGGATTTGTGTTCCTTTTAGGAGGAGGAGCTGTGTCCTGGAAATCTACTAAACAAACTGTAATGGCTAGAAGTACAATGAAATCAGAAATGATAGCTCTTGATACTACTAGTATAGAAGCTGAATGGTTGAAAGATTTACTAACTGAAATTCCACTAATGCAAAAACCATTACCAGCTATTTCTATTCATTGTGATAGCAGGTCAGCGATTGACAAATGCCATCAAGAGAAAGCAAATGTGAAGATGAATCGACACTTGAAAGTGCGACATAAATCCTTGAGATATAAGATGAAAAACCATATAATAGCCTTAGATTTTGTAAGATCAGAGAAAAATCTTGCAGATCACTTAACTAAAGGCTTATCTAGGGCAGTGGTCCTAGAATCATCGAGGGGGATGGGGTTAAGCCCATAAGAAAAATCACTGCAGTGGCAACCCAACCTCGCAGAGGTTCAATGGGTAGAAACAAACTGAATGAGTGATTAATTGTGAGGAGCACTGAATTTATTTGCTCCCATCCCTAGGGTGATCAGTGCTCATAAAAAGCAAGTGAAAGGTTGAGTCTAACTCTTAATGAATCCAAGACCCATGAGGCAGGATGCTTACTTGCTCGCATCCTTATTAGGATTCACCTATATGTGTGTAGTTGTGAGGCCGCGACTATGGGATCAGGGCTGCTCCCTAGTAACACACATGAAAGATACCTGCGCAAGGCCGATAATAGCGCAACCCGTTTAGAATTCTTCAAAACTGTACTATGTGTGCTTTCTGTAGGAATCCGATAAATGAGACTGGTTCAAGGCGAAGTCCACCAAGCTCTCACGGATCTATACAACTATCACTAAGTGAAGGTTCAAACCGAAAGGTACCTCCACCTATTACATAGTATGTGGGAACCAGCAATCTTATTTATTTTTAAGTTCTTCTTTTATTGTTATTTCTGAATTATTTTAAGTTTTAAGTTATGTGGGGGATTGTTGGAATTATATAATAAAAGATAACTTAAAACTTGACTTTGTAGAGGAAAAGAGGGAAAGTTTAGTCCCACATAGGAAATGGGATAGAAAAAAGGGGTCCTTATAAGCCTTCCCTTTCTCTCCTATGCCTAGAAGAAAACAAAGGTTATGCTCCACACCACACACACGCGCGCCGGCCGGGCTGGGCTCGGGCTCGGGTCGGGTCGGGTGGCGTGCGCCCACGACCTGCGGACACGAATGCAGCTCCGGATTAATGGGCCTTTAATCTGCTACATTTTTATTT
>NC_033795.1:40801513-40848361 GCF_001876935.1 Asparagus officinalis
TTCTTTTATTGTTATTTCTGAATTATTTTAAGTTTTAAGTTATGTGGGGGATTGTTGGAGTTATATAATTAAGATAACTTAAAACTTGGGCTTGTAGAGGAAAAGAGGAAAAGTTTTGTCCCACATAGAAAATGGGATAGAAAAAAAGGGTCTTTATAAGCCTTCCCTTTCTCTCCTATGCCTAGAAGAAAACAAAGGTTATGCTCCATACCACACACGCGCGCCGGCCAGGCCGGACTCGGGAATGGGCCTTTAATCTGGTACATTTTTATTTTTGAATAATTAAAATGTAATATTTATTAATAATTAAAATGTAATATTTATTTTTGAACAATTAACATGTGATAAACGTTTTGTAACGGTTAAGAGAATTAAATTTTAAAACGGTAATATTCATGAGATTTAAATCAGAATCAAAACGGAAAATAGTTTTTATGAGAATTAAAATCGGTAATTAAAATAAATTAATTGCGGATTTATGAGTAACGGATGTTTTAAGCCTATAAAAGGACCTAAATCTGTAGAGTATGATACAGTGTGAAAAACACAACATATTCTCTCTTCTTCTCTGTTATTCCTCTTCATAAAACTGTTGTTATATTTTTGGTGGATCCCTGAAAGTCACGAAGGTCCATGAAGATTTCTATGCATTACTTGTAGAAGATTCTCCAATCACATTTGAAGATGCAATGAAATCAGTAGATGCTCCATTTTGGAAGGAAGCTATAAATAATGAGATACAATCTATAGTTCAAAATCATACTTGGGAACTAACTGATCTTCCTTCAGGCTGTAAAACTATAGGATGTAAATGGGTATTTAAGAAGAAACTCAGACCAGATGGAACAATAGATAAATATAAGGCCAGATTAGTAGCTAAAGGATATACCCAAAAATCTGGCATTGATTATTTTGATGTCTATTCTCCAGTAGCTAGGATTACTACCATTAGAGTCCTTATAGCTCTAGCATCTATTCACAAATTAATAATACATCAAATGGATGCTAAAACTGCATTCTTAAATGGAGATTTAGATGAAGAAATCTATATGGATCAACCTGAGGGATTTATAGCTTCTGGACAAGAAAAGAAAGTATGCAAACTTATTAGATCACTATATGGCCTCAAACAAGCTCCAAAACAATGGCACATGAAATTTGATGAAATTATACTCTCTTATGGATTTGTAATTAATCAAACAGATGAGTGTGTATATCATAAAATAGACAATAACAATAAAATTGTGATTTTATGTTTATATGTTGATGACATTCTTATTTTTGGTTCTGACATACAAATCATAAATGATATCAAACACTTTTTATCACAAAATTTTGACATGAAAGATTTAGGTCAAGCTGACCTAATTCTTAATACTAAAATCATGAAAAATGAAAATGGATATGTGCTATCACAATCACACTACATAGAGAAAATCCTTAAGAATTTTTATGATCCAAACTGTCAACCTGTTTCCACTCCATATGATCCTAATGTACATCTAAAGAAAAATACAGGTCATCCTCAATTACAAAGAGAATATGCACAAATAATTGGATCACTAGGATTCCTAACAAACTACACCAGACCTGACATTGCTTATGCAGTAAATAGACTTAGTAGATATACATCAAATCCTGATAAGAGTCACTGGGATGCTCTAGAAAGAGTTTTGAGATACCTAAAAGGAACTATGAATTATGGTTTACACTATAAAGGTTATCCATCTGTACTAGAAGGTTATTCAGATGCAAATTGGATTAGTGACTCAGTAGATGTAAAATCCACCACAGGATTTGTGTTCCTTTTAGGAGGAGGAGCTGTGTCCTGGAAATCTACTAAACAAACTGTAATGGCTAGAAGTACAATGGAATCAGAAATGATAGCTCTTGATACTACTAGTATAGAAGCTGAATGGTTGAAAGATTTACTAACTGAAATTCCACTAATGCAAAAACCATTACCAGCCATTTCTATTCATTGTGATTGCAGGTCAGCGATTGACAAATGCCATCAAGAGAATGCAAATGTGAAGATGAATCGACACTTGAAAGTGCGACATAAATCCTTGAGATATAAGATGAAAAACCATATAATAGCCTTAGATTTTGTAAGATCAGAGAAAAATCTTGCAGATCACTTAACTAAAGGCTTATCTAGGGCAGTGGTCCTAGAATCATCGAGGGGGATGGGGTTAAGCCCATAAGAAAAATCACTGCAGTGGCAACCCAACCTCGCAGAGGTTCAATGGGTAGAAACAAACTGAATGAGTGATTAATTGTGAGGAGCACTGAATTTATTTGCTCCCATCCCTAGGATGATCAGTGCTCATAAAAAGCAAGTGAAAGGTTGAGTCTAACTCTTAATGAATCCAAGACCCATGAGGCAGGATGCTTACTTGCTCGCATCCTTATTAGGATTCACCTATATGTGTGTAGTTGTGAGGCCGCGACTATGGGATCAGGGCTGCTCCCTAGTAACACACATGAAAGATACCTGCGCAAGGCCGATAATAGCGCAACCCGTTTAGAATTCTTCAAAACTGTACTATGTGTGCTTTCTGTAGAAATCCGATAAATGAGACTGGTTCAAGGCGAAGTCCACCAAGCTCTCACGGATCTATACAACTGTCACTAAGTGAAGGTTCAAACCGAAAGGTACCTCCACCTATTACATAGTATAAGGGAACCAGCAATCGTATTTATTTCTTTTATTGTTATTTCTGAACTATTTTAAGTTTTAAGTTATGTGGGGGATTGTTGGAATTATATAATAAAAGATAACTTAAAACTTGACTTTGTAGAGGAAAAGAGGGAAAGTTTAGTCCCACATAGGAAATGGGATAGAAAAAAGGGGTCCTTATAAGCCTTCCCTTTCTCTCCTATGCCTAGAAGAAAACAAAGGTTATGCTCCACACCACACACGCGCGCGCCGGCCGGGCCGGGCTCGGGCTCGGGTTCGGGTCGGGTCGGGTGGCGCGCGCACACGACCTGCGGACACGAATGCAGCTCCGGATTAATGGGCCCTTAATCTGCTACATTTTTATTTTTAAATAATTAAAATATAATTTTTATTTTTGAACAATTAACATGTGATAAATATTTTGTAACCGAAATATTTTGTAACGGAAAATATTTATTAGTGTGATTAAAAACGTGATAAACATTTTGCGAATTAATTATGTAACGGAAATGTTTTGATAACGGCTAAGTTTTATTAACGTGATTAAAACCGTGTTAATTACGGGGTTTATAAGTAACGGCTGTTTTTCCCTATAAAAGGATCTAAAATCCGCAGAGTTTAACACAGCGAAAAGCAACAACCTCTTCTTCACCTTCTCTGTTCTTCTCTTTCAAAATACTTACTGTTACAATTTGCTGGTTCCCTGAAAGTTTACGAAGAATTCGCAAAGCCTTCTTGAAGCTCGTGCCGACGAGAAGGAGGTCGCCTGACCGAGGGTCGTTGTATCTCCGGGAGCTTTTGCCGCGTAGCCCTGTACGAGAGGGGGCAATTAGTTTCTTGGGACAGTGCTTGCACGCCTCGACCATCAGGCCGTATTTCTAACCTCTATTTACTTTTCATTTGATATATTTCTTATATCTGCGTTATAATAGTAATTATCTGTTAATTATCAAATTGTTTAAACTGATTTTCGTTATTGTCTAAACAGCTAATATTCCCAACAATCCAAGAAACTAATTGTGTGCTGTTTAGAATAGTAACATGATTAACATTCTGGTTTTTATGTTAATGTTGTCTGCAATTCTTAAAAACGAAATGTTACAATGCATGATTATTCTGTTGAATGAATGCTTTATATATTTCTGCTGCATTATAATAACAAAAATATTCATTCATCATCAGATTATGGCTACAAGTGAAGTTATGTCTGCTAAACCAGAGAAGTTTGATGGGAATAATTTTCGTCGTTGGCAAAACCAAATGAGATTTTGGTTAACAACCCTACATCTAATAACAGCCATAGAACCAGATAACCCATCTTCATCTAGACCAGTTACTAGGCAATCTTCCTCATCTTCCTCCACAGATTCCATTCCTATCCCAAGAACACCTCAAGAAATAGAGTATCATTGTCTACATAGAATCTTAGGAGCTTTATCTGATAGATTATATGATATATACTATACTATCACTAATGCTAAAGTTCTGTGGGAAACCCTAGAGAAAAAGTATGGTTTAGATGATATGGGAATTAAAAGATTTAAAGCTTCTGATTTTAACAAATTTAAAATGGTAGATTCTAAACCAATGAATGAGCAAATTCATGAATTTGAACATATAGTTCACCAATTAAAAGTGAATGGATCCATCTTAGATGAAACGTTTCAGATAGCCTGTCTTATAGACAAACTTCCCGAGTCCTGGTCAGATTTTGCCAAAAACCTTAACCATACCCAAGGAGATCTTACCCTAGAGCAAGTATTGAATTCTATTAGAATTGAAGAGCAACATAGACTCAGGGAGAAAAATGTGACAAAATCTGAACCCAAAGAACCCAAAGTAAACAATGTTGAATCCAAACCCTTTCCTCAACACAAGAAACGTCCCTTCCACCAAAATCAAAATAAAACATTTAAGAAGAAACCCTATCATCAAAATAAGAACCATGTTCACTTTCAAAAGAAGGAAGGAGCTGAACGTCGAGCCTGCTTTGTTTGTGGAAGAACCAACCATCTTGCTAAGGACTGCTTTTTCAAGAAAACTGAACCACCCAAGCCTAGGAAGGGAGGACCTCCACCTAATAAGTCACAAGTAAACATGGTGACTTCAAGTCCAGCTGAGGCTGCTTTCAGGTCTGTTCTCTTCACTCCTGAAGTAAACATGACCTTTCAAGCAAATGATTGGTGGATTGACACTGGAGCTAATATTCACGTTTGCTCTAATCAATCTTTGTTTTCCACCTATCAGGTCTCAAGTAGAGGAACTGTGACAATGGGAAATAATAATGTGGCTCCTGTATCCGGAATAGGTCGGATCAACCTAAAGCTGACTTCTGATAAGACTTTGATCCTGCAGGATGTCCATCATGTACCAGACATTAGGAGAAACTTAATTAGTGGATCTTTGTTAGTGCAACAAGGCTATAAGCTTGTTTTTGAATCAAATAAAGTTGTAATAACTAAGGGTTTGAACTTCATTGGAAAAGGTTTCTTATGTGATGGTCTTTTTAAATTGAATGTTAAGAATTCTACTCTTGCATCTCCAATAGCTTTGAATATTGAACCTTCCATCACTTGGCATCAAAGATTAGGACATGTGAATTATAATTCAATTAAAAGATTGATGCATCTCAATATAATTCCAAAGCTTAATATAAAAGATGATGAAAAATGTGAAATATGTGTAGAAGCCAAACTTCCTAAGAAACCATTTAAAACTATTGATAGAGATTCTGAGATATTAGAACTCATCCATAGTGATGTTTGTGATTCAGGAAGAACAACTAGAGGGGGTAACAAATATTTTGTAACTTTTATAGACGATTGCTCTAAATATTGTTACCTCTACTTAATTAAGACTAAAGATGAAGTCATAAACAAATTCAAAATATACAAAGCAGAAGTTGAGAATCAGTTGGATAGGAAAATTAAAATACTAAGATCAGATAGAGGTGGTGAGTACACTTCTAATGAATTAAAACAATTCTGTGAAGAGAATGGAATTATTCATGAAATAACAGCTCCATATACACCTCAATCTAATGGAGTAGCTGAGAGAAAGAATAGAACACTAATGGACATGGTAAACTCAATGTTAATTAATTCTGGTGTGCCAGAAAATTTATGGGGAGAAGCTCTCATGACTGCATGTCATATACTAAATAGAATTCCATTCAAGAAATCTGATAAAACCCCTTACACAATTTGGAAGAATAGAAACCCTAATTTAGATCACCTAAAAGTGTGGGGGTGCTTAGCAAAAGTCAAAATACCTGAGAATAAAAGAAAGAAGATTGGCCCTAAAACTGTAGATGGAATTTTTATTGGCTATGCTTCTGATAGTAATGCAAATAGATTTTTAATAATCAACTCTGACATTAATGAGATAGCCAACAACACCATAATTGAAGCTAGGGATGCACATTACTTTGAAAATATTTTTCCTTACAAGACCAGAATAAACAACACAGGCCCTAGCTCTAATAATTCAGATCCTAGTTCTAATCAAGGTGAAACTAGTTCTAAACAAATTAGACCACTAGAAAGTCCAGAGGAGCCTAGGAGAAGTAAAAGAACTAGAATAGAAAAGGTCCATGAAGATTTCTATGCATTACTTGTAGAAGATTCTCCAGTTACATTTGAAGATGCAATGAAATCAGTAGATGCTCCATTTTGGAAGGAAGCTATAAATAATGAGATACAATCTATAGTTCAAAATCATACTTGGGAACTAACTGATCTTCCTTCAGGATGTAAAACCATAGGATGTAAATGGGTGTTTAAGAAGAAACTTAGACCTGATGGAACAATAGATAAATATAAAGCCAGATTAGTAGCTAAAGGATATACCCAAAAGTCTGGTATTGATTATTTTGATGTCTATTCTCCAGTAGCTAGGATTACTACCATTAGAGTCCTCATAGCTCTAGCATCCATTCACAAATTAATAATACATCAAATGGATGTTAAAACTGCATTTTTAAATGGAGACTTAGATGAAGAAATTTATATGGATCAACCTGAGGGATTTATAGCTTCTGGACAAGAAAAGAAAGTATGCAAGCTTATTAGATCACTATATGGTCTCAAACAAGCCCCAAAACAATGGCATATGAAATTTGATGAAATTATACTATCTTATGGATTTGTAATTAATCAAACAGATGAGTGTGTATATCATAAAATAGATAAAAACAACAAAATTGTGATATTATGCCTATATGTTGATGACATTCTTATTTTTGGTTCTGACATACAAATCATAAATGATATCAAACACTTTTTATCACAAAATTTTGACATGAAAGATTTAGGTCAAGCTGACCTAATTCTTAATACTAAAATCATGAAAAATGAGAATGGATATGTGCTATCACAATCACACTACATAGAGAAAATCCTTAAGAATTTTTATGATCCAAACTGTCAACCTGTTTCCACTCCATATGATCCTAATGTACATCTAAAGAAAAATACAGGTCATCCTCAATTACAAAGAGAATATGCACAAATAATTGGATCACTAGGATTCCTAACAAACTACACCAGACCTGACATTGCTTATGCAGTAAATAGACTTAGTAGATATACATCAAATCCTGATAAGAGTCACTGGGATGCTCTAGAAAGAGTTTTGAGATACCTAAAAGGAACTATGAATTATGGTTTACACTATAAAGGTTATCCATCTGTACTAGAAGGTTATTCAGATGCAAATTGGATTAGTGACTCAGTAGATGTAAAATCCACCACAGGATTTGTGTTCCTTTTAGGAGGAGGAGCTGTGTCCTGGAAATCTACTAAACAAACTGTAATGGCTAGAAGTACAATGGAATCAGAAATGATAGCTCTTGATACTACTAGTATAGAAGCTGAATGGTTGAAAGATTTACTAACTGAAATTCCACTAATGCAAAAACCATTACCAGCCATTTCTATTCATTGTGATTGCAGGTCAGCGATTGACAAATGCCATCAAGAGAATGCAAATGTGAAGATGAATCGACACTTGAAAGTGCGACATAAATCCTTGAGATATAAGATGAAAAACCATATAATAGCCTTAGATTTTGTAAGATCAGAGAAAAATCTTGCAGATCACTTAACTAAAGGCTTATCTAGGGCAGTGGTCCTAGAATCATCGAGGGGGATGGGGTTAAGCCCATAAGAAAAATCACTGCAGTGGCAACCCAACCTCGCAGAGGTTCAATGGGTAGAAACAAACTGAATGAGTGATTAATTGTGAGGAGCACTGAATTTATTTGCTCCCATCCCTAGGATGATCAGTGCTCATAAAAAGCAAGTGAAAGGTTGAGTCTAACTCTTAATGAATCCAAGACCCATGAGGCAGGATGCTTACTTGCTCGCATCCTTATTAGGATTCACCTATATGTGTGTAGTTGTGAGGCCGCGACTATGGGATCAGGGCTGCTCCCTAGTAACACACATGAAAGATACCTGCGCAAGGCCGATAATAGCGCAACCCGTTTAGAATTCTTCAAAACTGTACTATGTGTGCTTTCTGTAGAAATCCGATAAATGAGACTGGTTCAAGGCGAAGTCCACCAAGCTCTCACGGATCTATACAACTGTCACTAAGTGAAGGTTCAAACCGAAAGGTACCTCCACCTATTACATAGTATAAGGGAACCAGCAATCGTATTTATTTCTTTTATTGTTATTTCTGAACTATTTTAAGTTTTAAGTTATGTGGGGGATTGTTGGAATTATATAATAAAAGATAACTTAAAACTTGACTTTGTAGAGGAAAAGAGGGAAAGTTTAGTCCCACATAGGAAATGGGATAGAAAAAAGGGGTCCTTATAAGCCTTCCCTTTCTCTCCTATGCCTAGAAGAAAACAAAGGTTATGCTCCACACCACACACGCGCGCGCCGGCCGGGCCGGGCTCGGGCTCGGGTTCGGGTCGGGTCGGGTGGCGCGCGCACACGACCTGCGGACACGAATGCAGCTCCGGATTAATGGGCCCTTAATCTGCTACATTTTTATTTTTAAATAATTAAAATATAATTTTTATTTTTGAACAATTAACATGTGATAAATATTTTGTAACCGAAATATTTTGTAACGGAAAATATTTATTAGTGTGATTAAAAACGTGATAAACATTTTGCGAATTAATTATGTAACGGAAATGTTTTGATAACGGCTAAGTTTTATTAACGTGATTAAAACCGTGTTAATTACGGGGTTTATAAGTAACGGCTGTTTTTCCCTATAAAAGGATCTAAAATCCGCAGAGTTTAACACAGCGAAAAGCAACAACCTCTTCTTCACCTTCTCTGTTCTTCTCTTTCAAAATACTTACTGTTACAATTTGCTGGTTCCCTGAAAGTTTACGAAGAATTCGCAAAGCCTTCTTGAAGCTCGTGCCGACGAGAAGGAGGTCGCCTGACCGAGGGTCGTTGTATCTCCGGGAGCTTTTGCCGCGTAGCCCTGTACGAGAGGGGGCAATTAGTTTCTTGGGACAGTGCTTGCACGCCTCGACCATCAGGCCGTATTTCTAACCTCTATTTACTTTTCATTTGATATATTTCTTATATCTGCGTTATAATAGTAATTATCTGTTAATTATCAAATTGTTTAAACTGATTTTCGTTATTGTCTAAACAGCTAATATTCCCAACAATCCAAGAAACTAATTGTGTGCTGTTTAGAATAGTAACATGATTAACATTCTGGTTTTTATGTTAATGTTGTCTGCAATTCTTAAAAACGAAATGTTACAATGCATGATTATTCTGTTGAATGAATGCTTTATATATTTCTGCTGCATTATAATAACAAAAATATTCATTCATCATCAGATTATGGCTACAAGTGAAGTTATGTCTGCTAAACCAGAGAAGTTTGATGGGAATAATTTTCGTCGTTGGCAAAACCAAATGAGATTTTGGTTAACAACCCTACATCTAATAACAGCCATAGAACCAGATAACCCATCTTCATCTAGACCAGTTACTAGGCAATCTTCCTCATCTTCCTCCACAGATTCCATTCCTATCCCAAGAACACCTCAAGAAATAGAGTATCATTGTCTACATAGAATCTTAGGAGCTTTATCTGATAGATTATATGATATATACTATACTATCACTAATGCTAAAGTTCTGTGGGAAACCCTAGAGAAAAAGTATGGTTTAGATGATATGGGAATTAAAAGATTTAAAGCTTCTGATTTTAACAAATTTAAAATGGTAGATTCTAAACCAATGAATGAGCAAATTCATGAATTTGAACATATAGTTCACCAATTAAAAGTGAATGGATCCATCTTAGATGAAACGTTTCAGATAGCCTGTCTTATAGACAAACTTCCCGAGTCCTGGTCAGATTTTGCCAAAAACCTTAACCATACCCAAGGAGATCTTACCCTAGAGCAAGTATTGAATTCTATTAGAATTGAAGAGCAACATAGACTCAGGGAGAAAAATGTGACAAAATCTGAACCCAAAGAACCCAAAGTAAACAATGTTGAATCCAAACCCTTTCCTCAACACAAGAAACGTCCCTTCCACCAAAATCAAAATAAAACATTTAAGAAGAAACCCTATCATCAAAATAAGAACCATGTTCACTTTCAAAAGAAGGAAGGAGCTGAACGTCGAGCCTGCTTTGTTTGTGGAAGAACCAACCATCTTGCTAAGGACTGCTTTTTCAAGAAAACTGAACCACCCAAGCCTAGGAAGGGAGGACCTCCACCTAATAAGTCACAAGTAAACATGGTGACTTCAAGTCCAGCTGAGGCTGCTTTCAGGTCTGTTCTCTTCACTCCTGAAGTAAACATGACCTTTCAAGCAAATGATTGGTGGATTGACACTGGAGCTAATATTCACGTTTGCTCTAATCAATCTTTGTTTTCCACCTATCAGGTCTCAAGTAGAGGAACTGTGACAATGGGAAATAATAATGTGGCTCCTGTATCCGGAATAGGTCGGATCAACCTAAAGCTGACTTCTGATAAGACTTTGATCCTGCAGGATGTCCATCATGTACCAGACATTAGGAGAAACTTAATTAGTGGATCTTTGTTAGTGCAACAAGGCTATAAGCTTGTTTTTGAATCAAATAAAGTTGTAATAACTAAGGGTTTGAACTTCATTGGAAAAGGTTTCTTATGTGATGGTCTTTTTAAATTGAATGTTAAGAATTCTACTCTTGCATCTCCAATAGCTTTGAATATTGAACCTTCCATCACTTGGCATCAAAGATTAGGACATGTGAATTATAATTCAATTAAAAGATTGATGCATCTCAATATAATTCCAAAGCTTAATATAAAAGATGATGAAAAATGTGAAATATGTGTAGAAGCCAAACTTCCTAAGAAACCATTTAAAACTATTGATAGAGATTCTGAGATATTAGAACTCATCCATAGTGATGTTTGTGATTCAGGAAGAACAACTAGAGGGGGTAACAAATATTTTGTAACTTTTATAGACGATTGCTCTAAATATTGTTACCTCTACTTAATTAAGACTAAAGATGAAGTCATAAACAAATTCAAAATATACAAAGCAGAAGTTGAGAATCAGTTGGATAGGAAAATTAAAATACTAAGATCAGATAGAGGTGGTGAGTACACTTCTAATGAATTAAAACAATTCTGTGAAGAGAATGGAATTATTCATGAAATAACAGCTCCATATACACCTCAATCTAATGGAGTAGCTGAGAGAAAGAATAGAACACTAATGGACATGGTAAACTCAATGTTAATTAATTCTGGTGTGCCAGAAAATTTATGGGGAGAAGCTCTCATGACTGCATGTCATATACTAAATAGAATTCCATTCAAGAAATCTGATAAAACCCCTTACACAATTTGGAAGAATAGAAACCCTAATTTAGATCACCTAAAAGTGTGGGGGTGCTTAGCAAAAGTCAAAATACCTGAGAATAAAAGAAAGAAGATTGGCCCTAACTGCTATATTTTTATTTTTGAATAATTAAAATGTAATATTTATTTTTGAACAATTAACATGTGATAAACATTTTGTAACGGTTAAGAGAATTAAATTTTGAAACGGTAATATTCATGAGATTTAAATCAGAATCAAAACGGAAAATATTTTTTATGAGAATTAAAATCGGTAATTAAAATAAATTAATTACGGATTTATGAGTAACGGATGTTTTAAGCCTATAAAAGGACCTAAATCTGTAGAGTTTGATACAGTGTGAAAAACACAACTTATTCTCTCTTCTTCTCTGTTATTCCTCTTCATATTACTGTTGTTATATTTTTGTTGGTTCCCTGAAAGTCACGAAGAATTCACAAAGCCTTCTTGAAGCTCGTGCCGACGAGAAGGAGGTCGCCTGACCGAGGGTCGTTGTATCTCCGGGAACTTTTGCCGCGTAGCCCTGTACGAGAGGGGGCAATTAGTTTTTTGGGACAGTGCTTGCACGCCTCGATCATCAAGCTATATTCTAAACTCAGTTTAATTTTATATCTATTTTGAATCATTATCTAATTCTGTTAAAACTGCATTTTGTGCTAATTACACTCTAAACAGCTTATATTCCCAATAATCCAAGAAACTAACATTTGCTGTTTAGAATAATATCATGTTCAGTAATCTATTTCACATACTATTGATAATTTTGTTTACATTTGCTAAAACCGACATGTCACATAGTTTGATGTTTCTCTTTATTGAATATTTGATAATTAGTATTCCGTTCCTTATAATAATGTTGTTAACTTTTCATAAAAGTAACATATTATACTGCCTACCTAATATAATAGTGATATTTACATGTCATAAAGCTAAGATACTATATTTGATGTTCACTAAATCCTTAGCTTATATTCTGTTCCTTGTAATAATGATTGTTAGACCCTAGAGGGGGGGTGATTAGGGTCTTATGCTAATCTAATCCGATTAAATGCCAATTAAAACTAATTAATAAGTATATTCTTGCAAGATGGATATACTACTAATAATGAGCAAGAATATGCAATATAAACAATGAGATATATATATATATGCAAGGATATATAAACTAAGGGTGATATAAACATAAACAAGATAAACAAGATAGTGGACAATGTGAGCAAAAGATAATGGCGACAAGAATGATATGAACAATAAGCACAAGTGAGACGCCAAGACAATCACAAACACACAAAGATGATCACGGAGTTCGGACCTTCCGTCCTACGTCTCCGCTCCCCACTCCCGGGGAGAAATCCACTATCAACCGGGTTTTCTACGTTCACCCGAACAACGTTTACACCTCACACTCGGTTTTCTAGCTAACCGAAAACTTTACAATCAACACTCTTGCAATCACACTCTACACCCACTAAGTGTTGGAACTAGACGTGTCTCCCTCAAGTGTTAGGAATTACAACCTCTCGTCACCTACCCCACTCCTCTTGGGACGATCCCCGACTCTCGCCACACACTTCTCTCTTGGTGTACAAGTGTATTACAAAGTGTATCCTCACAATTAAGGCTCAATACAAAGTGTTTGTTCTCTACAATGGATGAGAACGAATTGTAAGCTCACTCTCTAAGATACACAATCTCACAACCCAATTATACTATGAATGTAAATACAATAAGCTCAAAAGGTTGTGTGTGAACAAAGAGATATAAATCAAAACTAAACTCAATGTAGTTCTAGCTTAATAACAATGATAATCAAATATATAAAAAAGCTAGAAATAGAGTTTAGAAAACTTCTCAATATATCAAGAGTTGGAGGGAGAATAGTTGAATGCCCAAACACCAATAGATGATCTCCTCAAGCTCTTGTAGAATTGAATCACAAAAACAAACTCTCAATTTGCTTAAAAGCTTTTTAAACACACTTAAACCAAACTAAAACCCTTGTTAAAAACTTTATTAAACTTGATTAAAAAACTCTCTTAATCAACTTGAAAAGACATCAGCAATGGGGTATATATACCCACTCAAAGCTCAGCCAAAAACACCCAAAACAAAAGACCAAAAGACCCAGCCAACGGTACAAAAACTAGCCGTTGGAAACAGTAAAAGCCATCGTCGGTCGACCGGAAATTCTGTCGGTCGACCGATGGAAAAATTCGGTCGACCGATGGAAAGTTCGGTCGACCGTTATCCAGGTCGAAAACAGGAAATCAAGCAAACACTTATCCGGTCGACCGGTGCGGTCGACCGATGGAGCTCTCGGTCGACCGGACCGGTCGACCGATGACTCTCTGGAAAAATACTGACGAATGGTCACTAGACCGGTCGACCGTACCGGTCGACCGAAAACTGACATCCCAGATTCTGAAAACTGTTTATCTGATTTTAAAACACTGTTTAAAAATATCAAATAAATTCAGAAAAATGTAAAACTTTGGGGAATGATTGTAGACATGATAATAAACATGCTACAACGACTGGTTTCGAAAAAGGACTTCCCAAATGAAAAATATCATCATTTTACAAAATAGTCCAAAACATGAAAACCTGAAAATTGATATTTTGATATTTTGACTTAAACAACATTTTGAAACCTTATGAAATGATTGTATAGACTTGATAAAAGATATAACATGTTGTTATGAAGTCTATAACCTAGAAATACAATATTTTCATAAAATTGCATATTCTATGCAATATATTCAAAACACTAAATATGATTTCATTAAATATAAGCTTGTTAAAGGTGAAATCATATATAGGCATATAAACATGAAACAAAATAGTATTTTCCAATTCTATTCATTTGTTTCATAGTAAAACTTGAAAACTATCAAACCAAAACATATATGTATATATATAACTATATATATACAAAAACCAAAACGTGTATGTGTGTATATGATTGAGCTTAAAGTACTAACACACATAATATAAATTCCTAAACTAAATTACCCAAGCAATGATCTTGATCTTCAATAAGCTTGACTTGGTAATCTCGCGGATGAAGCTTGAACTTGGATCTTGAACTTTGAATAGCAAGGCTTCACCGACATTCCGCCAACCTCCTTTGGATATGATCGTTGAAGCTCTATTCCATCCATCCTCCAACAACGTTGTTTGTCTACAAAACATAGGAATGCACAAACACTAGACAAACAACATTAGTAATAAATTGTTTGTTAAACATCATCAAAACAAGAAGGCCAACAATCTCCCCCTTTTTGATGATGACAAACAATTTACAAAAAGGAATATATGCATGAAGGAAATGAACATATACAAGATAATAACTCACATGCATATAAACAAACAAGATAGATATACTCACAATATTTCTCCCCCTTTGACAACATCAAAAAGGGGACAAAAGAATTAAGAGAGCGAAAGCTCCCCCTACAAATAAGCATGGGTGAGTATGAAGCAAGTATAGGGATTGCTCCCCCTATCAAAATGCCATATGGAATATATGAAATGAATATCATGGCAAACATATGTGAGCATGCATAAATAATATGCCAAAAATCACTCACATTCAAGAGATAATGAGAACATATATAAATATATCAAGATGAACATATTGTCTCATATCAAAAAAGCCAATGTATAAAATAGATTTATGAAATCAAAAGAAGAGAAACATGAGAATCATGTAAAAAGTTTTCAAATAAAAACAAATCAACCAATTGAAATCATAAATCAAAGTTTAAATCATAAAACCAAATCATCATTGATTTTCAAAAATCAAGAGAGGCAACTATATATAGCTCTTGAGCTAGTATCAACCCATATGAACATTTTAGCACCCGGCAAACAATGATTGGGAATAAACACCCAATAACTCCGGAGGGTTATATAAACATAGTCCTCTCATAAAAATCAACACTAATAATCATGAAAACAAAAGATTTTATCAATTATAAATTTATTTTCATAATCAAAATATTTTAAGACATAATTTTAAAACCAAGAAAGGAAAAAGTATGAACACTAAAATTCTTGGTTTAAAATTTAAATTTGTTTTGGTACCCAAGAACTCTTGGTACCAAAAGATTTAGGGACATGACCCCTATCATTAAAGCTCAAAGCCTTAGGGTTATGAACCCTCTTAGGCATATATGGTGCACTAACACGGTCAAAGCAATATTTACTCAAATGACCCTTCCGATTGCAATTTGTGCAATGAAAGAGATCCATTTGTTTTTGTGGACCATTAGCTCGTGCACGGGAATCATTTGCAAATAAAGATTTTCTTTTAAAATTATTTTGCAAATGAGAAACATTCTTAAACAATGGTCTATTTAGAACATATTGCAATTTAGAAGCTTTTAGTATATCAAAACAAAATTTAGCAAGATGTCCAAACCTACCACAAACATCACATTTAAAAACATGTGGTCTATTGGAAGCATTTGTCAAATGAGATTTTCTTTTCAAATCAAAGCAATATTTGGCCAAATGACCAAATCGACCACAAAAATCACATTTAAACACATGAGCATGCTTATGATGAACATGATGAGTATGTGCATGTGTATGTGATGAAGAAGCCTTATGAGATGCACAAGAAACATTAGTCTTGGAGGATTTATGTGCATCATAGCAAAACTTAGCTAAATGACCTTGACGGCCACAAATAGAACACTTATAAGTTTTGCTATACAAGTGTGCAAAGTGTACGAGTTTAGAAGTTGTAGTACGAGACTTTGCACCCAAGTCCATAAGTTTCTTATTATCTACAATGCATGTTTTAAGGGTTGAATCTAAAGATGATATGCGTTCTTTAACATGATCCAACTCATTTTTAGGCATACAAGCATTGGAAATAGAAGTAGATGAAACATGATCATTTTTAAACGAACTAAACTTATTTCTAATAGTTTCTACTTCTATCATGGCATCATTATTAGCATGAGTTAAGCTAGCAATAGATGAAGACATGTTATTATTTTCCAAACTTAATAACTCATTGTTTTCTTTCAAAATAGCATTCTCTTTAACAACAATATCAAGTTTGGAAGCTAGCGACTCATGATCGGATTTTAAACTAATATGCTTGCTTTTAAGATCAATAAAATTGTTTTGCAATTTTGTATAGGCATGAGATAATCTATCATATGCACAAGCGAGTTCATTGATGGATATATCACTATCGGATTCCGAATCGCTTACCACACTAGGGCTATCGCCTAGTGGCCGTGTGCATGATGATGCTCCACACTCACTTGAAGAACAATCCTCCAAACTACGTCGGATTTCCTCCAAGTTGCCTTGATGTGCTTCTATGAATTTCCATAAATTGTAAGCACTATCAAAATGAACAAATTTGTTAGAAAATGATGAGTCAAAGGCATTAAGCAAATATTCTAACAAAAGCTTGTTCATATTAAACATTTTATTATCATGATTGCTCCACTTAGATTTCTCCAATGTGGGCACAATATAAGCACAATCAATAATTTTCCATAAGTCAATATTTCTAGATTCAACAAATAGTTTAAATCTAGAAGCCCATTGTGCATAGGGAAAATTAATGAATTTAGGAGCAACATTGGATTTATAGCCTAAACAAAATACATTCATATTCAAGATATATATATGAACATATGCAAGCAAGACAAATGCAATCATAACTAGATTAGAATGCAATCACAAACAAAACGATATGATCACGGAGTTCGGTCTAACCACTTGACCTACGTCTCCGCTCCTCACCTCGAGGAGATCTCCACTATCACAACCGGGTTTTCTACGTTCACCCGAACAACGTTTACACCTCACAATACAATCACTATGTAATCACACCTCACACACTAAGTGTTGGTCCTAGCCCGTGTCCTCCTCCTCAAGTGCTCGGTTACAACCTCTCCCTAGGCACGTCAACCGACGCCACTCCTCTTGGATTCGACCCCGTCTCTCACCACACACTTCTCTCGGTGTACAAGTGTATTACAAGTGAATCCTCACAATTAAGCACAAGATAAATCAATTGATTGTTCTCTAAACAAGGTGAGAACTCAATTAAGCACAACTCTTAGTCACTAATCTCACAACCCAAAATTATACTATGAATGTAAATACAATAAGCTCAATAGGTTGTGTGTGAACAAAGAGATAATAAAATCAACTAAACTCAATATGAACACTAGCTTAATAAAAAGATAATCAAACAATATAAAATATGAAGCTAGATTGAGTTTAGAAAACTTCTCAATAGATCAATTGTTCTCTAAACAAGATGAGAACTCAATTAAGCTCACTCTCAATGTCACAAACCCACAACCCTAAATTATACTATGAATGTAAATACAATAAGCTCAATAGGTTGTGTGTGAACAAAGAGTATCAATAAAACAATTAAACTCAATATATAAATCTAGCTTATGGAAATTAAGATCAAAACAATAAATAGCTAGAATTGAGTTTAAGGAAAACTTCTCTATAGATCAAGAGTGAGAGAGAGATGAGTTGAATGCCCAAACACCAAAGAATGATCTCCTCTTTGCTCTTGTGAAATTTGCTTCACAAACTAAACTCAAACAAACTCTTAAACTCTTTTAAACAAAACTTAAACCCTTGATTAAAAAATTCTGTCGGTCGACCGATGGAAAAATTCGGTCGACCGACGGAAAGTTCGGTCGACCGTTATCCAGGTCGAAAACAAGAAATCAAGCAAACACTTATCCGGTCGACCGGTGCGGTCGACCGAAGGAAGCTCTCGGTCGACCGGACCGGTCGACCGACCACCTCTCTGCTGCATGCTGACGAAAGCTCAAATGGTCGGTCGACCGGTGCGGTCGACCGAAAACTGATACAGCAGAAAAAGCGATATGCTGATTTAAAACACTGTTAAAAAATATCAAATAAATTCCAAAAAATGTAAAACTTTGGGGAATGATTGTAGACATGATAATAAACATGCTACAATGACTGGTTATCAAAAAGGACTTCCCAAATGAAAAATATCATCATTTTACAAACTAGTCCAAAACATGAACATGTGTTGGTTTTAGAGCTGATTTTAAAACCCTGTTTAAAAATATCAAATAAATTCCAAAAAATGTAAAACTTTGGGGAATGATTGTAGACATGATAATAAACATGCTACAATGACTGGTTATCAAAAAGGACTTCCCAAATGAAAAATATCATCATTTTACAAACTAGTCCAAAACATGAAAATGTGAGATACTTGAATTTTGATGTTTTGACATAAACCAACTTTTGAAACTTTGTGAAATGTTTTTGTAGACTTAGTAAAACATGTATAAACTGATATTGAAGTCTATAAACTAAGAATACAGTATTTTCACAAATACAATAGAAAATGAAACCTATGAGTATGTATATGAAAATATATTTGTTTCATATCTATGTAGATAAACCAAATCACAATAATAAATATGAAACATGTAATTTCATATTTATAAACGTGAAAACCAAAACTTGTGTTGTATATATATGTGACTACATATATATACAAGGAAACTAATAAAATGTGTGTGTATAGATAATTGAGCTTAGAGTATATAACACACATAATATAAATCCTAAACTAAATTACCCAAGCTAGATCTTGATCTTCAATAAGCTCTTCTAGGTAATCTTGCGGATGAAGCTTTAACTTGGATCTTGAACTTTGAATAGCAAGGCTTCACCGACATTCCGCCAACCTCCTTTGGATATCATCGTTTAAGCTCTATTCCGTCCATCCTCCAACAAGTTGTTTGTCTACAATGAATAGATAACACAAGCACTAGACAAACAACATTAGTTATAAATTGTTTGTTAAACATCATCAAAACAAGAAGGCCAACAATGATGTCTACATTTGATAAAGCTGACATGCTATTGATTGAATGCTTAATCTGTTGCATTGTAATAACAAAATCATTCATTCACTATCAGATTATGGCAACAAGTGAAATCATGTCAGCTAAGCCAGAGAAGTTCGATGGGAACAATTTCCGTCATTGGCAAAACCAAATGAGATTTTGGTTAACAACTTTAAATCTAATAACTGCTATAGAACCTGACAACCCATCTTCATCTAGACCAACTACTAGGCAATCTTCCTCATCTTCCTCCTCAAATTTCATTCATATCCCGAGAACACCTCAAGAGATAGAATATCATTGTCTACACAGAATCTTAGGAGCCTTATCTGATAGGTTATATGATATATATTATACTATCACTAATGCTAAAGTTCTGTGGGAAACCCTAGAGAAAAAGTATGGTTTAGATGATATGGGAATTAAAAGATTTAAAGCTTCTGATTTTAACAAATTTAAAATGGTAGATTCTAAACCAATGAATGAGCAAATTCATGAATTCGAACATATAGTTCACCAATTAAAAGTGAATGGATCTATCCTAGATGAAACATTTCAGATAGCATGTCTTATAGACAAACTTCCCGAGTCCTGGTCAGATTTTGCTAAAAACCTTAACCATACCCAAGGAGATCTTACCCTAGAGCAAGTGTTGAATTCCGTTAGAATTGAAGAGCAACATAGACTCAGGGAGAAAAATGTGACAAAATCCGAACCCAAAGAACCCAAAGTAAACAATGTTGAATCCAAACCCTTTCCCCAACACAAGAAACGTCCCTTCCATCAAAATCAAAATAAAACATTTAAGAAGAAACCCTATCATCAAAATAAGAACCATGTTCACTTTCAAAAGAAGGAAGGAGTTGAACGTCGAGCCTGCTTCGTTTGTGAGAGAACCAACCATCTTTGTAAAGGACTGCTTTTTCAAGAAAACTGAACCACCCAAGCCTAGGAAGGGAGGGCCTCCACCTAATAAGTCACAAGTAAACATGGTGACTTCCAGTTCAGCTGAGACTACTTTCAGGTCTGTTCTCTTCACCCCTGAAATAAACATGACCTTTCAAGCAAATGATTGGTGGATTGACACTGGAGCTAATATTCACGTTTGCTCTAATCAATCTTTGTTTTCCACCTATCAGGTCTCAAGTAGAGGAACTGTGACAATGGGAAATAATAATGTGGCTCCTGTATCTGGAATAGGTCGGATCAACCTAAAGCTGACTTCGGATAAGACTTTGATACACATGTCCCACTCAGGTTCCTTATTTTGAATCCCTGAGGTATTTTTCTTTTTTGAAAATCCATGGATAGAATCATATTTGTTTGCAATGAATATTTGAGGGAACCTGTACGAGAGATAAAATCTAATCAAATTTTTTGGATAAGTATATTATTTTTTGAAGATGTACGGCTAAAATTATAAAATTTGGTTTGAAACCAGTATTAATTTTAAGAAATTACATTTAATGCATCTATCATACTTGGCAATACGAAATCAGTATAAAAAAGGCCAAACAAACAATGAATTTGTCAAAAAAAAATCATGACTTGTAACTTATAGATCCATTTTTTTAAAGAGTGCTGATACGGGGACCCAAAATATGGGACCTAGAGAGGGGACATGTGAGATGTCCCCTCCCTATTGCATAATGAGTTGGCTATGCCAACTCAAGCCAACTCATTATGTAATAGGGAGGGGACACCTCACCTGTCCCCTCCCTTGGTCCCATATTTTGGGTCCTTAAATCATTTTACTTTTTTAAATGTAAGTTTGCTGTATACATGGAAATAAACACTCCACAATAATTGCAAAATACTAGCAGAAACATCCTGTAAGCCAACTAGACTTGGTACATACTTGACACCTTGCTTCGTCTTATTCATGTAGTTTCAACAAATCCAATGTAATTAACTAATCTGTAGAAAGTGAAATTTTGTTAAATTATCTATTCTTTCAAAAAATAGTATTATATTAAAAAAATTTATTAAAGGTGTAGACAATCCACGGCATGCTAAGAGAGCTTGCTTGGCCCCTTTGAATAAGTAAGAACACAGCAGGTGACAAGTGTGAATATAGTTTATTGAAATATGTGAAAAACTCTAATCTTACTCCCTTTAAAAAACACAAGTTTAAGGAAAGTTTTCCATGATCAATATTACTCCTCATCATTTTAAATATTTTATTTAAATTTTAATCTATCCTAATCATAATTATATCTTATCCTAATCCCACGTGAACTACTTACAGCTCAACAATTTAAAAAATATAAGATTAGTTTGTCAAGGTAAAGGAATCACAATGGTCAATATTATCATTCACTATTTTAAATATTTTATTTAAATCATAATCCATTCTAATCATAATCCATTCTAATCATAATTATATCATGTTGATGTTAATAATCACACAAATAATGTAATGAGGGTGAGATTGATTAGGAGCCGCTAATTTCTCCGAATATCTGGTTTTAAGTTGAGTAGCTTCTTCATGCACAAACAGCAACTCGTAAGAGGACGAGGACTAGTTCCCCCGTTGTTCCTCCGATGATAAAGTTAGTGATGGACTTGAGTGGGAAAGTGATGAACTATGTGAGTTCTTAAGTATAGTGGAGTGGAAAAGAATTCTGAGAGATTACTTACCCTGGTATTTGGAATAGTTTTCCTTTTTATAGCCATGTAAGAGGGGTAGTCTAGTTTTTTGGCCGAGTCTGAGCTGGCGGCTGAGTCAGCATCTACTTTACAGGTGTTGGTCATGGTCCGATGTGTCATAAATAGTGTAGAGGATGGAGAAATGATGGCGCCTGCCAAGTATTTAATGTGATACCGACACGCTATCAGCGGGGGAGATTCGAGGTCGAAGTCGCCCTTTGGCTTGTAGCGAAGGGTGTCGAGAAGTAACGCCTTTTGAGTCGACCATACAATGTGTTAAATAACTGGTCGAGTAAGCTCGTAGCGAGTCGTCTTCGACAAGAGGACCAACAAGCACCGCCCTTCAAGTTGATCTAAGGAGATGTCGACTCAGCGAGTCGGCTAAGTCAAGATTCTTGGTGGTCCTGACCGTCAATTTGATTTGAGTGGTGCATGTAGAAGGATACTTGTGCATTGCTGGTAAAGGGCCATACTTTGGCGACTAAAACACCATAACAGTTAGCCCCTTTCACTTGGAGTCGGTTTGGGCCGGGTCTGAGTGAAATGAGAGCAGTTCTGGATGGACGTGGGTGTGCATTAAATGAGGGAACTACAAAGTCTTTTCATACTTCACGTGGCTAACATCACCACACATTCCTTTTGACTGCCACAGCTTTGTTTTTTGTGTCGGGTTGTGGGTTTTTCGAGCTTAGTGGGCTGCAACTCAATGCTTGAGATGTCACTTCAGAGTTTGAGAATTAATCTTGGCTGTTGGCCAAAGCTTGATCCGGCCGTTCAGATTCTGATAACTGCGGATTCAACTGCATATATATAAAGCCAGGGCTAGGGAAATGGCGGTTATTGTTTTATGAAATTATCTTTTGAGAACTCGAGATCCTTCCTGCCCATCATTTTTTGACGATTACTTCTCCCTTCTATGATGGCATCAGTTACTGTAGATCGACATGCTCTTCTGGTGGAGTTCCACTCCAAGGTGACCCAGGCATAGATGAGGACGCTCTACGGGAGGTTTAATATCCACCGAGAGTATGAGATGATAGCCCCAACAAGGTCGGAGGCAGTCTATGATCATGGACCGGATCGGACTCCACTTTACTTGAGGCACTTGGAGTTTGGCCTGCGACTGCCCTTGCACCCGTTTCTTCAACAAGTTTTCACAGCTTTAGGGGTATCGCCGATCCAGATGAAGCCGAACGCCATCACAACCTTGATGGGGTTCGTGGTGATTTGCCATTGGTTGGCAATAAATCTATCTCTGTGAGTCTTGGGTCATCTAGTGAGTGTTAAAGTGAACCAGATCGAGCTCCATTTCCATTTCCAGATGGTGGAGAAGTACAAGTTTATCACCGACCTTCCCAACTCGAACAAGGATTAGAAGGAGAAGTTCATCTAGGTCGTGGGGGACGACTTGGATCTGGTCTGCTCGAACTAGCCCGAGATAAGGAGAGAAGCATTAATGGATGATGACATGCTTGACGCCGAGAGTGATGCGTTGGATCAAATCAAGGCATACGCTGGCTCTCGTCGAGTTGAGCACCTGCTTGACAACTCAGTCTTGCGGGTTGCTAATGTATCTGTCATGCCTCCTGTTGGCCTTTTTATTTTGATGATATTTAACAAATAATTTACTTCTAATGTTTTTTGTCTAGTGTTTGTATAATTTTATTTATTGTAGACAAACAACATGTTGGAGGTTGGATGGATTGCGCTTCAACGATCAAATCCAATGGAGGTTGGCGGAATTGTGGAGTGAAGCCTATGTAATTCAAATTGAAGATCCAAGTTCTAGCTTCATCTACAAGTGTACCAAGTTGAGTTACATCGAAGATCAATAAAGCTTGGGTATATTTAGTTTAGGTTTTATATTATGTGTGTTAGTACTTTAAGCTCAATCATATATACACACACATATTTAGTTTTTATATATATAGTTATATATATACACAAGTTTTGATTTATGGACTTAACAATCATTGTATACATATTTTATTAAGTCTATAAAATTATTTCATAGGGTTTCAAAACATTGTTTATGTCAAAACATCAAAGTTCATGTATATCACATTTTCATGTTTTGGACACACTTACAAAATACATGAGTTTTCACAAATGGGAAACTCAATTTGAGAAATTCTTTTTCTAACATGTTCAATTTCATGTTTATAAGTGTTTCTCAAAGTTTTATCAATTTTGGAATTAATTTGTTATGTTTATTTGAATTTACAAAATCAAGTTTTTAATAAGCTCATGTCCGTGCACATGTTCGTGCATGTTTTTGCAAAACTGATGCGTTTTCACAATTAGGAAATGCGATTTGAAAATTTTATTTGTTTACATGTTTATTCTCATATATATATAAACATTTCCCTAAGTTTTACTAATTTTGGAGTTGTTTTGTTATTTTTAATTGAATTTACAAAACCGAGTTTTTAGTAGTTTTTTTAGAAACTGTATATCTGTGTTCAAATATTTATTTTTCTCAATTAGCAAGTGATATTTCATAAATTCTTTCTCTAACATGTTTATCTACATGTATAGAACCTTCTCTCAAAATTTCATGATTTTTAGAGTTAATTTATTATTTTTAATTGATTTTACAAAGTTAGATACGCAAAATTCCAGCATCTGTCAAAATCTGGAAAAGTGCGGTCGACCGCCACGGTCGATCGTGCTACAGTGTGGTCGACCACCGAAGTTACCATTACACAGTAACGATAACTTACTGATTTTTTTTTAGTGGGTTTTTGGGATTTTTTGGGTTGTTTTCTTCTACCCTATACATACCCATTTGCCATAACTATTTTCTACCACTAAGGGATGTTTTAAATAAGTTTTTATAAGAGTTTAAGTTTTGTTTAAGTGTGGGTTAAAAGTTTCAAGTCTATGGAGATTGTTTCATAAGAAGAGGAGACCATCTTTGGTTTGAGCTTTCCACTTCCCATCTCCATCTCTCTTGTTCTAGAGAAGTTTTCTCAACTCAATTATCTAGCTTGTTTATATTTACATTATCATATTTATATTTGTTAGACTTTAATTGAGTTTGATTTTATTTCTCTTTGTTCACACACAACCATTGAACTTATAGTATTTCATACATAGTATAATTTGGGTTGTGGGATTGTATCATTGAGAGTGAGCTTCATTGTGTTCTCATCCATATTAGAAAACAATCATTTAGTGTATTTGTGCTTAATTGTGAGATTCACATTGTATTATACTTGTACACCGAGAGGAGTGGTTGGTGAGAGACGGGTCCAATAGGAGTGGTGTTGGTTGACGAACCTAGGGAGAGATCACATCCGAGCACTTGAGGAGGAGGATACGGACTAGGCCAACACTTAGAGGGTGTAGAGTGTAATTGCAAGTGTATTATTGTGAAGTTTTCGGTTAGCTAGAAAACCGAGTGTGAAGTATAAACGTCATTTGGGTAAGCGTAGAAAACCCGGTTGTGTTAGTGGATTTCTTCCCGGGAGTGGGGAGCGGAGTCGTAGGACGGAAGGTCCGAACTCCGTGATTATTTTGTGTATTTGCATTGTTTATTTGTACACTATCACTCTTATTTTGTTTATGTTTATTTCACCATTGTGTTAATTTGTATATCCTTGCATATATCTCATAGTATATCTCATTGCTAGGATATATCTCTTTGTTCATATTGCTTATCCTAGTTTATATATATTGTTATATTTCATACTTGCTAGGATAACTTATTATTAGTTTTAATTGGCATAAAATCGGATTAGATTAGCATAAGACCCTAATCACCCCCGCCCCCCCCCTCCCCTCTAGGGTCCAACAATTAGTATCAGAGCTTGGTGCTCTTTGATTTAAGGTCTAATCATCTTGAGTTAAAAATCCAAGTTATCTTTTTGTGCTAATCTTGTTTTGATTCCATTTGTATCTTGCTTGCATATTTTTACAAATTATGGATATGAATGATGCATCTTGTTTAGGCTATGATAGAGTATTGCTCCTAAATTCAATGTTTTCCCCTATGCTCAATGGTGTTTTAGATTCAAAATATTTATTCAATCTAAAAATATCGATTTATGGGAAGTCATTGATTGTGCTTATATTGTGCCCATGTTGGAGAAATCCAAGTGGAGCAAACATGATAAAAGGATGTTTACAATGAACAAGATTTTGTTAGAATATTTGTTAAATGATCTTAATTCATCTATGTCTAATAAGTTTGTTCATTTTGATAGTGCTTACACCTTATGGAAACTTATTGAAGCATATCAAGGGGACTTGGAGGCGATCCGACAAGCTTTGGAGGATCCCGCTTCAAGTTCAAAAGGAGCTTCATGCACACGAGCACTAGGCGATAGCCCTAGTGAGGTTTGCGAGTTCGAATCTATTAATGATTTACCTAATGATGAACTTGCTTATGCTAATGAAAGATTATTACATGCCTACAAGAAATTACAAAATGATTTTATTGATTTATAAAGCAAGCATGTTAATTTGAAATCCGATCATGAGTCTTTAGCTTCTAAGTTTGATACTATTTCTAATGAGAATATGATCCTTAAAGAAAATTATGAAAAATTAAAATTGGATCATGATTCTTTAATTTCAAACTTTGGTAAGTTAACTCATGAGAAAGATAATGCCATGCTAGAAGTAGAATACATTAGAAATGAATTTGATTCTTTTAAGAATAACCATGCATGCTCTACTTCTATTATTAATGATGTTGTATCTAATGATGAGTTAAATCATGTGAAAAACCGCATATCTTGTTTAGATTCAACCTTAAACACATGCATTGATAATCATAACAAGCTTATGGACTTGTGTGCAAAGTCTAATGCAAACTCTTCTAAGAAACCTACACACTATGCACACATGTATAACAAAGTCTATAAATGCACTAATTGCGGTCGTAAATGCCACCTTGCTAGATTTTGTTATAATGCACAAAAACTCATCAAGCTTAATCATGTTTGTGCATCCCATAAAGCTTCATCATCACGCTCACATGTACACACACATATAGATCATCATAAACATGCTCATATGTACAAATGTGAGTTTTGTGGTCGATTTGGTCATTTGGCCAAATTTTGTTTTGATTTAAAGAGAGTTTCACATTTGCAAAACAATTTTAAAAGACCATTCATGTTTGCAAATGTTTCTAATGTTTCCCGTGCATAACCGTTTGGTCAACATAAGCAAATACTTCCTTTCCATTGTACTTATTGCAATTGGAAGGGTCATTTAAGTAATTTTTGTTATGACCGTGTTCGTGCACCACATGCGTCTAAGAGGGTTCATAACCCTATGGCTTTGAGCTTAAATGATAGGGATCATGTCCCTAAATTTTTCAGCACCAATAGTGTTTGGGTGCCAAAACCAATTTGATTTTTTTTAAACCAATATTTTTTAATGTTTTTATTTTTCATTTCTTGGTTTTGAAAAATTTGTGTTTATAAATTTAATTTAATTTATGATTTCATTTGGTTGATTTGTTTTTATTTGAAAACTTTTTTCATGATTATCATGTTTCTCTTTCTTTTGATTTCATAAATCTTTTTATACATGGCTTTTATGTTTTTGCCTTGGTCTTTATTGCATATACTCCATATGGCATTTCGATAGGGGGAGCAATCCCTATACTTGTTTTATACTCACCCATGCTCATATGTAGGGGAGTTCTTGCTCTCTTCATTCTTTTTTCCCCTTTTTTATGTTGTCAAAAGGGGAGAAATATTGTGATTATATTCTTTTTGTTTATATGCATGATAATCACAATATTGTATATTCATTTCTTTTTATGCATATATCTATTTTGTAAATTGTTTATCATCATCAAAAAGGGGGAGATTGTTGGCCTTCTTGTTTTGATGATGGTTAACAAATAATTTACTTCTAATGTTGTTTATCTAGTGTTTGTATAATTTTATTTATTGTAGACAAACAACATGTTGGAGGTTGGATGGATTGAGCTTCAACGATCAAATCCAATGGAGGTTGGCAGAATTATGGAGTGAAGCCTATGCAATTCAAATTGAAGATCCAAGTTCTAGCTTCATCCGTAAGTGTACCAAGTTGAGCTACATCGAAGATCAATCAAGCTTGGGTATATTTAGTTTAGGTTTTATATTATGTGTGTTAGTACTTTAAGCTCAATCATATATACACACACACACATTTGGTTTTTATATATATAGTTATATATATTCACAAGTTTTGGTTTATGGACTTAACAATCATTGTACACATATTTTATTAAGTCTATAAAATTATTTCATAGGGTTTCAAAACATTGTTTATGCCAAAACATCAAATTTTATGTATATCACATTTTCATGTTTTGGACACACTTGTAAAATACATGAGTTTTCACAAATGGGAAACTCAATTTGAGAAATTCTTTTTCTAACATGTTCAATTTCATGTTTATTAATGTTTCTCAAAGTTTTATCAATTTTGTAATTAATTTGTTATGTTTATTTGAATTTACAAAATAGGGTTTTTAATAAGCTCATGTTCGTGCACATGTTCGTGCATGTTTTTGCAAAAATGATGCGTTTTCACAATTGGGAAATGCGATTTAAAAATTTTCTTCGTTTACATGTTTATACTCATATATATAAACATTTTTCCAAGTTTTACTAATTTTGGAGTTGTTTTGTTATTTTTAATTGAATTTACAAAACCGAGTTTTCAGTAGTTTTTTCAGAAACTATACATCTGTGTTCAAACATTTATTTCTCTCAACTGGTAAGTGATATTTCATAAATTCTTTCTCTAACATGTTTACCTATATGTCTAGAATCTACCCTCAAAATTTCATGATTTTTGGAGTTAATTTACTATTTGTAATTAATTTTACAAAGTCAGATATGCAAAATACCAGCATCTGTCAAAATCTGAAAAAGTGCGGTTGACTGTCACGGTCGACCGTGATACAGTGCGGTCGACCACCACGGTCAACCGCCAAAGTTACTGTTACACAGTAAAAGTAACTTGCTGATTTTTGTGTTTTAGTAGGTTTTTAAGGTTTTTGGGTTGTTTTCTTCTACCCTATATATACCCCTTTGCCATAACTATTTTCTACCACTAAGGGATGTTTTAAACGAGTTTTTGCAAGAGTTTAAGTTTTGTTTAAGTGTGGGTTAAAAGTTTCAAGTTTGTGAAAATTGTTTCATAAGAAGAGGAGATCATCTTTGGTTTGAGCTTTCCACTTCACATCTTCATCTCTCTTGTTCTAGAGAAGTTTTCTCAACTTAAATATCTAGCTTGTTTATATTTACATTGTTATATTTATATTTGCTAGACTTTAATTGAGTTTGATTTTATTTCTCTTTGTTCACACATAACCATTGAGCTTATAGTATTTCATACATAGTATAATTTGGGTTGTGGGATTGTATCATTGAGAGTGAGCTTTATTGTGTTCTCATCCATATTAAAGAACAATCATTTAGTGTATTTATGCTTAATTGTGAGGTTCACATTATATTACACTTGTACACCGAGAGGAGTGGTTGGTGAGAGACGGGGTCGAATCCAAGAGAAGTGGCGTTGGTTGACGAACCTAGGGAGAGGTCGCATCCGAGCACTTGAGGAGGAGGACACGGATTAGGCCAATACTTAGAGGGTGTAGAGTGTAATTGCAAGTGTGTTATTGTGAAGTTTTCGGTTAGCTAGAAAACCGAGTGTGAGGTGTAAATGTTATTCGGGTAAGCGTAAAAAACTCGGTTGTGTTAGTGGATTTCTCCCCGGGAGTGGGGAGCGGAGACGTAGGACGGAAGGTCCAAACTTCATGATCATTTTGTGTGTTTGCATTGTTTATTTGCACACTACCAAAGAATGGTTAGGGAAGTCTTTCTCAATGAAAGATTTGGGCAAAGCTACTTATATCCTTGGAATTAAGATCTATAGGGATAGTTCTAAAAGGATAATTGGTCTGAGTCAAAGCACTTATATTGATAAGGTGCTGAATAGGTTCAGCATGCAAAATTCCAAAAGAGGATTTTTGCCAATATCTCATGGCATTTCTCTTAGCAAGACTTAATGTCCTATGACATCTAATGAGTGAGATCACATGAGTATGATTCCTTATGCTTCGGCTATAGGGTCTATCATGTATGCCATGTTATGTACTCGACCAGATGTTTCGTATGCATTGAGCATAACAAGCAGATATCAGTCAGATCCCGGTGAGAGTCACTGGACAGCAGTTAAGAATATCCTTAAGTACTTGAGAAGAACTAAGGATGCATTCTTAGTGTATGGAGGAATGGAAGATGAGCTAGTGGTAAATGGTTACACTGATGCAAGTTTCCAGTCTGACAAAGATGACTATAGATAGTAGTCAGGATATGTATTTTTGTTGAATGGAGGTGTTGTAAGCTAGAAAAGTTCTAAACAAAGTATTGTCGCTGATTCTACAACAGAAGCTGAGTATATAGCAGCATCAGATGTAGCTAAGGAAACAGTATGGATCAAGAAATTCATTGCTGAATTGGGAGTAGTTCCTAGTATCACAAACCTTGTGGATCTTTACTGTGACAATAATAGTGCTATTGCACAGGCGAAAGAGCCTAGATCCCATCAGAGATCCAAACATATACTTAGGCGTTTCCATCTCATTCGAGAAATATGTGAGAGAGGAGACGTCAAGATATGCAGAGTACCAACTATTGAATATCATATCTCCATGATATTATTTTGATGATAACAATTTATACAATGTGTGTTATACAAATGCACTAACTTTTATATGCAGATTTCAATATCAAAATATGAACAAGTGCAAGTTGAGTTCAAGGCATTATAAAGTAAAGAAGATGAAGAACATATGAGATGATGTATTTTACATTTTCTTTACTTAGAATTATTATACAAGCCTTGATCACTCACACACACACACACATAAATATTAGAACACACTAACACAGGCTTAGTGTGTTGGTTAACTATAAAAATCTCCTATGTTAACCATTAGAGTTATAGTTAATTATTGAGTATCAAAAACATTTAATTCTCATTTTTTTACTCTTAGTAGTCAACTAATTATAATAGTAGTCGACTACTCATGTATATGACCTAAATATATGTTTCTATCAATTTACAGTATAGTCGACTAATTTGGATAATGGTCGACTACTTAAGCTTATGACAGAAATATAAGTTTCTGTTATTTTACAGTATAGTCGACTAATTGACATTATAGTCGACTACTGAAGGTAAAATTCATTTTTTAAGTTTATGTCTAATTACAGTATAGTCGACTAATGAACTTTATAGTCGACTACTGAGAAATTTTCTGAATTCACAAAATCTGTTTAAACTCAGTGTAGTCGACTATTCTGTCTTGTAGTCGACTACAGATATAGTTTTTCCAGATTTTAAAGTTTGAATTTATGACTGTTTATAGCCGTTTTTAAACGTTTTTAAAGTTCAAATAATTGTTTTATGACTGTTTATAGCCGTTTTTAAACGTTTTTAAAGTTCAAATAATTGTCTTTTCAAGGGCTATAAATAGGTTATTGTTCAGAAAAAATGCAGAGACTTACATACCCATAAGCTTTGATCTTTGTGCATTTTTTCAAGTGAAAAACATTTAGATTTTGAGACTTTGTGCATTTTTTCAAGTGAAAAACATTTAGATTTTGAGAAAAAGAAAAGTTTCTGAAATTGCCTTTAAACATTATTCAAATACTTATTGTTTAGGCAATTTACAGAAGTTAGAATCATTCCTAAGTCACTACTACACTACACTACAAATCAAGACTTATAGGAATCGAAATTGTTGCTTCAAAAGTTCTCTCGGTTTGTGAGAGGTGTTAATCTCTTGGTTTAGAGATTGGTGTGCAAATTGGTAAGGTGTTTATCAATTGGTGTTGCAATTTGCAGGGACTTACAAATTGGTCAGGTTTGCTTTTGATTTTGTAAGTTTATTCAAAATCATAGCAGAAACTCTCAAGCGGGATTTGCTTAGGGACTGTATGTACACCGGATTGGTGGAACCAGTATAAAACTTTGTGTTTGTGTTTGTGAATTTCTGAGATTACCATGGATTGGTGGAACCAGTATAAAACTTTGTGTTTGTGTTTGTGAATTTCTGAGATTACCATTTTTCTTTGCAATTTATAATCTACTTTGCATAAATTTTAAAAGAATACTATTCACTTCTAGTGTTCTAGTGTATCTATTTCAGATCCTACACCAACAGATGATAACATTGCTGATCCACTTACCAAGGCTCTCCCACAAGCCAAACATGATGGGCATATTAGGTCAATGGGTATTAGATATATGCAAGATTGGGCCTAGTGCAAGTGAGAGATTGTTAGTGGTTATGCCCTAGGCCAAATATTTGCACATTGATGTAATGATTATATTTTCATTTAAAGAATGATTATCTCTACATTAGTATTATCGGCATGTTACATTAGTGTAATGTTTATGAATAACTATGTTATTCATGTTATCCCTAGTTATTTATCACTAAATGGCATAAAGATAAATTAAGACTAGTATGGGTTTTGATTGATAAACAGGAGATGATTATATATGGTTATATAAATCAAACTTGTGGGTACTTGTTAGAGAAGAAGGCATTGGATAGACCCACTATGAGATTACTACATGGGTTAGTGTCATAAGTAATCTCATAATAGTTATGTTATCGAATCTTTAGACCTAAGATTATCACAGATTCCTACATGAGGAACATCACGTTTTAACATAATCAAACGTTATCTTTAATCAGATAATCATAAAGGTTATGATTGGACATGATGAGAATTATGCAGAGGATAGTGAATAATAAAGATGGAATTTGTCCCTCTTATGAGAGAAGTATCTATTGGGCCCCTCGATAAGTAGAACTGAGAAATACATGGTCATGCTCAAATGAATTGATAGTGTAATCAATGTCATTTGAATTTATCAGTGTACTTAGTGATCGAGAAATTATATGTTTGAACAATATAAGTTTGATATGTACTATGACTTATGTTCAAACAAGATATCGTGTGACAAAAGGATTATAACATGTACTATTGGTTAGGTTAAAATCGGACTATCCATATTTATATTATTTGGGTAGTCATATTGTATTTCTAGAGGCCACTTATGACTTGTGGGTTTATAATGGGATTGGGCCTACTGCCAACATAATATGAATCTATTGGGTCGCACACAAAGAACGTGATGAACGGGCTAGGATTTCTTTGGGCAATTTTGAATTTTAAATGTAAAATTTGAAATAAAAATCTGTTATTTTTGAGATATTTTAGAGATAAAATATTATTTCTTATTATCTGAATAAGAAACAAATTTCTGATATTTTGAACAAGATATCCCCAAAATATCTCTCTACGCGTTAGGGTTAATGTGGCTATAAATAGACTTTTGTAATGCCCTGATTTAATGATCTCTCAAAAAAAGAAAAACTCTAGCTGACGCAGAAAGGAGCTAGCACCCATGCATCTGTTCGTGATCATTCGTGTGAGGATACTAATAGAGGGCGTTTGTTCCTTGAGCAGCACCTAGAGTCCAATCGAATTAAGGTGTTAATTCGGTAATATGTGCACAAACTGGTTCGTAATCTGAAACTCCTTTTGAATCAATTGGATCACATTGATCCTGTTTAGGTTTTATTTTAATTTTCGCTGCGTGATTAATTTTGAATTATATGTATAAAACACAACAGACATACCCAGGACGACTTGTCGTCACCTTTGAGCGATCTGTGGTTATATCAATAGTCGTATGTTTAGATCCACCTCTTTGTGGGCATGGAGTCTTTACGGACTCTTGTGTTTCAACTCGAATCCCCAAACGAGAGAAAATCGGAGTTTTCCCCTCCTGGGATTGCTTTATCCTTATAAGAGGATACTTACGACCCCCAACGTAAGAATTTACTCGGGGTTCATTCACCGGACCCAAGCGTTCTTTGACTGGAACTTTACCTCGATCATCAGATAAAGGACCTAGGCGATCCGCCATTGTAATCTTGAATTTTGACCGATCGGGACTGACCCATGGCTTCACTGGTGACATAGCAGATGTGGTTGTAGTAGGCAAACTAGGCATGGATGTCGACGGAGTTGAAGGAGAGGCCTTGGAAGCTTCCCTTTGGCTGAGACACTTATGTGTGTCTCAGATACGGCTGCTTTGTCCAAAACAGCAGTTGGTGTCTCAGATGAAGTTCTTTTGGCCGAGACACTTGTAAGTGTCTCGGTTGAAGGATGCATTCCACCGATTCGATTTTTGCACAAGTTTAGATTTGGGAATCCAAACTTGACTGGTTCTTGGTGATTCTTTAGACGTCATTGCCTTCTTTCCTTCTCGTCTATGTTGCAAGAGAGCACGGACATGAGCGACGTTTGCACGATGTTTTTGTATGCATCCTTTGAGGGTCGAACGAGCCCTTTTGACGAGAGTCCATTCCTCTATCGTAAATTTAGCAGAGATGTGAGTGGTTTGTTGTTGAGGCGAGTAGACTACTTAATGTTTCCTCAACTCTAGGTCCGCGTAGTAGCGAACTCCGTCGGTTTGTTCCAAGACTTTAGTGTAGGCTGTCTAAAAATCACAATGGATAATTAATCCCTATTAAACCCCGACAATGGAAGTTACAATCAGACGGCTTTCTAATCACTACATCCGCAACTCTACAATCGCTACATATACGACCTCATCTCTAAGATGATTGATCTTGATGGCTGCGACAACAACATGACTAATATTATATTAGCAACTATTAGAGATGCTGATGAGCAGTGTAATGATTTCTGAAATAAAAGGTTGGACTTAGTTGGTGAGTTGCTTGGTAGAGAGCTGTGGGCAAATATTCGTCTAAAAATCACTATGGATGATTGATTCCCGTCAAGCTTCAACAATGAAAGCTACAATCAAATAGCTTTCGTGCCGTCAAATGAAGGTTACAAATAGAGGACTTTTCACACAGATCGAGAAGAGTTACAATTCAACGACGCTTCCGACAGCTGATGAAAACTCTATTCAGTTACCTTCACAATCAACAATGAGAGTTACAATCTGACGACTCTCATATCCTATAACAGGCAAAGATCAATAAGCGGTAGCCTTTGCAGTGTTATAATGGACGAGGTTACAAATCAACAACCTCTCTCAAACGCAGAACTCACCTCTGCGTTTCTCAAATTCAAAACATAGACGAACTGTGCGTTCTCCAACAGACATCCAACTCTGCAACACAGAGTTAAAACACAAAACGCACGAACTATGCGTTCTTTGGCAAACACTCAACACTACATCCCAAATCCAGAACGCAGAGTTGAGAACTCAACACACGAAGCGGCCTGTGCGTCCCAAACCTCTAACAGAGATTTAACTCTGCGTCTCAAGCCTTGGACGCAGAGTTAAGGCCCAGAACGCCAACTAGGGCATTTTGACTTGTTCAAACACAAGTCGAACGGCCTCAAAACCGTTATCCCACGTTCTGAGGGATTTTTGCCCACTTAGGAGCGGATTTAGGGGTTGGTTACACCCCTAATCCCCCTATAAATAACCAACTTACTCAATTGAGTAGAAGGTTGACGTGTGCTGGCATCAAAACCGTATAAGGTTAACAAATCTCAGCAGCTTAACCGCACAGAGAAGGCGATTTTCCAAGAGATCAAAGAACTGATCAGCAATCAGTTAATCAAATCTTGAAGAATCCCTTCACCAACGGCGGATTTACTTGGCTATTAACCGAATCTTCGGTTCTAAGAACTTTGTTACAGAGTTTCAACTCACTCTGAGTTCTGAAACTCATTTACGAATTGGTAATTAAGCTTGCAACGCAAGGTAATTACACCAAGTAAGTTATTCGGTTCTCAACAACTCTTTTCAGAGTTTTCAACTCGCTCTGAGTTTATTAAACTTGTTAAGAGTTCTCAACAACTCTTTTCAGAGTTTTCAACTCGCTCTGAGTTTATTAAACTTGTTAAGAGTTCTAAACCGAATTCATCAAACAAGTCAATCGTTCCAGTGAATCAAGACGGTCAGATCATCAACGGAGAACAAGTTCGACACAAGCAATCGAAAGAGGCACTCCATCGCTACCAAGAAGAACCCAGTTTTAAATAAAGGGGGGAATCAAATTCATTCTCCTCTCTTTTGTAATCGGAATCCAAATTGTAATTGATTTTGAAAGGAATACAAGTCAATTTTTCTTTCATTGTCTTTTTACTGCAAATTTCCAACAAACAAAAGATGGTGATTCCGCTGGGGACTAGCTTCTCTGACGAAGAAGTGGTGGCGCAATCTGATGTTCACCTCACTGGAACCACCGTCGAAACTCTCGTCGTAGAGTTCGACCAAGCCAAGTATGAGGAGGCCCTCTCCTCTGGGTCGCTTAGCCCTAAAGCTAGGCGTGATACCCACAAGACCTCTAAGGAGGTCATCACTACTGCTGAGATGCCAAAGAAAGCCCTCTCTTTTGGCCAAGACCTTAAACTCGCTCTGCGAGTTGAAGACTCCTCCCCCGTATCACTACGGCGCATAATAGGTCAAAAGAGACCTATGTCGGAGGAAAACCCAATCAACGCTGACGACGCTGCGGCCAAGGCGTTGAAACAAGCTAAGAAAAACGCCGCTCGACGAAGGAGAAGATCCATTCGGCAAGCATATCTGCGGGATAGCCGAGCTACGGCCCAACGCAAGAACTGCGTTTCTAAAAATCTGCCCAAACTCTGCGTTTCGGCTCCAGAATGCACACTTCGTGGCAATGAACCCGACTATGAGCCTCGGGTTATCCAGCTCAAACGCGACCCTCAGTGGCGTGTTGTTCAATCCAGACGCACACCTCAAGAGTGCGTCCCAAAACGTGACCTCCAAAGACACGTTCAATCATCTGAACGCACGCCACAGCCGTGCGTTCAGTCAGAACATGGCGCTCGAGGGTATGTTCAAGCAGCTAAACGCACACCACAAGGGTGCGTTCATCCAAAACACGACCCCCAGGGGTCTATTCAATCATCCAAACGCACACCATAGGTGTGCGTTCAATCAAAACCAGACCCTCAGAGGTCTGACTCATCAACTAAACGCACATCACAAGTGTGCGTTCAAACAAAGGACGACCCTCAGGGGTCCGCTTCATCAGCAAAACGCACACCTCAAGTGTGCGTTCAACCAAAACAAGACCCACAGGGGTCTGTTTCAACATCAAGACGCACACCACAAGTGTGAATTCAATCAGGACAAGATCCACAAGGATCTGTTCCATCAGTCAAACACAGGCCTCGACCTCGTATTTATAAACGCGATCCTCGTGTTTCGTCTCAAGAACACGATATGGTCCGTAAGGTTCAAGGGAGACAGCATGGATTTAAGGTTCATATCCAACCCACCCAAGGGCAGGGGGTTCCATCCCCACCTTCACGAGATCTTTATCAGGTCTCCGACCTGCGTGAATTGCTGTCAAGAGGAAGGCCAACACAGCAAGTGGCTCATTCATGCCAATGTGAGCGGCTCATATCCGCTGTCCTCTCCGAATGCAGCTGTTGCTCACTGACGCCTAGGCAATCGGTGTTTAATAGGTTGACGAATGTCACTAGGCCTCCCAAATGACAACGGCGACAGAAGAAGACCTCTGAAATCGACTATCCCGAGGTTACTATCAACATGATCGGCAGAGGAAGAGCCTCGCATTCCGATTCTGATGAGTCACAAAGAAGTCATTCCCCAACTGTTAGGGAAATTTATGACTAGTTCGAAGGAGTATATCGGCATACTCGGACTCGGACAGGAGCTATTCGCCCAGTTAACTATCAAAAGTTAGCCAAAGGGATTACAACAAGTGATGAACATTCGGCAATAGCTGAATCTCAATCTTCAAGCTCTGTCGGAGCACAAGAGGTTTCTGCTTACATGGCGGGAAACCCCGAGGACATAGCCAAAAGAGTGGACGAACATCATGTCATGCTCCAGGCGCAACAGGAGACACTTCTCCAATTGAAGGACATGTTGGCCCAGGTTCTGGCAGAAAAAGGCCAAAAACCTGAATCTTCCCGGAAGACAACGTCAAAGGGAAAACAAAAAGCACACGAACATTCAGACCATGAGACTCACAACCTGGAGTCCTCTTCTGAAGGTGAGAAGGAGATGGAAAAAGAACCGCATCCTCAGTCCACTAAAATGGATGAACTGGAAGTTCGCCTCAATGCAATCGCCAACAGAAGTGAGCTCCGCGAAGAAGGAGTGGTGAGGCCTTACCCTGCTGAGTGGGATATAGCTCCATACCCACCGAAGTTCAAAGCTCCAACATTGCAACCTTTTGATGGCACAGGATCACCAAATCAGCATATCTACTACTTCAAGTCTCAGACTAGAGATGTAGCGGCAAACGACGCCATTCTAACCCGGCTATTCATCGGTACCCTCAAAGGTGTCGCCTTTGAGTGGTTTATGAAACTGCCTGCTGGATCTATTCAGAAATGGGTAGATTTGGAAAGGCTTTTCTTGGTCAGATTCTTTAAAGACGACACAGAGGTCTCAGTCCCGACTCTTCTCACCACTAAGCAGAAGAAGGGAGAATCTATCAAGACCTATGTTGAGAGATTCCACGGCATGGCATTGCGGTGCCCCTCAGGTATGACCCAATCAACTTTGGTTGAAACTTGCAGGCACAACTTGCAGACACAACTCCTGGCTCAAATGGGAGTAGCAGAATGTCGCTCCTGGAGACAATTGGTTTCGCAAGGAGAACAAGCCGAAAAGATTGTCGCTCGGGTGAAAGCCGAAGAGGCTGCATAGCCCAAACCGCAACAGTAACGCAATCAGAACAACGCCCAGTGGTCTAAGGGAAAAGAGACCTTAGCAGCTGACTACACGCAAGTACCACCACCCACAAAGCAAGGCAAGGCACCCAATAAGCAAAAAGTGCCCAAACATTATTCCTTCAAGGAGGAGCATGTGGACACCTTGTTCCAGCTACTGCGAAAGAACAACAAGTTACAGCTTCCTGAAATTAGAAAGCCAGATGAGGCAGGGAAAGTAGATGACCCTAATTACTGCTGCTATCACAGGTTCTTAGGGCATCCTACCAAAAGATGTTACATCTTTAAGGACATTCTCCAAAATTTGGTGGACGCCAAAGTGCTCACTCTGAAACCTGAGCAAAAGACTGTCTCTACCAACATGATAGCAGTCCAGTTCGGTGACTTCCCTCCAGTGGAGACCGCAGATGGCGTTGTCCCCATCCACAAGGGAGAAATGCGCCTAAAGAATACTGACTTGCACAGTCAGAAAGACAAGGGATTGATTCCCCTCACCACTCCAAAAGGAGAAATCATGTGGGTTCACCCCGATCTAGTGGGAGACCAACAGTGGACGAATACCTTGTCCAAGAAAAAAGGAGGCAAGGCTAAGTCTTCCAACATGATTAGCCCCTCTATTACTGAGAACGATGATCACCTCAAGACCCTCACAGATTCAGAGGAAGAGAGGATTGCCCTGGCTGCATACCCAGGAGACAACCCTGGCACTCGGTCAGGAAAGGCTTACTTGAAAGACTACAACCAGAATACTCAAGAAGCTGAAGAACAGCCCCAAGACGCTGGGGGTTCTGTACCAAAGAAGCCGACCGATAAAGGAAAACAAAAAGAGCTCCGGTTTAACCGAAATCTCCACCAGGAATCCGGGGAGTCGAGCACTCCCTTCCAATTCAATGTCATAGCACAGTTGGCCAACATACCAGCCAGGATTACTCTATACGAGCTCCTGAGGTTGTCCAAAACTACCAAAGAAGCTCTGATCGAAGCCTTAAAGAACACAGAGAGCTTCATCACCCAAGTCATCCCGATTCCCGAAGCTTCTGAAGATCAAACTTGTCGGCAATGTCTCCAAGCTGCAAAAAGTTTACCCTGTATATCGTTTACTCAAGAAGATATGCAGGTTAAACACAAACACGATAGACTTTTGTACTACACAGGGTATATCGGATCTTCCGAAATCAGTCGTGTCTAGGTTGACCCGGGCTCCGCACTCAGCATCATGCCCTATAGGGTCATGCAGGTCTTAGGAATCCCTATGCACAGGTTGTACACCACCCAGACCACTATCTTTGGGTTCAACGCCAACAGTACTCGACCCTTGGGGAAAATCAAACTCAGGTGTCAAATTGGAGATCTCAAGTCCGAAGTGACTTGTTACATTATAGATGCGGACACATCCTACAATCTGTTGTTAGGACGACCATGGATACATGCAAACCGCATTGTCCCATCTACCTGACATCAGGTCATGAAGTATACTAATGATGAAGGAGAAGTTCGAACCCTAATTGTGGAAAAATACCCATTCCGAGGGGTGAAAAACTTTCACACCAACTCTGTTTTCTACTTGGAATCTCAGGAGAAGGAAGATGTTGACAGTGGCAATGAAGCTGATATCGAACCAGATCCTGAAGAAGATTGTCCGTGGGAACTGAACTTAGATGTAATGGGTCAGGAAGAGAGTAATAATAATGTACCGAGCGAGGGTGAATGGTGCATTAATGAAGACTTTCTTTTGGAGTACTAGTCTGATGTGTCCTCTAAAAATAAACCGATAGAGAATGATTCTAATGTAGGTACCAACCCATGGCATGCACTGTGCATAGAGGCATCACTTACGTTGCCAATCAAGTCATTCTTCGCTTCAGATGAAGAAGCAGAAGACGTACAGAAGGCTTTCTTCAAAGTCCCATCCAAAAGGAAAGGGCAGAAGCTGATATGTTTTGGTAAAGTCAAACCCGAACAACTCAAACGAGGAAGTTCAGAGGAAGACGACGGAGTTCCCCAATTCCATTACCATGAACCCAATTCTATACACTTAATGAAACGAATGGGGTATAATTTTAATAAAAAACAGGGTTTAAATTTCGGGAAAGGTAAGCGAACCCCAATCTGAATGTCTCTAACCCCTGTAGGAAAGCCTCCGGATTATTATCAAAAAACTGGAAGGGGCTTAGGTTATGTCACGACTCCCCCTGCCTCAGAAAATGAAATCAGTAATTATCTGCGTCAAGATCATTCATCCGTAACCTCTTCCTGGGAATCCGACGTCAGTGTCGGACCTTTCTTTAAAAGTTTGACTCTGAACATGGTTTCAACTAGCCACCCCGACGAAGATGCAGGGGGTGACGAAGAGTTAGTCGAATTAATCGATGATCCTTGGATCAAACGTCTTAACATCTTGTGGGATATGTGTTTCGAACAATGCGAACCACCCACTGAAGATAAGGTGATCCAGGTCAACATGGGAGATGAGTCTGATCCCAAGCCTATCTTTATAGCCGAAGACCTATCATCATCCGAAAAAGAGAACCTTATATCTCTCATCCGAGAATATATAGATATCTTCACTTGGAATTATGAAGATATGTCTGATCTAGACCCGAAGGTGGCCATGCATCGTCTCAACATCGATCCGGATGCAAAACCCGTTAAACAGCAACAATGCAGGTTTCGTCCAGAGATCATGGAATCAATTGAGTTGGAAGTTAAAAAGCTTATAGACTCAGGTTTTGTTAGGGAAGAGCAACACCCGGACTGAGTTCAGTCCATAATGTTCAGTCCATAATGCATTCCCCTGGTTCCTAATCTTGGCGAGACACTCCAGCAGATGGGGTTCAAAGACTTTGAAACTCACGTCCCCAAAACTAACGACATCGATAGTCATTTGCATCCAGTACTCTAATTGTTCGATGAGCTTCCTCAAAGTTTCCGAGCTTGGGGGTGGAGCAGTCGGCGGATAAATAAAGCAATTCTCATAATCAGTGCGAGTGGGGGTGTGTGTAGCTTCAGATGATAACTTTTCGGGCATATTTGGCACTGAATCTGGGACGGTCAATCCCTGCCCACCTGTTGGTATTTCAGGACTAGGAAGAGCAGCTGGAAGCATAGTATCCCCGCTGTTTTCAGGAGATGCAGCACGTGCCGACTTTATGGCATCCCCCATCAACTTGGCTTTATTGGAGTTCTTAGCTGTAACGGGTTTTCGCTTCCGAATCCTCTTCTCATATTCGCCTTCCTCCTCAGCAGTAAGAGCCTGCTTCCCTGATGATCTCAAGGTGCGAGGCTCAGGAGGGGTGTTCTTTCGAGAGCTTCTTTAGTGTCCTCTTCTTCAGAACGCTTAGCAGCGGGTAATTCCTCTGGGATCTCCTCGATTCCGGATGCCTCTCGTTTGTAGGACAGATAATCCTCTATCCCTGGTAATCGAGTCCTGGCAGAACCACTTCTCGATTTATAAAATTCCCGAATCTCATTTATGCATGAGGTATATATATCATACTCGGGGATTCGAGAAGCTTTGTTGAACCAATCACGGAAGTCTGCTACGGTAGAGCAACCAGGCAGCAAATTAGGCAGAGTAAACTGCGCATGAGTCCCTCGGGCAGAAAAGAAATACCAAGCACGAGAACATTCGTAAAGATTCCCAATATGAGCTAATCGCGGGTTAGGATTACCAACATAAAGCTGGTCATACCTGAATTGTCGAGCGAAACGCGAAGGAATATATGGCTCAATGATGCATTTCTCACCTAGTCGGAAGACCAGGTAACCCACCCTGATAGCAAGAAGCCATTGGAAAGTCCCTGTGTTTAAAAGCGAAAATCCTTCGAAAACCACGTCGCCAAACTTCGGGCCTTCTTCTTCAGCCCCGTCAAAACAAGGGCGGCAGTAAAAGAGCTCATACTTGTCTTCCAAAGACAAGAGTTGTCTAGCCCGGACTATGTACACGGACGTCCGCGTGGCAGACTCAAGTCTCTGGATGAAAGGAACAGAGGTTTCGTTATCATGTACAATTCCCGTCATCAAAGAGGGATAATGCAGCACAAACCAAGCCACTAAATAAGTATAGGGCATTGGTGTGCAGGGTTGAGAAGTCTTCTGAACTTTCTTCCCAGCAACATTCATCTCCTTGACGTCTAGAAGTTCAGAAATCAAATCTCGTAAGCCCCTCTGCAGACAACCTGTCATTGCAGGGAGAAGACTTAGAGGTCTTCCGTGAGCCAGAAGAACGACTGGGTAGACTACCTCAACTAAGATCGATTCAGCTGGTTTCGTCGGCACGACGCACCGTTTCAACCATAGCATCAAGAAACCAGCAAGAAGGGCCATGTCAGATATAGGAATTGCAGCTTGATGATGAAAGCTTTCAAATTCGCTGTCAGCTTCAAACCCATCTTCTAAACACCTGTTCCTATAAATAGCATTAGGGGTCTTGATGCGGGCTTTAATACTCTTAACAGAGCTTACAGCAAGTCGGGTCACCATCAAGTCTTTCTGACCCAAGTTCTGAAATAAGTAATCTGCCCAGGCAGTATGCATAAGACCACCACCACGCATCCTAACGGCTTGAGCACAGATGTAGAAATGGCATATCAACTCCCAAAAGGTGCTGTATATCTCTGGATGAGCAGTCTTCAGGAGGGAGAGTTCTTCGGTGGGGGAATAAATTCTTCATAGGGTGTTTGCCTAAAGGATAATCCCGATATCGCATGCATCTCATGGAGAGAAAATCCCAACTCCCCAACAGGTGTGAAAAAGGTGCAGCTATCCAGATAGTACCGCTCCAGCATAGCAAAGAAGCAGTGATAGTTCTGAATGATCCCGCGTCTTGTAGCTTGTACTAGTATTATGAGGCCAGACTGAGCAAGGGGCTCCTTAAGTTCTTCCAGAACAAAATCCACCATCCGGGTCCACTAGCCATCTTCTCTAGAAAATAACCAGCCAGGAGAACGGAAGGCTTGTGTAGGAAATTCGCCTCGGGCAACAATAAACTGGCGCATGAAAATGTTCGCTGGAAGAGGTGTCTCCTGGGCAAAGTCCTTTTTCTCAAAACAACCAGGTCTCAGACCTTTGAGTTGTCCGCCAATTTGACCAGATCCAAATGAGATGTTCTCTTTTTCCTTGACAAGATCGAAGGCCAAGCCCCTACGACCACCGACACTCAGGAAGTATGAAAGCGGGTACATTCTCTTCATGCTTGGAAGAAAAAGCAACTGATCATCGACTCTTCGCAGCATCCGAGAATCTTCAACATACCCAACTTGTCCATCAGCGGATATATGGTCTCCGAACAAAAATGATGGTTTGACGAACTGGTCCAAACCCACAGGAGTGTCTAGATCCACGTCAGTGATCAGAGCCCTAAGGGTGGAACACCCAGCAAACCTAATTAAATGTGCCCGCTCCAAGCTAGGAAAAGTGCATAGAGGAATTTCTCTGCGAAGCCTAAAAGCTCTCCCCACTTCTGGATCATCAGTGTAGTTGAAATGCTGCTCCGGCAAAAGTGGCACATTGGGAAAAAGCACTGTAAAATCAGAAGCAATAGTTAGTAGCAGAAATAAGTTGCTAACACGAAATAAACACGAAGGATAAATTCTACGTGCCAAGCTTTAAATACAAGTTTCAACCCTTGTATCAATATTTGAACGCAGAGGTTAAACCCTGCGTTGTAATATTTGAACGCAGAGGTTAAACCCTGCGTTGTAATATTTGAACGCAGAGGTTAAACCCTGCGTTGTAATACTTGAACGCAGAGGTTAAACCCTGCATTATGATATTCAGACGCAGAAGCCAAGTCCTGCGTTCAAACTTCATACCCAAGCATAGGAGTCTTAACTCTATGTTTCCTCAAACGCAGAGTCCTAAGTCTACGTTTTCAATTTTAACACAGAGTCCTAACTCTGCATTCCCAATTTTAACATAGAGACTTAGCTCTATGATTCCTAAACGCAGGGTCCTAAGTCGGCGTTTTTGATTTTAACACGGAGTTGTAACTCTGCGTTTCAGACAGAAACGAGTCATCTTCCTCGTTGATGAGAACCTATCTAGGGTTTTCAGAAAACTTGTCAAAACAAGTTGCCATGGCCACCACTTACCACAGCAACGAGGTCCATGTGACAGCGACGGTAGTGTCGAAGCGCTCGTCGGAGCCGCGACATCGCCGGTGTTCTCGGTCGGCGACGCTTCCAAAGCTGCCTTGGCGATCTTCTTGGAACCCGCACTCATCGTCCTGGGCGCCATGCGGGTGGTTAATTGGAGAAGACGGAGTTCGTCAAAAAATTGACCGAAATTCACACGAGAAATCTCGTTCTTGGAACTAAGCAAGGCAAAAGAGTCGAATGACTCTTGATGTGACCTTACAGGCCTATTTATAATAGCCATCAAGCTATTAAATCGGTTCGGGACTCTAAGAAAGAATCCCAACCGATTCTGAAACGCAATCTTTTGCGTTAATTGATAAGATCGATTAGATCTTAATACATAGTTCACGTCTGCGTTCAAGTCTCAAATGCCAGGCCTAGCCCTGCGTTATGAGAGTTCGTAACTCTACATTTTGAACCTCAAATGCAAAAGTCACCCCTGCATTGTGACTATTTAAAACAAAGGACACACCTTTGTATTGGCAAAACATGATACTTATCTCTTAAGTTCATGAACTCTTTTAGCATGGCATTATTAAACTTCTGTATTCCCTCAGCAGAGTTTAAATCCCCGTCAGGTTAATATTACACCTCAGATAGATGTCATCCCCACAGAGCTTGAATTTAGTTTACATCGTTGTAACAGTAATTCCTCTGTCAAAATCCACTTATTGATTCTCACCAAGGGAACAATAGGTCTCCAAAATCATTCAAATCATGATCAATTTACTAACTCTCCCTAACAGAGTAGTAAATACTCAGTTTATCAACTCCTTTCAATGGGGTGATAAAATTCCACAATCTTGTTCAAATCACAAGTATTACAATTCATCACTTCGATGATAAATCTACTAGCAAGTCCTCCCCAGCGAGACACTATAATATTCTTCTTGTCACGTTAACACTATACCTCTGACAAAAATCCACTTATCGACTCTCGTCAACAGAGCGATAAGTCCTCAAAATTGCTTCTATAGCAATATTCTTCTTGTCACGTTAACACTACACCTCTGACAAAAATCCACTTATCGACTCTCGTCAATAGAGCGATAAGTCCTCAAAATTGCTTCTATAGCAATATTCTTCTTGTCACGTTAACACTACACCTCTGACAAAAATCCACTTATCGGCACTCTCGTCAACGGAGCGATAAGTCCTCAAAATTGCTTCTATAGCAATGTTCTTCTTGTCACGTTAACACTACACCTCTGACAAAAATCTACTTATCGACTCTTTCCAATAGATCGATAGATTCCCAAATCTCTGTTATGTTAACAAACCACCTCTAACAGTTTTAACCCGTTTAAACCAGTTAATTCTCCTACAAAGGAATAACGAGTGTTCATATACCCATCCCCAACAAGGTTTTTTTTTTTAGAATTATCTTAGATGATTATAAAGGAAATTTTAAAAGTTGGGCGTTTTCCATATAGTTTCATTGTTGCAAGTCAGAACACGACACATGTAATAAATAGATATAAACCAGAATCACTCTTTTTATTTTGCTCAGAAATATTAAGGAGTGATACAAAAACCCTGCTCTTATCAAGCAAAAAGAACAATACATGATTAAGCCTCTGGATCAGTAAAAGTGAAATACGCAAGCCGGGATTTAATAGCAGAAAGCCTTTCTTCGTGAGCGGCCTGCACCATCACCTCGGCTTTCTTCTTAAGGGCGCTTTCGTCTGGCTCAATTGCATTAGCCTGCTTTTGGAGAAGTTTCAGGTCCTGCACCGACGAACGGTAAGTGGCATAAGTTTTCACACTTTCTAGTGTGAGCTTTTTCAAGATCTCTTCCTCTCGCGCGAGCTCGGCCTCGTGTCGAGCCAGCTCCACCCTGAGGCGATCAATTTCTGC
>NC_033795.1:40848371-40856912 GCF_001876935.1 Asparagus officinalis
CATGTTGCTTCTGCATGCATTGCCCCTGTAAGGATGCAATTTCAAGCTCCCTTTCAGTGATGGCTTCTTGAAAAGTTTCGTATTGGCGGGCCGCTTCAGCTCGAAGATTATCAAAGACTAACGCAGCCTGGGCAGCAAGATCAGCTCGGTGCAATTCTTCCAAAGCCCTCAGATCTTTTTCCAACCGAGAGATGCCTTCAGAGCAATGCTGGAACAATCGAGCGTCATCCACATATCGAATGCTGTTCAAAGAATTCATGAGTATTAGTTTGAAAAAATCAAATGAAGCTCATCCGGCACTGATCTCCTCAATCGCTATCTTCATCATATCTTCCAACGGTCGTATAAGAACTTTTAGAATGGAAGGGATGACCACTGGACTTAGAGACTTCATCGGAGATGTCGATGGGGGGCCTAAAATCATAGACCCTGGTGCAAGAATAGTGGGTGATGATCGGGAAGAAGCCGGAGAAGCCATTGTTATGTCCAATTGTGAAGGACTGGAGGGTAGAGCCATAAGCGCCCCTGTTCGGGCTGAGCTCAACACAATCTCTGTCCCCACAGATTTGAGGGGAATCGTTAGCGAAAGAGGTTCTTCTGAGCTCAACACAATCTCTGTCCCCACAGATTTGAGGGGAATCGTTAGCGAAAGAGGTTCTTCTGGCAAAGAACTTGTCGTCACCGGCATCGATTAGGGGAATCGTTAGCGAAAGAGGTTCTTCTGGCAAAGAACTTGTCGTCACCGGCATCGATTCAGAGGGAGAGATATCTGCTGCTTGTGGGTTGAGAGACGATGATGCATAAGCAACCCCATGAGTTGGAGAACCTACACAAAAGAACAGTCAGTATAAAAGAAAGAAACACCAGAAAAATCAGAGTGTGTAATTTCTACCAGTAGGGTAAAAAGGAAGATAACTGAACGCCTTGTCAGAAGAGGGTGGTGGCGGATCAGCCCAGCCAGCGGAATCATCACCATCACTTTCATCCTCATCAACATCATCATGGTGAGATGAGCTCCCATAGTCTAACGGTTCTTCATCGTCTGCAGCTGGAAGTCCCGAAGAACTCGCAGTCATATCCACTTTAGTCATTCGGCCAGTCGTTGGACTAGGAATAACAGCCTCTGAGTGTGGCAATAGTGCAGAGGAAGTGGGAGACTGACTCTCATTAACATTTGCAAGTTCATCTGTCACCAGTTCGCCTGTAGACAGTTTAACCCCTTCAGATGGAGACGTTGTAGGCAGTGCCCCAGCAGAGGAAGGAGTAACACCTGGAGCTAGCTCTGGAAAAGGTGAAATGTCAGGAGAGGCCTCCATATCCCCAATCAGGGATTCATTTCCACCCTCTTCCGGGTCCAAAGGACATTGAGAAGAGAATTCTTCAGAAAATGTAGCGCCCCCAGAATGAGGACCTGTGGGATCGTGATGACTTGCAGCAGCTGGTTCTTGTTCTTCCTCTCTACCGGCAGATTTAAAAGCGTTCGTCATCAACTTCTCAGCAGGAGGGTCTACTAGCAGTTTCTTGCGAGTACGTTTCTCGTACTAAACTTCTTCGGCTTCGGTAAGAACCCTCTTTCCAGCTGCCTTGGTTCTTGAAGTATCAGCAGCCTTAGGGCTCGCTATTGGATCACTCTCCGGCCCCAGATCTCCCTCTCCTCCTCCTCCTTCAGTCTCACCTTCGAAGGATAAGAACTCATTGATTCCCTTCAGACGAGATACCCGGGCCCCTCTTCTGGACGAGTACATCTTCCTAATTTCCCGTAGCCCCGACAAATTCAACCTGTAATCAGGTATCTTGGAGGCTGTATGATACCAGTTACAAAAAGCTATAGATGAAAGAGAATTGGGCGTCTTGTGGGGTAACCTAAAGGTAGCTCCAGTGCAGCCTGCAGTAGAGTAGTACCAGGCCCTAGCTCCTTCGTATATGTTACCAACAATTGCAAGGTGACTCCGGGGATTCCCAACATATAATTGGTCGTACCCGAACTAACGAGCAAACCGATACGGTTGATACGACTCAATTATGCATTTGTCATTTTGCCTAAAGAGGAGATAACCTGGTCTAATGTTCAAGAGCTAGTGGAAGACCCCTCCATCTAAGCGAGTAAAACCATCTGAACCAACCGTATCTTGGAACACTTGCCCATAGTCACCGCCTTCAAAGTCTGGGAAACAGCAAAATAGTTGATAATTGAGGTCTCTCGACAAAATTTGACGGACCCTCATGACATACGTGCCTTCCTAGGAAGCTTCTTCCAATCGCTGCACAAAAGGGGTGAACCCCTCATCCGATGGAGATGGGGCACTCATCAAAAGAGGGCAATGAGATACGTACCATGCCATCAAATAGGTATATGGCAGAGGAACTCGAGGATTTGGTATCACCAGACTCTTCTTTCCTTCAGATTCTACCTCCTTCACCTGAATGAATTCGAGACACAACTCCCTCAAACCATGCTGCAAACAGCAAGTCATAGTTGAAAGAAAGTTCACAGGTCTCCCGTAAGCTAAGAGGACAGCCGGGTAGACTACCTCTATCATCATAGCATCTATGGGCCTTGTAGGGACGATACATCGCTTGAGCCACAACATGAGGAAGCCGGCCAACAAGGCCCTGTCAGAAATAGGCACAGCAGCCTGGTGATGGAAACTTTCAAACTCAGTCTGTGCAGGGAAGTCCTCTTCCAATCCCTCGTTGACATAATAAGGGAACTCGCGTTCCGGCGAGACACATCAGCAGTTTTGTGAGATAAGTTCTGGAATAGATAATCAGCCCAGGATAGCTGCTTTATACCACGTCCTCGGGCCCCCGTTAATTGAGCACAGATTTGAAAATGACACATCACCTCCCATAGAGTGTCATAGACGTCAGGATGCTTCTCCTTCAAAATCCGGAGCTCGTTTGATCCTGGGACGAACTCTTCATAGGGCAAATCTCCAAAAGGAAGACCCGAAACGTCATACATTTCGTGGAGGGCAAACCCCAATTCCCCCACTGGTGTGAAGAATGTACACGTCTCCGGGTTATAGTTCTCTAGAACGGTGTAAAAATTGTAATAGTTGTAGTCAATACCATATCTGGTAGCTATTATAGGACAAGCAAGCCCAGACTGAGCTAAAGATCCCGCTAACTCTGTTATTACAAAGTCCGTCATTCGTGTCCACCATGCTGTAGAGTGTACCCATCCAGGAGCCCTGAATACTGAGGAGGGGAACTCTCCTTTGGCAGCCAGAAATCTCCGCATAAAAGTATTGGCCGTACTAGCTGTTTCTCCTAAAGGATACCCCCGTGAGAACAAGCAGGGCTCCAAAGCGGACACTTGTCGATTGTAACCTACAGTGTGTACGCCTGTGTAGGTCAAAACCCCGATAGCTTCTCCATCTTGCTCCCGGACAAGGTCCCAATCCATATGTTGAGGGACAGAAGCACACTGATAATAAGCGATAGGAAACATCCTATGCATATCAGGGAGAAAGAAGCGGCGATCTCCTATTTGCCTCAACCACTTATAGTGGCCGCCAGTCACGATTTCTTTTTTGATGACGACATGGTCGCCAAACAGGAATGCTGGTTTGGTAAGTTTTTTGCGAGAGTCGGTTTCGAATTTGGCGTCCGTCACCAAAATCCTGAGTACAGCTGGGCTTGGATTGGAAATCAGGGTAATATGATCCTTGTCGGCATCCTGAAAAATTAGGAGTTCCTGGCGCAGATTGAATTGCATATTGGAATCGACGCCGCCTTCGCGCCCGAAATGGTGGCGAAGAGTAAGAGGTTCGTGGGAGTAGGGCACTGCAAAAAGAGAAAAGTACTCAGTTAGTCAATGAAGAAATAAAAACAAGAGGGAACTCTAATAAAATCTCTAGAAAGAGAGAAAGCTTTCAAGCGCACAGTTCAGATATGGCGTTCAAAAGCTTATTAACGCAGAGGTCGAACTCTGCGTCAAGCTTCCAAATGCACAGTTCATATAAGGCGTTCAAAAGCTTATTAACGCAGAGGTCGAACTCTGCGTCAAGCTTCCAAACACATAGTTCAGATCTGGCGTTAAAAGTTTATTAAAGCAGAGGTCGAACTCTGCATTAAATGTCCAAACGCACAGTAACGACCTGGCGTTAAAGTTTGTCAACGTAGAGATCGAACTCTGTGTTAAATTTCCCAACGCACAGTTCAGATCTGGCATTAAAAATTTGTTAACGCAAGGGTCAGGCCCTAAAGTTTCAGATTCAAAACGCAAAGCCCCAACTCTGCGTTACAGAATCAAAACGAGTCGTCTTCCTCGTTCACAAGAACCCATCTAGGGTTTTCAAAGAACTCGTAGAGTTTAGTACTTACCACCGACGAGGGAAGCCTCTGACGGCGGCGTCGCGGCAGCAGTCGATCTTGGACGGGTAACAGTCTTCTTTTTTGGACCCATGGAAGATGAAGATCGGAGACGATGAATAGGGTTCGCCGGAGTAAACGAAGAGCCTTCGTTAAAAATCTTTCGAAAAAGAGGAAGCAAAAAGTCAGATGACTTTTGATTTGATCCTTAGCGATCTATTTATAGACAGCTATGAGCTGTCAAATCGGGGCGAGATTCTAGGCCCAGAATCCCACCGAACGTGGCATGTGCGTCAGCGTTGCTTGAACTTCCGAACGCAGAGTTCAACCCTGCATTTTAATGTTTTAGCACAAAGAAATTTACCTGTGCATCTGCATTAATCAAACTCCTGAACACAGGATTCAACCCTGCGTTTCAATTCGATAACACAGGAAATCTACCTGTGCGTTCTAACTCAACCAAATGAATTCCTCTATGTTTAAAGACAAGACATGGTTCCAAACAAATAGAGGGAGTCCGATATCAGCTGTCAAAGTGACTAAGGCCGAGAAGAAACAGACAACTCCACTGTGGAGCCTATGGGATGGGTACAGGTAGATTATAATCAGCAACACGAAAGCCGATTCGACCCAGCGCGCAAACCATTCTTCTAAGTGGCTTAACATAAAGCCGATTCGACCCAGCGCGCAAACCATTCTTCTAAGTGGCTTAACATTCCAACAAAGAGTGAGTTGAGCTGATCAAGAAAAGAAATAGAGTAAGAATCTTCTGAGGTTGTCCTCCTAACCACAGTTAGGATAAAATCCCCTCACATGTGGGCTTGCGACTCTCCCTGTCTATGACAATGGATCTGTCTTAAGCCCAGAATTACTCGATCTCACGAAAGACAATCTCGCTGACAAGTTTGTAGATGGTGTGTCTATGATCGCTTCGCTATCCTTCACTCTCTCTTACCCAACTCTTGCAGCTGCGCTTCACATGTTCGTCGATGCCTACAAGAACGTCCTTGCTGTTGCTGTTATCTCGGTTGTATCTATTGAGAACGCTACTGTTCTTGCCTCCAAGAAAAAAAAAGGGAAAAAGGACGAACCTGTCGGCGAGTCAGACGATGACTTAGGCTTTAGTTTGTTTGATTAAGTTCGTTGTTATCAGGATTCAAAAGCTATCTTGTTTGGTTCGAGGAAACAGGATTTCAGCATTCCAACAACCAAGTTCGACAATGTCTTCAGATTAGACGGAATGAGCAATCGATTTACTAAATTTTGGGATCCAAAGTATTCCGAAAATTCATCCCAGTCAACCGCGAACTTTCGAAAACTTTGGAGGGGATTCTGTAGGCTGTCTAAAAATCACAATGGATAATTAATCCCTATTAAACCCCGACAATGGAAGTTATAATCAGACGACTTTCTAATCACTACATCCGCAACTCTACAATCGCTACAAATACGACCTCATCTCTGAGATGATTGATCTTGATGGCTGTGACAATAACATGACTAATATTATATTAGCAACTATTAGAGATGCTGATGAGCAGTGTAATGATTTCAGAAATAAAAGGTTGGACTTAGTTGGTGAGTTGCTTGGTAGAGAGCTGTGGGCAAATATTCGTCTAAAAATCACTATGGATGATTGATTCCCGTCAAGCTTCAACAATGAAAGCTACAATCAAATAGCTTTCATGCCGACAAATGAAGGTTACAAATAGAGGACTTTTCACACAGATCGAGAAGAGTTACAATTCAACGACGCTTCCGACAGCTGATGAAAACTCTATTCAGTTACCTTCACAATCAACAGTGAGAGTTACAATCTGACGATTCTCATATCCTATAACAGGCAAAGATCAATAAGCGGTAGCCTTTGCAGTGTTATAATGGACGAGGTTACAAATCAACAACCTCTCTCAAACGCAGAACTCACCTCTGCGTTTCTCAAATTCAAAACACAGACGAACTGTGTGTTCTCCAACAGACATCCAACCCTGCAACGCAGAGTTAAAACACAAAACGCACGAACTGTGCGTTCTTTGGCAAACACTCAACACTGCATCCCAAATCCAGAACGCAGAGTTGAGAACTCAACACATCCAACTCTGCAACGCAGAGTTAAAACACAAAACGTACGAACTGTGCGTTCTTTAGCAAAACACTTAACATTGCGTCCCAAATCCAGGACGCAGAGTTGAGAACTCGACCACGAAGCGGCCTGTGCGTCCCAAACCTCTAACAGAGATTTAACTCTGCGTCTCAAGCCTTGGACACAGAGTTAAGGCCCAGAACGCCAACTAGGGCGTTTTGACTTGTTCAAACACAAGTCGAACAGCCTCAAAACCATTATCCCATGTTCTAAGGGATTTTCGCCCACTTAGGAGCAGATTTAGGGGTTGGTTACACCCCTAATCCCCCTATAAATAACCGACTTACTCAATTGAGTAGAAGGTTGACGTGTGCTGGCATCAAAACCGTATAAGGTTAACAAATCTCAGCAGATTAACCGCACAGAGAAGGCGATTTTCCAAGAGATCAAAGAACTGATCAGCAATCAGTTAATCAAATCTTGAAGAATCCCTTCACCAACGGCGGATTTACTTAGCTATTAACCGAATCTTCGGTTCTAACAACTTTGTTACAGAGTTTCAACTCACTCTGAGTTCTGAAACTCATTTAAGAATTGGTAATTAAGCTAGCAACGCAAGGTAATTACACCAAGTCAGTTATTCGGTTCTCAACAACTCTTTTCAGAGTTTTCAACTCGCTCTGAGTTTATTAAACTTGTTAAGAGTCCTAAACCGAATTCATCAAACAAGTCAATCGTTCCAGTGAATCAAGACGGTCGGATCGTCAACGGAGAGCAAGTTCGACACAAGCAATCGAAGGAGGCACTCCATCGCTACCAAGAAGAACCCAGTTTTAAACAAAGGGGAGAATCAAATTCATTCTCCTCTCTTTTGTAATCGGAATCCAAATTGTAATTGATTTTGAGAGGAATACAAGTTAATTTTTCTTTCATTGTATTTTTACTGCAAATTTCCAACAAACACTTAGCCATTTGACGAGCACGACGCTGACGTTGTCTCTGACGAGCCCTCTTTGTCAGTGGGCTTTGATTCCATGACTCCTTAATTGGAAAAGAGTCATTGTGAGCAGAGGTGTTGTGAGTAGAATTCTCAGCAACAATCAGGCAAGAGTCTTCACCCGTAGTATTCGACGGAGTCAAAAACTTGAAAACTTTCGTAGAAGATGAAATCTTCCTGCATTTGCGAGGCGAGTAAGATTTTGCAGATGAGGATGACAAATACTCCTCAAACTTCGCTTGAATGAATTCGTACTAGGCCGTGGACTCAACTGATATCTTGATCGTCTGCGACACGACGGTCTCGACAGTGAGACCGTTGGCTCCTACTGTGGTCGTCAGCGTGTTTGCGTCAGGAACAAGTTTTGTTGTAGAATTTATTATAATTGTTTATCGATTACAATGAATACAGAAGAGCAAGTTTTGTGCTTTATAAAACTACTCTTTATAATAAAAAAATCAAATTACAATGCTCCTTAGAAACACCCGCAGGATCGTTTTGGATCACTGCTTGCGTGGAATCTTTGCCTATACCGGGGGTGCGTTAGCTCGTGGACCACCAAATCACATATTCAGATTGAATCATGAAGGCTATTTGGGAATTTTTGCTTCATTTAGAAGTAAGAAAAGAAGTGAATATATTATCGATGTACGATGAACACTCTTTTTAAGATCAAGTCAAAGCTTAGATCTCAAGGAATCATAAGAACTCTGAAAAAGTCTTACACGTGATGAAGACTCTCTCTTTCTTGCTTAGAATTCATCAAATTGCTCAAGTATCTCTGCTTAATCTGCTTTAAAATACTCTGCCCTCCTCAGTAATGGTCCTAGGGGGTATTTATTGCCCCTACGAACCGTAACTGAAGATAAAAGTTGAAAAGAAGTCGCGTCGAGGAACTTCCATTTCCAAGATAGTTACAACTATCTCGGAAGCGTGGTCAGCTTCTTATTTCCGATACAGTTTCAACTATCTCGGAAGCATGGTCATCTCCTGGGTGTTTTGTAACTGCTCTAAACACGTTTTAATGTCATTGTTTTGATAGTTATTGACGTATGTTCTGCTTGTAATGTTTCCCCCACGTTCACACATGATCTCTGTCAGTTATGGAGCCACGTGGCGTGCGCAAGTCTTGAGAAAACCGCCG